>NC_057861.1:337985452-338602785 GCF_019393635.1 Dromiciops gliroides
GTCAGATTTGTACTAAAGTCCTCCTGAATCCAGGGCCCCACCTAGCTGTGCCTCATCTGGGACTTAAAAGAAGCCAGGAAATCCAGGAGGTGGAGATGAGGAGGTAGATCATTCTAGGCATGGGAGCCAGGCAGGGAAAATGCAGAGAGGCATCATGGAAAGAAGAGGAAGGAGTCAGGAGGAAGCAACACTATCAAGCAGTGAGAAGTGATCAATAAATAATGATTATGAACAGAGATTTCAAAACCAAGAAAAAAAAAGTACTAACAGAGAAACTGTGATAGCATCTTTCTTGGCCAATGAAACCCCTCAACAGCCTTCTCTTTGGTTTCATAAATGAACCATAGGCCATTGCAAACTCTCAGAGGTTCTTTCTTCTGTTCAAACTCCTAGCTCCCTGACCAGATCCTGGGGATGCTCAATGAAAGCCTTGTTGACTGAAGAACTGATTCTATCCAGTGAAGTAATGAAGGGAGAGGCTGCGGCATGATACCCATGTGAAACAAAGGCAGATAGCCAGGAAAGATAGCGTGAGTTATTTGTTTTATATGTTTCGGAGAGAGGGGAGGGAAAGAGAGAGAGAAAGAGATTTAGTCATGTTTCTTCTCCAATAATTCAAAGATCTGTGATTTCATCAGTGTGACTACATCCTCTATCAACGCAAATCATAATCATGGTTCGTGAGTTGCTAGGGCCAAAAAAATGCATCACCCAGATGGTGGCCAACATTCTGGTGATGAGCTTCCCTAAACTTAGCTACACTGGTCTCATATGACAGATGCACAATCCATTGTTCATTATGTTCTTGAAGTCTTTGCTACTTGGTAACATCTGAGAGCATTTGGACTCCCCTGACCTAACTCTCAAGAAACCAGGGCCAGCCCATGCCATAAAGGAGAGATCAGGATTGTATTCTGGTATAAGCTTTAAACCTTATTTATCAAATTGGGTGAATTGGTTGCTGTCCTTCATTCTCAAAGAGGGCAGAATATAATTGGGTCAAATGAACAACAAAAAAAGAGGTTTATGTGAATTATTATTTTTCAGACAATGCAGAAGAGAATACTTTTACAAAAGAAGGTGGGAGGATGGGTGGATTCAGAGCTAGAAAGCAATTTGGAACTATACTCATAAAATCACTAAATTGTACAAACCTTTTGACCCTGCATTCTGCATCTGCTGCCCTGCGTGGTTTTACTTCCATTGGTTTCATCTCCATGGAACAAGATGCTGTAACGATTGGAATGATGCCACCTGCTGGAGACTTACTGTAGAAGAGTTCCGCCCACGAAGCAAAGGTCTTTGAGGGCAAGACCAGGAGTCTTTTCTTTGGCGTCAGGAAGTGACGCGGGCTAGTGGGAGGAGGAAGGAAGAGACTGGCGCTCGGTCTCATGCTCTTTCCTTTGGGATTCTGGTGGAGAGTGGAGCTAGAAATGCGCTCTCCCTTTAATAGATAGGAATGTAGGCCTTTCTCTCTCTTTACCAAATTCTTATTCTCCTTAATAAATGCTTAAAAGTCTAACTCTTGCTAAATCTTATAATTTATTGGCAACCACTTATTAGATATTTTAGACAGACTAGCTAGAATTTTAGCCCTTAACAATGCCCCTTCTGGGTTAAGCTCATCACTTCTCAACTCACCACCACTGCTGACTCAAGTCTTCACTGATACCACATCCCTCAGCCTTCTTTCCCTTCTGATTAGAGGGCTGGAGGGTGGAGCACCAAACTCCTCCCAATGCCTTCCTTAATAGAAAGCAGAAACTGGACTTTTTAGCTCATTCTACTCTGTATCTGATTTCAGCTCCTTCCTGATTTCAGATCCACAGAACCAGATGTCCTCATGCCAGATATTCCTTAGTCTCCCCTGACTACACTTTTCTGCCTCCTTTTGTGTGTTGTCTTCCCTCATTAGATTGTAAGCTCCTTGAGGACAGAAGTCGTCTTTATTTTTATTAATTTTACCCCCAACATTTAGTACAGTGACTGACATATTTTGTTATTGTTTAGTCATTTCAGTCATGTCCAACTCTTCATGACCCCATTTGGGGTTTTCTTGGCAGAGATATTAGAGTGGTTTGCCATTTCCTTCTCCAGCTTATCTTACAGTTGAGAAACTGAGGAAAGCACAATCAAGGGACTTGCACAGGGTCACACAGTTAGGAAGTGTCTGAGGCCAGATCTGAACTCAGGAAGATGAGTCTTCCTGACTCCAGGCCCTGCACTCTATCCACTGAGCCACCTAGCTGCCCTTAAATATTTATTGGACTGATTGGATTGGATTGGACCCAGTGATACCATTATTAGGCTTAAACCTCATAGATATTTAATAAAGAGGAAAAGGACCCATATGTACACAACTATGCATACCATAGCAGCATTTTTTTTGGTAGTACCAAAGAAATTAAAACAAAGTGAATGCCCATCAAATAAAGAATGACTCAGTTATGGCAAATGAATGCAATGGAATATTATTACGCTGTTAAAAAAACACAAAAGGGACAAATTTGGAGAAAACTGAAAGACTTGTATGAAATGATGCAGAGTAGAATAAGCAAAACCAGGAGAACCATTATTCAATAATTATTACACTGACAACATTGTAAAGAAAATAACTGAAAGACTTAAAACTATGATCAACACAATGACCAACCATGACTCCAGAGGATTGATAGAGTCATCCTTCCTACCTTTTGGCATAGAGATCCTGAACTAGAGGTACAGAATAAGACATACATTTTCAGATACAATAAGAGAATTTATTTTGTGTAATGATGTTTACTTGTTACAAAAGAGAACTTTTTTTCTTTTTGGAGAGGATGAAAATTATGGGAGTATAGGGGAGTGGTTATAATGATAGGAAGGAAGAAAAAAAAGAATATCAATTGTTCATTAAAAATAAACGGGGGGGGGGGAGGGAGGCAGCTAGATGGCGAAGTGGATAGAGCACCGGCCCTGGAGTCAGGAGTACCTGAGTTCAAATCTGGCCTCAGACACTTAACACTTACTAGCTGTGTGACCCTAGGCAAGTCACTTAACCCCAATTGCCTCACTAAAAAAAAAATAATAAACGGGGGGGGGGGGGGCAGCTAGGTGGCACAGTGGATAAAGCACTGGCCCTGGATTCATGAGGACCTGAGGTCAAATCCGGCCTAAGGCACTTGACACCATGTGACCATGGGTAAGTCACAACCTTCATTGCCCCACAATAAATAAATAATAAATAAGCAGAAGGCAACAGAAGGAGGTTAAGAAGGAATGAAGCAAGCAGAGTAATGTTGGAACTACCAGTATTAAATTTGAATTATACCCCAAAACAGCTGTATGTTGTGGGAAAAAAAAATCAAGTTCCATAACAAAAGTTCACAGTTTCATATTCAACTTTGACTTTTGTTTTTCCTTATATGTTGAAAGGTATGTGTTGATTGATATATATTAAGTTCATAATTGCTTTTTTAAATTAAAAAGAAGGTAAGTCATGTTGGTAAGGACAGGGTCAGTGACTAGGTCAATAACAAGCCAACCATCTACTTCACCATTTTGTAGGATTTAAACCTGGATTTTCTGATTCCAGAGCCAGTGTTCTTTCCATTGTGTAAAAGGGAAATTAAACCTCTTTCAGCTTCATCCCAGAGGACAACACTGAGAGACATGAATGGAAGTTATATCGGTTTAACTGTAGGAAGATAAATTATTTTGTTGCTGGCAGAAATACATAACAAAGGCAATTATATAAAGGGGGAAGGGAATAAGCATTCATAGAGCATTTACTATGTTCCAGGTCCTATGCTAAGTGATTTACAAATACTATCTCATTTTTTTAATTTTTAAAATTTTTTAATTTTTTTTAACACTATCTCATTTGATCTTCACAACAATTTACAAGCTTGGTGCTGCCATTATTCCTGTTTTACAGTTGGAGAAACTGAGGTAAAAGTTTAAGTGACAGTCACATAAGATGGAAATGTCCAAAGCCAGATTTTAACTCAAATCTTTGTGACTTTGGGCCCAGTACACCATTCCCTGAGCCGCCTAGATGTAGGACCAAGGAATTAGGATAAGGTTGTCAATTACTTCTGCCTAGTTTTTCAGTTTTGCCCCAAGTTGATCTGTGTAACAACAGGGTCTTTATTAGGTTGAAGAGAAACTTGGCGCCCCTGCTTCCACCCAGATCTTTTATAGGTTTGTGATGTGTAACCCTTAGGATCCAGACTGGAACATGACAGGGGTTGACGGGAATTTATTAACAATAAGTCATACAGGAAACTAGATCAAGGAGGCCAATCCTAGGAAGAGGTTTTCAGTTTAAATTTTCAAATTTAATTTTAGTTTAAAGAGTTCTGCTTCCTATAGTTACAAGCTTTTTCAGAGATGGGGAGAGTATTATGAGGGGGTCTGAACTTGTGGTTTTACTTTTACTCCACCTAAGAAATATCAACTGTCTGCATCATATAGTCTTTGAGAGTTGCCTGAGGAAGAGGCATCAAGAGGTTAACTGACGTCCCCTTGGTCCCATAGCAAATATGTGTCAGAGGTAGCATATGAACCATGGTCTTTTTGAGTCCAAGAATGTCTCTTTAGCCACTAAGTCCTTCTGACTCTTTGCAAGCCTTCAGAAATAGCCTAATTCATAGATTAAAAAACTGCACCATGTTTCAGGGAAAAGACTGCCTACCAGCTGTACCATGGCAGAAAGTGGCAGAGAGCAGTGGAGGCCCTAAAGGGTCTATAGAGCTGAAGACCACCACACCATGTTGTCCAATGGTGAGCAGCATCATAAAGAAAGTGTAACAAAGGATGCTGGCTCAATGGAAAAGGCTACTCACCTAAAGACACCACCACAAGCAAGAGTGGCTCTTCAATATGGAAATTTGAATTGCCTTAGACTCACATGTGCTCACATGGCTTCCTTTTTTTCTTTTTTTTGGCAGGGCAATGAGGGTTAAGTGACTTGCCCAGGGTCACACAGCTAGTAGGTGTCAAGTACCTGAGGCCAGATTTGAACTCAGGTCCTCCTGAATCCAGGGCCGGTGCTTCATCCACTGCACCACCTAGCTACCCCCCATACATGGTTTCCTAATAAGGCTCACCATACATGTAAGCTGGTCACATATATTCCCTGCATATTTCCCCTCCCATACTACAAGTGTAAGAAAGTGTACCTTTGTATATAGGAGTTGGAGGGGAGAGGGAGGGGAAATCTTTCCTGTTATTTACCATTTTAAATAAATGTCCTTTGCTTTAAACTGAAGTAAAGTTTTCTTGTAGGAGAAAGAAAGGGGGGAAGGAGAGGAAAGGAAGGAAGGAAGGAAGGAAGGAAGGAAGGAAGGAAGGAAGGAAGGAAGGAAGGAAGGAAGGAAGGAAGGAAGGAAGGAAGGAAGGAAGGAAGGAAGGAAGGAAGGAAGAAGGAAGGAAGGAAGGAAGGAAGGAAGGAAGGAAGGAAGGAAGGAAGGAAGGAAGGAAGGAAGGAAGGAAGGAAGGAAGGAAGGAAGGAAGGAAGGAAGGAAGGAAGGAAGGAAGGAAGGAAGGAAGATGGGTACTTATGAGCTCTAGTTTCAAGTACATCCTGACACGCTGCTACTGCCTTGCTTCTAAGGCAATGATTGCAAAACTCAGGACCTACACAAGGAAAAAGTCCTAACAATAAAAAACCATTTGGATTCCAGAAATGGAATGAGATCTCTCTCTCCTGAAATAAGGTTAGTGACTTTCCCATTCCTGGAGCTGTTTAGTTAAAGGCTGGCTTTATACTAGACAAGGTACTGAGGAGGGTAACCATGAGAAAAGGTGACCATTGAGGTCCCTCTCAATCCTAAAATTATGTGATTCTAAAAATGATTGAAATAACTATGCCATATGGTTGATTCAAACATACTCACTCCACATAGCACAGTAGCCTTCTGGCTCGAAGTATTCTTTGTGTGTGAATAAATATTACCCTCCCTTTTTTGTCGTTAGTTATACTTACCCCCAAGTTATTTATCCTAGCCTCTAGAAGAGTAATATTAAATTTGGCTGTTTTCTATAGTCAGTCAGTGTCTATGCCTATTATTGAAAAGAAGCATAGTAGTATCTTGTTTTAATTGCAAACTATTTCATTGGCTCCTTTTCATTTTGTTCTGTTGCAATCTTATCATCCCTGTTTTATCTATCCTTAACATACAGCAGGCTCTCAGCATTTTAGCCATAGGCGCTGTGGAAATCCAGCAGGCAAGGCTATTGTCTTGGCAGAAGCCGCTGCTGATTTCAAACCAATCCAAGTTTCCTAAATTAATTTTCCAGAGCATCTGAAGCTATCAAAGAGATAAAAAGGGAGAGGGTCACTGGGAATATTCCACCATGACAGGTGGTGGAAATTGTTAACTGCTCCAACAAAGTGTGGGAAATCAGTCTGGGCTCTGACAATGAGGGAGGATTCTGTTCATAAAAATAATCTTCTAAAGTAAATGACCAGAGTGTCCATGGGCTGCTGATTAAATGAGTCCTGGACTCCTCCTCTGTTAGAACACAAAGGAAAGTCCAAGGTAACTAGCCATCCTGCATTCTAGGCTCATTGCTCTTGCCTTCAAGTGTCACAGAAGATACTGTGAACATGTTTTTACAGTGGGTCAGTGGCGGGGCAGGGAGGGGCATGGATATATGAAGCTTCTAGCAATTCTCCCTTTTTACATGATACAACAGGGACCTTTGTGTTAATGAGCAGGTTGGTAGAGTCAGAGGATCTGGGTTCAAATCCTGCCTCTAATACTTACTAAGTAATTTTATCTTTCTGTGATCTGTGGCTTCTAATACAAGGACATCCAAGACTGGCCAACATAGTGGAGATGAAAAATACAGTGTCATTATAGATGAAGAAACAAAAAAAATATTCAAAGGAACCTACTGAGACACCACAAGGTGAAGCAGGGTCTACTGCTTTCTCTACCAGTGTGACTTTGGTCAAGTAGTGTTGCTCATTGTGTGAAGATCAACTGTGAATGACTTAGCTCTTCTCTGCAATACAATGATCCAAGACAATTACAAAAAAACTCATGATGGAAAATGCTACCTGCATTCTGATAAAGAACTATGCCATTTGAATGCAGATCAAGGCATACTATTTTCACTTTATTTCTTTTGTGGCTTTTTTCCTTTTGGTCTGTTTCTTCTTTCACAACTGTGACTAATATAGAAATATGTTTTACATGATTGCACATATATAAACTATATCAAATTGCTTACCATTTTAGGAAGAGGGGAGGAGAGGGAGGGAGAAAAATTTGGTACTCAAGAATTTTGGAAAAATGAAAGGTGGGGCAGCTAGGTGGCGCAGTGGATAGAACACCGACCCTGGATTCAGGAGGGCCTGAGTTCAAATCTGACCTCAGACCTTTGTTACTTACTAGCTGGCAAGTCACTTAACCCCAATTGTCTCACGCCAAAAAAAAAAAAATGCTAAAATTTGTCTTTATATATAATCGGGGAAAATACTATTTTTAAAAGTATTGCTTGGGGCAGCTAGTAGATAAAGCACCAGCCCTGGATTCAGTAGGACCTGAGTTCAAATCTAGCCTCAGACACTTGACAGTTACTACCTATGTGACCATGGGCAAGTCACTTAACCCTCATTGCCCCGCAAAAAAAAAAAAAAGTGTTGCTAATAATGATGATAACAGGATACCTTATAGAAACTTGTTGCTCTCTATTTTAAGCTTATAATAGATGGGAATTTAGCACAGCCTAGCATAATGCTTGATAAGGTTCACGGGGCCTTCGATTGTGTTCAAAGTGTGAGCAATCTCTCAGGACCATCGCCCATCAATTCAATCATTTTCAGCAACGTGTTTTTCACAGCAAAGCCCACACCATGTTCCCGTGGTTCTGCCAAAGTTTTGCCCTTCCTTTGCCCATGAACCTCATCAGCATATAGGCTCCGACATTAACAACTTCACAACAGACCAAAGATGAGTTCTATGATAAGATGAGAGCAATGCTAGGAGCTATCCCCAGATATGAATTGATCATTCTTCTGGGTGATTTTAAAGCAAGAGTTGGCTCTGACCATGTGTCCTGGCCAACATGCCTCAGGCCATATGGCATTGGAAAGATTAATGAAAATGGGCAAAGACTATTAGAATTTTGCATTTACCATGATTTGTGTGTATCCAACTCATTTTATAAGTCTAAGCCAAAGTGTTTGATATGGTTAACAGAGAAAGTCTTTTCAAAATTCTCTCAAGAATTGGTTGCCCTCCTAAACTCCATAGCCTGATTCGCTCCTTTCATTGCAACATGCAGGGTGTCGTACAGTTTGAAGGCAACACCTCTGAAGCATTCAGCATAGACAGCGGAGTCAAGCAAGGATGCCTGCTAGCTCACACACTGTTTGGAATTTTCTTCTCCATGCTGTCACATCATGCTTTTGGTTCGTCAACTGATGGCATCTATCTGCATTCCCAGTCAGACAGAGGCCTGTTCAACGTTTCATGTCTGAGATCCAAAACCAGAGTGAGAGGTAGCACCCTTAGAGACCTGCTTTTCGCCAATAATGCCACACTTGCCTGTCACTCTGAGCGTGAATTGCAGACCTTGATGGAACACTTATCCCAAGCTTGTACGGACTTTGGCCTAACCATAAATC
The DNA here is from genome assembly GCF_019393635.1 of Dromiciops gliroides. Classification (NCBI taxonomy): domain Eukaryota; kingdom Metazoa; phylum Chordata; class Mammalia; order Microbiotheria; family Microbiotheriidae; genus Dromiciops; species Dromiciops gliroides. The sequence goes on from NC_057861.1 coordinate 337,994,073, forward strand.
TTAAAAAGGCAAAAGTCATGTGTCAGAGTGCTATGTCACCTCCATTGATACACATCAGTAGCTACCAGTTGGATGTTGTAAGCCAATGCTCATATCTTGGCTCTATTGTCAGTGACAATTTGTCACTTGATGCTGAGATCAATCAGAGGATTGGGAAAGCTACTTCAAACATGTCTAAGCTTGCCAAGTGTGCCTGGGCAAACAGTAAACTGACAAGATGAACCAAGTTTGCCGTCTATACAGCATGCGTCCTGAGTACCTTACTGTATGGCAGTGAAACATGGACTACATACACTAGACAAGAGAAGAAGCTTAACAGCTTCCACATGCACTGCCTTTGGTGCATCCTTGGCATATCTTGGTCGGATAAGATCACCAACACAGGAGTGCTCCAGTGTGCACAACTTCCGAGCATCTACACGTTACTGAAACAAAGACAACTGCGCTGGCTCGGTCATGTGCATGGCATGCAAGATGGGAGCATTCCTAAAGACCTACTCTATGGCGAGTTAGCCTCAGGCCAAAGACCTGCTGGATGCCCCCAACTTCACTACAGAGATGTATGCAAGTGAGACTTGAGGGCTCTGGGAACAGACACCAGCGGCTGGGAGGAGAAGGCCAAGGACTGCACCCTATGGAGTTCAGTACTCAGGAGCAGCTTGTGCACAGCTGAGATGGGCCTCCAAGCTCTGGAGGAAGAAAAATGAATGAGACACATGAACTGAGGGGCAACAGCGCAGTTTTCTGGTGTCCTCATTGTGGCAGGAGCTGCGGCTCCCTTATCGGACTGCACAGCCACACTGTGACCTGTGGCTCTTCAAGGTGCTGATCCATGGTTGTCCGGGACTGGTGGAAGCCTACTAGCATAATGCTTGCTTATTTCCCTCTTTATCATGAGGATATTCTCTTTTGGTAACTTCTGGAGGAAATATATGTCACCACAGAAGGAGCATAATGCCTGGGTTTAAAGTTCTACTCTGCTGTTTTACTACCTCTGTGACCTTAAGAAAAAGTCACAACTTCCCTGAGCCTCTAAAATGAAGAAGCTGAATAAGATGACTTCTGAGGTCTCATCAAGCTCAAAATCAATGATTCTTGCATTTCTCATCTTAAATCTCTCTTTTGTTAAAAAAAAAAAAAAGAAGTTTGGACTTTTGTTGTTCACTTGTTTTTTCAGTTGGGTCCAACTCTTTGTGACCCCATTTGGGGGTTTCTTGGCAAAGATACTGGAGTAATTTGCTATTTCTCCAGCTCATTTTACAGATAAGGAAACTGAGGCAAACAGGGTTAGATGACTTGCCCAGGGTCACATGGCTAGTAAGTGTCTCAGGCCAGATTTGAACTCAGAAAATAAGTCTTCCTGACTCCAGGCCCGGTGCTCAATCCACTGCACAACCTAGTTTCCCCTAGTTGGCCTTTGGACAAGATGGTCTTTAAGGAGGCACTTTCTTGCCTTCTCTAGTCATGCTGTTTGCACTTGGCCGGCCTTTGGTGGACCAGTTTTGTCTTTATCTTGCTTAGTTCTTTGACATCTCAAGCCATGATAACCTTTCCAACTTCCCTTTATGTGTGGTCTTCTCTCACTAGAATGTAAGCTCCTTGAGGGCAGAGGCTGTCTTCATTTTCACTTGTATCTGTGCCCTCAGAGTTTAACACAGTGCCCGTCCACATAGTTTGAGCTTAATGAATGCTTTCCCTTTCTATTATCCATCATCTATATTTCTATTTTCCAGCTTTAAATTTTCTAATCCTGGTTTTTCCTATTTTTTCTTCTTTTCTGTCTTAAGGAGGACATAGCATGTCTAATGATAACATACTTCTTTTGGGGGCGGGTGGGGCAATGAGAGTTAAGTGACTTGCCCAGGGTCACACAGCTAGTAGGTGTCAAATGTCTAAGCCAGATTTGAACTCAGGTCCTTCTGAATCCAGGGCTGGTGCTTTATCCACTGCGCCACCTAGCTGCCCCTGATAACATACTTCTTTGTGTCCACTAGGCAAGAATATTAACTCATAGCTATTGCTTTACATTGGTTTTCTAATAGCAAGGAAAGGTCATTATTTTGGAACTAGAAGGTACTTCAGAGGCCACCTAGGCTGTTTCACAAATAAGGAAACTGAAGCCCAAGGACATTTAGGCAACCCTGCCCAATGTCATACAGGTAATGTCAGAGGTGGGATTTGGACACAGGTCTTCTGCTGCCTCCCCCTCAACCCGTAAGCATTGCTATTTTCACTGCCCCTACCTGTCTCTGATGTGGACAGATGTATCATACTCTCTCATACTAATCTCCTTGGTTGCCAACAACAAAATAGCTGCCCAGGGACCAGGACTCGTGTGTGTGTGGCCATCAACAGGAAAGTTAAATGACCCTTGAGAGCCCTGATCCTGTGATGATCTTGACATCATTAGCACTGAGTACTAATTCAACTATCAGCCACAAGTACTTCCCACTTGATGAAACTAGGTGGCACAGTGGATAGAGCATTAGACTTGGCATCAGGAAGTCTTGAGTTCAAAACCAGCCTCAACACTTCCTAGCTGCATCACTCAGAGCAAGTCACTTAATTTCTCTGTGACTCAGTTTCCTCATCCATAAAATGAAGGATGGTAATAACATCTACTCACCAGAGTTGTTGTGAGGACCAAATGAGATAATACTTGTAATGCAATTTGCAAATTTAAAATGCTATTAAATGCTAGTTGTTATTATTATTCATTATTATTACTATCTCATTGCAAAACCACCAACAAAAGAAAAGACTTACTAAGACTTGTGGAGGATGGGAAGGGAGTGGGGGGTAGGGCACTTTCATCACATCTGTAGTATATCTATGAATAAGACACAAAGAGTTTCCAATGCTCAGGAAGTTAAGCCTCTTATTGGAAGCAAATCCAGGCACCTTGCTCTCCAATGACCATGAGTTTACCCACTGCCAAGGACTTTCAGGGCACTAAGGAAACATTGCCTGCCTTTTCCCTCACCTCACACTTCAGTGATCTTTATTGATGAATTCTCTTTAACACGGTGATATGTAAGTCTTTGGCAAAAGACTCATTTCTGAGATCAAGTAAAAAACAAACAACAACAACAACAAAACCAGAGAATGGGAACGGTTTCCTCAGGATAATATGAAATATGACCTGAAAATATGATGCTTAAGATCATACATAGTACACAGACACATAGCAAATGTTTGCTGGATTGGATTGAATTGAATAAAATGTGATACAGTTAAAAGAACACTAGCTTTCTGGTCAAGAGGACCTGAGGTCAGATCTGCCCTCCGATACTATCTGTTTTAACCTTGGATGAGATATTTTACTTTTCTAGGCTTCTATTACCTTATCTGTAAAATGCAGAGGTTCTATTAGGGTACATGTGAACTTACATACTTTTTCAATATTTCAATTGAATATTTCAATTTCATTTCAATATTTCAATAATTTTAATAATTAATCATTATTTTGACAATGATTTCAGTATCACTGAATTTCTTAATCTTATATATTTTATTTCATTCCTTTAAAAATATTATTCTGAGAAGAGATCCATAGGCTTCACCAGACTACCAATGGTGTCCATGGCCCCAAAGAGGTAAAGAACCCTTGGACTAAATTATTTTTGAGGTTCCTTCTAGCTGAATTAGCTTGACTACACCTTTTTAAAAAAAATTTCCAATCACAGAAGGGCAGAGGTTTGCTTTCTAAGGTTGCAAAGGACGTCTTGGCTGTAAAGGCTTAGAGCTGCAGGAATGAGTTTCAGGTCAAAGAAATAACAAGGTTTTTCCCAAGTGGGCTTTAACGGGTTGTTAGTAGAGGAAATCCCCTCAGTTAGAGTTGGAAAAGGCATCTGGGGAGAGCAGCTTTGTCAACTCGCTCTTTTTAATAGCCCAACAATCTTACTCAAATTATCCAGAGGTGAGTGACAACCTAAACAACAAGCTGGGGACTAGCTCTTTGGGGGTAAGCAGGACAGGAAGCAGCTGGGGATTGGAGGAGATCATTGGCTTAGGAATTCAGAAGGCAAGTTCCCCTCGGCTCCATCTCTGTACCGATGGCCAGAAGGTGAACAGTGACACATGGGCCTGGCCAGCACAGGCATGGACATCCCGTCCTCTCCAGAGCTTACTTGGATTGATGGCTTTTCCAGAGCTTCTCCCTACAGAAAACTCACTGGGCAACAAGGACAAAGGAGAGTGGGAACTGAAAAATCCCTGATGGACACAGGGGAATGTAACAGAAACTCAGTGAGGAAAACACCAGAGGATAAAAGGCGGAGACAGGAGAGGGGCAAAGAGAATACCTAAAATTATTTGGTACCTGCTCCAAAAGTTTGCCTAGAGTTCACTCTGGCCACTGATCTTCAGATCTAAATTTCTAAGGAGCTATAGAATTATAGTGTGGTTGGAGCTGTACAAAAAATTAATTATTAATAACTATAACTAACCTGGAAAATTCTATATAATTGGATTTATGAAAAATTATGATTATATGAAAAATGATAAATTTAGAAAAATTATAATTGGGCCGTAAGTCCTGCCGCGGTCGCCATTCAAATGTAGAAATATTTTTAAATTGACTAGACCTAATTTGGGGGGAACTGATCTATGGATGACTAGAGGACTAATCTGGGGACTTTTGACTATTTAGCTATCTGACTGCTGTTAATTTAATGTGGGCCGTTTTTAAAGTTCCATCACACTGCTCCCAAACTGATAAACTAAAGATTAAGAAGCCTCTTAACCAAATAATCAAAGCAGAGTTTATTTATGAAATACTGTTGAAAACTAAGAATACAGGGAAATAAAATGTACAACCTGACTGCTTTCCTGTGGTCTCTTTCCACTGCAGCACGAACTTCTTGAATACAATAAGGGCCTTAGCCGCCTCCGGCCTCAGGGCACGTTACACTTTCCCTGGTTTGTATTAAGGCCCATAACCTTGTCACCCCATCTCTCCTTTTCCGAACTGAACTCTCCTCCGTCCTTGTCTGCGCGCCCCTCTAGTCACCCCTCTCCAATCTTGTCTCTCTATCTAGTCCGTCCTCCTCTGCTGTCTCACTCCCAGGTCTATATATACCTTTTCTTCTCTCCACTCAAATCTCGAGGCTTCCTTCGCCCCCACAGACCAAGCTAATCCACCAGCCAGGGCTGCGGCTGGTTGGGGCGGGGGTGCACTTCCACTTCACAAGCCTCAGCACAGGCTATCGGGATCTTTCGGATAGCTCCGCTCAGGTCAGAGGGAGCTGGGGCTTCCCCCCCCCCCCCCAAGCTGTCTGATCTGGCGTCTTGTATAGCCCATGGGTCTTTTTCGCTCAGCTGAAGCTGAGGAGGAGGGGGAGAGACCCTGAGGGCCTAAGGCTTTCTAATCTCAGCCTAAAGGTAGGGTCCCCAAATCAAAATAAATTTCCAGATCCAAATGGAGACAGATAGCAGTGTGGTGAATAACAATGGAAAGTTCATTCAATTTGGAGAGAGAATGAGTTTAAATCCCAGTTCTATCATTAACTGGCAATGGGACCTTGGGCAAATCACTTTAATTTCTCTTCATTAAAATGAATAGTTAGATTAAATGATCTCTTAAATCTTTTCTAACTCAAACAACCTAAGAAAACAGACATGGCTGTGGTATTTTAAGGACCAAGGATTTGGAAATTTTAAGGAAACCTATCTAAGAAAAATCATGTACTCATTTTATCCTAGTACATTGATGCACTAGAATATCAATGTTATAAAAATGAACAGTTTTGAAGATTTTTATAAACTGATAAAGAACGAAATGAACAGAACCAGAAGAATAATTCATGCAATAACATTTGCTATAAAAAGCAAACAGCTTTGAAAGCTCTAAGAACTCTGATCAGTGCAATAACTATTCTTGATTCCAAAGGACCAATGATGAAACATGCTATCCATTACAGAGACATACCAGATTTAGGGCACAGAATGAGACATACACACATACACGTGTGTATACATGTATGCATACATATGTATGTGTTTTGTGAGGGTGTATTATAATATATGTAGAATATATATGTGTATATAAATGCATATGCCTTGGTGTATTGGTGTGTTTGTGTACACACATATACATGTATATTCATGTATGTGTGCATGTGTGCGTATGCATGTAATCTGAGGTCCTCTGCATATGCTCAGTCCTCCTAAAATGGAGGTGCCCTTAAGAGGTCTTTGGAGCATGTGCAGATTGCCTAGTGTGGAGGCCTCTCTCCCCAACCTCATGGGTGGAGGTAGCCTGCTTTGACTGGCTGCCTTTGTCATGAAAACTTCTGAGACAGCCATTCCCTCTCTCCCTTTTTCCACCACTATTTTTCACTTGAGCTTTTTTTCAATCTCTTTCCTAGGCACTCTTACCTGCTGTGTCCAAAGACTGAAGATCCCAGTTCAACCATGATGAGGACTCCATGAACTGAACCAATTAGAGAGGAAGGACTTTACTTCCCCTAATCCTTCTTCTTTACTTTGGCTCCAAGGGTATTCATATCTATTCTGTATTGTTTGTTCTCTTCAGTTTTAGGTGCCAGAGGTGATCCTCATGGGATCCAGGAGTTTGAGCCCTGGTGACATTAGAGTGGGATGGTGCAGTCAGCCAACCTAGCATGGAAGCCCAGAGTACTTTTGGTGCCTGGGACTCAAGCCTAAGGAGGGTTTTGGACCTGGAACTGGGAATTAATCCATGAACCTAATCCCCTTCCCCTCCACAAAGACTGAGATATTGCAAGCAGGGAAGATTATGCTTCCTACATATTGGAAGAGTAAGTTTGTATATTTGTGATCATACCTTCTGAAGTAAATATTCCTCTGTAAAAATCAGTCTGTTAGTAACTAAATGGAATAGAGGTATGGGGGATTCCCCCTCCCTCTTCCCCTCTAACCCCCCCCACCCCCGACAATTGAGGGAACACCATTGGTTGTGGGCTGGAGCCATTTACAAAGATCCTAGACCTTCCAGCCTTCTTATGGGTACTGGAGAGTCCCTAGGGCAGAGGTAAAAGCTTATCTATTGACTTTCTAGTCAGTGAAGGCCATGGTGTTGATATATATTTGTATATAGCAACAAAGTAATTTGTTTTTCTATCTATGCATATTTGTTACAGGAAATTTTCTTTTCTTCTCTTGTCTTTTTAACAAGGTAGGGAATTGTAACAATTGAAATGACACTGCCTGCTGGAGAGCTACTGTAGGAAAGCTCCTCCATGAGGAGAAGGTGTCTGAGGGCAAGCCATGTGGTCAGGTCCTTGGCATCAGGAAGTGATGTTTGCTCCTGGGTACTGTCAATCAAAGCTATCAGCCAATTAGCTTGGAGCTGTGTTGGGGGGGACAGGACATTTCCAGTTTTCACAGGAGGCTTGTGGGATTGAGGAAGGTGTGGATCGTGCTCTTTCGTGACCACTCTCATGGAGAGTGGAGCTAAAATGTGCTCTCCCTTTGATAGATAGATGAATCTAGGCCTTTTTCTCTCTCTTCACCAAATTCTTATTCTCCTTAATAAATGCTTAAAAGTCTAACTCTTGCTAAAGCTTATAATTTATTGGTGACCACTCATTAGATATTTTAGACAGCCTAGCTAGAATTTTAGCCCCTTACAGAATAAAAGAAAGAGAAAATAGGGGTGTGTTATAGCTGCAGAATGTTGCATGTCCTTTCAAATGAAGTCATTGTATTATTAGCTTTACTTAATTTTTTTACTTTGTTACAAGAGACCTCTCATGGTCTTTTGGGGGTAATAATAAATATTTGTAATATAAAAACAAGATCTATCAATAACACTTTTTTAAAAAGAGAGTTATCCTGGGGGTAGCTAGGTGGCACAATGGATAAAGCACCAGCCCTGGATTCAGGAGGACCTGAGTTCAAATCCGGCCTCAGACACTTGACACCTACTAGCTGTATGACCCTGGGAAAGTCACTTAATCTTCATTGCCCCACCAAAAAAATTAAAAGAGAGAGAGAGAGAGAGTTAGCTTGGTATACCTCAGTACATGTATTGGGGGATGGAGGGAGAGTAATAGATGCTTGAGGATCTCGTTTTAAAGATCCTCCTCTATATGAGTACATTCAATAATTTGAAGGGTCAAAGACAATTTCACATCACAGACTCATTTCCTTTGGGGTCTGAAAAAAGCCAGATCCCTTCACAGTTCCTCAACAACATCACCACCACCCATCATCCAAGTACAGCTTACATAGAATGTTTCTACCTTTTGAGGCCATATTTCTCCCAACACATAACACAGAAGGTAGACCCTGAGTTCAGAGCTCTACAGACAGAAATCCTAGGAAGTCAAAGATGACTGCTAGTCACTTCCCAAGGACATTGCTAGTGTGGGAGTTCCCCAGGATTAAGACTCTTTCTCATTCTATTAAGCCATTGATGTTTATATCATCGTCATCATAATTATTGTAGTAGCTGTAGCAGCACTAGAAGTAGTAAAGTAGTAGTGGTAGCAGTTGCAGTGGTGGTGGTGGTGGGAGGAGGAGGAGGAGGAGGAGGAAGAGGAAGCTCAACCTTAATAGTTATAGTAGTAGTCACAGCCTTAGCAGTAGTGGTAATAGTAGCAGTAGTGTTAGTGGTGGTGGTGGTGGTAGTGATAGTAGTAGTATTAGTCATAGTCATAGTAGTAGTTGTAGTGACAGCTGTAGTAGTAGTAGTAGTAGCAGCAACATCAACAGTGGCAGTAGTAGCAGTAATAGTAATGGTGGAGTTAGTGGTAGTACTAGTGATAGTGGTTATGATAGGAGGAAGAGGAGGAGGAGGGACAGCCTAAGTAGTAGTAGCAGCAGCAATAATAGTAGTAGTGATAGCTTTGGTTTTGTTATTCATTCATTTCAGTCGTGCCCACCTCTTTGTGACCCCATTTGGGGTTTTCTTGGCAAAGATGCTGGAGGGATTTGCCATTTCCTTCTCCAGCTCATTTTATAGATGAGGAAACTGAGGCAAATAGGGTTAAGTGACTTACCCAGGGTCACACAGCTAATAAGTGTCTTAGGCCAGATTTTTTTTTTTTTTTTTTGGTGAGGCAATTGGGGTTAAGCGACTTGCCTAGGGTCACACAGCTAGTAAGTGTTAAGTGTCTGAGGCCGGATTTGAACTCAGGTCCTCCTGACTCCAGGGCCAGTGCTCTATCCACTATGCACCTAGCTGCCCCTTTAGGTCAGATTTGAATTCAGGAAGATGAATCTTCCTCACTACAGGCCTGGCTCTTTATCCACTGCACCACCTAGCTGCTCTGACAACCAGAGGAGGAGGAGGAGGAGGAGGAGGAAGAGTGATGGTGGTAGTAGCAGTGGTAATAATAGTAGGGACAACCATAGTAGTAGTAGTAGCAGCAGCAGCAGCAGCAACATATTTATTGCATTTTGAGGTTTACAAATTGCTTTACAAATATTATCCCATTTGATTCTCACAACAATCCTGGGAAATGGGTGTTTGTTGTTGTTGTCGTCGTCATCCCCATTTCACAGATGAGAAAACTGATGCCAACAGAAGTTAAATGACTTGACCAGACACAGCTGTGACAAGATCACAGTCCAAGGTTAGGTCTCAGGTCTTACTGACTCCATGTCTAGCACTCTATCCTTCACACCACCTACCTCTGAGCATAAGACAATCACCCTGGCTTCCTCAGATCTCAGAGGACTGGTATAATGGTCACCATCATCAGGCCTAGTATCAGAAATGCTTTTAAAATAGCCTTGTTCCTAATAAAATACTCCTGTGAAATAGTACCTAGGAACAGCTGCCCCTAGTGGCCAGCCAGCTGCTATTGCACCTTAGCATTGGCATCCAGCCTGTGGTCCCTTGGTGTAATGAAAGAAACATTCTAGCCCTGCCTTCTATAATAACCTGTATTGGGGTTGCCACCCTCCTCTATGCAGGCTTCCTCACACATCACCCTCTTCACACTTCTGAGATCACACCTCCTGCCATTCCTTGAGATCTGTTCCTTTTGTCATGCCTGAGGTTTCCCTTTTCTTCTTCCCATTTTAGTAATCCAACACTCCCCATATTGCCCTATTAAGCTCAGAGGTCCCTAATTGCTGCCTGTTGCCACCTCTTCTTGGTCACTGACAAAGAGTCAAATACAAATCTCAAGTTAAGATTGATGATGGAAAAGCTACTAACAGAAAAAGCAAGAGAAGAGGTAGATTTGGGAGTGGCTAGGGTGGTAGTAGTAGGGAAAGGGAATGAGTTCAGCTTCACATAGACTGAATTTATATTTCTGTATGTAATTCTACTTCTAAATTTAATTTTTGGTTTAAGTCAGGGGTCTGAAACCTTGGGTCTATGAACTTTTATATATATATATATCTTTAGTACTATCTTTTAACATAATTTATTTCCTTAGTACTGTATATTTTATTTAATGCATATAAAACATTCCAAGAAGGGAACCATAGGTTTTACAAGGCTACCAATCAGGTCCATGGCATAAAAAAAAGTTAAGAATCCCTGGTTTAAGTTCACAAATCCTTCACTAATTAAGACCCAACTTTTGTAGCAATTTGTCATTGAAACTCCATTTGGTTTTCACAAGTATGTTCAAAATTCACAAGTCTTGTATTTTCTCAGCAAGGAGCCAGCCTCTCATGTGGTAAAACATCCTCATCTGTAAAAACTCATGTACAAAAACCTTTGATGGAGAAAGAAGGCAATACTTAAACCAGCAATTCACTTTGCAACTAAAAGAGTAAATAGGAATGAAACTCAATAACTTGATTATTCTCTATATAGGCCATCCACAAAAAGTGAACACACATTTGGGGAAGAAATTAGTTACATCCGTTATAAAAGCTGCTAAATTCTTACTAAGAAAACCATTTTTTTCCCTTTTTAACAGTTTCCAGCATAACATCTGATGGCCTTGGGGCACCCAGAGAGTGACTCAGAAACCACAGCAAGGCCCCAGATTCAATCCACTTCCTTAGGGATTCTCTGAAATGTTAGGGATGGGTCTGACCCTTGGAGTGGTCCACTCCCAGTGGCTGTGGGCTAGAGCACAGCTCCCCAGGCTTGCTCTGGACTCTGGCTCTGAATCCACAGGAGCCCCCAAAGTCACCCTGAGCAGTGTAGCCAGTGCCCTAAAAACAGTCACTAGTTAAGAAAATGCTTGGGGTGAGCCAGCTTGCGGCTTATCACAAGGCAGTAATGAAAGCCTGTGAGCAGCCACTTGGTGACTGGTAGACAGGGCCAAGAGAGCACTGGGATAGGGGCCATTGGCTGGCATGTGGGAAAAAGAATCCAGGACCTTCCATTTTAGCTACAAAGCCCAGAAACCTCTCCTCCTCTAGACTAATGATAGCCATGGAGTGAGCTCATGAAATGACTAGCATGAAAGGTTGGGAGAAAAGAGAAGTGAGGGATGTTTAATTTTGACCTTAATGTTTTAAGAGGCCACTCCTGACAGTTATTTTTGGTATGAGAATTCCCATCACCAAAATTGCTTTTAAAATGGTCACAGGGAAGCATTTTCTTCTCTAAAAATCAAATTTGCTGGTGCTGACAAATTTTTTTTTAAGAAACAGAAATATGAAAAGACTTTTGAATTAATGCAAAGTAAAGAAAGTAGAAACAGGAGAACATTTTTTTCTAGGTCAAGTGACCCACAAAATGGAGGACTAGATATTTACTTATGGCCTCTCAAACCTCTCCAAAATAGAAATTATATGATGAGTTGAAGCAATTTCAGATATATCCACAATGTCAGATATCAGTAAACCTATTAGGCAAAAATCTGATCAGCTAATGAGAGAAAAGGATAATTCCTAACCCCTAAGATGCACTTTCAGCATCCCATCTTTCATCACCCCATAGGTTTGCAATATAACTCAATTCTGTGCCACCACTCCTTTTTCTTCTCTTCCTCCTTTTCCTCCTTCTTTTTCACATCCTCCCTAGGTTTAGGAAAACTGAAAAGCAAAAGTTTACAATAATTAAGCAGCATGGCAGCACTCTATAATGTAACAGAGCTCATCTAGAGAATTGAGGGCCACAGGGAAGTGGAGCAGGGCATGGGTGTGGCTGTGTGACATTCTACTAAGCCTGAAGGGAAAAGCCCAGTATCCATTAGGTCAAGTTCTGTCACCCAGAAGTCACAGGGCAGAGACTAAGATGAATGAAATGTGAATTGATCAACACAGGAATATGATGAGACAACTTTGAGGTCCAGCCCCCAAGGACACCAGCATCAAAGGGAAAGGAGTCGGAAAGTGAGCAATAGGAAAGTATAAGAAGAAAAGACTTTAAACTGGCAAAGATCTCAAGAAGAGGAAAACTCAATTAAAGATCTTTGAGATAAATAGATAAAACAACAGGAAAGGGAAAAGAAGGGAATGTGGCACCCAAATCAGGTAAAAGAATCCAGACATCTATGAAGAAATATTGTAAAACAAAGGAAAATATATCAATACCTAATGAGGCAGAGGGTCCTGTAGATTCCTAAGAGAAAATTGAACCACTGGAATATGTTCCTGAATGGTTTAAAGAGGTAAGAACTATAAAAACAGACTTTATAACCTGAAGAGCAGGGGTAGAAAATGGCAGAATTGAAAAATGTGAATCCATGATGGTAAGTCTCACCAAAGAAACAAAGGAAGGAATAACTGATTGGGAATGTTAATACTTGGAAGAAAAGGACAATATAGAAGAAGAAAAGCAAAAAAATAATAATGTTAAAAGAAAATATGATCTCTATATCAATAGAACATATTAATCTTGAACTTAAGGATTATATTATGCTATATACAAATAGATGATAGATAGATAGATAGATAGATAGATAGATAGATAGATAGATAGATAGATAGATAGATAGGACATACATGCTCTTCAAATTAAGGATTATAGGCCTTCTAGAAGAATTCAACAAGTCAAGAAATCTGAATATGATAATGGATCACCTTCAGAAAAAAAGGAGGGGCGGCTAGGTGGCGCAGTGGATAAAGTACCGGCCCTGGATTCAGGAGTACCTGAGTTCAAATCCGGCCTCAGACACTTGACACTTACTAGCTGTGTGACCCTGGGCAAGTCACTTAACCCCCATTGTCCCGCAAAAAAAAAAAAAAAAGAAAAAGAAAAGAAAAAAAGGAGAAAAACTCACTGCTGAACACTCCAAGGTACATAGTAGTTAAATTTTTAAAAATCTAATGACAAAAAAAAACTTCAAGTGACAAGGGAAAAAAACTTTCATATATAAAGGAAAGGAAAATTTAATAACATGAAACTATTCTGTATCCATCACAAGGGAGGAAATAGAGTAATGTGTTCCAAAGAGCAGAATTCAAGATGAAACATTAGGTGACCTACACTGCAAAACTGAGTTTAATCATTATTGAAAATAAAGGGATGTTCAATTTTTTTTTTAAAAAAAAGGTATTCAAAGAAATCCTAGAAAGAAAATCAGACTCAAACAACTTATTTGCTTTTCACATATGTCAGACAGTAAAAATAAAAGAAAGTAAGTGAATATTGAAACAAAGGACAACAACAAAATAACAATGGAGAGATCATTAAGAGGTATCTTTTGAAAGGCACACAAGGAGAGAAGAATGAAAACAAAAGTCTAAAAGAAACAAGGCAAAGAAACAGGCCTGAAACATCATGGACTAAACCTACTGGGTTGTAGTTTTTTTTTTCTGGGTCTAAACTACAAATTGGGAGGGTACATAAAAGGGAAGATGGAAGGAAGAAGATAGAAGGAAATATGTGATATACTCTAATCAAGCCAAAAGTTACAAAAGAAGAGAAAATAACTCCTGTAGTGTTTCGGAAAGAAAAGAACAGGAGGCACAGTGGATAGAGCACCGGCCCTGGAATCAGGAGTACCTGAGTTCAAATCCGGCCTCAGACACTTATACTTACTAGCTGTGTGACCCTGGGCAAGTCATTTAACCCCAATTGCCTCACTAAAAAAAAAAAAGAAGAAGAAGAAGAGAACATATAAGAGAATGGACTAGGAGGCAACACCTTACTGATTATTTCCATTTTATTTTTATTTTGTCTTTAAAAATACTATTTGTCATATAGAATAGTTCTCTGGGGGGGGTAGAGGGAGGGAGGGAGGGAGGGAGACAGAGAGAGAAAGAGAGAGAGAGAAAGAGAGAGAGAGAGAGAGAGAGAGAGAGAGAGAGAGAGAGAGAGAGAGGAGGGGAAATTATGACAATATATTTTTTTAAATCAAAACATTTTATTTTTTAAATTATAAAAAAAAAAACTTTTAAAGACTTAGGAAATCTAATCAATAGAATGAACAACCAGAGAAAAGCACTTATCTACCTCCTGACAGAGAAGTGATAGATTAATTTGCAGAATAATACATATATTTTCAGGCACAGTTAATGTAAGAATTTGTTTTGCTTGACCATGAATATTTATTACAAGAGTTTTGTCTTTCTTTTTCCAGTGATGCTGGGGGAAGTGAGAGGGAGAGAAAAAATCACTTATTAAGTGAAAATATAAAGTAAATTTTAATTTGAAAAGTTAAAAAATAGAGCAAAAACAAGAACAAAATATATGTGATTGTAGTAAGGGAATTAGAGGAAGTACCAAGGGGGCAGCTAGATGGCACAGTGGATAGAGCACTGGCCCTGGAGTCAGGAGTACCTGCATTCAAATCTGGCCTCAGACACTTAACACTTACTAGCTGTGTGACCCTGGGCAAGTCATTTAACCCCAATTGCCTCACTAAAAAACAAAAATTTAGAGGAAGTACCAAGTGACAACAGAACTCATAGAATAGGCTCACAGAAATACCAGTATTTTGAACACATGTCCCAAAAGTCTTAGTGCAGTCTTAATTAAAACTTACTCTTCCTTCTTAGTAGAGATGGTATGGACTATAGTGCAAAATATTACATATATAGCTATAATCATTAATTTATACACTAAGTAGCCATTTATTAAACATCTATTACATGCCAGGAATCTATAGGTAGGGGTAAGAAGCAGACCTGTGATTTCACTGGTGTTGGTAATTCCCAAGTGAGAAAACTCCCTTTACTGACATGTGAGTCAGCATCTTCTTGTCTCAGAGAGTTGTTTAGAGGTTAACTGACTTGTCCAGAGTCACACAGGCAGAATGAATTTGAGGTGAGATTAGAATCCAGTTCTTATGAACTTCAAGACCAGCTCTCTATGTCATGCTAGCTGGCAAAACAAAGATGCAACAGAAAATAGCCCATGAGCTCAAAGACCTTACTTTCTCTTGGGGGAATCGAGAAGAATGTATACATAGAAAATTACACAAAACATATACAAAGTAGATGCAAAGTAATCTCCAAGATAAGGACAGTAGCACCTGGGAGATTCAGAAAAAGCTCCTACAGAAGGTGGTGTTGGGGCTATGCTTTAAAAGAAGCTAAGGATACTCTGATCAAGATGATTCATCACAGTGGATAAAGCACCAGCCCTGTATTCAGGAGGACCTGAGTTCAAATCTGACCTCAGACACTTGACACTTACTAGCTATGTGAACTTGGGCAAGTCACTTAACCCTGTTTGCCTCAGTTCCTCATCTGTAAAATGAGCTGCAGAAGAATATGGCAAACCACTCCAATATCTTTTCCAAGAAAACCTCAAATGAGGTCATGAAGAGTTGGACATGACTGAACAAGTGGAGGATGAATTTAAAAAGGAGAAATTAGAGAAAGGGAGACCAGTTTGGCCCACCAATTCTTTCAGTGTTCAAGGATATAGTTCACTTGGGTCAGGTGATTTGAATTCATCAAGAGCAGCTACCATATTCTCTTAATATCCTCCTCAGGTATCAGCTCTCTAGCAGCCATTTTTGTCCTTTCATTTCCATTTCAAACTACATGGCAAAGGAAGCAAATACAAAATAAGAATGAAGGAACTCAGCCTTTCATCTACACAGATTCCTCCAAAGCAACAGCCTCCTTCCTTCTTCTTTCCCCCAACACAGATTAAAAAATAAGCTTTTTCTATATGAGAAGGTGTTGCTTAACTTATTGTTTTCTTCATCATTTTATCAATAAACATTTATTAAGTGTCTACTGTGTGCCAGGCACTGGGCTTTGGATGCAAAAAGAGGCCAAAGACAGTCCCTGCCCTGATGAAGCTTCCAGCCTAATAAAAGAGACAACATGCAAAAGAATGTATACAAAGCAAACTACATACAGGATAAATGGAAGATAATTAACTGAGGGAAGTCACTGGAATTAAGAAGAATTAAAGAAGTCCTCTGTTAAGAAGGTGAGCTTTTAGTTGGGAATGAAGGGAAACCAGGAAAGTTAGTAGTCAGGGCAGAGGAAGAAGTTTGTTATTGTTTGTTGTTGTTTGTTGTTGTTGTTGTTGTTATGAGGGAAGATAATAATTGGGAGGATTATTGGAATATGATTGAGGTGGAAAAAAAACCACCTTAGTTAAGAAAAAAAGAAGAGGAAATTAATCAGAGAAACTTTTAAATCTCAAAATAAATTGCTTTTAAATTACTTTTTGCGAGTCAAGAAATCAAAAAAACTTAAACTACTTTAAGAGACAAAAAAAGAAAGAGGGCAACACGGGAATTTTCTATGTCTCAAATTAAGTAACTATGGAATCTTGGGGAAAGTAAAATTCCACCATATTAGGTCAGGTGAGATTGCTCATGCTCTGTCTAGTCATCCAGGTGGAATACAAATTGGCCACTGAAACAGAAGGGAAAAGAAGCTAATTTTGCTGATAAGGAAACTCAAGCCTGGAAAAGCAAGGTGACTTCAGAAAATTATAATTACAGCTGGAGGGAGACCTGAGATGTCATCTAGTTCAACTCCCCCATTTTATAGATGAGGAACCAGAGGCACAGAGAATGACTTGCCCAAGATCACACAGTTACTAAGGGGCGGAGACAGTGTTTTAAGTCAGGTCCTCAGACTCCAAATCTTGCACTTTTCTCATTTTCCAAAGTCACAGAGATGGTTAGTGATGGAACCAGGGCTCAAATCTAGGTTTCCTCACCCCGAGTCCACTGCTCCTTCTGGCTGCTCCTGAGCTGCATTGCTTCCATTTAGTGGGAAAGCTCCACTAGGAAAATGGGCAAATAAGATGAGATAGCATGCTTGAAGATGCTTAGAGAATTGGGCCTGAGGGAGATAGGGGATAGAGAAGGAGGCACACAGTAGTGCCAAGCCCAGGACAAGCTTTGGGAGAAACCCATAGGATTCAGAGCATCCAGAAGATCCTTCAGAAGAGTCCAAGAAGAAATGATCATATAAGTAAGAGGAGAGCCAGGATAAGAATTGTGTTATGAAAACCTATAGGGGCAGCTAGGTGGTGCAATGGATAAAGTGCTGGGCCTGGATTCAGGAAGACCTGAGTTCAAATTTGACCTCAGACACTTGACACTTACTAGCTGTGTGACCCTGGGCAAGTCACTTAACCCCCGTTGCCTTGCAAAAAAAAAAAAAAAAGAAAAGAAAACATATAAAAGAGGAAGCATCCAGGAATAAGGATAATCAACCATGATAGATGCTGCAGAGAGGTCAAGAAGAATGAGAAGAAGCCATTGAATTTAGGAAGAAGTAACTGGCAACCTTGGAGAAAGCCGTCTCAGGATAGTGGCTGGGTTGGAAGTCAGGTTGCCAGGGGTTGAGAAATGCGTGGGATGTGAGAAAGTGGAGGTAACAAGTAGAGGCAGCTTTTTCCTGAAGTTTGGCTGTGAAAGGGAGGAGAGATACAAGACATTGGCTGGAGGGGTTGGCAAGGTCAAGTTTAGGTGTTTTATGCATGAGGAAATCTGGATATGTTTGTAGGCAGCAGAGGAAAAAAGTCAGTTTACAAAGAGAGACTGAAGATTAGGAGGGAGGGGATGATTAAAAGGGAAAGCTCCCAGAGGGGATGGTGGGGGCCAGGTGGAGAAATCAAGGGTACAAGAAGGGGTGTGACCTTGGCAAGGAAGACTACCTCTTTCCTCAATACCGGAGGAAAGAACAAGGGACTAGAAAATGATGTTGCGGGAATTTGAGGCATAGAATTGGGAAGGAGTAGTTCAGAACATTAGGCTTCCTTTTTCTAAGTAAAGTATGAATCAAGAGCCTCTGTTGGGGGGTGGGGGGGGTGGCGTTGTTGAAGGGAGGAGAGGTCATGATTACCATAGGAAGTTTGAGACATGGAAAGTGGATGGTGTAATAGGGAATTAATCAGAGGACATTAAAGGGATTGGTGGGTAACAGTTAGAGCCCAGTTGGAATTAGACAACAAAAATTTGTCATGGACCCAACTGGGACATTGTTTGACTTCTCACAGCACACAGTGGTTAAACACAAAGGAGGTAGATGATGGGGTAGTTCAGAGTTATGGTTCAGAAAAGAATAGGACGAGAGGGTGTGTAATTCTGGTGAGACAATAATAAACAGTTGAACTGCTTAACTATAACATCAAGATTTTGAAAGGGAAAAAAATGAGGCCAGAGCAAGGATATCAGACTGGGAAATCAATGAAGCATGAAGTGACTGGTTGGCAGGGACAGAGAATAGGGTTAGGAGGAGACCTGGGAAGAGATGGAAGAAGAGAATGTTGTGGCCAGATAAATAGAGTTCATAATTCTGGATCACGGAGGTGGAATATATGTGTGATGATGTATGACCATCCCTGTGTGTGACTGAGAGAAAATGAAAGTGAAAGCCTTGAGAATGAGGAACTTGGAAGACTGTGTAACATCAACATGTATATTGAAGTTGTTGTTGTTCAGTCATGTCTGACTCTTCGTGACCCCATTTGAGGTTTTCTTGGCCAAGATACTGGAGTGGTTTGCCATATTCTTCTGCAGCTCATTTTACAGATGAAGAAACTGAGGCAACCAAGGTTAAGTGACTTGCCCAGGGTCACACAGCTAGGAAGTATTTGAGGCCAGATTAGAACTCATAAAGATAGGTCTTCCTGACTCCAGGCCCAGCACTATCCACTGTACCACCTAGGTGCCCTTATATTGAAGCATCCTGAAATAAAAGCAGGGATTGAGGGAATAGGAAGACTAAGCCAGTTACCTAATTCTTTGAGAAAGAAGAGAATAGGACCTAAGGGTCAGTAGATAAATGTCACCAAGATCTGGATGAACAAGAAGGAAGGATGAAAACACGCCTTTTTTAAGAACTTACTATGTGCTCAACACTGTGTGAAGTGCTGGGGATGGACACAAGCAAAAGAAAAGACAGTGCCTACCCTCAAGGAGTTTTTATTCTACAGGAGGAGACAAATACAAAAAGCAGAGAGAATTTCACACTCAAAAGACAAAAAGGAAAGGTCTGCCTTGAGTTTCCAATGAATGGAACACTTTTCCAGGAAATTCCTGGCCTCTGTGATGGAAGGTTGAGTTTAGAAAAACATGGAAAGGCTTGAATGAAAAAAATGAAGAATAAAATGAGCAGAACCAAAAGAAAGTTGTATGCCATCACAGCAATATTTTTTGAAGAATATTTGTGAAGAACTAAGCTATTCTGAACATTATAAATATTCAAAGCAACTACAAAAAAAAGCTATGAAGAAAGATGCTATCCATCTCCAGAAAAAGAACTAGTAAATAGAAGTATGCATAGTATGATTTTACATACACATACACCTATATGTATATGTAACACATGTATACATGTGTGGGTCAAATGGTGGCCTTCTCTTGTACAGGGTGGGGAGAGGAGGGAGCTAGTTCAAAACTTAAAATGTGACAAAACATTAAATTAAAAATAGAAAAGGAAACTCCTGGCCTCCTTAGTTCTTGTTGGTCAAGGGTCCCCTTTTGCTCGTCAGTCACAGACAGTTCGGCCTCAGCTATGGGCTTCCCCAGCTAGTTCTATGTCCTCAGCCCTTACTCTATCCATGTCCATGCTCTGCCTACCAAAGTTCTACCTCAGTTAGCCATCACTCTGCCCCAATATTCACCAGCTCAAAGGAACATAGATATAGATTTGGAAGGGACCTGAGCAGTCATGGAGTCCAACCTTTTCATTTTACAGATGAGGAAACTGAGTAGTTAATCTGCTTCTCTTAATACTCTTTTAGATTCCACTTCTCTCAGATACCACCCAGACCTCATGCCTGGAAACCATTCATAATATTATTTAGTCTGTGTTTTTCACCTGCCTCATAACTTTACCTAGGGGGCTCCCCAAAAGGGCCCCACAAACTCAAATACTTCCTCAGTCTTCTCCCCAGAGTGTCTCCAGCCCTGACTCTTACATAGTTAGGGTGAATGACTTTCTGCTTACCATTTCTCTATGAAAACATCATCATCACCACCACCACCAACACAAACACAAACATCCAGTGGCTAATCATCTGGTGTGAGCCTCTTGGAATGTAGACTGGTGCTATGAACACTGTAAGAGATCATTATGCAGACCACCTGGAAGACCCTCTCTGACCATACTTGGAGACACTTGGATCTACAGTAAAGAGTTCAAGAATATGAAGATATATTCATTGCAGAAAGTAAATGCTGAACAGAAATTGTCTCAGCTTCTATGTCACAGTCCCTGGGTTTAAGTATATAGAAAGAAAGTGCCCTCCTCACTGCTCTTTAGTACCCCAGAATAAATTCACTCTATGTTCTAGTCAAACTAGAATGCCCTGTCATTTCTCCCTCCTTAATCATCTACACATGCCACCCCATATCCATGGAATGGACTCCTCACCAGCATCTCCACCCATTAAAATTCTTTGCTTCCTTCCAATCTCAACCTTCCCTAACCCTGGACCTTCCTCTAGTAAGAGGTGATCTCTCCCGTCCCAAATCTTTCACACCTGTGTTTGACTTCTCCAACTCACTTATCTCCTTCTAATTGGTTTTATAGCTAGTTGTCTTGTAACCTTTCTAGGTTATAATCTCCTTAAGGCCAAAGACTGCGTTATTTTCCATCTTTGGGTCTCTAGTGTCTTTCAAAGTACTGTACCTATGTTAGTATGCTTAATAAATACTTGATAGATGCATGAATCCATGAAAATGCCCATAGGTTGCTGAAATTCTCATCAACAAAAGGATGAGAAACCCCCTCAGAAAGAATAATTTCATGTTTGGTGAGTCATGACTAAAGATTAGGTGTTTGGGGCACTATAGCAACTCTGGAATGTACATGATGGATGGCATCTGGGAACAATTAATATGCAATATGTTGCTGAATGAAACACACAGCAAATTAGTGCCAATGAACTTTGGTAATGCTGTTTGAGTGTGTTTGCTATTTGTGTTTTCAGTTTTTCAGAAACAAACTGTGCCTTTCTATAAACTTATTTAAAAATGGAATTTCACATGTATGACCCATCGTGCATCATTCTCTTCCACTGGTCACCAAAGTTTCCATGTAGCCATGTGTTCCTGGGCAAACTTTTGTCTGGGTAATCAAGCAGTTATCCAAGGAAAATTTGTCTCTAGCTATAGCAAATGACAGGTTCTTTGCTTAATGGCCCAAGGCGAAACTCACAAGCACATTACTCACCAATGATTGTTGGGCCCAATTAAAAAGGGATTATTCCTATATAAACTGTAATCACTTAAGAACAATATTGAATTTACAAACGAACAGGGAAAACATATTGGCTGTCAACTGAGGGGCTGCATTGTTTCTTGGCAAGATGTGTCCTGACAGGTTTACAATATGTAATACTAACATTCGCTCTACTGGAAGCCGACCTCATTAATTTTGATGCCAAGTCTATGTATGACTAATTTTCTAATAAATTACAAAGACTATGGGCAAAAATCTAAAAAGAAAATAAAAAAGAAACTTCTTTCATTACTTGAATTTTAGTCCCTTGGTTGATTAAATCCAGGACTTTCTTACTGACATTGCTGCTCCTAGCAATGGTAAGGTTTAACAGACATCCATAACCACTTCTCTCTTTCCTTTTCTCTGATCCAGCCCATACTTTAAGACCATAGCCCAGTAAGAGGGCACTGATTATCTTTAAAAAAACATTTGGACCATTCATTCCCTGGAAGTTCATCTTTCACCCTTAATAAAACATTTGAACCATTCATTCACTGGAAGTTCATCTTCATGGTAGGGCTAAGGGGAAGACATCTTGAAACGGGAATCATGCCATCCATTAAAATGGACCCCTGTAAATAGTTGGTTCTTGGATTCATTTGGTTATGGTCCCACAGATGTTATGGCTAAAGATGAACACCAGCAAATGTCTGCAAGAGGGAAGAGCAATTAGTGAATTCTTGAACTTGGGTTCTGTTTATGCTTCTACTAGGAAGGACAATCATTTATTAGTTTGGAACTTCGTGGACTGATTAAAGATGTTAACTTAAAAAAACTGCAGGCTGAATCCATAAAAATGTAAACACATTTTCATTTACTTATGGATACCAGGAGTTCCAATCAAAGGAAAACATTCACTTTAAAAATTCTACTCCACTTGACAGTTCTCATGTAATTAATTAATTTGGTTATAGCCCCCTGTTATGGATGTTGAATTTCATTCAATTAAACAAATACTTATTAATCTGTTATTCTGGTGCCAAGGAAAGAATGGTGGATTTGGAGTCAGAGCACCCGGATTGGATCCCAACTTGGCCACTTACTGCCTACAAAACCCTAGGTAAATCATTCAGCCTCTCTCAGCCTGTTATTTGTAAAATGAGAGAGTTATATTAGATGAAAAAAGAGGGTCTCATCTTGTCCTAAATCTGTGATCCTTTGTGCATTATGCTTAGTGAGCACCAGGGGTACCAATGATATCAGGCTTTACACACAGCATTAATGATTTTTAAAAGTGAATTGACCATTGAATTTTAACTCTTGAAAGAATAAGTTCAGTAGAACAGTGGGGTCAGAAGTCAGATTGTAGGAGGTTAAGAAGTTTATGGATAGTGAGGATGTGGGGGGAAAGAAAGCAAATGACAATTTCTAGGAGTAAGGACTTGAAAAAGAGATGAGGTATAAGATGGTGGTTGGAGGGAACTGCAGGATCAAACAAAGGGGAGAGGAAAAGGGTTTTACATATTGCCTACTATGAGCCAGGCACTGTCCTAAGTGTTTTACAAATATCTCATATGATCCTCACAGCTTTGGAAGGAAATTACTATTATGACTCCCATTTTACAATTGAAGAAACTGAAGAAAACAGAGGTTAAGTGACTTGCCTAAGGTCAGTGTCCACATCTGAACTCAGGACTTCCTGACTCTAGGCCCAGTGCTCTATTCACTGAGTCATCAGCTGCCAACTACCTCTGTGAAGTCTTTTTTAAAAGCTAGAGGGAGGGGCAGCTAGGTGGCACAGTGGGTAAAGCATGGGCCCTGGATTCAGGAGGACCTGAGTTCAAATACAGCCTCAGACATTTGGCACTTACTAGCTGTGTGTCCTTGGGCAAGTCACTTAACTCTCATTGCCCTGCAAATTTAAAAAAAGAAGAAAGCTAGAGGGGACCTGAGCAGGTTTGCAGACAATAATAATAAATATAGCTAATGTTCATATAGCCCCTGAAAGTTTATAAAACACTATATATGTATGTATGTATACACAATACATATATGCTTATATGTAGATAAGTGCATTTGTATGCACTCTGTATATATATGATACACATGCTCTGTACCTATGTGCATGTATATATTCACGCATGTATGCACATCTAT
This sequence comes from Dromiciops gliroides, assembly GCF_019393635.1. Lineage (NCBI taxonomy): Eukaryota > Metazoa > Chordata > Mammalia > Microbiotheria > Microbiotheriidae > Dromiciops > Dromiciops gliroides. Next base: position 338,017,668 of record NC_057861.1, read on the forward strand.
ATCTATACATATAGTTACTCACTTACTTGATCTTTACAACAACCCTGTCATGTAGGTGTTATTATTGACCCCCTTTTACAAATGAGCAAACTGAGCCCAAAAGAGGCAAATCATAGAACTAGTGTGAGTGTGAAGGAAAACAATCCTCTTCTCAATAATTCTAGGGAACTCAGCAGCAATGTGACAAAGGCTCGTTTATTTCCTTCTCATGAGAAAGGGGCACCCTAGTGTGCAGCTAGTGAGTGCCAAGAAAGGGGGCTCGTAGGCCCTGTTTTAAACCCTAGTCTCTAACAAGAATGGACCCTGTCCTTTTTCATCATTGGTCCGATTACTCAAGGGTTACAATCTAGGGGCAAAAACTAGCTAATCAGAACGCAGTATTCCCATCCCTAATCAGTTCTTCCTTATATGGGCATAACTCAGGAGTGGACCTTATTCTTCCTTATATGGACACAACTTCAGAGCGGACCTTACTGAGACCAGGGCTCCCTGAACCATGTGATTTTGTTAGCCTGAGGGGGAGGAGGGGATCTGAGACCTTTGTCCTAAAAACAGGTCAGGAGTATGATTGATTGTTATATCCTCACTAAGAGGAGACAACTACCCATGTTCTCACAGTGAGGAAGGATTGAACTGAGTTCATAATGCTGCTCAGTAGAGGAGTGAAGATATGAGAGAGGGAGGGAGAGAGAGAGAGGCAGAGATAGACAGATAGAGAGACAGAAAAACAGAGAAATAGAGAGAAGGAGGGAGAGAAAGAGAAAGAGAGAAATCAATGTTACCAATGGAACAAACTTCTGACCTTCTAGAGGAAGTAGGAGGGGATGACATGAGAAGCATGAGGCACAGTTAACCTTGGCAAGGAGAAGAGCCACTTGATCCTCTGGGCCTGGAGCAAAGGAAAAAAATGGCAATGTGAGAAAAGATATAAAAAAGGTTCAAGATCTAGAGAAGGTCTGAGGCATGCATGACAGAAAGGCCATGGGGGAGATCCTTATGGATGCCCTCAATTTTCTTAGTAAAATGGGAGACAAACTTGTCTGCTGAGAGAAAAGTAGCGGAAAGTGGCTCAAAAAGAGAGTGTGATGGGGCAGCTAGGTGGCGCAGTGGATAGAGCACCGGCCCTGGAGTCAGGAGGACCTGAGTTCAAATCCGGCCTCAGACACTTAACACTTACTAGCTGTGTGACCCTGGGCAAGTCACTTAACCCTGATTGCCTCACTAAAAAAAAAAAAAAATAAAAAATAAAAAAAAGAGAGTGTGATGGCATTAATCAATCTTGACACACGGTTTTACATTTATTTTATAGGTGAAGAAACCATAGTCCAGAGAGGCAGTCACATAACCCAAATCTCACATTAATGTTGTGATTCCAGTTTTATAGTGCACTTCACTCAGTCAGTGATTTTACTATGTGTGCTATCCATGTCTAAAAATCATGGAGTGAAGCATATATGTGACTGAGAAATCTGGTCCCTAGCACTGACTACAGCCACATAGACAAGATAATACAGTGGACAAGATCACTGGATCTGGGGTCAGGATCTGGGTTCAAATCTTAATTTGGCTCCTTATGACCTTTGGTGACTTTGGGATGGTCACTTTACCATTCTAGGTCACTCCTCATCTCTAAAATGAAGGATATGGATTATATCCCTTCAAGCACTGGAAATTATGGATCCAGGACAATGTTTTTGGTTTTTTTTGTAGGCAATGGGGGTTAAGTGACTTGCCCACAGTCACACAGCTAGTAAGTGTCAAGTGTCTGAGGCTGAATTTGAACTCAGGTACTCCTGAATCCAGGGCCGGTGCTTTAACCACTGCGCCATCTAGCTGCCCCGATCCAGGACAATGAAAAAGGAAAGAGTAGTTGGATAGGAAGTCCTGATTTCCCAGCTCAAACTAGCTTGAGCAGCTGAGACAAGTTGTGCAATCAAAATTTACTCAATTTTTCAATCTACTACTCAAATGTATCAGAGTTTGAATGGAGCCTCGAATTTCTCAATCCACCGGCCCTCCCATTTCTCAGACCTTTGAAGTTCCATTGGCTATACTCAGCCACAAAGATTAAAGATACCTCTTCTGGGGGGCAGCTAGATGGAGCAGTGGATAGAGTACTGGCCCTGGAGTCAGGAGGACCTGAGTTCAAATCTGGCCTCAGACACTTTACACTTACTAGCTGTGTGACCCTGGGCAAGTCACTTAACCCCAATTGCCTCACTAAAAAAAAAAAAAAAAGATGCCTCTTCTTTGAGAATAACTGTGGAGGGGCAGCTACATAGCACAGTGGATAAAGTACTGGCCCTGGAAGCAGGAGGACCTGAGTTCACTTACTAGCTGTGTGACCCTGGGTAAGTCACTAAACCCTCACTGCCCCATAAATAAATAAATAGATAGATAGATAGATGATAGATAGATAGATAGATAGATAGATAGATAGATAGATAGATAGATAGATAGATAGATAGATAGATAGATAGATAGATAGAGAATAACTGGGTAGCTTGAGTTTTGTGGAAGGACAGGAAGTCACAGCAGAATACCACCACCGTGTTTGTCCAGTTATCTAGAAGTTCACAGCCACAGGCACACATCTGTTTAAGCTACCTTCATGAGCTGATGAGGGGAGTTGGTAGAAGGTCAAAGAGTTAGCAAGGAGGAAAAGCAAAACACTTGGCTTACTCACCAACTGGATGTGTGACCTTGGGCAAATCATTTGACCTCTATAATGGCCTAGATTATCTGTAAAGTCCATTCCAACTCCAGACTTCTATAATTGTGGAATAATAGACTTTCCTCCTTAACTCACGTATCTGCCATACATAAATTCTCAACTTAGAATATTAAAAAAGTGCAGTGACTTCAGCTGCTGTTCATCAAAAGGAGGCTGGCACATCAATCAAATCCCAAACATAGGGGCATGCATGCCACCAGTTCTGTGTCTGCAATGACAGTCATGGTATGTCTAGCATCTTTGGGATACTGCCCAAGAAATTAACGCCTCCTCTGAAAGAGCATAGCCTCAAAGCTGGCTGACACACTGAGAATATTAGTCACTCCTACATCATTTAGAACAACATCAAAGCATCCTGTCCTGTTCCTCTCATGCTCAGAGATTGTAAGATGATCCAGAAAATAAAAACAGCTGTAACAAAGTATCTGTACACCAGAGAAGAGTTGGTATGACTATGGGTCCATCCATCTGGGTAATAAAGGTTAGAGGGAGAAAAAAAAAAAGACTAGTCAGAATGGAGACCTACTCAGTAGTGATGGGGACAAAGGACAAGAGCCTTTTAATTTCAGGTATAAACATCAGATAAGAGAGAGTCTTCCATTCTGAGCCATTCCAAGTGTGTAAGAATTTTCATTCTTCTCTTTGGTTTCTCCCTTAGCACAGTAATGCCTAAATAAACACTTGTCTCCTTGTGGTCTTTATCTATTATCTATGAGGAAATTCTTGCTATCTCTAAATGTTTGGGGTGGGAGGGGAGTGGTGCTTGAAAAATTAAAAAGAAACTTGGCTAGTCCTTCCTTCCCCCGGAGTTCCTTAGCCCTGAGGAGTTTTCAAACTGTTTGGGTGTGTAAGGGGGTGAGGTGAGGCTAAAGGAAGATGGAGAAAATAGTTGTTGCCCCATAGTTAAAAAAAAAGCTTTGTTTCTAGAAGATGTTATCTAGGCCATAGATTTTTCTCCTTTCTTCTCTTCTTTCTCTTTTTTCTTCTTTCCTTCCTCCCTCCCTCCTTTCCTCTTTCCTTTCCTTTCTTCCTTCATTTTCTTCCTTTCTTCTTGCTTCCCTTATATATATATATATATATATATATATATATATATATATATATATATATATATATATATATATATATATATATATATATATATATATATATATATATATATATATATATATACATATTTATTTACTTTTGCTTTCTTCTTTCTCATTTCATAAAATATTAAAAAGGATTAATTGGACCTATTTGTACAAAAATATTTCTAGCAGCTCTTTTTGTGGTGGCTAAGAATTGGAAATCAAAGGAATCCCCATCAATTGAGGAATGACTGAACAAGCTGTTGGTATACGATGGTGATGGAATATTATTGTGCTGTAAGAAATGACAAACAGGATGATTTCAGAAAGGTCTGGAAAGACTTATATGAACTGATGTATAGCGAAGTGAGCAGAACCAACAGAAAGTTGTGCACAGATATGGCAATATTGTTTGAAGAAGAACTGTGAAAGACAATTCTCAGCAATGCAATGATCTAAGACAATCCCAAAGGACTAATGATGAAGCATACTATCCACCTTCAAAGAAAGAACTGATACTGATGGAACACAGGCTGAAGCATGCTATTTTCTACTTTCTTTCATTTTTTTTCCTGTACAAAATGACTAACATGGTAATGTTTTACATAATTGCACATGTATAACCTATCTGATTGTCAAGAAGTATTTATTAAACATTTGCTATGAGCCAGGCCCTGTGCTAAGCCCTGGACTTGCCCAGGAGCTTATAACCAGTATGTATCAGAGGTGGTATGTGGAGCTAATTCTTCTGGACATCAACACTAGCTCTCTAACTCTGCAACACTGCTGTTAGAGTAACCTAAAAATCTCAAAACACATACATACACATACATTCCCGTTATTGTGCAATTTTAAGATTTTGCTGGAAGTTAAAATTTGCACTTTCAGACTGTACTTGAAAGCTAATCAGTGCTGAAAAGATTCTAAACAAAATAGCTCTCTCTAGATCTGAAGACTTTTTTTAAGTTGCTCTTAGTGTCAAAAGGCAATTTGGCATCATCATCATTATTATTCAGTGACCTGCTACATGAATTTCTGCACCTTTTTTTTTTTAAGGAGGAGGGGGTCCGAGGTACATAAAAATAAAAGATTGAGTAAGGGAGAAACAACAGTGGAGCGATGCCTTTAGACACCCTGCCTAGGGATATTTGCCCAGCTTGCTTTGTAGAAATCTTCAGAACACAGGTTCTGCTGCTCTACCCTGCTTGTAACTAGGTGGAATGTCAAGTGACAAGCTTTCCCTATAATAGGGGCTTTTAATGTTTTTTCTGTGTGTGTGTGTGTGTGTGTGTGTGTGTCTAATGGCCCCTTTTGGCAGTCTGGTGAAGCTGATGGATCCATTCTCAGAAGAAATGCTAAATTTCAGTTAGAGGTTAACAGAGGCATAAGGAGGCCTTTCACACATGCCTACACCATCTCAGATGGCAAGGTAATCTCAGTGTGTGCCAAAGCCTAAACAGAAAAATAAAGATGTAATTGGTTTTTCCCATCCCAGTTCACAGACCTCATAGAATGAAGGTCTAGGAACTCCAGGTTAAGAACCCCTGCTTGAGAAGAACATGATGGAGATGATTAACTAGAGGGGGCAGCTAGGTGGTACAGTGGATAAAGCACCAGCCCTGGATTCAGGAGCACCTGAGTTCATTTGTCTTTTTCTTTTTTTTTTTTTTTTTTGGTGGGGCAATGAGGGTTAAGTGATTTGCCCAAGGTCACACAGCTAGTAAGTGTCAAGTGTCTGAGGTCAGATTTGAACTCAGGTCCTCCTGAATCCAGGACCAGTGCTTTATTCACTGTGCCACCTAGCTGCCCCCAAGGACCTGAGTTCAAATCCAGCCTCAGACACTTGACACTAGCTGTGTGATCCTGAGCAAGTCATGTAACCCTCATTGCCCCCCCACACACACACACACACAAAGTAACTAGAAAAACTTATGCTGGAATCTCCTTTGAGAGACTGATGACCTAGTCCAGTACCCTCATTTTGCAAATGAGAAGGAAACATTGAAGTGATCTACCCAATGTTAAACACCCAATGAGTAAGAGAGCTAGGACAAGAATGAGAAACTAGGAGTCTTCCTGTTTTATTTTTTATTTTTCCATCTCACCATGCAAGGAGACAGAAGCCAAAATGTGGCTTAATAGGCTAGCTCCAGCATATATTAGGATATTCTCTGAGGGCATTGACACTTTACATGGGATCCTTTAAAACACAGTCCTGATTCAAGGAAATGGCTCTCTAATGGTAGGGAGGTGATGGTATTGTAGGAGGCAGAGGAGGGGAAATGTTTGAGTAAATTACACTCTGTAATTGACCACTTACTCTGGTTTTATATGATACCAGCTTTAAGCCAGCACACTCCATGGCGGGAAGGGGGGGGGAACAGTCTGTCCTCAAAATTAAGAGCCCTTTATTCTGGTTTCGTTAGTCACCAACTACTTTTTGTTGTTGTTGTTATTAAGTCATTTTTTAGTTGTGTCCAACTGTCCATGACCCTATTTGGGGTTTTCTCATCAGAGATCCTGGAGTGTTTTGCCATTTCCTTCTCCAGCTCATTTCCCAGATGAGGAAACTGAGGCCAGCAGGGTTAAGTGACTTGCCCAGCCTTACACAGCCAGTAAGTGTCTGAGGCCAGATTTTTTTTTTTTTTTTTTTTTTTTTTAGGCAACGGGGGTTAAGTGACTTGCCCACGGTCACACAGCTAGTAAATGTCAAGTGTCTGAGGCCCGATTTGAACTCAGGTACTCCTGAGTCCAGGGCCGGTGCTTTAACCACTGCGCCATCTAGCTGCCCCTGAGGCCAGATTTGAACTCATGAAGGTGAGTCTTTCTGGTTCCAAGCTCAGTGCTCTATCCACAGTACCACCTAGTTTTCCTACTGACTATTTATATGACCCCATATAGTCATTCCAACTGTCTGACTCTCAGGACTTTTTTTCAAATCAAGTCAATAAGCTTTTATTAAGCCCTTACCATATGCCAAACATCACCAGATATCTTGACTTTTATCCTGCCACTGCACTTTGATGACTGGAAGAGAAAGTGAGGCTGATGACTTTGTGCATCTCTGTCCCACTTAAATCTAATTCATGTGGGCAGCTAGGTGGGGAAGTGGATAAAACACCGGCCCTGGATTCAGGAAGACCCTAGTTCAAATCCAGCCTCAGACACTTGACACTAGCTGTGTGACCCTGGGCAAGTCACTTAACCCTCATTACCCCACCCCAAAAAAGAAAAAATCCTATTCATGCACAAGTCAAGACATTACTGCATGATGTCACTGGTCCTCTTTGAAAATGGAGGATGAACAAACTATGTGCCAAATGCTATGCTCTAAAGTAGACATACAAAGAAAGGCAAAAACCATCCCTGCCCCCAAAGTGCTCACACTGAGGAAAACAACATGCAAACAGCTATGTACATGCATGAGTAGTTTTCCTGGGGTCTCATCATTCACTGGTCCTGTTGAATACCTCCTCTTGCATATTCCCTCTTTTTTAAAAAAATAAGCATTTGTATTTTATTATTTTTTCATATTTAAATACTTTTATAGATAATGAGTTCATTTTAACTAAGTTAATTTTTTTAATTAATAGACATCTATTTTTTTCTCTCTCGACCTCTACCCCATTAGGGAAAAAATGCTTATAATAAATATGCAAACTCCAGCCAAACAAATTCCCACATTGGCCATGTAGGAAAAAATACATGCTTCATTCTATACTCTGGGTTCATTACCTCTGTCAGAAGGTAGATAATATGCTTCACCATTCATCATTCTTCTAGAATCATAGGTGGTCAGGTTGATCAGAATTCTTACAGCTCTCAAAGTTTGGGTTGGGTTTTGGGGGTTTTTGTGATTTTTTTTAACAATGTTGCTATATACATTGTTTTCCTGATTATTTTCAATTCAATCTTCATCAGTTTAGTAAAGTCTTAAAAAATATTCATTTTTGTAATCTTGATGTTAATTACTGGGCAGTTAGGTGGCTCAGTAGACAGAGCACCAAGCCTGGAGTCAGGAAGACTCATATTCCTCAGTTCAAATCTGGCCTCAGACACCTACTAGCTGTGTGACCCTGGGCAAGTCACTTAACCCTGTTTGCCTCAGTTTCTTCATCTGGAAAATGAGCTGGAGAAGGAAATGGCAAAACACTCCAGTATCTCTGCCAAGAAAACCCCTAACAGGATCGAAGAGTCAGATAAGACTGAAAAATAACTGAATAACAACAACAACACAATGAAGATAATGATAGCACCTTCATCCTAAGGTTGTTGTGAGGATCAAATGAGAAGATATTTGTGAAGAGCTTAGTAGAGTATCTGCCACATAATAGGTGCTTAATAAAATGTTTGTTGGCTCCCACCTGTTTCCCCAGTGTAAATGATTCTTCTGGTTCTGCTTTCTTCACTCTGCATCAGTTCATACAAGTCTCACCATGTATCATCAAAATAACTTTTCCTCCTTTTTTATAGTGTAGCTATAGTATTCTGTTACATTCATCCATCACAGTTTCTCCAGGAATACCCCAGTTAATGGGTACCTTTGACTTCCAAGATGCCGCTATCTAATTGATTCTTCTACATCTCTTTCAATGACTTCTCATCATCTTTCATTTTCTCAAGATTCTCTAACTCTACTCTTCTATTCTCTTTCTGCATCCTCCTTTGGCAATCTTATCCTCTCCCATAGCTTCAATGACCATCCCTATTGTGAGAAAATAATTATTAATAATGGACTTCTTGGGAGACCCAGAAATCAGCTTCTCAGTGTTTCCTTACCTCCCCCCCACCCCACTCCAGAAAGTCCTGTTCTCCTTGATCTGGGACAAACCCAAGGGAACAAAAGAAATGGAGATAGATTCTTTTGTCTAGCTCTGGGAAGGACTGATAGGATCAAACCACACCTCTATAATGGACTTTGCCTTGAGTAACTTCAGTGGGGGGGGGGGGGTCTTTTACATTCTTCTCCCTTGATATCCTCGGTAGAGTTCATTTTTTTGTTTGTTTGTTTTTTTGTGGGGCAATGAGGGTTAAGTGACTTGCCCACAGTCACACAGCTAGTAAGTGTCAAGTGTCTGAGGCCGGATTTGAACTCAGGTCCTCCTGAATTCAGGGCCGGTGCTTTATCCACTGTGCCACCTAGCTGCCCCCTGTAGAGTTCATTTTAATTTAGATCACCCTCAAGAGAAGTCAACCAGTGGAATTGAATGATGCTAACCAATTAGCTTTGGCCATGCCAGGAGCACTCTCTTGGCTGGCACTTGGCTCTCTCTGGACACAATCTCTGCTCTTGGCTGTCTTTGAGACCATGTTTTTTGGGGCTTTTCTCCTGCTTATGCTTTTCTCCTGCTTTCTCTACCACTCAGTCAATTCTTTACTGGTAATATAATATTAAAATAAATTAATATATGCTTCACCCAAACTGATATTTATAGCCATAGAAATTAATTTAAAATCCACAGTTTGAGCTTAATTACAAAACACACTATGCAAGTGACTTCCAAATCCTTATCTCCCATCCCCAGACCTGTATTTCCAACTACCCACAAACCATCTCTACCTGAGTATATGGTACCATCATCCCCTCAAAGCCAACCATGCCAAGCGGTTTCTAAACCTTTCTTTTCCTTTGGACATTTCTATTTCTGCCTTTGGACATCCCCATTCATGTACTTTCCTATCTTTGAAACTTTAAGGGTATTTTTGATGCTTCCTTCTTCCCTCACACTCCACATCAAATTTGTAACAATTGTTCCCTCTTTTCTAATTTGCTGTTTCTAATCAGATCGTGAAACTTATTAGAACTGCGTATTGACACAAGCAAACTGAGAGGGAGAAAAGCCCTGAGTGGCTCTCTCATGAGTAAAATCGTATGAGCTGCAGACATTTCTGACATTTATTTGGACTGCTCAGCGGATGTTTTTTGCTTCTTCCTGGTCACTGTCTTGATATGTGAGATTGTTGGGTGACTAAGTATCTAAATAGGTGAGATAATCTGCTATACTCCAATCACTGTTTTTGCCTCTGAAAAAGAGTACATTTCACGAACCTTTGGGTTTTTAGAAATGAACTCCCCTCCCCATCCCCAACTCCAAATCTTTCATAGTTCATTAAATTTCTCCTGGGCCTTTTCTTCAAAACAAAAATAAGAAAGCATACCTTTTTGGCTTTCTTCAGCATACTTGCAGCAGGGAAGCAATCACATAGTATCCATACAATACAATTGCCACTGAGTTTAGAGTTTAGGTAACTGATAACCCTGGCAGAGGGATCTCCTGTAAACCAATCCTGCTGACAACCTCATTCCTTTTCAAGTTGGGATAATTCCTACCTCATGCTGTTTAGGCTACTTTGGGAAATTATCTGCAACTTCTTAATCATCTGTTCTTCCACATTCCTAAATGAGGAAAAGGGATGGTCATCTCAGATAATGAATGAACTGAGTGAGTGAATTCTTAATCTGTTAAGTAGTCAGAGGAAAACCAGGAGTGTTATCTATGCAAACACCCAAATTAATAATTTATCAACAAACAGTCAGGCATCTCAAGGCCACCATTACATAGCCAATTAGGAAGGTAGACAATTACTGAAAGCGAAGCAGTTAATATTCTGATGATAGGAGTACTGGTTCATTTCAGGAAATAAATGCAGGTAAACACCTGCTACTTAGTCCCTTTCATCTAAGGATCTTCAGGCAACTGATGATGCCTGATGGTGCAGGGCCCTTAATAAAGGCTTTTTGATGATAATGACAGTTACCTAATAGGAGCTGTGTGCCAAGACAGGGAAACTGAGGGAGAATGAAATTAAGAAATTTAGCCTTATGCATACAGGTTTTTTGCTGTTCAGTCATTTTTTCAGTCATTTCTGACTTTTTATGATGCCATTTGGGGTTTTCTTAGCAAGGATATAGAGTGGTTTGCCATTTCCTTTTCCAGCTCATTTTACAGATGAGAAAACTGAGGCAACCAGGGTTAAGTGAATTGTCCAGAGTCACACAGCTAGTAGGTTTCTGAGGCCAGACTTGAACTCAGAAAGATGAGTCTTCCTGACTCCAGGCTGGCACTCTATCCACTATGCTACCTAACTGCCCCTAGCCATAGCCATACATCCTAATGGAAGAGGACTCCATATTATCAGATCACAAACCTATTTTTCCTTCTAGACTAGGAACCACATGATACATGTATATGTGTGTATACACATACGTATATACATGTGTGTATATATTTTATATATACATATACACATGTGTGTACATTTTATGTCTATATTTATATCTCTGACACAGTGACTGTGTGATACAGGCCAGTCACTTAACCTGTTCTGGCCTCAGGCAAATCTATGACCTGCATTAACAGAAGGTGTCCCTTTCCCAGGGAGTTCCCTTCCCTAAACCACTGAAATCACAGGTCTGGTCCTTCTGCCCCTTAAAGAAAGAGCAAACAATCCCAGTGACACAGAAGCAAACCTCAGCAGTTTTTCACAGCTAAACATCAATCTTTCCATTTATCTCCTACTGACTTAAAAAAAATATATTTCATTTTTAACTTATGGAATAAAACAAGCATTTCCATAACAGTATTTTTTTTTTTTGGTGAGGCAATTGGGGTTGTGACTTGCCCAGGGTCACACAGCTAGTAAGTGTTAAGTGTCTGAGGCCGAATTTGAACTCAGGTCCTCCTGAATCCAAGGCCAGTGCTCTATCTACTGCACCACCTAGTTGCCCCTCCATAACAGTATTTTTTAAAAAGATGATTGCAAATCTATTATGTAGAATTTGATAATTCCTTTTGACTCTTCATCCCATTTCCTACCATATCTACTCCACACTTTCTTCTTCCCCCTCAGCCCACTAAGATCTCTTGCTTTCAGTGGATGGCCTTGCCTTCTTCTGTTTTGATTGAATCTCCTCAAATAATAGGTGAGATAATCTACTCTACTCTCTAAACTTCTATACCTTCATCCTTCTCTTCTCCTTCCTTTTTTCCTCTCTCAGAAGGGTAAGTGTTCTTTTCAAGCCTGTATATAATCTGCATCCTAGATCCCAATTTCCTCCTAACTCCTCCATGACCTGACTAAATCAATCACCCTGTCTCCATCTTGCACCTTCACATTTTCCCTGTCTGCTGGCTTCTTGACCTTTACTCATAAACATGTTCTGGTGTTCCCATTTTCTTGGTTCTGCTTCCTCCTCAGGTTTTCTCCTTTCCTTTGCTTCTTTAAAAAAAAAAAAAAAAAGCTCACATTCAGTGTTCCTACATCTTTACCATCAGCTCACTTTTCAACATTCCGTGGTCTGGCATCTCACCCTCACCCTCACCCTCCTGAAACTCTTTTCTCCAAGGTCACCAATTATCTCCTAATTGCAAAAACCAGTAGCAGTTTCTTAGTCATTACTCTTCTTAAGCTTTCTGCAACATTTGATACTACAAGTCACCACTTTCATTCTTGTTTCTCTCTATGCCTTTGGTTTTCATAACATTGCCTATTGCTTTGCCCCATGGGTTTGAACCCACCCTTTTTAGGGAGATGATTCTCAGAGCTATATATTCTCAGAGCCCAGTCTATCTCCCAAGCTATAGTCACACATCTCCAACTGCCTCTTAGTTTTCTCAAACTGGGTATCTTGCAGACACTTCAAACTCAACCTGCCCCATACTCATTATCTTTTCCCCAAATCTTCTTCTATCCCCAACTTTTCTATTACTTTCCTGGGCATTACCACAGACATTTATCATTGTCATAAATCAAGTCTTGTTTTGTAGCATTTGCTGATTTCAAAGGAATAAATAAAGACAATGAAAATTTAACAATCAGCTCTTTGGATCTGGTATGAGCTGGCTCTGTCACACCCCAAATTGAGAGTCCTGTTCCTCCATCTGCCAGATGCTTTGAAGGTCTGTTAGCCTAGGGGTTCCCCTGGGGTTCTAATGTTATCTGCTCTCTTCTTGTAGGCCTCATTGATGACATATCATGTATCTTGTATATGGTCCTTTTCTACTTCTGGTTCCTCCCAGGAGTAAAATACTATTGTCTCTATGGTGTAGGGAGATGAGTGCAGAACAGAATCAAGTATATGTAACACACCCAGGCAGGGAGTGAATCCAGGGACCCCACCCACCAAACTTCTGAGCTGGGATAACAATGGGAAAAGTTTGAGGTGCCGCTATTCAAAAGAGCATCTAAATGTAACATGGAGAGACTGAGGCAGTGGTGCCTGATTAGGGGAGACTATACATGTTTCCTCTGTGGCCCATTGGACAGGACTAATAACTGCAGGCCATTTGTGCTCAGTAAGGGAGGTTCCCTTCCTTCATACTTGCTGGGTAGTATTGGAGGCAGAGGTGCAACTAAGTAAATACATGAGAAAAGAGTCGAGGATCCTGAAGTAGAAATAGGTTGTCCAGATGAGGAAATTAAAGCTGACTTGTTATACCTTAGAAAGGAAGGAAGGAAGGAAAAAAGGATGGACAGAAGGAAGGATGGAAGGAAGGGAGGGAGGAAGAAAGGATGAGAGAAGGAAGAAAGGAAAAGAGAAAGAAAAAAATAGAAGATAGGTTGATAGGTAAGTAGGTAGGTAATAGATAAATAAATAAGAAAGAGCATTTATTAAAGTGCTTAATCTGTGTCAGGCACTGTGCCAAGTGATAGAAATACAAATAAAGGGATGCTTGACAATGCTTTCCCTCAAGGGGCTTACATTCTAATGGGGGAAAGCAAAGCATAAAGGGGAACAGGAAAGGAGAGAGGGATATGTTTACAGGCAGTAGAATGGCTGGAGATGTGCAGGAATTGTTTTGTAGGCCTGGAAATGAGTAAGATAAGACAAAAACTGGTTCATCAAAGCCTCCCATGGCTCCAGGAGCAGTCAGGGATGTGCAGGAGCCAGCTCTGTCTAGAGAAAGCTGAGAGTCAATTACTAAATTTTCTGTGTGAGCATTTATGTCTTAGAAATGTGTAAACACTACAGATCAGAGCTTGATTTATTGTTTTGTTAATTGTCTAGATGTAAGAAAGAGATAAGAATATCAGATTAATTCAGTTTAAACTTAAAAGTATGTCTTGTGTGCAATGTTTTTTTGGAGGTGATGGCAAGAGAGACCAACCAAGAGAAGAGCCCTGCATTTCTGAGTCATTTCATTGGCTAGAAGCTGTTTTCCATAAATAGAAAGTCCTCAAGGTGGGTGTCTTACTAGCTTCCCACAAAGCTAAGTGGAAAGGAGGAGGGAATTACTTCCTGGGCTTCAGCCTGACTGAGCCGACTAGTTGTCCCAGTGGTAAGAAGTATAATAACACAAGTACTGCTTTTCTATCCTGTTTTTATCTCCAAGTGACTATTGGATTGGGGGTGATAGTGGAGAGATGAGCCTTAACTGTGGAAATGAGCACGACATGGCAAAACATAAACATACACTGGGAGCCAATGTTTTATATGAGGAGTGATGGGAAGCCACATAGATAGAAAATGGTTTTTTTAGTGTAATTTTTTTTTTCAGTAAATGAAAATCTAATTTCTCTCTCTTCTATCTTACTAGCGGGAAGAAAGCCTTTATGATAAATAGGCATAGTCAAGCAAAAAAAAAAAATAATAAAAAATTCAACATTGACCAAATCCACAAATAAATGTTACATTTTTTATCCTGAGCACATCAGTTCTTTGTCAGAAGGTGATTGATATACATCATTAATGCTCTGGAATTGTGATTGGATGTTTTGCTGATCAAAGGTTTTTGTTTTTTTCTAAATTCTGAACTTAAGAAATAAAACAAGAATTTCTATAACAAAGAATAGAAAAAAAGAGGATTGAACATGAAACTACAAATCTATTATATACAACTTGTTTTTCCTTTTAAATAAATAATAAAAATATCATGTAAATTCCTTTTTTCCCCTTCCTCCCCACCCATCCCCCTGCCTTGAGATGGCTATCATTAAACACCAATCCGTATATATGTATAAAACCAAACTAAAGATACTTCTATTTATCAGTTCTTTCTCTGGATGCAGATAGCCTCTTCTTTCATAGGTCCTTTGTAGTTTATTTGGGTATTTATAATAGTCACAATGATTTGATCACCCAAAACTGTTCTTAAAACAATATTGCTATTATTGTATACAACATTCTCTTTGTCCTGCTTACTTCTCCATTTTTTCATGCTAGTCTTTCCATGTTTTTCTAAAATCATTGAGTTTGTCATTACTCAATAGCAGAGTATTTCATTACATATACCATAACTTGTTTAGCCATTCCCCAATTGACAAACATCCCTGAAGTTTCCAGTTCTTTGTCACCACAAAGAGAGCTGCTATAAATCTTTTAGAGCATATAGGTTCTTTTCCTTTTCCCCTGATCATGTTGGGAAATAGACCTATTAGTAGTATTGCCAGGGCAAAGGGTATGGGCATATTTACAACTTT
Source organism: Dromiciops gliroides (assembly GCF_019393635.1). NCBI lineage: Eukaryota > Metazoa > Chordata > Mammalia > Microbiotheria > Microbiotheriidae > Dromiciops > Dromiciops gliroides. The sequence continues at coordinate 338,032,896 of NC_057861.1, forward strand.
GGGGGCATAATTCCATATTGCCCTCCAAAATAGCTGGATTAGTTTATAGTTCTACCACCAGTGAATCAGTGCTTCAATTTTTCCATATTCCTTCCAACATTTGCCATTTTCATCTTCTATCATTTTGGCCAATCTGATAAGTGTAAAACAGTATCTCGAGTGGTTTTAATATGCATTTCCCTAATCAATAAATATTTAGAGCATTTTTTCATAAGATTATAAACTGTTTTGATTTCTTCATCAGAAAACTGGCTGTTCATATCCTTTGACCATTTATCAATTTGGGCATGATTCATATTGCTGATCAAAGCTATTAAATTTTTGTCGTTTGTCTTTACAGAGTTGTAGTTGTACAAGTTGTCTTCTTGGTTCTGCTTTCTACATTGCATCAGTTCAGACAAGACTCCTCAGGTTTCTCTGAAATTGTCTCTTTGGTCATTTCTTACAGCATAATAGTATTCCAGGACATTAATATATATTTTTTCTAGTCATTTAACAATAGATTGTCACACACACATAGTTTCCAGTTCTTTGCCACCACAAAAAAAAAACCTAATACAACTATTTTAATTTACATATTCTTCTTCTTCTTCTTCTTCTTCTTTTTCTTCTTCTTCTTTTGGAATTTTGTGGTATAGACCTAGTAATAACATCTATGGGTCAAAGTATATGCAGAATCTGATAAATTTGGGGGCATGGTTACAAATTTTTTTCCAGAATGGTTAAGCCAATTCATAGCTCATAGACGAGAAATTTTCTTGAAGAACAGTTAAATCACCTCAGGTGACACAAAAGAACTAGTACAAGTGGTTGAAGTGGGTCATTTTTGTGAAATTGTGAGCCCCAATATGGCATGACATCCAGACGATATTTGAGTGTGTGGGGCAAGGAGTGTGAAATGTGCTTTCAAATGAACTCTGACCTCTTCATCCAGGGCAGCTAGGTGGTACAGTGAATAGATCACTGGCCCTGAAGTTGGAAGGACCTGAATTCAAATCTCATCTCAGACACTTACTAGCTGTGTGACCCTGAGCAAGTCATTTAACCCCAATTGTCTTAAAATATCTGGGGGTCATCTCCAGTCATCCTGATATGTATCTTGCCACTGCACCCAGATGACTCTGGAGGAGAGAGTAAGGTTAGTGACTTTGCATAGCCCACCCTCTGTCAATTAAATCCAATTCACTACAAGTCATGATATCACTCTGATATCATGGTCCTCTTCAAGAACAAAGGACAAACAATAGCCCCTTTCCTTGGCCAAGACCTCAAGATACTGAGAGGCCATTGCTGGGGACCTACCTGGGGGGGGGGGAATATACCTTTGAGCAGTCTATCACATATTTCCCCTCCCTTAGAAGGCAGATAACTAGATATGAATAGAGTTCCTTCACCCATTATCGTTAATAAGCTGGATGTCATTTAGGTAGGGTTGTGTGACCACAGGATTTTCCAGGTGTACGGCTGCTTATATGAGTGTCTGGGAAGTAGGGGTAATATTCTGGCTTCCTTGGAAGGACATCTGTTCATTGATTGCAGTGGCCTGGAATGTGGCCCACCTTATCTGACTCTGGCTCAGTTTCTGGCTTGTGGGAAATAGTCCAGGATTTTATGATCTGAGGGGAAGGGGGAGCAGAAGAAGAGGGCTTCCAAGCTATGGTGCCTAACCTCAAATGCTGACTTAACAGTTAGATCTATTTCCAAAAACATGTTTGCTTTTTTTTTTCTTTTTCAACAGCAGTTAGCTTTTGTGAAAAATACACAGAGCTAAAGTAATTTGGTGGGGGCGGGGTGCTAAGATAGAATAGCTTTTATTACCGTTAAAAGAATCCATTTCCACAATAAAGGGCTTTATGGGTATGTTAGAAAGGGACTATGGGAAAATATCTTAATGTTCTAAAAACCTCCACTGGTAAAGATCCAGTGAAATCTTTGGGTAGCAGAGATGATCTGTGAGGGGTATAGTCCATGGAGAAAAGTGTAAGGTAAAATTTTGATAACAGTAGTCTATGAATACCAGAAATCATTGAAAATACTTTGTGTCCCCTAATGAAATTCCACCTACTCCAAGAAAACTTCCCTGCCAAAAAAGTTCTCACTCTTAAGTTCCTTGGCATTATCAAATGGTTCAACATCAGAAATAGGTATAGTTTTATGGATGGAAATGACATAAAAGAGAATATATTACCATCTGCTTTGCTGCTGCATTCTAAGTTTCACTGGACCTGTTTACCCAACTTGTAACTAAAACCTTGTCCACCTCTATTAAGATGGGAGTTCCCTTTCCACAATTCATAAGTGGTCAAATGATATAACCAGACTTTTTTTCCCCCAGAAGAATAAACCCATGTTATTGAGAATCGTATTTTTAATGCTTTAAATCACTAATAATTACAGAAAGGCAAATTAAAATAACTCTGAGGTTTCAACTCATAGCCATCAAATTGGTACAGTTGACAAAAAGAGAAAATAACAAATGTTGGAAAGGCTGTGGGAAAACAAATATATTAATTCCTGGTTGGTGTAACTATGAAATATTCCAGCCATTTTGGAAGGCAATTGGGAATTATGCCCCCCAAATTTATTAAACTGTGTGTGCCCTTTGATTCAGTGATACCACAACTAGTTCTATAACTCAAAAACATCAAGGGAAGATGAAAAAGTAGCAACTCTTTTGGGAGTGGCAAAGAGTTGGAAAATAAGGGGGTACCTACCCATCATTTGGGGATTAACTGAACAAGTTATGATATATGAATATGATGAGATACTATTATGCTCTATGAAATGATAAATGGGGATGGCTTCAGGAAGACCTGGGAAAACTTAAATGAAATGATGCAAAATGAAGGGAATGGAACCAGGAGAAAGATTTTTACAGTAATAACACCACTGAAAAGACAAACAGCTTTGAAAAATTGATTGATGTAATGACCAACCATGATTCCAAAAGACTCATGATGAAACTTCCTATTCACCTCCTGACAGAGAGATAATGGATTCAGAGTACACATTAAAACATATTTGTTCTGGACATTGACATTTTGGAAATTTAAATATGCAAATTTGGAACAGAGGTTTGGTTTTTTTCTTTCTCGATGGCTGCTTGCAAAAATACTGGGAGTTATATTTCTTCCCAGATTGAGAAGACGGAAAGCTATCAGGAAATCAGGATTAGAGGACAGAGTTTTTCTTCTAGTATAGCAGGAGTTTTGAGGAGAATAGGGAGATGGTGGGGTCTTCCTCCTGTTATATGGACTAGTAATACCACATTAGACAGTGGCAGTGAAATCCAGTTCCCCTCTTCAAACCCAAGCTTTCATAGAAGACCATTACAGGTGTTTTTTATAAAGACAAGTAGAGAGGTATATGGATGTGCTTTTGTTTTTTAATGATGAATGCTCACTCCAGCAGCTGAAGCAGTGAGAGAAAACAGACATGAGAAACTGGCTATTCTTTGTTTCTTTTCTTTGTTTTTTGTTGTTGTTTTTTTTGTTTTGGTTTGTTTTGGTTTGGTTGGAAGGGAAGTTCGGCACTAGGAACCTATAAGGGCACTTCAATTCTCTCTCTCTCTCTCTTTCTCTCTCTCTCTCTCTCTCTCTGCAGGGCAATGATTGTTAGCCAAATAGCCCAGGGTCACACAGCTAGCAAGTGTCAAGTGTCTGAGGATGGATTTGAGCTCAAGTCCTTCTGAATCCAGGGCTGATGCTTTATCCACTGTGCCACCTAGCTGCCCCCAGAAACTGGCTATTCTTAACCTTGCCCCTTGCCTCACTTTAGCTGGGTGCTACTGCTACCCATTTCTGATTGTATACTTTGGGGTTTTTTTCTCTGTTAAAAACTACTTCTTATCTTATTTCTCATGAACACTTATGCTTGATCCTATCCTTATGTTTCTTGGCATCCCTTTGTTCATGGTAGGAGGGCATTAAACATCTCTGAAAGCCTTGCAGGAAAGAATGACCTTTCCTAACTCAAGGCTAGGATCTCAGCACACCAACCCATTGTTAGAGTTTTGCTCACTAACTAGGGGCATTATCATGAGCTATTTCATAACTACACTTCCAAGGATAGAATTACCACAAACTTGGGCCATTTTAAAATCAGCCAGCCTCACCTATAAGAGCCTAACATGGTGACCTACTAATATATTTTTCCCATTTGTATCTTCAGAGTTACATACTTTTTTCATTTATTTATTCATACTAACTTCAGGCCAAATCTATCTTTTCTTTTTCTGAACTTCTATTGTACTTACAATCAGTACATCACATTTACGGCTTAATTATTTTCTAATTGCCTCATAGCATCGTAGATTTAGAGCCAGACAGTATCTTAGAGGTCACCTGGTCCAACCCACTCATTTTACAACAGAGTCTCAGAATGATTCAATGATTTGTCCTGGGGCACATAAATGATAAGTGGCAGAGCTAAGATTTTTAACTCAGGTCCCCCAATTCCAAATCCAGTACTCTTCTGTGATGTTTAAAATCTAATGTGTGTCCTTACTTGCCCCCCCCCCATTTTGGGGGGAAACTAGCTAAGATTTACTGATAAATTCAGCAAGAGTTTAGGCTTTTAAGTATTTATTAAAGAGTAAAGACAACACATGAAGTACCATAACTCAAGAAAAGCCTATCTACTTTCCTCTCTCTCTCTCTCTCTCTCTCTCTCTCTCTCTCTCTCTCTCTCTCTCTCTCTCTCTCTTACTCTCATACTCTCTCTCTCTTACTCTCTCACTCTCTGTCACCCACCCAAAGTCTTGGCATGAAAAGGCCGATCCAGGGGACCAGCCTCACCTTCCTACTTCCTCTCTCCCTCCCCATAAAGGGAGGTCCTTCAAGCTGATTGGTTGAGGGTGGTCTCCTGTTGCTGTCTAGTCCATAGCCTCTGAGAACAACACCCCACTCAGGGCTAGCCAGGTGTGGTCTCAATTTAATCAACCTTAAATAGGTTCTCATTCAGTCTCTCAGTCTTGCCCAATTCAATCAATTCCAAATCAATCTTCAGGTGGGGGCCCCTGGGTGTCTGCCAAATCCCATTATTTTATCATATTCCCCACTGTGCTTCGTCAAGAAACAATTGTTTCCTTAATGAAGCAATAACAATCCAGATACTTATGACTAACAAAGTAAAGGGAATGAAAAGAGAGAAAAGAAATTCAGAGAGGAAGCATTAACAAAGGCTAAATGGGGCACTCCCCTTTTAGCAGGTGGACATTACAAACAGAGAAAAACTAAAGGGAGCACTCCCCTTTAGTAAGTGGACATTATAAACAGTGTATACAATGGGAAAAATGAAAACAGGAAAATGTTCATTTAAGTCTTTGGAAGTCTTTTTTCAGATGATTCTTGGGATGTCCTCTGAGTGTAGTGTATCATAGTTGATCACCACATGTTCTCTTGGTTCTTCTCACTTCACTCAGCATCAGTTCATATAAGTCTTTCCAGGTTTTTCTGAAATCTGCCTGCTCATCATTCCACAATAGTGGAATTTCCATCTCTAGAGCAGAAGATAAGGTCCTCATCATTCTAAGAGCCAATCAGAGACTGAGTAATCATTGGGTGAAATGAACTCCATCTTTCCCTCCTTGACTCAGAGTTGAGAAGGATGCTACTTCTTAAACTAAAGTATTCCTCTGAAATCACTTTGCCTTCCTCCCCGCCAGAGAGAAAAAGATGGAACCAGGGAAGCCATTTCTTCTGCTACAGCCAGGATCATCTCCATCAGCTACCATTACTTCTTCTTCTTCTTTTTTTTTTTTTGTGAGGCAGTTGGGGTTAAGTGACTTGCCCAGGGTCACACAGCTAGTAACTATCAAGTGACTGAGGCTGGATTTGAACTCAAGTCTTCCTGAATCCAGGGCCGGTGCTCTATCCACTGCACCACCTAGCTGCCCCCTACCATTTCAAATGGACTGGACTGGTTATCCATTCTGAGTCCTCCCTTCTCCTCCCACCACGGCATCACCTATTTCCCTCTATATAAAATAAATGAACAGCTGCTAAACCTTGTCTTATGTTGTCTGTCAGCTGTGGTGACAAAGCTTTGGAAACTGAATAGTTCAAAGTAAAAAACAGCATGAGTCAAAGTGGATAAGCTGCAGAGCAAAGATCATCTCACTGGTCAGATGGAGTCATAACCTGGTCACCTTGCTTTGCCAGCTCAAAATGACAACCTGGAAAAGTAGTGAGCAGGGAGAGATTAGGAAGCAGACCAGAATCAGACATTTCCTCTAGATAAGTCAATGAGGTATTTTGTTGTATTTTTTTTCCGTTACATGTAAAGATAGTTTTCAACTTTTATTTATACGAGCTTTCCAATTTCAGATTTTTCTCCCTCCCTCCCCTCCGTCCCCCTCCCCTAGACAGCAGGTAATCTGATATAGGTTATATATATATATATATATATATATATATATGTATATGTATATGTATATGTATGTATGTATGTATATATGTATGTATGTATGTATATTTATATATAATAACATTAAACATATTTCTGCATTAGTCATGTTATAAGAGAAAAATCAGAGCAATGAGGAAAAACCTCAAAACAGAAAAACAACAGCACCAAAAACAAAAGAAATAGTATGGTTCATTCACCATCTATACTCCACAGTTCTTTTAAGAGGAGAGCTTTTAAGGGGCAGCTAGGTAGCGCAGTGGATAGAGCACCGGCCCTGGAGTCAGGAGTACCTGAGTTCAAATCCGGCCTCAGACACTTAACACCTACTAGCTGTGTGACCCTGGGCAAGTCACTTAACCCCAATTGCCTCACTAAAAAAAAAAAAAAAAAAAAAAGAGGAGAGCTTTTAATGGGATTCTTTATCAGGTGTACAACTGGGTTCCTTCCTTGCACTTTCCCTATTTATACCCTTAAATACACTAGGAAGAAAACCCTACATTATTTCTACATTACACATAAACTTAGTGGGCCTAAAATATGAAGTAGGCTCATAACAGTGTCAGTGCTGCATTCAGGAGTGCTCAAGAGTCTATCCTGGAAAGATAGATTTCATTACCTCCTTCCAGAAGAATGCCCAGGCAGATATTTGCACATTCCTCTGACTCACATAATCAAAAGGAATGAGAATCCGATTCCCCTAACTTCAAAGTACCCCTTGGTGTCTCATCTATTCATCCCAATTTGCTTCATACTCTGTCTTCCATGCCACCTATCTCCACTCTCAACCCCTCATCCATCAACCCTTCTTCTTCCATCCACCCCACTCTCCTCCCTCTGTAACACCCATCCCTACCTGGTATGGCAAGAACACCAGATAGAAATGTACAATTTAGGGGGGCAGCTAGGTTGTGCAGTGGATAAAGCACTGACCCTGGATTCAGGAGGACCTGGGTTCAAATCTGACCTCAGACACTTGACACTTACTAGCTGTGTGACTCTGGGCAAGTCACTTAACCCTCATTGCCCCACAAAAAAAAAAAGGCACAATTTAGGAGCTGAGGGTGAGTCAAAATGAGAGGAGAGGAAGACTCAAATGTTCAGAAATAGAAGGGAGGGGTGAATGAATTAGAAACCAAGAAAAGAATATGCCTCCTAAGGATAATAAGAGGTCTAGAGGATGGACCTGTGATCTCACTGATAATAGGGAACTCCTAGATGAGAAAACTCCTTATGTCCCAATGTAGGCCCACAATTTATAGCCTAGAGCTCTAATAGGTTAAACAACTTGTCCAAGGTCACACAGCCAAGTCACAGTCAGACAAGATTTTAATTCAGGTCTTCATGCCTCCAAAACCAGCTTTTTATCCATTATACCGCTCTTTTATTTTTATAGAGAGCTTTATGGTTTGTAAAAGACTTTACTGACAACAACCCAAGGGCTGAAAGAGGCCACATAACCTAGGGCTACATAACTACTATGTCTCAGAAAGGATTTAAAGCCAGATATTCTGCCTGATAGTCTAGGGCTACTTCTATACTGCTGCTTCTAAGAGAAAGATGAACACTCAGCCTTAAGTTGTCAGGTTCTTCCTGCCAAGACCATTTTCTGCTTTGAAACCTGCCCTGTCCTGCCCTGCCATGGCCTTGGGGCAACAGCTTAGAAATTTCACCCTATGTTACTACTTCTTTTTACAATTTAAAACAAATTTACCCTAAAGAATTGGGGGGGGGTTCAAAGAAGAATCTAATCATAGCAAAATTCCAGTACTATCAAAAATTTTGCTAAGTCCTTGAAATTTACAATAATACAGTTTTTATGTAGGATCTTCTGAGGATTTTTAAGAGACTCATAGTGATGGAAGTCCCTTCATAGTTCCTCCTTACTAATGGGTAGACCTAAAACAATACAAGCAAGATATGATTTATCCCAAAATTGCAAACAGGCAAATTTTAGGAGCCTAAATTATGCTTAAGTGCAACAAAGTCTCCATATTTCCTTACTCTTGCAATTGTTAAGGGTTAAAATTCTAGCTAAACTGTCTAAAATATCTAATGAGTGGTCGCCAATAAATTATAAGCTTTAGCAAGAGTTAGACTTTTAAGCATTTATTAAGGAGAATAAGAATTTGGTAAAGAGAGAGAAAAAGGCCTAGATTCCTATCTATTAAAGGGAGAGCACATTTCTAGCTCCCTTCTCCGCCAGAGTCCAGAGGAAAGAGCCCCAGACTGAGCGCCAGTCTCTTCCTTCCTCCTCCCACTAGCCCGCGTCACTTCCTGACTCCTGGTCTTGCCCTCAAAGACCTTCCCTTCATGGGCAGAACTCCTCTACAGTAAGTATCCAGCAGGTGGCGTTATTCCAATCGTTACAGTCCCCCCTGTTGTTCCTCAAGAAACAAAATGTTTCCTTGACGGAACAGTAAAAAGAATATAATAACTATTGCTAACTAATAATATGTGAACAACAATATAGAAAAGGAAGAGAGGAAAGTTTTGTCCAGAGGGGTGATTTTTTGTCCTCATGAACCGACGCTTTGACATTGGTCTTGCAAAGGGAGGGCCTCTGCAGAGAATACATATTACAGATGGTGTATATTATAACAGAAAGAGAAAAAAACAACAAAAACAACAAATCAAAACTGTTCATTTAAAGTCTCTGAAAGTCTTTTCTCAGATGTCCTCTAGGTGTAGTCATGGAATGGAAGTCTTTTCAGGGGTTGATGTGTGGATGCTGGTAATCAGCCAGGAAAATTTCCTACAAAATTGAGCTTAACACAACTTTAAAATAGCTTTGTCAATAATCAAATCAAACAATGAAAGTTCTCAAAAACATGTCTAAGGGAATTCAGAATCTTAGTTGTTACACATGAAACATATAATAAAACAAAAATTGAACCATTCTTTAAAATTATAATATTACTATAGTCCCCCCTTATGGAGAGTAATTGAGAAGACAATTGCTGTGATATTAATTTTTAAAAATAATTTTTGTCTTTGTTTCATCACTTTTTGCATCATCTGCCTAATTATCCTCATGCCATTATGAGAAATTTTAAAATCTTATATAATTGGTAACAGATGTCAAGGCCAAATTCAACAGTGTATTTATCATGACACCTGAGATAATTATGGGGGTTACCATAAAAGAACAGAGAAATGATGGGATATGAGCATTCCCACACTTGAGCAATATGTACTGCCCATACAGTATGCCAGGCTTAAAATAGGTGGATGGAATATATGTCCATGCCACCGAACATATTGGAAGAAACTGAGTCAGACTTAATCAGATGCATGGGACTGAGATGTCCATGGCATCAGGCATATAGGAGGGAGCATGGAAGCCAGGTGTAGAAGTGAGATGGGTGGGATGAATACTTCCAGCCATCTGTACAATATTGTGGGGAAAAATAAAATAAAATATTAAACCAAGAGAATCCAACCTCAACATTTGTCAAAAGCCGTTCCCTCGGCCATACCTTGACTTCATGCATGTCTCCCCTCATGTGACAGTTCAGTGTCTGCTCTTGCATGTATTCCTCTTGTGATTGGATGGCATCTTGGCCAACTGGCATCTGATAACTCAGAATAAAGGCAATTAATGTCTTAAATGATAAGTTCCCATAATCCAAGTCTCATATGGATTTAAAAATTGAGGATAATAAATGATTGCAAAAAATGTGAATACATCTTGACTCAGAACACAATATATAATTATGCAACAATTTCAAATAATACCCCTTTTTTGTACTTAGTATACAATTACCTTTGTGAAAAATCAGAACATATTTAAATACAAGTTAAAGCACAACAGAATCTCAAAGAAAACTTTTTTTTTGAAAAAAGAAAACTTTTACAAATGTTCCCCTCTTTTTTTTTTTTTTTTTGGGAATATGCTTATCAAAAATAATACTTCTAGAATCAATTTACACTTGCCATGGCAACCAATTTGCCAGGGAAATGCTTTAAAGAGTTTGATCAAATAATCAGTTGAGAAAAAATAACAAAAACAAACAACTCAGAACATGGGAGCACAATACTCCTAGAATTAACATTGTATTATGAAATCAAAACCATGTTTCAAAATTAGATAGATGAATGAATAGAAGAAAATACACGTGGAATAATAAAAGACAATGAAATTCAAACTAGGGAAATCTAAATGAATATGAACTTAATATTAATAAGAGTATTACAAAATATAAACTTGATCGCATGACTATAAAAAGCTTTTACAAATATTCTCCTTGTTTTAGAAACTAAGTATAAGACCCAATCTCAAAAGCATTAAAATCTCTATGAAAATAAACCTATACCATTAATTCCAAAATGTATATGTAATAGCATAGAAATCCTATGTAACCTCTGAACTGACATTAATAATCTGAGTGAATTCAGAACACTCTTGATTCCGATATCTAAAATCCCCAATACTCATATCAATACCTTGCTGCTTACTTCTACATTTCTGTAAAATATATACCCTTCCATGGCAAAAGCAGAGTCTTGAACTATGTTGATGATTGTCATTCTTATTCAGCTTAAGTTTTTCTTCTTTAACCCCTCTATATTGTCTGTCGGGCTTTTCACCATACAAATGCTTTATAAGATTACTAATTAAAGACAAAAGCAGGTTAGCAAAATTATGAACAAAAGGAGTATATCTGGAATTTAAAGGGCTTTCTAAGGTTGTCTCAGAAGCACAGCCAGGCTGGGGAAGGGCTGAGCCTGAAGCTGCAAATGTAGTTAGAGAAAGTTGAGCATGCGCATCAGATCTCTGGACTTCCCAGGCAGGGGAAGCTATGGGCTTGGCCATAGGAGGAGTAGAGGGTGGGGTCTGGAGAGGAGGGGAGGGACCAGAGCAATTTGAATCAGACTTGATTTTGAACTCAGGCCTGGATTCCTCTTCCCCCACTTTGCCTCCAGGTGCTAGGGGATTAAAAGCTTCTAGAGGGTGGGTCATTGCCTCCAGGCATGCAAAATTAGAGCAACAATTAGTGTTAGAATTGGGAAAAGCTGCAGGAATCTCTTCAGGTTTCTCTGAAAAAGCATGGTTGGGAGAGGGAGTGATATTTCCTTGTGTGAGTAAGTTGCTGGCTCTTTTAACAAAAATAAAAAGAAAAATAGAAAATCCACAAAAACAAAGCATTAACATGATCTTATCTCCCATTTGTCTGGTTAAACAGACCAAAATCAAAAATAGGATAATTAGGGAGTTTAAAAGGTCCATTCGAAAAAATTCAAAGGAAAAACACAGCCAGTACACCAGTACTTAGCAGTTAAAGGGAGAGGGAGGGGAAATTTCTTACCCAACCAGCAGATCAGAAGAAGACTGAGGGTTAGCTTTCCTCTTCGTGGTCAGCCATCTGTTAAGGGTTAAAATTCTAGCTAAACTGTCTAAAATATCTAATGAGTGGTCGCCAATAAATTATAAGCTTTAGCAAGAGTTAGACTTTTAAGCATTTATTAAGGAGAATAAGAATTTGGTAAAGAGAGAGAAAAAGGCCTAGATTCCTATCTATTAAAGGGAGAGCACATTTCTAGCTCCCTTCTCCGCCAGAGTCCAGAGGAAAGAGCCCCAGACTGAGCGCCAGTCTCTTCCTTCCTCCTCCCACTAGCCCGCGTCACTTCCTGACTCCTGGTCTTGCCCTCAAAGACCTTCCCTTCATGGGCAGAACTCCTCTACAGTAAGTATCCAGCAGGTGGCGTTATTCCAATCGTTACACAATCCAACCCAGGATCGTGTTTGTATTACTGATAAGTATACTTACACTGCTGACTCACATTTAACTTGTGTTCCACTAACATGAACTTTCATTCTGTTCTCCCACTTCCAGGCCAGTTTGATAGACTCCAGATCAATCACCTTCCCAGCCTTCCCATTTGACCTTGTTCTCCTCTTACTGTCAACTTTCCCCATTCTTCAATTCAGATCAATTCCAAAAGTCTACATGAAACCTTTGCAATGTTTCTGGCACTTTTTCTAGATACTGCAAGGGTTTTTTGTTTGTTTGGAGTTTTTTTTTGCCAGACCTATGATTTCTTTATGGTGGGGAACTTATAACATATAACATATGAACTCCTCTAACTATTGTATGCTGACAACTCTGCTGGTTTTAAGTGGTGCTCCAGATAAAGAGAGGTTAAGCAGGTTGTCCATGGGCACATAGCCAGTATGTCTCAGAGTTGAAACTCAGATAGATTCTCTATAGCCATCTATAAGTGATATGAGAAGACACAGATTTGCCTTAACCTCCTTGGGTAGGAAAGACATATACCATGAAGTAACTAGAGAATAATCCAAAATAATGTATGGCCAAAGGTCAAAATGTGTGGTACAAATAAGAAAGGAGAGATGGGGGGTGGCTAGGTGGTGCAGTGGATAGAGCACCGGCCCTGGAGTCAGGAGTACCTGAGTTCAAATTCGGCCTCAGACACTTAACACTTACTAGCTGTGTGACCCTGGGCAAGTCACTTATCCCCAATTGCCTCACTAAAAAAAAAAAAGAAGAAGAAAGGAGAGATGTGTGTGGGTTAGTGTAGAAAGTAAGGCTTCAGGCATTAATTTTAAAAAATTAAAATTAAAAAAGAAAGTAAGGCTTCCTGGGGGAGACTGAACATGCACTGATACTGGTCTTCCCTTTTTTCTATTCAAGGCCCCCATATGGTGTTTGGGTTGAAAGTATGGTTCCAGTTACAGACTTGGTACAGGTTGGGAAGTAAAACTACAGCCAAAAAAAGATGGTTATACATTTCAATAATCTCTTTTCCCCCTGTTCAAAGTGGGAGGGGGAGAGGGAGAAAGGGAGGGAGGGAGAGAAGGAACAATAGAGGACCTTTATTTCAGATCTTCCTAGGAAGGTTTGCATTAAATTTTACTACATATGAGTGAGTGTGAAACTTCAAAAGGTATTTATAACACCTCATCATAGGATTTTGAGAGACAATATGGCAGAATGGATAGAGAGCTGGCCTTGGAGGGAGAAACATATGCGCTAAAGTTCTCCTTCCCTCCCACGCATACTATTCTTATGACCCATGGGAAAGTCACATCTCTTCTAGATGCCCCAGGCAAGACTTACAGATGAGTTGATGATTGGTGGGAAAAGCTCATATCCCAGAATTCCCTGAAATGATGAAATGAGGAAGGAAGGAAACAAATATTCATTAAGTGCTTACTATGTAGCAGACATAATGCTAAGTGCTTTAACTATGGAGGTGGTGCTATTGTTATCTCTATTTTATAATTGAGACAAACATGAGTTAAGTGACTTGCCAGGGTCTCACAGCTAAGAAATGTCTACAGTCAGATTTGAGCTCAGGTCTTCTCAACTTCTATATTGGCCATATAGCTGCCCTTCATTGTCAGGACTAAATAACAATAACAACAACAAAAATTATTTAGAACTGAAAGGGACCACCTAATCTGAAAGATCTTCTTATCTAACCCTCTAGTTCAGGAAACTAGGGAAATTATTTGTCCAGGGTTACATAAATTGCAGAGTCAAATTTAAGCCTAGGTTCTTTAATTCCAAAATACTTTCCACTATACTTTTTCTTCCCATTCAAGTATGCCCTCTGCTTTGTTCTCCTTCTCTTTTTAAGAAAGGAAAGAGGGGCAGCTAGGTGGCACAGTGGATAAAGCATTGGCCCTGGATCCAGGAGGACCTGAGTTCAAATCCAGCCTCAGACACTTGACACTTACTAGCTGTGTGACCCTAGGCAAGTCACTTAACCCCAATTGCCTCACACACACACACACATACACACACACACACATGCAAAAAAATGAATGTTTAAAAAAAAAAAAGAAAGGAAAGAGAGGGGCAGCTAGGTGGCATAGTGGATAGAGCACCGGCCCTGGAGTCAGGAGGACCTGAGCTCAAATCCAGCCTCAGACACTTAACACTTACTAGCTGTGTGACCTTAGGCAAGTCACTTAACCCCAATTGCCTCACTAAAAAAAGAAAAAGAAAGAAAAGAAAAGCAAGAGAAGAAAGGATAACAGAACCATTTTTGTTACCTTCCTCCCTACTCCAAACTGTTATTTGTGCCTTCTATGGACTCTAGTGGGTGAACTATTTCTTCATGCAAATTATAACTACTTGTCTCCCACTTTGCCAATATAAAGTACAGTCTCTTTAAGACCCTGTTTATAAGAAGTTAAGCAAAAAAAAAAAAAAAAAAGAAAGAAAAGAAAAGTAGTTAAGCATCATTTTTTTCCCATTAAAAACCAATTTTCAAAATTAGTACAGCCCAAATGGCCAGATTCTCTTTGTTAGGACACTCCCTGTCTTCAATACATTGCTACCCTGTTTGATATTTAAGTACCACGTTTTGTCAGAATTCTAGGAGGTGTGTGTGCAGGTGCTATCGCATGTCCTTGGATATCAGAATGGATGGGGCTGCCACACTTGATCAACAGACAACTCATCACTAAGCAGCTAGTTATTGGCAGAGCCTGGACCAAAATCCAGCCAGGTCTCAAACTCCGATTCCAGTGCATTTGCACATGGGAAGCTGCCTTTCCCTACCTTACCACAGCCTTTTATTTTACATTTAACTGATGTCTTTCATTTTTATATAATATTCATTTCCCTTCTACCTCTTCTTTTCCACTGAACCTTACCTTCCTTGTATAGATGTTAGGTGTGTGTTACTGTGTATATTTGCTCATGTAGGTTATGTGTGTCTACACTGGTCTCTCTGGGTGTGGCTGGAAGGGAAGAAAGAGAAAGCAGTTACTTGAGTTTCCTCCTCCCCATCTTTCTCCAAGGGACACCTTGATTCTTATCAGGAGGAACAGGAGGTTGGGGCCAGAGGATGGCTTTACTCAGAGTACTTAAATATTGCTAGTCTGGGGGGAGTAATTTTTAAGTTCAAGCTGTACCCCTGATCACTATCCCCTTAACAGGGAAGGAGTGTCCAAAGCTTGACTCCCTTCCCATCAAATGCCAGTTCCACAAAAAACACATATAGCAAATAGCAACAAAAAAGAAAAGAAAAAAAAGTTTATCTACACAGATAGCAAATGGAAACCAGAGAGAGTAGATAGATAGATGATAGATTTATAAGAATATATACTAGATAATACATAGAGTGGATTAGCTCTCCCATTGGGAGCAAGATCATTCAACTCAACCAAAAGAGAATTCCAGATCTCACCCAAGGCAAAATTCTCTGAAGAATCTAGAATAGTGGGAGAGAGGGACATGATTTAAATGCTAGCTCCTCTATATTAAAAGAATCACAGACTCTGACTCTCTCTCTCTCTCTCTCTCTGTCTCTCTCTGTTTCTCTCTCTGTCTCTGTCTCTGTCTCTCTCTGTCTCTGTCTCTCTCTCTCTGTCTCTCTCTCTCTGTCTCTGTCTCTCTCTCTCTCTCTCTCTCTCTCTCTCTCTCTCTCTCTCTCTCTCTCTCTCTCTGAAGCCAGAAGACCAGCCTCAAGATCACTCGAACTCTTATCCTCATTCAAGACCAGAACATTAAAAACTCAGTCTCCAGCAATAAGGAGAATCTTATGCAGATGGCTTGGAGTCATCTGTGGTACTTGTGATATAGAAAAATAAAAATATTTACGTAAAATCAACACGACATGCTGCATTCTGCTTCGATAGTCCCTCACCTCTTTATTGAGAGGAAGATTCACCACCAGCTCTCTATGATTAGTTATTCCAATTAATCAGAGTTGAAATAACCTTAATTTACCACTTTGGTCTTCATAGCTAGGGTCACGTAAGGAGCATAGAATAGTATGTTTCCAGGTTAATCAATAAACAAGCAATTATTAAGCACTTACTATGTACCAGGCATTGTGTTAGTAAATAAGACACCCCCTATCATCAAAAATCATACATTTTCTTGGGCACATATAACCAATTATTTATCAGTCTTCCATTTATTATACCAGACTCTGTGCCAGGTGTTGGGTTACAAGAACAAAGAATGAAACTGTCTCTACTTCCAATGAGCTCTGATTATTGAAAAATTACCCTCCATATCCAATCTCTGCCCCTACTCTAAGCTCTCTGAGCTTGTTCCAAGACTGGAGCAGATTTAAACAACTTTCTCTTCTTATCTTAGGTTGGGGGAGGTCCCCTAACCTCACGCATAATTGAGTAAA
Organism: Dromiciops gliroides; assembly: GCF_019393635.1. Taxonomy (NCBI): domain Eukaryota; kingdom Metazoa; phylum Chordata; class Mammalia; order Microbiotheria; family Microbiotheriidae; genus Dromiciops; species Dromiciops gliroides. The sequence continues at coordinate 338,049,423 of NC_057861.1, forward strand.
ATTAAAGCATTAATCATTTACACACAGAGACTTTTATCATGTTATTATATTTTCTCTGGGGACCTCATGTTCAGGGCATGTGTTTATATATTTACTGGTAAGAGATTGATATATTTATCTCAACCTTGATGATCCTACAGCACACATTCTTTGTCAAACTGCAAATATCTAGGTTGTTCTGTCTATACAATGACTGACCTCACTGCTCATAGGAAAAATCATTTGCTTTCGGAAGTGTTTGCCCTTCTGTAACCCCGTCTCTCTAAAAATGACAACACTGTCCTCTTGAAGAAGGCTTTAGTCGACTTTAAATGAACTGTTACATTTATGGCATTTAAATTATAAGCTAAATAGACTGACTGTAAATTAAAACTTCAAAATGCTTGTTACTATATATTTAGGAAATCGTGGTAATTGAAAAACACTGTGCTTTGTCCCAAAATATTCTCAAGGCCTCAGTCATTATTAAAGACCCTCTGGCCTCTGTGCTTACTGCAATCTTGTTGTAATTGTTAAATATCTTTGTTGTAACCACAGCAATGATTAAAAGAGTTATTTAGGAAAGTATGCTAAATAAGGCTTCCAGAGACTTCTTTCCCATGGAAAACCCTCTTTGTGGGAAGGGAAATGAGGACAGTAGATCACTTTTGTTTACATACCTGAATTTATTCACTTTCCTGGCCCATGATTTCATTTCCCCATCCCCTTAACCCATTTTTTTTTTAATATCCCCTGCTCTGGAAGTTGGCTCCTCTGAAATTAGTATGATTGCATGTGATTCAAGAGTAAAAGAAGAAATGGCCCTTTACAGCAGGAAATAGGTAACACACTCCCAGGGAACGTGGAAATGGGCCACCACTGGTGGAATTTCTTACAGATAAATGCAGAGTAGGATTTCACCAACTGAGTTGAGGTTTGGGAAGATTTCAGAAAGGTGACAGGTATTGATATGTTCAAAATGTATTAACAAAGACCAGAGGAAAGAGCACTAGCTGTAGAGTCAGAGGCCCTGGGCCTCAAATTCTGTCTGACCCTTTATTACTTGTGTGACCCTGAGCAAGTCATTTAACCTCCATAGGCTTATCTGAAAAATGAGACAGTTGATACAGATGGAACTCAAGTTCTCTTCCAGTTCTAGATCTAGGAACCTCATGACATCAGAGAAAGGAAGGGAACTGTCAGACCAGGCTCTTTTTGACTTATACATTTCCTTCAAGGGTGTGAAGTTACCTCCCTTAAATATTGCTTTGACCATTTCTGGGATTTAGGAAAGAAAGGAAACATGGGAAGGAAGGAGGCTGTAATCACTACCACTACTACTTCTCATCTCAGTTTCCTAGTCATTCCACAGACTAAGGGTTTTCCCCTTTTTTATGGATGTCTTTTTTTTTTTTTGCGGGGCAATGGGGGTTAAGTGACTTGCCCAGGGTCACACAGCTAGTAAGTATCAAGTGTCTGAGGCCAGATTTGAACTCAGGTACTCCTGAATCCAAGGCCGGTGCTTTATCCACTGCGCCACCTAGCCGCCCCCTATGGATGTCTTTAAATATATACATTATTATAGTAAATATTGTATTATAGTATTATATTATAATAAATAGTATGGTAATATATTATTGTATCATCATAAATATGTATATTATAGGAAAATATTAACTATATTATATATAATTGTTAAGGGCTAAAATTCTAGCTAAACTGTCTAAAATATCTAATGAGTGGTCGCCAATAAATTATAAGCTTTAGCAAGAGTTAGACTTTTAAGCATTTATTAAGGAGAATAAGAATTTGATAAAGAGAGAAAGAAAGGCCTAGATTTCTATCTATTAAAGGGAGAGCGCATTTCTAGCTCCACTCTCCACCAGAGTCTCAGGAAAGAGCCCGAGAGCAAGCGCCAGTCTCTTCCTTCCTCCTCCCACTAGCCTGCATCACTTCCTGACGCCAAAGAAAAGACTCCTGGTCTTGCCCTCAAAGACCTTCGCTTCATGGGCGGAACTCTTCTACAGTAAGTCTCCAACAGGTGGTGTCATTCCAATCGTTACATAATGTGTGATAAACACATATCACATTCATTTACCACTGTCCTTCTTTAATATTCCCATCATCATGAACCCTCTTTTTGTAACAAAGAAAATTAAGTATAACTGACCAATAATGCAAAAATTACTGCCTATGTGAGCAACATTCTGTACCCATAGTTCCCTACCTTTCCACTAAAAGGATAGTTGAGCATAAAATTGTTCAGTGTATGATGGGGGTAACAATATCAGATGGAAAGCAGACCAGAATAGCCATGGGGCTTGGAAGAGAGATTTATAGCCTAATATTATGCAAACCAGGTTTACCTAATTTCTCTTTTTTAATCCAGTAGCTCTCATTTCCCCCTCTTTTCTTAGCAAAAGAAGCTTGCATATATGTAGGCTACATTTGGAACCAGATTTTGGTGGTAACATGTAATTCAATTAGATCAGGCAGAAAAGTATGCTTAAGAAAACAAACAGTATTTAGCCAAATGGTGAAAAAAGAGGACTTAGATGTTCTGTTATTGTTGTTGTTTGTTTAAAGAACCAAGACTTTGAAGAAAAAGCCTTCAGATGGAGTCCATTATGGATTTAATAACACAGTCCCCAGTGACTGTGACTGGTAATGCAATTTTAACATAAGCATTGTGATCTTTGCACACTGGAGATCTCCAGCTGTGACTGTGGATTCTTTGTTTCATGGTCCATTGAATAAAACAAAATCCTCCACAGTTTTCCCTCAACACTAGGACTAACAGAGGTTCCCAATTCCCAAGTCTCTAATGGATTGTTACTGAAACTTAGGACAAAGGTAAAATTCTCGATTAAAAAAAAAAATCACCGGAAGCAAGATCTTTCTTGGCAGGGCTAATTTCTTTTCTTTTCACCATCAAAAGATGAAGAAGAGGAATAAATGAAAGTAGATATGATCTGGTCTAAGTGGCATTATAAAAATGTTGGCAGAGAAAAAAAAATCTGAGCCATTCTTTTCAAATGCACTTGGGTAAAAATAGGTTAGCTGCTCATATAGCTGACCAGTGTGATTCCACAGCCAAAAATGGTAGCTAGATCTCCATGTCTGTATGCATAACTATTTGCCCACAAGGAGATCTTTGGAAGTCTGTGAAAACAGGACTTTCTGACCCAAGGCAAAAATTCATTAGCAGGTATACCTTTGATCAGCAAGAAAACTTGTTGCATAGGCAAAACAAAGCTGTAACTTTGAACAGTAGTTAACATACTTTGAATCCTTGCTTCACATGAGGCCAGGAGAATGATTTTCAGGAAGCAATTGCATTTCTGTGTTCTGTTTCTTTAACAAGATATTTCTGGTAATCTCCTTTTTTCATTAAACTGGTTATACATATGCTCACATGTATAATTCTCCACTGTCCTCATCTCCAATGAATCTGAAATCTCATCAGTGTAGGTATTCTTTCTGACAAAGCCAACTATAACCCATCCTCCCTGCCAATCCTTATATGTATCTTCTGAAAAGTTTACCACAGGGGAGCCACACAATATACAGGGTACCCTTCTTGAATTTTCTCGAATTTATGAAAATATCATGAAATACCATACATTCTGTCTATCATTTATTTATCCTATGCTCTTAATGTGTTAACAATACATCTTGATTTTTGATCATATATTTCTTCTACAACTTCTTTTATATCAATTCCATACAACTTTTTAATTTGCGATATGTTTTTGCTCATTTACACCTATCATGACCTTTGAGTGAGCTCAACCTTCAATTATATGTGTAACTGTAAATATTTTTGCGTGTATTATATTTACACAAGTATTTATCATTTGGGCAGCTGGGTAGGACCATGGATAGAGCACTGGGCTTGTAATCAGGAAGGTTCATCTTCCTGAGTTCAAATCTGGCCTCAGATACCTACTGGCTGTGTGACCCTGGGCAAGTCCCTTAACCCTGTTTGTCTCAGTTTCCTCATCTGTAAAATGAGTTGAAGAAGGAAATAGAAAACCACTCCAGTGTCATTGCCAAGGAAACTCCAAAATGGGGTCACAAAGAGTCAGACATTGACTGAAAGCAACTGAATAATCACAACAAAATTTATCAATTATGCTGGACATTGCTAAGTTTGTCATTCTGTTTTAGTCACAGAAGTGATTAATGGATCAGCTTTTTACTCACATGCATAAATGTTAACCAAAAGGATAAAGAAATCCCTTAGCAAGTTCAATTTCTATGCACCTCCCTCCATTTCAGAAGGGAAGAATTATGAATTGGGAGTGTCACATATATTGTCTAACAGTTAATGTGGTTCTTTTTTCTGTTCAGTTGCTTTTTTTCTCTTTTCTTTTTTTAATTTTTGGCTCTCTAGATAAAGGGGAGGGAAGGGAAATGTTCAGAAATTAATGTGGCATTAAAAACAAAAGCACCAATTTTTAAAAACCAGGCTTCAGAAATATCACAAGCAGAAGGAGAGAGAGAAATAATTGAGTAAAATATTGTCATAAGATCCTTCCTATATGCCTGAGACAGTTTTTTTTTAAGTGAGGCAATTGGGGTTAAGTGACTTGCCCAGGGTCACACAGCTAGCAAGTGTTAAGTGTCTGAGGCTGGATTTGAACTCAGGTCCTCCTGACTCCAGGGCCGGTGCTCTATCCACTGTGCCACCTAGCTGCCCCATTGAGACAGTTTTAACCATTGATATATAAGTTGTTATAGCCTTCTTCTTGATGCCTACTGTGTATATGCACAGGGTACCATTACTATTAATTCTCAGATCACCTTCCTTCTGTCCTGTATATGTCATATATCTACCTAGTTTTTTTCCATATTGTCTCCCTTATTAGACTGTGAGCTCACTGAGGGCGGGGACTGTTTTTTGCCTTTCTAAACCCAGGGCTTAGCACAATACTTGTTACATAAGAAGCACAAAATAAAAGCTTCTTGGGGGAGGGGGAGTCTAATAACTAGTTCTGATTAATTCACTTTAAGCATGCAGTTTACTTAAAACAGTTTACTTTAAAAAAAACCAGTTTACTTAACAAATTCAGTGAGCTAAGTGAATTCTATTACTAGAACATTCTATTTCTCTTCACCATTTGGGGAGGTTATAATAACCTTGGGGGAAAGGCTGCCATCATTTTATTTTCAAATGGTACAGGACAACTCTTTATCTATCATGATCAGTCAAAAAAAAAATCCCACAATAATCCAACCCATATGGTCCTTTAGATTACAGTGGTAACAATACTCCTGAATGGGTGGAGAGGAAAAGGAAGGCCAAATGGTGAGACAGAATTTGTCTTTTTCAATGGGCAGTGCTGTGCCTAGATGCCTATCAAATGTTAAAAGAAGCAAAGTAGATTGTGGAGTTGTAATCAGGGTGGAAAGTCCTTTAATTACTTATTGTTGATGTAAGAGAAAAAGCTTCTTTCATGTGAAAAGGGGGGAACTGCCCAAAGGCAAGAGGCTACAGATGCAAATGAATACTTCTGGAAGGAAAAACATTTCTGCCTCAGACCCCCATAGGAAAAAGATCCTGATTCAGATATGGATAACAAAGCATTCAGGATTTCCATAGGGAACTGAAAAGGGATACACAGAAGTCATTCTTTGGTTTCATGACGTAATGGCAGCATCCAAGCCCATTTTAGCAATTTGCTCATTCCAAATAATGGCAATAGTAAATAATATTTTTCAACAAAGGACTATTGAATAGTTTCTTGGCTCTGTGATAATAGCTACAGTGAGAAGCCTGAAATCCATGGGAATTGTTCAATTGTGAAACCATTTTATACTGAGTATCCTCTTGTTTTAGGGATCTCTTATTTCAAAACGAATACTTCAGAATGATCAAACAAATTATGGTCTATGCATGGAATGGAATACTTATTGCCATAAGAAATGATGAAAGGGACAATCCTGGTGAAACCTTGAAAGACTTGTATGAATCGATGCAGCACAAAGTGAGCAGCACAAGAAGAATATTTTGTATAATAATGATAACATTATTAGTTTTTTAAGACTTTAGAATTCTCATCAACACAATGACAAATGATTACGGAACACCAGTGAAGAAGCTTTCTATACCTTCTGAAAGAGAGGGATAGACTCAGGGTTCAGAAGCTCTCCTCTCTCTCTCTCTCTCTCTCTCCTCTCTCTCTCTCTCTCTCTCTCTCTCTCTCTCACACACACACACACACACACACACACACACACACACACACACACACACACCCTGGATGGATGGATAGATGGATAGGAAAAGAGACAGAGAGAGAGGACATGGTCAATATGGGAACTTGTTTCATTTTTCCAGGTGGTCAGAGTAGGAGTTGGGGGGGAGAGAAATGCAATTTTGATTGAAAAAAAAAATTTGACTATAAAAGGAATAATTCACTACAATATCTTTGGATATCTAAAAAAATTTATTCTTTGTGTCAAAACCAGGCCTATACAGCACTAGTAATTTAGATGTAGGTTTCAATTTGCCAATTCCCCAGGAGACCACTACAATAAAACATGTCCAGATGACTATTGCAAAGTCCCTAACACATAGTATAAACATTCCAGAAGAGAAGAGTGGGTCTCGATAATGCCTAAGGTCCCTGTCAATTCTAGGATCCTATACTTCATGTAGACAAACCATTGACAGTCATACAAAGCAGTACAAAGTCTGATATTTCAGTACTGTACAATTCATTCATGTTACTTTTTTTTTTTTTTGGTGAGGCAGTTGGGGTTAAGTGACTTGTCCAGGGTCACACAGCTAGTGAGTGTTAAGTGTCTGAGGCCGGATTTGAACTCAGGTCCTCCTGAATCCAGGGCTGCCCCTCATTCATGTTACTTTTGACACCTGCTTAAGATCTGGCAAGAAAACTGAGAATGGTCCATAGAATCTCAGGGTTGGATAGGATGCTAGAGATACCTCTTCCAAACTCTTTCTGATGAGGTGCTTGTCAATTCAGCCAATCTTTAGCACATTAAAGTGCCTTCAGTGAAGAGGAATGCACTATTTCCTGAGGAAAATGATTCTACTTCTGGATAGCTCTATTACATTATTCTTTACAACAAACTGAAATCAGGCTCCATAAAATTTTTACCATATCCCTTCTGATTTGCACATGTGAAGTTAAATTTTTAGCTAAAGTGTACAGCTTTACATTTATCTCCATTAAATTTCATCTGGCTAGGGTTAAGCCATGGTATTAGCCTATTTAGATAGTTATGGCAGTCCAACATATTAGCTATTCTTCTTAGATTCCTCTAAGCTATAAATATGATAGAAATGCCATACATGCCATTATCTGAGGCAAGATTTAAAATTGATAAAAATGTTAAGTTGCACAGAACCCAGAATATATCTCTGGAATATTCCAATAGAGATGTCCTTCTAAACTGACATTGAATCCACTGGACTACTCTTTGGGATGTGCCATCCAATTGGCTCTGAATCCATCTACCTGTTCTATCACCTATATCACATCTTTGTATTTTCCACAAAGATAGTATTAGGGATTTTTGTCAAATCCACTATAGAATTCTATATTATTTCTCTAGAATTCCCTTGGCTCACCAATGTAACGATTGGAATGATGCCACCTGCTGGATACTTACTGTAGAAGAGTTCTGCCCATGAAGGGAAGGTCTTTGAGGGCAAGACCAGGAGTCAGGAAGTGACGCGGGCTAGTGGGAGGAGGAAGGAAGAGACTGGCGCTCAGTCTCGCTCTCTTTCCTCTGGACTCTGGTGGAGAGCGGAGCTAGAAATGTGCTCTCCCTTTAATAGATAGGAATCTAGGCCTTTTTCTCTCTCTTTACCAAATTCTTATTCTCCTTAATAAATGCTTAAAGTCTAACTCTTGCTAAAGTTTATAATTTATTGGCGACCACTCATTAGATATTTTAGACAGTTTAGCTAGAATTTTAACCCTTAACAGATGGCTGACCACGAAGAGGAAAGCTAAACCTGTCTTCTGATCTTCTGGTTGGGTAAGAAATTTCCCCTACCCTTTAAACTGCTAAGTACTGGCGCACTGGCTGTGTTTTCCCTTTAAATTTTTTCGAATGGACCTTTTAAACTCCCTAATTACCCTATTTTTGATTTTAGTCTGTTTAACCAGACAAATGGGAGATAAGATCATGTTAATGCTTTGTTTTTGTGGATTTTCTATTTTTCTTTTTATTTTTGTTAAAAGAGCCAGCAACTTACTCACACAAGGAAATATCTCTCCCTCTCCAACCATGCTTTTTTCAGAGGAACCTGAAGAGATTCCCGCAGCTTTTCCCAGTTCTAACAGTAATTGTTGCTCTAATTTTGCATGCCTGGAGGCAATGACCCACCCTCTAGTAGCTTTTAATCCCCTAGCGGCCTGGAGGCAAAGTGGGGGAAGAGGAATCCAGGCCTGAGTTCAAATCAAGTCTGATTCAAATTGCGCTGGTCCCTCCCCTCCTCTCCAAACCCCACCCTCTACTCCTCCCATGGCCAAGCCCATTGCTTCCCCTGCCTGGAAGTCCAGAGAACTGATGCGCATGCTCAACTTCTCTAACTACATTTGCAGCTTCAGGCTCAGCCCTTTCCCAGCCTGGCTGTGCTTCTGAGACAACCTTAGAAAGCCCTTTAAATTCCAGATATGCTTGTTTTGTTCATAATTTTGCTAACCTGCTTTTGTCTTTAATTAGTAATCTTATAAAGCATTTGTATGGTGAAAAGACTGACAGACAATATAGAGGGGTTAAAGAAGAAAAACTTAAGCTGAATAAGAATGACAATCATCAACATAGTTCAAGACTCTGCTTTTGCATGGAAGGGATATATTTTACAGAAATGTAGAAGTAAGCAGCAAGGTATTGATATGAGTATTGGGGATTTTAGATATCGGAATCAAGAGTGTTCTGAATTCACTCAGATTATTAATGTCAGTTCAGAGGTTACATAGGATTTCTATGCTATTATATATCTGTTAATCAGAATGGAACTGGGCCCCTAGCCTTGGCAGGATAAGGAAACCTAGTCTTTGAAGAGTGAGAGAGTGAGAGAGAGAGAGAATGATAGATAATAGACAAATAAAAATTTTAATTTTTAAGAAAGAGACCTAGACTTGGAGTCAGAAGACATGGGTTTAGCTTCCAGCTCAGCAACTTACTAGACATTTGATCTTAGATTATACTACTTACCCTCTCTGAGCCTAAGTTTCCTTATATCATAGGGTTGTTCATTTGAACACCTTAAAAAGCCACAGAATATCAGCAGTTATTATCTACCCTCATTTTCCCCTTTGTTCTTCTCCATTTCATCTTTTTCCTTTAAACTCAAGTAATTTTCATCCATCTAACAGCTTGTTAGCCCCTGAAATCTAACCTTCATCCCCTTCTATTCAAAAATTCCAAGTAAGTTGATTGGTTGGGGGTAGGAGGGGTAAGGGTGTTCCAATCTAAACAGAATTTGTAAAAGGATCATGGGAAAAAAGAAGAAATGAAGGAAGAAAAGAACACATGATAGAAAGTGATATACACTTGTATCTGTGCCAAAATGATCATAGTCTTTTAATAATCCAGTCTTTTAATCAAACCATTTTAATTACATATTGAATTTTTTTTCTACAATATGGCTGATAAAACCAAAGGATCAAATGATCAGAAAATGTTCCCAAGTTCACAAAGAAGGTTATTGCAATATGCAATGTTAGATGGGGCCTGCATGTGATGTAAGAGCCTTGGACAGTTGATCCCTTTAGCTGACCCTTCCCCTCCTCTTTAAATTATCATTTACTTAATTTATAAAATACATATGTATATATGTGCATATTTATATTACTTATCTGTTTACATGCTGTATTCCTTCCAGTATAAATTCCTTGAGAACAAAGAATGTTTTTCCATTTTGTCTTTGGATCCCTATCACTTAGCACAGTGTCTTGCATGTAGCAGGTGCCTAATAAATGCTTGTTGAATTGGATCTAATCTAATTCCCTCAAATATATATATTGGAACTTGTTATATTTCTTTCACTTGTGTCTTTAAGACTCTGGGGAACATTTTTAAAACTGAGTGTTTGGTTCTTATAGAATTCTGAGGCCATATGAATTCTTAACACCCTTCTGGAAATGTAGGCTTCTGATAGCTTTGACATATTGACATAATTTTTTTAAAAAATATTCTCCTTTTAAAGAAATATACCTCCCTCATTCAGATTTATTTTCTGATCTGTAAGCTACAAAACAAAACAGAAACAAACTATTAGGAAAGTATAACATAAAATAAAATGCTACTTTTATGTAAGAATTGTCTTTTGTGTTAGGGCCAAAAGGATAGTTTAGGATAAAAGCAAAATGATTCTTCTAAGTAGCAGAAAATGTTTGGCAACCATCCAACCTTGCCAGGGTAAATCAGTATCTGTGTTACAAATCTACATTCACTAGGGAAAAAAAAGTAACAGCTGGACATCCAGAACCAACACCAGAATGCATTTGTAATGCCATATAAGCTTTTATATGCTAACGTGTAAATGGAGAGAGAGGGGAAGGGCTTGAAACTTTAGATATTTAAGTTTGTTATCCTACATTGAACTTTTGTCCTTACCCTAGTAGGAAATCTATAAAAACCCTACAGTATGCTGAGCTTAAAGGATAGTATGACATTCTGGCGAAGAATTGGAAAGCTAACATTTCACAAATAAATACCACCTGACCAAATTACAATATATCAAAGTATGAATAGGACAGGAAACATGGGACACAGAAATCCTTAGAAAGCCCAAATTCTATGATGGTATTTCTTTTAAAATGTAACAATTAGCTCATAAAATGAACAGCAAGCATGTAAATTGTTTTCAAATGTAAATCCAGATAAAACAACTTCCTCTTCTTTATCATATGTTTATTGCATATGATATATACTAAGCAATTAATCAGTTAAGGTCCTGTTTATACTTTTAATAATAATTCTCTTAAGATATCCTTCTTTCATTCAAGTTCTTAGGATCTCTAAGTAAACAAAAGTGTGTTTGAATTTGAATCTTGCATTTCTTATGAGGGCTCAGTCTTAGTCAACATATCCTGGAGTATAAATCTCTTTATATCTTTGTTTTTTGGGTTTTTTTAATATGTTACGTTTAAATGGGTTTCAAAGTTTTATGAAAACATCATAGTCCCTTTAAATGAAGAAAGTTTGTATCTGTGAGTACAAGGGACTTGAAGCATTATAAATAAAGGTATAATTTATGTGAACAGATACAAATGAATCACTAAAATATCTTATATCCGATAAATAGAGGAATGTGGAGAAAATTAAATGAAAAGAAGAAAAACTAAATTCTTATTACAAAAACACATTGATGAGACCTTCACCTAGAGCAATGACACCATGCTTCTTCAAAATCTCTCTCTCTCTGTCTCTCTCTGTCTCTCTCTCTCTCTGTCTCTCTCTCCCCCCTCTGTCTATCTCTCTTTCCCCTCTTCCCCCCCCCACCCCTGGCTAGGAGTGAAATAAAAAAGCAAAAAAGGAAGAAGGAAGAAATATGACAGAGATTCTTAGCATGCAGATAACTGATGGCAAATGCAATTTAAATACTCTCTGACTTAGTGGGATGTAGTCAGTGTCTCTCTCCCAGAGAGGAGATCAAAGGTTGGGTAGAAAGTCACTGACAAAAGAGCTTCTAAGGTTAGCTAGAAGTCCTTGGGACATGGACAACCTCTGGACACAAAGATTTGTTCAGGGTGAGTAGAAGATGTGTTCTACTCCAACATGAAGGGAAAACCAAGATTAGCTTTTGGACAATGAGAGAAAAAATACCAATTGTACTCAGGTGTTTGAATTCCTTTAAATCTTACTCTAAACTATATATAACCTCTTAAGCCTATTTATTAATCATTTGTAAATGGCTGCTTAGTTGTTTTAATAATCTCTGAGGTTCTGTCCAGTACTAGATCTGTGATTCTATGATCTTTTAATCTTGTGGGTGAGGTAAAAGAATAGGTAAATTGTAGGGTCTCTCATTTAACTACTCTTATTGAAAGTCTAGTTTTTTGATTATGAGGACCATAGTCAAGGCACCAGTATGCTGGCAGTATACCTGTATTGCAGGCATAGTATTTGGGAAGAAAAAATAATAGTTTCATGGGTTGAAAACCCAAATTCATAAAGTCATGATAAATAACATATCCTGACAACTACAATAATCCTACAGTCTTACTTAAACTACCAAAATACTGTCTAACTATAAAAACAATAAAAAATGCCAAGGGATATTCATCCCCCTTTGCCTCCTTTTTTCCCAGTCTTGGACAACATATTGACAATACAGTTATTCCTTCATATCTCGACCTTTCCCATTATGGTTTGGATACAATCATGTGTCTGCATAAGAAATTAAATGGGAATTTGGGGGGAGTTTTGTGGAAGCCATAAACAACCCATGGAAGCCAGCTGACAACCCCAAAAAAAGGTTCGAAACTCAAAATGTAAAAAAATAAATGTATAACTTCATGTAACATCATTGTATTTTATCTTTTGATATATGATACTTCAGACCTCTTCTCTGGTATGAGGGGAGGGTCAAAAATTTTTACTCAAATTTTCCAGATCAGGCACTGGGTCCCTAACCCCAGGATAACCATAGTCTTTTCCATATACAATGCTATTTATCTCCTTTGGCAGAGATTATTTTTCTTTTCTTTTCTTTTCTTTTTTTTAGTGAGGCAATTGGGGTTAAGTGACTTACCCAGGGTCACACAGTTAGTAAGTGTTAAGTGTCTGAGGCCGGATTTGAACTCAGGTACTCCTGAATCCAGGGCTGGTGCTCTATCCACTGTGCCACCTAGCTGCCCAGAGACTATTTTTCACCAAGTTAAATCACACAACATCTCAATGGAGATATCTTCTTCTCAAAGGTTCACATGATGAAAGTGACTGCTATAGACAGTGGGAAAACCTTTCAGGAGATCAAGGCAAGGAGTCATAACACTTTTGTATTAGAAGTGCATGGGGTCAGGGGCAGCTAGGTGGCACAGTGATAAAGCTCAGGCCCTGGATTTAGGAGGACCTAAGTTCAAATCCGGCCTCAGACACTGACACTTACTAGCTGTGTGACCCTGGGCAAGTCACTTAACCCTCATTGTCCCACCAAAAAAAAAAAGAAAAGAAAAGAAGTTCATGGGGTCAAAATAGATACATGATTTACACATAAAGAGTGACACCATAAGCAAATTAAGAGAGCATGGAATAGTTTACCTGGATTATGGATAAGGGCAAGAATTTAGGACCTAAAGGAAGCTATAGAGGGCCATTACAAAATATAACATAGGTAATTTCAATTATATAAAATGTAAATGCTTTTGTACAAACAAACCAATGCAACAAAAATTATAAGGAAAACAAAACTGGGAAAGAATTTTGAAAAAAGTATCTCTGATAAAGGCTTCATTTATCAAATATATAGAGAGCTGAGTAAATTTATAAAAATGCAAGTCATTCCCCAATTGATAAATGGTTAAAGGATATGAACAGGCAATTTTCAGACAAGAAATCAAAGCTATCTATAGTCATATTAAAAAAATTGCTCTAAAATCACTTTTTTGGGGGGGGGTGGGGCAATGAGGGTTAAGTGACTTGCCCAGGGTCACACAGCTAGTAAGTGTCAAGTGCCTGAGGACAGATTTGAACTCAGGTCCTTCTGAATTCAGGGCCAGTGCTTTATCCATTGTGCCACCTAGCTGCCCCCCCTCTAAATCACTATTGATCAGAGAATGCAAATTAAAATAACTCTGAGGTACCACCTCATACCTATCAGCATAGCTAATATAACAGAAAAGGAAAATGTTAGATATTGGAGGGATGTGGGAAAACAGCAATATTATTTGATGAAGAACTGTGAATGACTTAACTATACTCAACAATGCAATGATCCAAGACAATCCCAAGGCCTAATGATGAAGCATACTATCCACCTCCAGAGAAAGAATTGATATTGACTGAACACAGGACTGAAGCATGCTATTTTTCATGTTCTTTCATTTTTTCTTTTGTCTTCTATACAAAATGACTAATATGGTAATGTTTATACAATTGTTCATGTATAACCTATTTTGCTTACCCCTTAGGGAGAGGGAGGGGAGAGAGGGAAGGAGGGATAGAATTTGCAACTCAAACACTTTAAATGAAAATGCTTATTAAAAGACAAAAAAAAAAAAGAGTGCATGAAGTGTTCGAGAAGGACTAACACCTCTGGTGTGAAGGCTTGCTGAGCCTTCTTCAGGGCTGCTCATCCACCTTTGGTGTCCACCTGTCACCAAAATCTCATCTGTGGGCTCCAAGAATTGTATCATGTGCACATAGCCACACACCAGTAAAAGCCATCATTCTGTGGATTGACTAAACCAGGTTTAGGGTAACTGACAGGCCTCAGTTAGGCCTGAGTTAGGAGAATGTTTACCCCAAGCAGAATGGGCAGATGAGAACAATTTGTTCCAACAGCCATGAAGACAGCTAAAGCAGGCTCTGTGGCCTGCATAGAGCTTGGTCAGACATCAAAGACACCAAGCATCCCAGCACATTGTCAGTTGTCTTGACTTTTGTCTTGCCACTGGACTCCAATGACTCAGAGAGAGTGAGGATGACAACTTTTGCACAACCCAACCGCACTTAAATCCAATTCATACCAAATCATCACCCATGATGTCATTGGTCCCCAAAGGACAAACAAGAACAAGAAGCCTCTTACATAGCACATCTCACTGTTTCCTACCCATTTCTTCAATGCTGTAAAGGCAGTGTAAAGAGGACTAATGGGACAGTGTAAGAGCACTGATTCTAGGACTGAGAGGACTTGGGTTCAGATCCCACTTCTAAGGCTTATTATCTATGTCACTTCAGGCAAGTCACTTAACCTCAGTGGCCTTAGTTTCTTCATCTATAAACTCTAAGCTTCTAAGGTCCCTTGTAGCTTTATGATTCTATAGTACCATGCATTTTTGGTTGAAGACTTTTTTGATGCAAAAGTCCAAAATCTCAGACACATTTTCTCAGTTTGGTTTCATCCATTCTACTTTTAACAAGCCTACCTTCTTTAATTTTTGATCAATTACAAAATTATTCATGGAGGGGCAGCTAGGTGGAGCAATGGATAAAGCACCAGCCCTGGATTCAGGAGGACCTGAGTTCAAATCCGACTTTAGACACTTGATACTTACTAGCTGTGTGACCCTGGGCAAGTCACTTAACCCCCATCAACCCACCAAAAAAAAAAACCCACAAACAAAACAATAGTATACATGGCGTTTGCATCTGACCCTGAATTTTATTACTTGAAGTGGGTCTTTCTTGAAATTAAAGACAAGTAAAAGTCACATCTATCTCTGGACACAGCCACAGGAGTACCCATCACCCATATACTATGTTATTTGCCTATAGTGTCCCAAATTGCTAACAGTAAATCAATCAAATGATTATACAGGTAACATGGTATGGCATGAAGGGAAAGCAGCTGTATTTGGAGCAAGAAGATCATGGTTCAGTGTCCTGACTGATGATTAATACCTGTGTGACCTAAGGCAAATCACTTAACCTCTCATGTGTAAAAGGGGGAGCAACAAAACTTGAACTATCTACTTCAATTCCATTTAACAAATATTTATTAAACACCACTGTGTGTGATATATTGTGCTGGGTGCTGACTAAGCAAAGTCAGAACCAAACAGTTTATGCTTATATTTTAATCAATTAATCAACCCTTATAAGAACTACTGTATGCCAAACATGCTTAGTACTGCCTAAAGAAAGAAGGAAGGAAGGAAGGAAGAAGGAAGAAAGGGGAGACAGAGGTCATTACCCATACCTTACATTCTACTGAGTCACTGCAAGGAAAGAATTTTGTGTACTCCAGTGCTGCATAAATATGAGTTATTTTTATTAGTCCAGTATTTCTAACCTTTTTGGACCTCCAAAAGTCTATTGTTATTTATCAAATTACAGCAAATTCTGTGACTCATCATCTATTTCCACCCTCCTCTCTTAAAAAAAAAAAAACCCTTAAATGGCATGTTTAATAGATTTACACTATAACGGGGTCTAAAGAAAGGCCTAAATTCCATCTATAGTGAATCATGTACAATGAGGATACAAAATACCTTTTCTTTAAAAAAATAAACTCAGGGTAATTTTTGTTTTTAAAATATCCTAGAGAATTGTAAAATGCTGTCTAGAAATTACTGCTATTGTTATATCCCTCCAATATAGATCACATCTTTCATCCTTTTTTTTTGAATGACGGTCCAAAACATCTGGTCTCGAGAAGCTGTTTTAACAAGATAGCCATAGGCAAGGCGAGTTTAAGCTCTGTAGCTGCTTCCTGGTCCCTTGGAAGGCCTCCTTTCTCCCACAAGGCCTCCCAAGGACTCCTGTTGCTCCTTCACCAAGAACTGGCTTTGTCCGGTTAAGGACAGAGTTACACCTGCAAAGACCTCCCAAGATGAGTAAAAAGCTCAACAGAACAATGGGCAAAAAGTGAGCCCATCCCTCAGAAAGCCTGGGCTACACACGAACTCTAATTTCTCTGAACTATGCGTGAAGACAAACCATGCTCTGGGCCAGAGCTCCTTTGGGGGGTGGGGGAGGCTTCCTTCCTTTGGCACCCAGCCAAAACCAATAGGGTCTGTAGCACCAGCCTCACAGAGTAGATATACACCACCTCCTTCCAGATCTGTTTGTTGTTATTTCTCTCAAGTCAACAAAAGGCAAGGGCTAAGCCCCATATAGAAATGCCCGGGAGGTGAACAGAGGTGTATTTGTGATGGAGATCCATTTTCCTTTTCTGTTTCCCCCCCTCCTTTCTTCACAGTAAGAAGGAATCCCAGTGCTGTCACTGACCTTTCCTAGCAAGAAGTGAGCATTCAGAGCACAACTCTTCCTGTGGAGCTGCATCATATATGTGGTTGGATATAAAGGCAAATGGGAGTGATTCTGTGGTTATCCAGGAGACAGGCCCTATCTTTTTTTTTTTTTAAGGCTTTTTGTGGCTGGGCTCCTAATTATGCCAAACTAAAGGTCTCAGTCAGCAGCAGCAGCATCCAGGATCTCTATCAAAGGGCCGGTTTTCGGAGGGTGGGTGTTGACTTTTGCCTTGAAGAGTCAGCCAGGGAGAAGCTTGTAGCAGTTTGGGTTTCAATTTCCCCTCTTTCCAACCCTCTCTGGGATGAGTTAGTGCTTGTGTTCATGAAAGGGACCTGACTGACAGATCTCAGGTCAAGGACAAGATAGGAAGCAGCCCAGGAAGCCTCCTTTGTTCCCTCCTCACAATAGCTTTGATGCTCTTCCAGGGGGACCATGTCAAGTGCTGAGGGAAGTTCTCATCAAACCTGTCTTTCCACTAGTCAGAGTGGTGAACCTCTGCTCAGCAAAGCAGGAGGTGACTACCGACGGACACTGGAACTAGAATCACTTAGAGCCCTGCTGGCTGGCAGGAATTTTTCTCAATTCCAACTAGACTATATGCTAACTATAGCAATCTCATGACTGCTCTTTCTTTTCTTGACCCAAAGGCTGAATTGCAAGGATGATAGACACACTGGAAGAAACCAAAGAAAATAAATAAAAGAATTGAGGGAAAACGACAATGTGGTTACTAGGAACAGTGTTCTTGCTTTGGAAGGTATGAATAAACTACACACAAAGGCACGCGCACACACACATATACACACATTTATCATATGTAGTGTATAATATATTTAGAGGACATTGTGTGAACTCATGACCTCAAAATCTGGTGGGGCTGGTTCTCCTTAACTACCAAATAAATCAGCAAAGGATCTGTCCTTGAGGACTTGATGCTGCTTTGAACTAAAGGGGGAAATCAGGAAGAATAAGGAAAAATTCTTTGGGGGATAGGGGACAGGAGACAGATTTGTCTTACATCTCAGTAAAAGTGTATACATGTGTCTGAATGTCTTCCCTAGTTGCCTTCAAAGTTCTGATCAAACTCCCACTCCAACATGAGCTCTTCCTGATTTTCCTACTCCCTACCTGTCCTCCTCCCATTATCTTGTATATTATGTATTTTAATATGTATTTATATGCATATGTATATATGTATGTGCATGTGTATGTGTGTGTATATTATATAGTATATATACTTTCATATACATATATATACACATGTACATGTCTGCAAGCTCTTAGAGAGTAGAAACTCTTTCACTTTTTGCCTCTATACCCCCAGTGACTACTACAGTGTTTTGTGCATGGTAGGTACTTAATCAATAAACTGTTGATTGATTCATTTACATGAATCTCTGTTTGCTTGCTTGAGGATTTATATGTTGTAGGTCAGGTACTGGATAGAGATAGTGTCGGGGTGTGTGTGTGTATACATACGTTTTCGGGGGGCAGTGAGGGTTAAGTGGCTTGCCCCGGGTCACACAGTAGTAAGTGTCAAGTGTCTGAAGCCTGAATTGAATTCAGGTCTTCTGAATCCAGGGCCACTGTGCTGCCTAGCTGCCACCTGTGTGTAGTTAAACAGTAGATTGAGAGCCAGTCCTGAAGTCAGGAAGACTCATCTTCATGAGTTCAAATCTGGAGATATTTTCACAATTGCCCTCTTTTTTTTTTATTCATTTGGATTTGTTTTATTGTGTCTTGATTTCTCACAAAGTCAGTAGCTTTAGTTTTGTTCAATCCTAATTTTAAGCAATGATTTTCTTCAGAGAGTTTTTGTACACCCTTTTCCATTTGGGCAATTTGGCTTTTCAAGGTGTTGACTTTTTTTTCATGACCCTCCTGCATCACTCTCATTTCTCTTTCCATTTTTCCTCTACCTCTCTTACTTTATCTTCAAAGTCCTTTTTTGAGTGCTTCTATGGCCTGAGACCAATTCATATTTTTCTTGGAAGCTTTGGATGTAGGAGCCCGGACATTGCTATCCTCTTCTGAGGGTACACTCAATCAATACTACAATTCTGGGAGGTGATATTTATTATCCCCAGTTTACATTTGAGAAAACTGAGGCAGACAGAGCTAAGTGACTTTTCAGGGTTACGAAATTAGTGAATATTTGAGATGGGATTTGAACTCAGGTCTCCCCGACTGCAGATCCAATACTCTATCCACTACAAAGCTTAGCTGACAAGAGCTTGGTTTATCCCAAGAGTAAACAAGATCAGAACCACAAAAGTATTAATCAGAGAACAAGTTATGAGTGTGGAGTAGGAAAATTTGGAATAGAACAGAAATGAAGAGGACAATAATTAAAAGGGGAAAGGGAAAAGGTATTTGTTCATCAGCTACTATATGCCAGGCACTGTGCTAAGCACAAGAATTTTGACCAACATAAAGAAAGTATGAGAAAAATTGAGAGACCCAGAGGAAAGGGCAGACTAGGATAGAGTAAAGAATGAAAGAGAATTGGGAAGAAAGAATGAGAAGTCTGAGAGACAACCATAGATTGATTAGATAAAGGGGGCAAAGCTCTTGTTTAGAGTTGGGAATGGGACCTTCGAGACACTCTAATCCAGCTTTTAGATTAAAAAATTAATTTTAATGCTATCTTTTGTTTTTACATTCTTTAATTCTGAACCAGTCTCTAATCCTTCCCTTATCAGTCTCTAATCCTTTTCTTTATCCCTTTGCAACAAAGAATTTAAAAGGCAAATTTCAGCAAAACCAGCCAATATGTCAATTGTAGTATAATGATACATTCAATATTCACAACCACAGTTCCTCACCTCTGCAAAGAAGGGAAGGAGGTGCATTTTCTCAAATCTTCTCTAGATTCAACCTTGGTCATTATAATTATACAGCATTTAGTTTTGAGGTTTTTGCTCTTTCCCTTTATATTCTTGTTGTCATTTGGCATATTGTTTTCCATTTTCCTTGATTTGTTCTGCATCAGTTCACATAATTCTTCCACTCTTCTTTTAATTCTTCATATTCATTGTTTAGTGCCAACACAGTAATATTCTATCACATTCATGTACCACAATTGTTCAATCATTTTCCAATCATGCCAACCCCTTCATTTGAAAAAAAAGGACACAGAAACTTGGGAAGGGAAGTGATTTTTACCTAATAAATTAATGTTTGAACTGGGGCTTGAACATGTATCCTTCTTTTTTTCCCCAGGGTAATGAGGGTTAAGTGACTTGCCCAAGGTCACACAGCTAGTAAGTGTCAAGTGTCTGAGGCTGGATTTGAACTCAGGTCCTCCTGAATCCAAGGCCAGTGCTTTATCCACTGTGCCACCTAGCTGCCCTTGAACATGTATCCTTTATGCTTTCTAATACAATAAGCTTACCTGAAAAATAAAAAGAGACTGAAATTGTTGTGGCAATTAATAAAATAAATGTTCTGCAAATATTTTTACACCTCTGCTAGTAAAAAAATGCCACAGAATTCATCACATAATATTGGATACCTGTAGTAACTTTTGAGCTAAAAATAAAATATTGTCTTCCCCCATGTAGCAATTAGGTTGGCATCTTTGCAGAAAGAGACCATCTAGCCAAGTTCCTGTTATTCCCAGGTTTCAAATCTAGTAATGTTTGTAGTAGCAGCATCAGAATCTAAACCTATATTCTTGGAACTTGTCAATATTTGGACTAAATTTTGAGGAATTAAGTATAAAAGGACAAGTAGTTCCTCAAATCCCAGGACATTTGTTCAAGATTCTTATCAGGTAACTTGGACTGAAGATGAGTGATTTGCTCCAAGTGGTGGCATATTTCACAAGGAAGAATGAATCAGAAGAGATACCACACTGTGCCCAAAGTCAATAGTAGGTCCTTAAATATATTGTGGGGAGTTTGGGGGAGAGAAGTGTATGGCATGAAAGAGCAGAACAATAGTACCCTTTAGTTTACCTTTCATTAGTCAGAACTTTCATCACTATGCTTCATAAATATGGTGAATGAAAGTAATGAACATTTATATAAGTAAAGTGATGAACATTAAGGTGGGTGCTTCCTCACAATCAGTTAGAAAGACAGTTAGAACAAGGAGTATAAGCCCATTTCACAGAGAGAAAACTGAGGCTCAAAGGCATCATATACCTACTAAGTACCAGAGTCAGAATTGGAAACATCAAAAAGTTATATGCATCATAAATAAATGACATCTATTATATAAGATATACCAGAGCCAGCCCTATTCTAATCAAAGCAGTCTGGTCATTATGAGGTATAATTTGAAAGATCTGAAAAGTCCCTTAGCCTTTAAACCTCTCTCCCACACTGCCTAAAATTTCATCTTCAGTGATTCATAAACTATTAGACTCATATGAGACCTTAAATAAAATACTTTGTCTTATCCAATCCTTTCCTGGGCAAAATGAGTAGCTTTCTTTCCCCTAAGTTACACTGCATCAACGAGTGTCTTCTTTGAAATTGTATTTCCCTCTGGGAAAGCTACTATATCAAGTTAGTCCATCCACACTTTAGTGTAATTAATGTGTCAGACTACTTTCCTCTAAAACTCATTAGGGGAAAATGGGGCACTCTAGTAATGGGAACTTGGTGGGGAGTCTAATCATGGTTATGTTAGGTGGTGTTTGATTGAAGAGAAAAACTAGCTACCCACCTCTTTCTGGCCCCATCTTTACATGAACAGATCTGCTCTTTCCTAACTCCTTTAGAGTTTGATTTTTTCCCAAAGTCTCCATCCTAGTGAAGAAGTAGGCAGCTCTTAATCTACTTGAAGAAGGAAGAGGGATCATAGAAGGAAACTTGCTTGACAGTCAATGGCCAATGGCCACAGAGGGACTTTGACCTGCTATATACCAAACCTCCTCCCACCAGAACACTGATGGCTCATTTTTGCCTAGAAGAATCCAAGATCATCTGGATTTGCTTGATCTTTTCCCCATTTTGGGGGCAATATGAGAATATCTATCAATAAAATCTCTTTGGTTCCTTATCAAGCCCTTAAGTGGCAACAACAGTAATTAGAGATGCTTCTCTCCACATCCTTAAGCAACCACAGCCTCACAGCCTCTGTTAATCCCTTGAAAGATACATACAGTCACAGTGAATAATGAAAAATATCTTAGAGATTTTCTGTTGAAAATGCATATCAAATTAAAAAAAAACAAATCCTCCAGATTCCTCTTTCCTTTGAGAGAATGGGAGGAGCAGAGGGGGAACAGGGGACTGGAATAGGGATAATTTAGCTATATTCTCAGCAGTACAGTTGATATGGGTCTCTGGTTCAGTTGTGGCCAACTTCCTTCAGTTATTTTGCTCTCTCAACACAGCCTTTCACTTTCACAGTCTCATAACTCTCAGGTGCTGAAGTAAAGGAACACTAGAAACCTCTGTCCTCTAGAGAACAGTATATTCAGTGCCCTGTTACAGGGGTATAGGGAAGGGATAATTCTGCAGGATAGGATGCAACTTGGGGCAATAGATATCGGACTGAAGTAGCACTGGGAGCAGCATGATAGCTTGGAAAAGATGGGGAGAGAGTAAGGTAGAATTCACTCAATACAGACTTCATCTGCTTCAAAGTTTTACTAAGGACTGTCCCTGGTTACCAAGTGACTTAATTGTTCTGTTGCAGTATGTGAATTAAGCCAGAATTAAGGTTGCCAGGAGGAATATCAACAATCTCAGACAATATTACTCTAGTGGTAGAAAGTGAAGAGGAAGGAAGAAGCCTCTTGATGAAGGTGAAAGTGGAGAGTGTCAAAGTTGACTTGAAGCTTAACATTTTTTTTTAAAAGCCTAAGATCTTGGCAATTGGTCCCATCACTTCCTGGCAAATAGAGAGAGAAGAAATGGAAGCAGTGTCAGGTTTTATACTCTTGGGCTCAAAGATCACTGCAGGTGATGAGTGTAGCCATGAAATTATAAAGACACTCTTTAGAAGGAAAACTATGGCAAATCTGGAAAGCATACTAAAAAGCAGAGATATCACCTTGCTAACAAAGGTCTGTATAGTCAAAGCTATGGTTTTTTTGTAGTAGTAAAGTATGGCTGTGGGATCTAGACTATAAGGAAAAATGAGTGCCACAGAATCAACACTTTCAAATTGTGGTGCTGGAAAAGACTTTTGAAGACTTTGGAGAAGACAGCAAGGAGATCAAATCAGTCAATACTTAAATTTGTTCAGACTATTCATTGGAAGGTCAAATACTGACACTGAAGCTTAAATATTTTAACCACATAATGAGAAGACAGTACTCATTGGAAATGACCCTAATGTTGGGAAAGATTGAAGGCAAAAGGAAAAGGGGATGGCAGAGGATGAGATGAATAGATAGTGTCGTGGAAGCAATGAACATGAACTTGGACAGACTTCAAGAGATAGTGGAAGGTAAAGGGCCCTGGTGTGTTATGGTCCATGGAGTCACAAAGAATCAGACATGACTGAATAACAACAAATTCAGCATGTGAAGGGTCTGAAGGAGAGGATTACTTCATGTCTTCTGTTGTTCAATTGTTCAGTCAAATCCAACTCTTTGTGACTTCATGGGCTCTGTCCATGGAATTTTCTTGGCAAAGACATGGGAGTACTTTGCCATTTCCTTCTCCAGTGCATCCTCATTTTACAGATGAGGAACTAAGGCAAATAGGGGTTAAGTGACTTGCCCTAAGTCACACAGCTAATAAGTGTCTGAGATCAGATTTGAACTCAGGTCCCAGTGCTCTATCCACTGCACCACCTATCTGCCCTTCTTTGTGCCTACGGGAAACTAATCAGAACTGGGCTTTAAAAAAAAAACCTGGGGGCAGCTAGGTGGCATAGTGGATAGAGCACCAGCCCTGGAGTCAGGAGTACCTGAGTTCAAATCTGGCCTCAGACACTTAACACTAGCTGTGTGACCCTGGGCAAGTCACTTAAGCCCAATTGCCTCACTAAAAAAAATAAAATTAAAAATAAAAAAAAAAAACCAGCAAAAATTGCAGTTGTACATAAGAAAACATTTCTTGACCAGAAGGGTAAGAAAACAGTCAATAAGCAGTATTTTTCAAGTACCTACTACATGCCAAACGCTGTGTTAAGTGCTAGGGATACAAAGGAAGGCAAAAGCTAGTCCCTGCCCTCAAGGTGCTAACAGTCTAATTGGGGGGTGGGAGGGGTGGAGAGAGACAACATTTAAACAACCATGTACAAAGAAGCTTTATACAAGATAAATAGGAAATAATCAACAGAGAGAAAACACTCAAATTAAGATGCACTGGGAAAGGCTTCCTCTAGAAAATGGACTTTTAGTTGGGATTTGAAGGAAGCCAGAGAAGCCAGCAGATAGAAAGGGATGAGCTTCAAGGACAACTGCTAAAACTTTATCCATAGACATAATTAACTCTCCTAGACAGTTTAAATATATGACATTGAATAAAATTGATGTCACTTATCACAGACGAGATGGAGTATTGAAACTTCAGGTAAGGAAAGGTCAGAAGTCCACAATCCCTTTATCTACCAACTCCTGCCACAAGTGGGAGTTGCCAACATCACATGATAGCATCAACTTGTATGCCCAAATTTCATATCCTCCTGAGTGATAACTAACAAAATGAATAGTGGCATTTTGGCCTGGTAGATGAAGAGCCAGCTTTGGAATTAGGAAGACCTAAGTTCAAAACCTGCTCTTGTTTCATACTGGCTGCCTGACCCTGGGTAAATTACAGAACCTTCCAGTCTTCAGATACCACACATTCTTTAGTCAGTGACTGGAGACTCCTTGCTATTCCTAAAACAAGACACTCCATCTCTTGACTCCAGGAATTTTCACTGGCTGTTCCTCATGCTTAGAACTCTCTTGCTTTATTTCTGCCTCCTGACTTCTTTGACATCTTTCAAGTTCCATCTTCAGCAAGAAACCTTTCCTAGTCTTCTTCAATCTTACTTCCTGCCCTTCCCCAATTTATCTTTCATATATCTTGTTTGTACAAAGTTGTTTACATGTTATTTCCCTTGTAGGCTCTGAAATCCTTGAGAGCAGAGTCTGTGTTTGCCTTTCTTTGTATTCTCAGTGCTAAGAGCAGTACCTGGCACATAGTAGGCACTTAATACATGCTTACTGAGTTGACTTGACATAGGCTCTGTGTGTTCAGGCTTTGAGTAGCAAGTCAGGTGCTGATCTGTATTGGATAAAGGAAGTTTCTCCTAGAGAAATGTCAGATCCAGGTGAAAAGAACAAAACCAAAACCTGACAGTGTAGCTTGGGCCATTTAGGCCCAAAACTTAGATATTCACATGCCTGAATTCAGGGAACTGACCCAAATGATTTCCTAGGGTCCTCTTCTGCTCAAAGATTCTACAATTTGATAGACCAGTTTAGCCTCATCTCCTCAGTACATACCCACACAAATCAAATATCTGGAAACTCTATTTAGTACAGTAATATATTTTTTTCTACTTTTGATTTAATTTTTTTAATGAATGAAAATCTATTTTCTCTCCCTCCCACCTCCCCTAGTCATTAAAAGAAAAGCAAAAAAAAATCTTGATAACAAAAATGGATAGTGGAGTAAAGTACTTCCCATAGTTATCAACATCAAAAAAATATGTCTCATTTTGGATCTTGAAAATGCATTCTTGTTTTATTAGGAATGTGTATCTGCTTCCTCATTGGGTCCTCTGCGATCATGGTTGGTCCCTATGTGGATTAGAGTTCCCAAGGTTTCCAAGTTGTTGTCTTTACAATGTTGTTACCAAGAAAATGGCTCTCCTGTTTCGCTCACTTTCCTCTGCATCAGTTCAAACAAGTACTCTCAGGTTTCTCTGAAACCATCCCTTTTTTTCATTTCTTACAGCACAATAGTATTCCCTTACATTAATGTACCATCATTTTTCTAGCCTTTCCCCACTTGATGGACACCTCTTTAGTCTTTAGGTTTTTGCCACACTGAAAGAGCTACTAAACTTTCCCTTTTTTTTTTTTTTTTTTTGGTGAGGCAATTGGGGTTAAGTGACTTGCCCAGGGTCACACAGCTAGTAAGTGTTAAGTGTCTGAGACTGGATTTGAACTCAGGTCCTCCTGACTCCAGGGCCGGTGCTCTATCCACTGCACCACCTAGCTGCCCCAAGAGCTACTAAACTAATCAATTATCTTTATAATTATCCACACCTGCTCCAAGAGGTAGCTGGATCTTGAATAGACCTCTGACAAACTAGACTGTGTCTAGGAAAATAAACAACTGTTTGGCTTGACCACCTCATTACAGCAAAGCTTATTGCTTTTTCAATATGCTTCCTCAGCCTCTCTTTACCCAAACACTCCATTAAGCTATTTGATTTCCCCTTTAAGGTCTCACCTTTACCAGAATAAAATATGGCAAAACCCTATTATAATGGTGCTCAGTCATAGAGCAGATGCATTTGTCTTACAGGTCTTATCACTAAGTGGCAGCACAGAAAGAGCCTTGGACTGTCAGAGAAACTGGCTTCTAGTCAGACTCTTCCACTAATTAGCAGCGAGACCTTCATTAAGTCAACTGATGTTTCTGGGTCTTCACTGTCTCATCTATAAAATGAAGTTGTTGGACTAAATGATCTCTTGGATCCATTCTGCTTCTAAAATTCAGATTATGTGATGCTTCTGTCCCTTGTTTACAAAGAGCCCACCTTGGGGGCAGCTAGATAGTGCAGTGGATAAAGCACTGGCCCTGGATTCAGAAGGACCTGAGTTCAAAGCCAACCTCAGACACTTGACACTTACTAGCTGTATGACCCTGGGCAAGTCACTCAACCCCCATTGCCCTGCCAAAAAAAAAAAAAGGAAAAAAAAGAAAAGAAAAGAAGAAAAGATAAAAGAAACAAAGATCCCACCTCTCACTAGAACATGGAAAACAACAAGTAGGTTGCTCTGCTTGTCCCCTAATACTAGCTTTAGAATGAAATACTACTATATTTCTGAAAAACTGAAGTAGAACTGGAAGGGGGAGATAAAATCTGGATCTGAGGCCTCTGCCAACCCAAGAGAACACCCCGAGAAGAACATTTGCATTAGGTGATACCATCAAATTCTCCATTTCCCTTAGCCTGCTTCTTTCTTCCCTTCCCTACCCTCCTCCAACTCCCCAACGTAGATCATTTTTCTGTACAGTAAAACCTGCTTTAAAGGACCACCAATTAAGTGGTCTTTCAAAGAGGTGGCATTTGTATCCTGGGAATCCCCTAGACAAGTTTGAGTAGAGGCATATCTACTGCTCCAGCAGCCTTAACTCAACTTAAGGATCCATAAAAGGAGAAAGCAACCCCTCTCTCCTCCATGCTACATGGTCAAGGCATTTCTTGAAGGGAGGCAGGGTGTGAAGATAAAGAGAAGCAGGGATGTGGGGTAGCCTCTAAGTCCTGGATCCTGAAATTCAAACTTACTACTTGTTTTTGTGGCATTAGAGGACATGCGTTACAATGGAAATGTCCCTGGCCTGGAGATCCAGGAGACTTGGTCAGTCCTGTTTCAACCACTAAATGAGTTCTGTGACCTCGGACAAGCCAATAGACCCTTTGGCAAGTCACTTAATTTTTCTGTTTCTAATATGTAACATAAAGGGGTTAGATGAGATGATACGAAAGGTTTCTTCCAACTGCAAGGATCTCTGGCCTTCTGACTCTGTGAGGCGTTGTTTTTCCATCTCCATAATGAAGATAATGATACCTCTCAGGCTTACCTCCTGGGGTGGTTGTGAGAAGCTAATGAGAGAGTGTGTATGTGAAAGTGTTTTGAAAAGTTAAAAGCACTATACAAATATAGGGTTTCATGTTTTATCTATCTTGCAATTTAGAACAAATATAAATTAATATTTGAATACATGTCATCAGCAAAAATCTTCTTCCAGAGAGCTGGAGAAATTCTCATAGCAAGAGTGGAAACTGTCTGTCTCCACCCTAAGAGTCAGTAAGGAGTCAGAGAACTTCATGGAATTCTAATCATTAAGGAATTATCTCAATGGCTGCTTGGGTGCTTTTTATGCGTTAGGACTAGATCAATGAGGTACTTTAGACTAGGTCACTCCAGTGGTGGTGAATCACTTAAGGGGACCCAATTAACCAGAGAGCTTTGAGCTCTTGTAAATCTAATGGATTTCCCAGTTGTCATCACCCACCATGATCTGGGGATGGAAATGGAATTAAATTCAACTATTATTTATTAAGTGCCTGTTATGTCAGGCACTGTACTAGGTGCTAAAGATACACAGACAAAAATAGGAATCTCTGCCTTCAAGGGGCTTACATTCCACTGGAAGAACTTAGCATTATATCGGATGGGGAAAATCAACATTGTCTACAATTTCAAGTCCAAATTACAGAATTACCTCATTTCAATTTTGGAGGGGATCTCAAAGACTATTTAACCCAACCTATTGAATACCTCTAATAAGAGAGAACTCACTATTTCTCTCTCTCTCTTTCTTTTTTTCCTGCAGGGCGATGAGGGTTAAGTGACTTGCCCAAGGTCACACAGCTAGTAAGTGTCAGGTGTCTGAGGCTGGATTTGAACTCAGGTCCTCCTGAATCCAAGGCCAGTGCTTTATCTACTGCACCACCTAGATGCCCCGAACTCACTATTTCTCAAAAAAGTCCATTCCATTTTTT
Organism: Dromiciops gliroides; assembly: GCF_019393635.1. Taxonomy (NCBI): domain Eukaryota; kingdom Metazoa; phylum Chordata; class Mammalia; order Microbiotheria; family Microbiotheriidae; genus Dromiciops; species Dromiciops gliroides. The sequence continues at coordinate 338,077,950 of NC_057861.1, forward strand.
GAAACCTCTAATTATTAGGAAATTTTCCCTTACATTGAACTGAAATATGCCTCTTGTTACCATCCTAAGCCTGGGGTGTCTGTTAAGGAGGAAATATCACCATGTGGTACATGGGAACCCAGGGAGGGACACCCTGGAGATTCCAAGCGATGTCTGTTACTGCAATTTTCCAGTTTCCCAAGAGATAACTGAGCATACATTACAGTTGAGATTGTCCCAACTCTGGCTAAAAAAAGGAGGGGGGGGGATGGGTCTGAGCAGGTGTAAGGGGCTAAGCAGCACCTGTAGAGCTCCCTAGAGAACCTTGTACCTGCCTGTTGGAAAAACACCTGAGCAACACAATCTCTTCCACCTTTATGAGCCCTACTAATATGCTGCACATAGAGGTAAATGGAAGCAGGGCGTGGCCGTGGGAGGAGAGGGGGGCAAAATGTCATATATCAAATAAATCTCTTGTAATGAGAAAATGTCTGTTAGGAATTATATTGTGGAGGGTGCACAGAGAGAATGGCTGTTTGTCAAAAACTTCTGAGAAAGCCAAACACCGATTATCTTAACAGTCAGTTACATCACTGTACCAATATCATAAATCTCACTACAAATAAAAACATTATGTCTACTAAACCAGTTAGACAACAAAGGAATCATGTCATCTCTTGAAGTGGGTAAATGTCTGTGACAAAGCAAACAAAAATCCTTTTGAATTAAAATTGAGCTCAGGGTACAGTGGAGATTACATTAGGCTTGTGTGCTTACATTCTCATGCAAATGTTCCTGCATGTGCTTCAAGCCCTGGATATAGGTAGAGTAATGTCCACAATTTCTGCAAGTTTCCAGGGACACATTTCATGGCTATAGCACTATTTTTGTTGTTGTTTTGGTTTTTTTGCAGGGCAATGAGGGTTAAGTGACTTGCCCAGGGTCCCACAGCTAGTAAGTGTCAAGAGTCTGAAGTAAGTGTAGAGTGTCTGATATAGCACTATATTAGGGGGCACTGGAATTTGTCTCTGCTCAATCATTCAAGAGGCATTTATTAGGCACCTACTATATGTGCCAGGCACCATGGTTGGTGCACTGGATACATATACAAAAGTGACACAATCCTCATCCTCAAAGAGAATATATCCTAAACTCTGACTCCAAAGAAAGAAGGAAAGATTGGGAGAAATACAGTGGGATTATGTCTATTGTGCCATCCTGACCAAAGCTGGAGCTGGAGCTCTTATAATATGCTCAAATGGATCTGGGATCTCATCAATTTGGGAGTTCTCTCTAACAATGTAGATTGCAACCCTTCCATGCCTGGCCCTCTTGTATGACTTTTGTCAACGTCCTCCAAAAGTTTACCACACATGCTCCCCCCACCCCCATGCCAAAAGCCTTCCCTGCTTTTTCTAGTCATCATGACTGTACCTGGAAATCATTCTGGCTACCCACCTGCATCCTTTCCTCTTGTCACATGACCAGCCCACCTTCTCCTCCTGTTATATAATTAATGACATCCCTCATGCCTGTTCTTCTTCAGAGCCACTGACTGGTTCCACATTATAGCCTGCTCATGCCCACCATGCACCTTTCCATGACCCTCTATTGGATGCTCATCTCTAGTTTTTCAGAGGTGGTGATGTTCCAGACGTTCTGATATACCACAACACCAGTAAAAATGTCTGTATTAAAAAGATATACCTTTGTTGTATGGGAAACTTGGGATCATAAAACAGATTTGCAATTTCCCAAAGGCATTGCAATCTGCTTTCCTCCTCCTCTTCCTTTTCAATTTGGGGTCTAAATCATTATCCATCCCTTTTTTTCTGTCCCATATATATACAGGGTATACCAAAAGTCTTAGTGCAAGTATTAAGTTTTAATCATTTAAAACTGCACATACTTTTACATGTGTTCCATACGTGTTTGCATAATACATGTGCACACATACACATATGTATATATTGTGTTTGTATGTGTAAATACAGAAAATGTGTGTCTATATGTATATATAGTATTCCATATATGTATGTGTACATGCATTTGCATATATATACACATAAGTATATATTTGAATATGTAAATACACACAGATATACACACATTGTTGGACAAGCTCTATAGGATGTTCCTTTAGAAGCACAGTCAAATCTGCTCAATAGACATCATTCATCAACTTGGTCTTTTTCTGTGAATAGGCAGGCCAGACTGATGGGAAAGGGACAGAGGGTACTGAGCATCACACATAGTTTTTAGACTCCCAATCGATATTTTTTGTAGAGGGGGCAATGAGAAGTGATTTGCCCAGGGTCACACAGCTAGTACATGTCAAGTATCTGAGGCCGGATTTGAACTCAGGTCCTCCTGAATCCAAGGCCAGTGCTTTATACACTGCACCACATATCTACCCCCCAATCGATTTTGATTCTATTCTCGGTACTCCACATTTGAATGCCTTGTCTAATGACCAACGCATAGACATTACTCTAACACATAGAAAAAACGATGTTACAGCTAAATGGAAGGATGGCTTATGGATACTCCTTGGAGAGGTAAATAAAGGGCTTGGATTTTTTTGTACACTCAAAACTACAATATTATTTCATAGTCATTTGCTCATTGGGCATTGAATTAATGATGAGTACCATGAAAATAATTGCAGCTTCCATGCCAATATTAATTGCCAAGGATGAAGCAATAGAGAAATGCTACAAGGAATCTTGATAAGATCCTCTATATAAAATCAACATATGCCCAAAGGAGGAGGAGGAAAAGGAACAAAAGGAGGAGGAGGAGGAGGAGGAGGAAGAAGAAGAAGAAGAAGAAGAAGATGTCTTTTTTTTTCTTTTTTTGTCTAGACTTGTGAATTCGTCAAGATAGAAAGTCCTTCTACCAATGTAGATCAGGGATGATTCTACAGTTTATATTCTTTAGAGAATATAAACTGGAGGATTGAGAAGTTAAGTGACTGCCAGGGTCATGTAGCCAGCATATATCAGAGTTGGGAATTTATCCCAGTTCTTCTTGGCTCTGGCCATGCTTCCTCTTGACTGACATTTTTATATTATTTTAAGGTTTGCATGGGTTTTGTTTTGTTTTATTTTTACATACTCCTCATTTTCCATCAGCTGATCTGCTTGGTTTGGACTCCAGGAACATCATGCCTCCTCCAGCATAAGTTCATCCCCTGAAATCTTATCATCATGGAAATTAACTCAGCTTCCATATTTGCTTGCATTATTTTTTTTCTTTTTTTAGTGAGGCAATGGGGGTTAAGTGACTTGCCCAGGGTCACACAGCTAGTAAGTGTTAAGTGTCTGAGGCCGGATTTGAACTCAGGCACTCCTGATTCCAGGGCTGGTGCTCTATCCACTGTGCCACCTAGCTGCCCTCAGCTTCCATATTTAACACCTCAATTGCCTCAGTTGCCTCTCCCCTCTGATTGGAGGGCTGGAGGATAGCTCAAGGAACTCCTCCCAAAGCCTTCCTTTAAAGAGGGTTCAAAACTTTCCAGCTAACTTCTTTCTACCAGCAACTCTGCTTGGTTCCAGCTGTTACTCCATGACCATCATGCCCCAAGCAAGGCCTCTCCCTCTGCCCCCTTTTCAGTTTCCCTTTGTATGTTGTCTTTCCTCTTTAGATTGTAAACTCCTTGAGGGAAGGGACTTTCTTTCTGTTATTTGCACAGTCATCCTTAGCCCAATGCCTGACACATAATATGTATTTAGTGAATGTTTAATGACTATAACTATGTCATACAATAGCTCATCTAAACCTCTCAGCAATATGCCGCAGAAACTACAGAAATTGTTATCCCCATTTTCTAGGTAAGGAAATAGGTGTAGAAAGGGTTATATGACTTGTCTGGGCTTACACAGCTAGGAAGTTTCAAAGGTGAGATGTGAACTCTTTTCTGACTCTAGGTGTGGTACTCTATTTTCTACTCCATGCTGTCTCTCAATGCCCTTACACAAATATTATTAGGAGTACTACCTTGGTACCATCTCACACCTATCAGATTGGCTAATATGACAAAAAGGGAAAATAATAAATGTTGGAGAAGCTGTGGAAAAATTGGAACATTAATGCATTGTTGGTGGAGCTGTGAAGTGATCCAACCATTCTGGAGAGCAATTTGGAACTATGTCCAAAAGGCTATGGGACTGTTTCATATCCTTTGATCCAGTGGTACCATTGCTAGGTGTGTATCCCAAAGAGACCATAGAAAAGGGAAAAGAACCCACATGCACAAAAATATTTATAGCAGCTCTCTTTGTGGTGGCAAAGAATTGGAAATTAAGGGAATGCCCATCAATAGGGGAATAGCTAAACAAATTGTGGTATATGAATGTAGTGGAATACTATTGTGCTATAAGAAACAATGAGCAGATGGAATTCAGAGAAACCTGGAAGGACTTATGTGAATTGATGCTGACTGAGAGGAGCAGAACCAGGAGAACATTGTACACAGTAATAGCAACATTGTGTGATGAACAACTCTTCTCAGCAGTGCAATGATCCAAAACAGTTTCAAAGAACTCATGATAGAAAATGTTCTCAACATCCAGAAAAAAAGAACTGTGAATTATGAATGCAAATTGAACCATACTGTTTCTACTTTGGGACTTTTTTCCATCTTTTTTGATGTTTTTTGCTTGTGCTCTGATTTTTCTTTCACAAGATGACTAATGTAGAAATATGTTTAATGTGATTGTACATATACAACCTATATCAGACTGCTTTCTGTCTTGGGGAGGAGGTGGGGAAGAGAGGATGGGAAAAAATTTGGAACTAAAAATCCTGTGAAAACAAATGCTGACAACTATCCTTATATGTAACCGGAAAATAATAAAATACTTAAAACAAACAGGAATACTACCTTGAAAGGAAACCAGAAGATGAAGTGATTTCTATCTCAGATATCTCCCAGGCTTGGTTCCTAAACGTTGGTCTCTCAGTGAGGAATGCCAGATAGTCATGGGCTACCTCAGAATTGCCTTTCATCTCAAGGGCACTGAAGACTAGGATCCAGCTAAGACTGTGGCAGCACCCCCCTGCCCCCAGCCCTTCTTCCTCCCCACCCCACCCCCACCCCCAGTCCACTCTATTCCTCTAAAGCTGTACTGAAATAACTGGTTTCTGGTAGAAGACTGGACAAAAAAGAAGAGATGCATATGCTGACAGAGGGTTTCCATATCCCATGGGAAGACAAGGAAATGTAATAGCAAAGGTATGGAAGCTTTACTCCTAAATCAAACTATTGTTGACTTTTTGGTCATAGCTTGGTCTTTAATGACTCTATCTGGAATGACACCTCTTAACTGTCAAACAATTGCTTCTCTTCACCATTCATCTCCTCTGCTTTTGTTTTCTAGATGGCAAATTTATCAGCAGAAACCACAGCTCACTGTGTCCTGAAGAGAGTATTTGCTGCAGCTTCTTAGACAAGGTTAGAATTTCAAGACTCTGACCACAGAGGATATGGATAGAGGTCAGGGAAGAGAGAAATTCACTGGTGGGTCTTTTGATTTTTTTTTTAATGCATTATTTTTATTCTGAACCTAAATGCTAAATAAAAATGGCTATTTTCATAAACATAGAACAGAAAAAGAAGATTGTACATGAAATGATACATCTCTATCATGTATAGCTTGCCTTATTTTTAAAATCCGTAACAATTTTGGCATGTAACTTTCATTGTTGTCCTACTCGGCTGTGATTCTTTTTGGCTTTCCTTCTGTTTTCTTCTGTGCACTTTTAAAAAATGCTTAAATGACCATCTTTTCATTCTTTTGTTTTTTCCCTTCTTTTTGCTACCCTATTTCTATCCCCCCCATTCCTTCTACCCCACCCTGAAATTGGAAAAATTTTAAGAAAAAGAAAAACAAAGCTCTTATAACAAATAATGCATTGTCAAGCAAAACCAGCTGCCACAGTAGGTGAGTCTGAAAATGTATGTGTTATTCTACAAAGATCTTCTGATATTCCTGTCAGTATGTATGAAAAATATTAGTCTTTTTCTTTAGAAATTCCAAAGCCTCATTTTGCAAATACATTTTTCATCATTGAAGACTCCTCCTGCAGTAGTCTTTGACATTCTCAAAATTCAGCGTTTGCTTAATGATATCCTATTTAAAAGAAATAAACTACACATAATTTCTGTCTCATAATTCTTCTTGATTTCAGACCATATAAAAGCACAGCAGGATCTCTTAATGACAGAGGTATTGAGGACAAGACTAATACTTACTTGATGGACAAATCATGCCCAATCAGGATCTTACTTTATGGGGTGGGTTGGGGGAATGATTTCATCAATGCAATACAGAAACTGAGAATGTTAGAACTGGAAGGGATCTTTGCATTCAACATTTCATTAAACATTATCATAGATGCTAAGTTTATGAAGAGAAAAACAATACAGTATTTGTTCTCTAGGAGCTTATGTTGGGGAGTGGGAGGTAAAGGGAGATAACAATGCAAATAATTAAAATTAATTTAGAATAAGGTAAGTATACAGGGTCATCTGGTCCAAACTTTTCCTTTTATAAATGTAATAGTGCTAAAGGGATGATAGTGTAGTGATCACAGTTGTTCTGTATCCTTTTCTTCATTTCTTCTCCTTCCTTTTCTCTTCCTTCTCTTTCTTCCTCTTTTCCTCCTCTTCTTTCTTTCTTCTTCTTCTTCTTCTTCTTCTTCTTCCTCCTCCTCCTCCTCCTCCTCCTTCTCCTCCTTCTTCTTCTCCTCCTCCTCCTTCTTCTACTTATCCTCCTCCTTATCCTCCTCTTCTTCTTCCTCCTCTTCTCCCTTCTCCTCCTCTTTTCCCTTCTCTTTTTCATTCTCCTTTTTCTTACTCTCTCATTTCATCTATTTTCATTCTCATTTTCATCTTTTTCATTTTCCTTCCCCTTCTTTCTTTTTTATGACTATTTTTCTAGACTTAAACTACAAAAAGGACATTTCCATACACAGCTACACAGAAAACACAAAAAGAAGATTCTGTATAAAACTATGAATCTCCATTTCATATGAAAAGTATGCAAATTTTACATGTTTTAAAAATTGCTCCACTTGTCTATGGTTCCTTCTAAACTTCCTTTTATTCTCTCTCTCTCTCTCTCTCTCTCTCTCTCCTTTGGGGACAATAGGGGTTAAGTGACTTGCCCAAGGTCACACAGCTAGTGAGTGTCAAGTATCTAAGCCCAAATTTGAACTCAGTTCCTCCTGAATACAGGGCCAGTGCTTTATCCACTGCACCACCTAGCTGCCCCTCTATCTCTTTTTTTGGTTTTTTTTTTTTGTAGGGCAATGGGGGTTAAGTGACTTGCCCAAGGTCACACAGCTAGTAAGTGTCAAAGGTCTGAGGCCAGATTTGAACTCAGGAACTCCTGAATCCAGGGCCGGTGTTTTATCCACTGTGCCACCTAGCTGCCCCTCTATTCTCTTTTAAAATGTTAAAAATGACTTTTCTTTCATGGCATCATTATTGCTAAACCCCTGCCATGCCCCCCCCCCCAGTTAAAATCCTAGAGGAGAAAAAAGAGATAAGAAAAACTTTCTTACAGATGAGCCTGGACAAGTAAAATGAATCCACACAATAGCAGGTCCAAAAATGTGTGTCTCTGTACCTTGTGTCCATCATCACTTTGTCAAGAGGTGAGTAACATGCGTCATCATAGGTCCTCTGGAGATACGACTAGTCACTGCTTTTATCAGAGTCAAAGTTGTTGTGTTTAAAATATTGTTCTTGGGCAGCTAGGTGGCACAGTAGAGCACCGGCCCTGGAGTCAGGAGTACCTGAGTTCAAATCCGGCCTCAGACACTTAACACTTACTGGCTGTGTGACCCTGGGCAAGTCACTTAAGCCCAATTGCCTCACTAAAATAATAATAATAATAATAATAATAATAATAATATTGTTCTCCTTGGGGGCATCTAGGTGGCGCCGTGGATAAAGCACCAGCCCTGGATTCAGGAGGACTTGAGTTCAAATTCGACCTCAGCCACTTGACACTTAACTAGCTGTGTGACCCTGGGCAAGTCACTCAACCCTCATTGCCCCACAAAAAAATAAAATAAAATATTGTTCTCCTTGTATAAATTGCTCTCTAGGTTGTGCCCACTTCATTCTGTGTCATGTCATACTATCCAGGATTCTTTGAAATCATCTTTTTTGGCACAATAATATGTCATTGCATTTGGGTAGTGAGCTAGTCTTCTTCCCTTCCTCTTCTTCCCCTCCTCTTCTTTGGATTTCTTTGAGTGCTAGGGTACACTGAGGGGTTGGTGGTATAGCTCTTCTCTATTGCCACTAACCTGAGACTCCACCAGGCTCTGCAATTTCTCCTCATTGTTGGGGGGTGGAGTCAGTGACTAGTACCATAGTTTCATTTTACCCACTTAACAATCAACAAATAAACATTTATTAAGTCCCTCTTCTATGCCAGGCATTATTGCTGGGGATACAAAAAGAGGCAAAAAGTCCCTGGGGTCAAGGAGTTTATGGTCTAATGGGGAAGATATTATACAAATAAATATATACAATATAAGCTATGTAAAAGATAAATAGGAAATAATTAACCTAGGGTAGGTACTAGAATTAAGTGAGACTAGGGCAAGTTTTCAGTAAAAGATGGGATTTTAGTTGGAATTCTAAGGAATCCAGGGAAGTCAGTATTCAGTCCAGAGGAGAGAGAGCATTCCAGGCATGGGAAATAGCCCGAGAAGATGCCCAGAGCCAAGAGATGGAGGGCTTTGTTCATGGAACAGCCAGGAGGCCAGTGTCATTGGATTGAAGAGTATGTGTTGGAGAGTAAGGTATAAAAAAACTGTAAAAGTAACAGGAGACTAGGCCATAAGGGGCTTTGAATGCCAAACAGAGCACACTGTATTTGTTCCTAGGAGCAATAGGGAGCCAAGGGAATTTATTTAGAAGGGGGATGTCATGATTTGACCTGCATATTGAAGTGGCTTTACTCCTTACCAAGGCTAACCCCTCTACTAGATCAAGCAATCTCATTCCATTCCATCTCCTCTAAGAGAATGCTCCTATGACTGTCCCCATTCTTTCAATTATTTTCAATCTTTCCCTCTTTTCTGGCTGATTCTCTAAAGCCTACAAACATGGCCATGTCTCCTCCATTCTGAAAAAGCCTTCATTTGATCTTTCCATCCCTGCTAGGTTTCAGTAAGAGCTAGTAGACTAAAGGAGTGGGAAAGGAAAAGATTAGAGATAAAGGAAAGTTTGTTGCCTATAGAATAGGAACAATGGAAGATCTTCAGAGAGTTAGGTTGGAAGTTTTAGGGAGGAGGATTGAGAAAGATGAAGAAAAAGGTGGTAGGAGGTAGCGAACGGGTTGGGAATAATGATCTACAAGAGTTGAGTCACTAGCATGTCAAGGGTATGAGTAGGTGTGAGAATATTCATCCCTGAGTGGAAGGGAGCACTTCTCTATCCAACAGAGTTCAGAGATCATGCTAGGGGTAATGTACTATGAGATGAGAGGCACATGGCCAGATGGGAGGTAACTCCCTGCAAAGCTTTTTGGAGCCTACATCCAAAAGCTGGAAATTGGGCAGAAAAAGGGCATAGCTGGAGATAGAAGTCAACCCTACATGTAGGAAAAAGAAATCTCATTCCCCACCAACTTTCATCCTCTTTCCTCAAAGGACAGGCCCAGCGGGAGATAGGAGGCTATAAGTCAAAGGGAGGGTTGTTTATCCATGCATCAGTGGTTTTCTATGTCCAAGATGAGAGATTGGGCCAGCAGCATGAGGTGGCAGAGATGAAAGTCATTGCTTTGGGGTATATAGAAGATGTTTGGCTGGGCTCCTTGTGATTGTCCCTCAAAGGAAAAGCTACACGGAGCAGGATATGGAAGGTATAAGGCACAAGTGTTCACTCTGAGGTCTTCTCACCAGAGGAGGCTGGCAATGAGGTAGCAACAGAAAGTGGCTTTCTCAAAAAATATCAATTTCAAAGAAGTAGCAAGAACAAAGGCCAAACATTTCCCCTCAACATCTCAAGGGCAGACTTTTTCCCACAGCATCTCTGTCTCTAGGGGTGGGGGGTTGGGGGAGGCTCAAAACTACATAGCATTGGTTGCACCAAGTTCACATCCAAGGCAGTGTCTCTTCCCAGACTGATCCTAGTCTTGGCTACCAATAGTGGGGGTACTCAAGGTCATTCCCAAGGTCACTCCTGGTGGCATTGATGATATACTTATTCTGGAGCCAAGGTTCTGGAACTCAAATACACTGAAGTCCTGATGCACTGCCTCTAGAACCCAGATTCTGGAATCTTGGAATACTGAAGTACTCTCCTGACTTTTGGAACTCTCAAGATCATGAAAGCTTCAGTCTCCTTCAGCTTAAAACAAATGAACAGAGGCCAAGGACTAAGGCCTTTTTTCACCAAGCTAAATAGCCTCAGAAGGGAGAAAGGCCTTTCTCTTTAACAGTATTGTCTCCTACTGGATACTGAGTAAAGAAGTCAGCAAACGAGGCTGAGAGGAAGTAGCTAGAGTGGGCATCTTTGAATGCTTTTGTAGCCAACCAACAAGCCTCCTCTTCAACATGTAGTTAGCTGACTGAAATCAGTTCTAGAATGTCCACATATATTCCACAGTTTCTCCAAGCTCACATCATCACAACTTTTCCAGAAGCAGGCTACCAGCCCCTTCACATGGAGAGCAAGATGATGAGGTCAGCCCTCTGTCCACTATGCCACAATGATGTAAGCCTCTGGACAGGAGGGGCCTGAGCCCTCCCCATGTGGGACCATCATGTGGTCTATGATTCCAGACCTTTATTCTTTGCCTCTTTTGCATTTGTCCTACCCTACTTTTAGGTGAAGGAATATTGGAGATAGCTATGAACTTGTGGACTTTGAAAAGAGAATGGCAAACTCCTGCAAGAGCTGGAGGCCGCTCTGGGATTTGCTAGAAACCAGATGGTAAGGAATAGAGGCCCAAGACTGACCCAGCCCAGTGGTAGCAGAAACACAGACTCATCCATCAACTATATTATTTTGGGAAGTGAGCTTGGTGGGAAAAGGCATTTCATTCCTAGTCACTAGTGCTAGAGACTAATGTATTATAGGGAAAAGCATCCCCCCCAGGTGTTGGGGGAAAGTATTTGTAACATCTGTCCTTGCTATGTTATTTCAGTCAATATCTCTTTGTAAAAGCTATTTGATGTGAATTGGTTAAATGAAATTGAGGAATAAATCACTGGTGCTTAGCATTGAGGAGAATACACCAGAATAGAGGCTTGAGTTGATAACATTAAAGCTCAGTACTTCCAGCCCTCAGGGGTACCCCTAGAACTCTGAGAGGAGATATAGAAGGTCTCCCTCTGGAAGAGTGATTTCAGAATCTTACTATAAAAGAAAAACAATTAAACCAAAATACCACATCTGGCCATAATGTATTCAGTATTTTGCCCTGGTAGTCCCTTGCTTCACTGCCATGAGGTGGAAGGAGTAATTGATTATAAGTTTTATGGGACCATCATTGATTTTTCAGTTACTTAAAGTTGGACTGCTTTTAATTACCTTTTCACTTACATTATTGGAATAATTGTGTATATCATTCTGTGGGTTCCATTTATTTCATTCTGCATCTACCCATATACATCTCCTGTTTCTTCAAATTCCTTCTATTCATCATTTTTTATTTCACAATAATTTTCCATTACATTCTAATACTTGAATTGTCTCAGGCAGATTCTGAAAATCACCTGGCAAGATAAGGTACTGGACACTGAGGTCCTTTCTCGAGCTGAACCGCCAAGCATTCAAATTCTACTTCAGAGAGCACAACTCTGATAGACTGGCCATGATGTTCAAATGCCAATCGTACATTTGTCCAAAAGATTATTTTATGTAGAACTCACACAAGGCTAGCTCTCACATGGAGGTCAGAAGGACACTCTCAAGGTCTCTCTGAAGAACTCTGGATCCATTTGAGATATGGGAAACTCTGGCACAGGACCACCCAGTGCAGGATGCCCACATCAAAGAGGGTGCTGTGCTCTATGAGCAAAGTAGAACTGCAGTAGTTCAAAAGAAATGTGAGATGTGCACATTTAGAAACATCTCCACTCAAAATGTTCATATGGACTTTTTTTGCCCAACCTATGATAGAACCTTTCAAGCTCATATTGGTTTGATCTGTCTGTCAGTCAGACAAACTGTACCATGACCCCAACATAGTGATGATTTTGGTCCTCTTCAAGAACAAAGGACAGCAACCAATACCATGATCAGGTTGTTTTTGTTTTTGTTTTCAGCCCCATCAGTTGGCACCCAATATGTTTACATAGTACTTTGCTACCAGAAAGAGTATACTTCCATGCATATGTTGTTGTTGTACATACTATAGGGAGATTTAAGTTGTTCAGTGGTCAAAATACAGCACCAAGGTAATCAATTTGATGCCTACATATAAGCATAAACATCCAGAGAAGAATGGGACTTCTTAAACTCACCTTTGTTTTGACTCAAGTACATTTGCACAGAAGCCCGAAAGGACCTTGGGAATCCATGAGTTTCTAACCTTAAGTTAGATAGTTATCTGTAATACAAAGCTTTGATCTCCACCCAAATGTAGGAGGGGAAAAGGAAAGATCCAAGCTCAGCCTGGAGACATGATGCCCAACTTTAGTTAGCTGGGTGTGGTGCCTGCTACCAAAGAGCTAAGAGCCCTTATCCAGAGTGCTTCTAGCCACTATATTGTAGCACAAAGGTTCTTAGACTGAGGTTGGCGAATTTATCATTTTTAAATACTTTGATGGCTGTAATTCAATATAATTGGCTTCCTTTGTAATCCTAAGTGTTTTATTTTATACATAAAAAAAAAACCAACCGTATTCTGGAAAAGCACCCATTGTTTTCACCAGCCTCGGATCTCAGACTGAAGCCTGTGTAGCCTTAAAGAGATGAGCCCAGAAGATGACAGCAAGGAGCAATGTTCAGCAGAGACTACAGGACCAGCAGTTACCAGGGCAACACTGAGGCCACTGGACCAATTGAATAACACAAGGCATCAGCACAGACTACCTCCATATTAAAGGGAGTGGGGGAGGGGAGATAGGTAAAAGTAGATGACATCACTAGAAAATATGGGTGGTCCTGCAGCTTGGAAGGTGTGCCTTTCTACTCCACCCACAGTTCCCATCTATGTGATCTCTACATGTGTTCACTCTCCTCACTGATGATGTGGTGTCTATTTCTGGATGAGTGTGCAGTAGGGAATGTTCTTTTCCATATCTTCTATCTCATCGACTGCTTGTGTTTTGAACTAATGAGGTCCTTTCCCTGACATTAGAATGTAAACTCTTTGAGAGCAGGCAATGTCTTTTTGATCAGCTTTGTATCCCAGTGCTTAACACAGTGCCTGACACATGAATAGTAAGTAAATGCTAGGTGATTGACTGACCTGTTGCTCTTGTTTGTCCTTTGTTCTAGAAGAGGACCAATGATATCACAGGGTGGTTAAAGTGAGGCAGAGTTGAACAAAGTCATCAGCCTCACTTTTTCTTCCAGGGTCATCAAAGTCCAATGCCAGGACAAAAGTCAGGATGACTGGCGATGGCCCAGGATGCAGCGCATGATTTTGGCATCTTCAGATGTCTGATTGAGCTCTCAGCATTCGGCACCTGCTTCAGCTGCCAACATGGCTAATTGTTCTCACCTACCCATTCCACTTTGGAAGTCTTCACAGGTTTGGATAGACACTCTCCTTATTCACCCGTGGGTCTGTGGCCTGTTGGTTACCCTCAATCCCGTTTAGCCTGTCTGCTGAGATGCTTTTTACCAGGGTGTGGTTGCTGTGCATGCTATAGTTTCTTGGAGCCACAGGTTAGAGTTGGGTGAAGATGGATGAGCAGTCTTGAAAAGGCCTCTCAGCAAGTCCTGACACCAGGGGTGCTAGCCCTCCTTGAACTCCCATGAGAAAACATAAACACAACAATGGATATGTTTGAGTTATCCTTTTGAATAGATGTGGACCCATAGAAACCCCTTATTCTGAGGGCCCCATATGTGAGAGGGGAGTGCCTCAGTTGCTGATTAAATAGTCAACTTTGTTCTAATTCTCTTTAACTTCCTTGGGGTCTGTGCCCAGTTCCACATTACATTTTGATCCAGATAGCATCGGGTCTAGGAACCTAAACAACATACACTAGAGAAACATGATCTAGGTTACTTTTCAGGCCTGATGCAGCCCAGATCTCTTGGTTATCATACTTGTTAAGGATAGTGTATCTATGAATGAGGGTCTTCTTTAATCAATTGGACACTACCTACATGTGCATTTAGGGCAACTAGGCAGGGCAGTGGATAGAGCACTAGGCTTAGAGTCGAACGTGGTCTCAGACTTATAGTGGCTGTGTGACCCTGGGCAATTCACTTAACCCTGGTTGCCTCAGTTTTCTCATCTATAAAATGAGCTGGAGGGCAGCTAGGTGGCGCAGTGGATAAAGCACCCGCCCTGGATTCAGGAGTACCTGAGTTCAAATCCGGCCTCAGACACTTGACACTTGCTAGCTGTGTGACCCTGGGCAAGTCACTTAACCCCCATTGCCCCGCAAAAAAAAAAAAAAAAAAAAAAAAAGAGCTGGAAAAGGAAATGGCAAACCAGATAGTATCTCTGCCAAGAAAACCCCAAATGGGGGTCCGAAAGAGTCAGAAACCATTCAACATATGCACTTATTTATTTAGTCTAGATCTGTGATTTAGTTGATATGGAATTCTCAGTGTGTAAACTCACCAGTGATAGAGATTATTAACTTATAGTCAGTTGCCTGAAGTATGTCAAGATATGTCAGGTATGTCAGAGGTAGGACTGGAACTCAGATCTTCCTTACTCGAAGGTTAGCCCTCCATCCACTATACCACAGTGCCTCTTTTAGGCTACATTATTTACACTAGCCTACTTCTCCCATCGATTCCAATTAGAGGTAAGGGAGTGTATGTACGAGGGAGGGGTGAGGGTCAGGGAGAAAAACATACAGAGTAAGACTAACTGGTATTACTTGTGTGGGCTTTTAAAACCATCATTGTTATTCATATTTTCTTCAGACTCCACATCTTAAAAGCCCTATGAAGATGCGATGCAGGTCTGGAAAATCTGATTTTAAAAAAGGGAAATAATGAGGGCAGCAGCGAGACCAGACTGGCTTTTTCTCTCTTCCCTTGCCAAAATGTAACTTACCCAACTGACAGAAGCTGTAAAGGAAAGGGCAACTTTTGTTCTTTCTTTTCTGAATTATTTATCCATTGCTTTGGTTCAGGGAAGAAACATCAGAGCTGAGGATGTGGATCTTCAGAGACGGTATTCCAATAAGCTCAGGATAATTCCAATCAGCTTGGTCTTTCAACAGAAAAAGCAACAAATCCATGGAGGCACAATGAGCACTCGGCGCCCTAACCAAAACCCCAGTGCTGTCACTGAGAACTCAGACACAGACTAAAAACTCTGTGGAGCCCTGTGGAAACCAATTTGAGTTTAGTTTGGGTCTCAGGAGGGAAAGATTAGCTTATTTATGAAACTTTTTACACAAGTGAAAAACAACCAATATAGATTGACTGAAACCTTATTTACCCTTCTAAGGAGGAAAGAAGAGAAGCTGTCTCTGATTTAGAAGGAGAGATAACTTCAGCAGCCACCACAGAAAGGCTCAAGGTGTAGCTAGCCTTAGGTAGAGGATAAATGGACTTGGGACCTATGCTTGCAAGGGTCCCCCACCAAGGCTTTGAAGAGAATCTATGGTCTCCTTGTCCAGGTGTTTTCTGTGTTAGTTCAGAGATATTAACACTTGGTTGAGGGGCTAACAAATCAACTCCAGCTTCTGGTCTAATCTCCTCACCTCTAGCTATGCATTTCCAGCACTTTGATGTTTGCCTGTCACCCAACTCTCACCTGTGGCTCCAAGTGGCACAGTGACCACTCCTGGGAAAACCATCTCAGCAATCAGGGATAAACCAGGCTGAGGGTAACTGGCAGGCCTCAGACCCATCAGTGAATTAGGGGGTTGTCTACCCCAAGCATGGACTGGACAGATGACAACAATTTGTTCCAACAGCCATGAAGGTGGCTGAAGCAAGTGCCGTGGGGGGCTCTTATCACTTGGCCAGACTAAAACACCAAGGTCATCGATTATATCCCAGGCCACAGTCAGTCATCTTGGCTTTTGTCCTGGCACTGGACTTTGAGGACTCTGGAAAAGAGAGTGAGGTACACAACTTCGTGCAACTTAGCCTCACTTAAATCCAATTCACGTGCAAGTGAAGATATCCCATGATGTCATTGGTTGAACAGACAACAGAACCAGACTAAAAGTACAACAGTAGCTGTTTCTTTAGCGAGTTGAAGAAAATTCCTTCTTCCTGGATATTCTTCACCCCTCCCCCCTTGCACCTATTATCAAAGGGATCTCAGAAGCAAAATTACTTAGGGTTCTTGAAGGCTACAAGACAACTACACTCCTTCAGGGCTACCTGTGACGGTGCAATTCTCCTTATTGAGTACTAAGAATGATCATTTAAAAGTAACATGAAGTTTTAAAATAACAATCATTTAAGGGCAATTTATGTTGTTCAAACCCCATCCCCACCCCTTTCCTCCAAGTCCAAAAGATTTTAGTCCCTGCATACCCAGATAGAGACACATTACAAAGCATCTGAAGCCATTTGTTCTAACTCCTGCATTTCATAGGTGATAAAGCTGAGGTCTAGAAGGTTAAGTGACTAGCCCAAAATCATGAATCCTCTGACTCCAAATCCAGCACTCTTTCCTCTACAAATCAATCAGTCGGGGCAGCTAGGTGGTGCAGTAGATAGAGCACCGGCCCTGTATTCAGGAGGACCTGAGTTCAAATCCAGCCTCAGACACTTAACACTCACGAGCTGTGCGACCCTGGGCAAGTCACTTAACTCCAATTGCCTCACCAAAAAAACCCCCAAAAAACAAAAAACAAAACCAAAAAACAAATCAATCAGTCAAAAGAATTTAAACACCTACAATGTGCCAGATACATCCATGCTAAGAAATATAAAGGCAAAAATGAAAGTCTCTGCCCTCAAGGAGTTCTGGAGCCAACGTGTGCAATATTTACAAAATAAACAATATAGACAACAGACAGTATTTACAAAATTATTTATAATATTTACATATTTTATAACTATTTACAAATATTTTATGAGATATTTACAAAATTTACAAGGTAATGGGGAGGAGGACCAGCAGAAGAGAGAATCGGGAAAGGCTTCACTAGGGTAGAGTTTGATCTGAGTTTTGTTTGTTTGTTTTTAGTTTTTTCCTGAGCTATATTTTAGAGTTGTTTTTTTGTTTTTGTTTTTGTTTTTTTCAGGGCAATGAGGGTTAAGTGATTTGCCCAGGGTCACACAGCTGGTGAGTGTTAAGTGTCTGAGGCTGAATTCGAACTCAGGTCCTCCTGAATCCAAGGCCAGTGCTTTATCCACTGCACCACAAACACCCGGGTTTGTTTTTAGTCTTTATACCAAAATATTTACTTCAGAAAATGTAATCATAAATATACAAACCTCCTCCCATAACACATGAGAGGAACAATCCTCCTCCCCCATCCCACCTCAGTCTCCCAGAATTAGAGGGGGATTAGATACACATCTCAGCTTAATTCCTATAGAGCACACTTCCCATTTCAAGTTCAAATTCCACCCTGGGCTCAAGTCCCAGGCACCTTGACTTTTCAGGACTTCCATGTTAGGCTGGCTGGCTGCACCACCACCACCCCTACAATTCTGGCTCCAAGATCACCATGGCTCGAACTCCTGGTCCACTGGGGATCACCTCCAGCTCTGGAAACTGAGGAGGTCAAACAACACAGAATAAAAACAGATACCCACAGGCCCATTTCTCTGAACCAAGGTAAACAATAGAGGGAGCAGGGGAAAGAAGTCCTTCACCTCTCACTGGTTCAGTTCATGGCATCCTCACTGCGGATAAACTAAGATCTTCACTCTCTAGATGCAGCCAATAAGAGAGCAGCAGAAAGTCTTGTCAGTTTCAAAGATGCAAGCAGCTGATCAAAGGAGACTACCCCACCCGTGGGGCAGAGGACCAATAAGCTTCCATGTCAGGCAAATTACACATGCTCCAAAGGCCCATCAAAGATGTCTCCATGTTAAGTGAACTGGGCACCAAGTTACACATTTCCCAATGATTGAAAATTGCCATCTCTGGTAAATAAGCAGGAGAACATTTTTTTTTAATATGGTTTTTGTCCAAAATTCAGAACAGTTCTCTATGGGTCTCTGAGGAGACATGAGTAATATCCTTTCACTTGTTTCCCCAGTGCCATACAGTCAAGTCTCGAATATCATATGCAATACCACATGGACAGATGAAAATCACAATTATCTCCAAATACAAAGTTTTGGAGATTCACAGAACAAGGAACATTTCATAAAGTTCTGCAAATAAGCCAAAAAAATAAGAAACTTTTTGTAAAGTTAATCAAATATTTCTGTTTGTTTAGCCTTAACTCTAGCCTTATGGGGACTTTTCAGCCCACAAGCAAAAGAGCTAAGACAAAGAAAACTGGCTTCCATCTTAAACAGAAATGCGGTCCACATTGAGCATTCCAAGCTACATGGAGATTTGCCCACAGGGATTTAGGACCTGGGGTCAACTGGCATTGTCTCTTTCTAGAATGAGAAAAATATCCTGGGTGGAAACTTTTCCAATGATTCCCTCAGTTCATAAAGCCATCCAACTGAGGTCTGCACCAAAAAATCTCCTCTATACAGGGCATACCAAAATTCTTGGGGGTCTCTCTGGAATAGGTGATCCCCATTAGAGGTCTAGGCAGTTTCCTCTGAGTCTCTTATTCCAAAGGGAACCTGAAAACCCCCCATGGATCCTTGCCACTGCCAGGGTAAATCAAATGGGATTGCAAACTCTCCCATCAGGATAAGAAGAAAAGCAGACTACTTGTGGATTTAAAACACAGGCTTTTGGAGCTGAGTTTTTGCAGGAAACACAGGATTCTAAGTGTAAGAGATCTGGAAGGTGTGCATTCCAGCTATGGAAGATAGCCAGGGCAAAGCACAGTAATAGAAGGTGGAAGGTCTTGTGTAATGAACAGCAAGAAGTCTGAATGAACTACAGAGTACAGGAAAGGGAGTAATCTATAACAAAACTGGAAAGGTAACTTAGGGTCAAGCTTTAAAGAACTTTCAATATCAAATAGAGGGGTTTATACTTGATCCTAAAGGCCCTAGCTTCTTAAACTGTGGGTAGCAACCCCATATGGGGCCAAGTAACTGAATGTGGGGGTCGTGAAAAATTTGGCAACAGTAAAGGGTTACGTATGCCTATTTTATATACCTATATACCCAATGAGTCTCAAGTGGGAAAAGTTTAAGGAGTCCTGCTAAAGACAATAGGGAGCCCTTGGGTTTTATGGAATTAAAGAGAGACAGCTAGGTGGTTCAGTGGATAGGGAGCAAACTCTGCCTCACTTAAATCCAATTCACAGAAAAGACAAGACATCATCCCATGGTGCCATTGATCCTTTTCATTAACCAAGGATGAAAAACAGCAACAACAACCACCATGCAGCTTTCTTCTTTTTTTTAAATTCTGGCAAATGAACAATAACATTGTCTTCCTTGAATTTCCATCATTCCTGTCCTCACGGTTGCCAAGGGAAACAGGTGGTCATGAGGCACCATCTTTGTAATGGTTCTCTAGGGATATTTTTAGGCAAGTAGCTTATCCAGTCTTTCAACAATTTGATACAGGGAGGCTCTTCACCATGATGATATCATGTATTTTGCCTGGATACCAAAATTTCTTAGCAGCACTCCATACTCTATCCCTTCAATGGAATTCCAAATGGTTAACATGAGCACCATACTGCTCGCTACTTATTTCTGAGTTTTTCTGATATGATGCTAGAAGTGAGTAGTCAGTCTCTTTCAACTGACCTCTCAATCAAATGATATTCTGGCTATAAGTCTCCATAGCTTTTCCATCTTCCAAGATTCCAAGGCACAGATCAATAAGCCGTAATGTTTCCTACCCAAACATCAACACATGAGCCTGTGCATCATTCCTAGTGCCATTATATACTTACCTGTGAAAGGCCCTGTGCTAATGAGAGAAATGATGATTCCTTTCTTATATTAATAACCAATTATGGGGCAGCTAGATGGCGCAGTGGTTAAAGCGCTGGCCCTGGATTCAGAAGGACCTGAGTTCAAATCCAGCCTCAGACACTTAACACTTACCAGCTGTGTGACCCTGGGCAAGTCACTTAACCCCCATTGCCCCGCAAAAAAACAAAAACAAAAACAAAAACAAAAACAAAAAATAACCAATTATTAAATTAGAACTAAGGTTTTTCCTTTCTTTTTCCTCATTCAGAAACCAACCACTACAGGGTTATTCAGCCAGCCTCTGAAGGACATTGCTGATAGATGAGATTGTCCAAATCCTCAGGTATGTTTTTCAATCTTGGGTGGAACTCCACCCAACTAGGAGACCTTACAGACAAAATCCATTCTAATCAAGCCCCAGTCGATCCTTAGAAAATTCCATTAGGATTAAGGCTGACCCAACTTATGAAGGGGAAAACCAATTAGTGATGTCTGGGTAGAGAGGTATTCTTTTGCCCAGATTGCTTGAGGTGGCTGAGTCTCATAATTAGGTGATGCTCTCTGCTGAAGGAGCCTATGACTTTTTGCCTACTTCTTCATTAATATGTCCAACCCCTCACTGATTGTTAAGCAATCGGAGTTGATTTCCACCTCAGGAATACCTCTCCCCCATTTTCAAATCTATCTAAGCATTCAATATTCTTCAGGGAGTTTCTTTGGTTTGCAAGAGAAAGTCAAATTACCATTTTTAATTAATTACTTGCTGGAAATAATAAAAATGATTTTATCAGAAATTATGTCTCTTGAACTTTTCGTTCATCACACTAAGCTTACTGGTTCTTCTGCTCAAGCCCATCACAATATCACTAACTCCTTTCTTCCTCCACCCAAGTTGTCCCCCCAAACAAAAAAAAAAAATAACACAATCTTTGTGGAAAAAAATAATCACAGTTCACACATTTGCCAAGTCCGGAAAAGTAAATTTCATTGTATCCCTTGGGTCCATCACTCCTCTGTCAGGAAGTGAGTAATAGCATGTTCACCACTGTACCTCTGGAGCTGCAGTTGGTCACTGCATTGATCAGAACTCTTAAATCTTTCTAGTCTTTTTAAAAAATTATTGTAATAGAATAAATTGTTCTCCTGGTACTGTTCTCTCCATCAGCTCCTATCTTAATCTGATTCTTAATCAGAATAGATCTTGACAGGGAAAAGCCATATACATATAAAAAATTACTTCTCCCCAATTGCCTTGCCTATTGTAAAAATTCTCCAGGCCATTTTGGGCCACTAAAACTTGATCCACACCTAATCCAGAAGTTTCTCTTGGTTCAATTATCCAAAAGCAACACTCAGAGCCTTAATAGCCATGCATTGAAAGCCCTTGGGTAGCACCATCTCCCTTCTCACACCTCCTGTAGGATCTGTAACAGGCTGGCTATAGTAGTGCCTATCTACAGCTCTGGTGAATCTCTCAACTGAATGCTGGAGAACTAAGATTGAGCCCCTTTTTCTTGATTTTTATCACTTCTCATTGATATTTTTCCTAGAGCTGCTGGTGTCTTCACAGCTTTCCTTCCATCGACTCTAAACAGATCTTCTATGTAACTATTTATTTACATGTTGTCTCCCCTAGTGGAACATGAATTCCTTGAAGGCAAGGATCATGATTGTTTATGTATGTATTTTTTTTGCCTGTTTATTTGTTTTTGCCTTTCTTTATATCCCCTAGCACTTAGGGTGGGCCAAAAGTCATGAAGGGGTTTCAATATTTAATAATGCCTTTATTTTTTGCTTTTAATTTATAATACCATAGCATCATATACAGTGTGTATATATATATGTGAATTGAATTACTATTGTGTGTGAAAAATTAAATCTCATAAATGGTAAAAATAAAGAAAAAGTAATTTTCATAAAGTTATTAAAATATTGTGACTTTTGGCCCACCCTGTACAATGTTTGGGAAGTAGTAACCACTCAATAAATGCTAGTTGACTGAATAGCTGACAGACTTTCCAGATTATCCAAGAGGAAGGAAGACGATATAGGAAGGGAATAAGAATTTATATAGCACCTACTATGTGCAAGGCACTGTGCTATACACTAAGGTCAACTGGGGCAAAAGAGACTGATTTTTTTTAAAAAAGAGATTGATTTAATGCTAATACATTCCCACCTAAAACACAATTTTTATCATAAAAGTATTTTATTATTCTCTAGTTACATGTAGAGATAGTTTTCAACATTTGCTTTTATAATATTTCTAGTTCCAAATTTTCCTCTTTCCCTCCCTTTCTTCTCCCCTCCCCAAGACAGCAAGCAATCTGATATAGGTTATATATGGACAATCACATTAAACATATTTCTGCATTAGTCATGTTGTGAAAGAAGAATCAGAACAAAAAAGAAAAACCTCAAAAAAAGAAAACACAAAAACAAAGTAGAAAGAATATGGTTCAATCTGCATCCAGATTCCATGGTTCTTTTTTCTGGATGTGGAGAGCATTTTCCATCATGAGTCCTTTGGAATTATCTTGAATTGTATTGCTGAGAAGAGTTAAGTCTATCACTGTTGATCATCACACAATGTTGTTGATACTGTGTACAATGTTCTCCTGATTCTGCTCATTTCACTCAGCATCAGTCCATGTAAGTCTTTCCAGGTTTTTCTCAAATTTGCCTACTCATTGTTTCTTACAGCACGATAGTATTCCATTACATTCATATACCACAACTTGTTTAGCCATTCCCCGATTGATGGGCATCCCCTCAACCTCCAATTCCTTGCCACCACAAAAAGAGCAGCTATAAATATTTTGTACTTGTGGGTCCCTTTCCCTTTTCTATGATCTCCTTGGGATAAAGACCTAATAGTGGTATCACTGGGTCCAAGGGCATGTAGTTTTATAGCCCTTTGGGCATAATTCCAAATTGCTCTCCAGAATAAAACACATCTTTCTAAGAAAGTCCTAGATTCTAAGATGTGCTTTCTTTTGTGAGCCCTTCTCTTCCCCCTAGGTCACAAATCATCTTCATCCTTTCCATGGGAATCCCTGAGGTCTTTAAAGAACAGACCCTATGGGATAAAGTATCATCCTTTCTGTTGATATTCCCTGCTAGTAATGAATGCTGAATTTATAGTTGGCCACCCAACTCTTGCCAAGACCATTGAATTCAGCACTTGTCAGAATTTAAATTAGATTATTGGGGATTTGGGAATACCCTACTGTTTCAGAAAGCTCAAATCATGCAGCAACCTTGTCAATTTTCTTCTTGCATGTTTTGCCCTGTATTTTAGAGCCACCAAAGAGTCCATAGCATTGTGTAAAACCCTTTCAATATTCTCATCATTCCAGTCTGCCCTGTAGGTACCCTTAAATCAGCAGTCACTGAGGAGGGACTAGTCCCACTGCTGAGCACCACTTTTCCAATACCTGAGTAGTTAACATGCCTGTTTACTCCACAAGCACATAAGGCCACTCAACACATTATACAAGAATCAAATTTACCTGGATTATTAGCAAAGTTTGTCTCACATAGAACACTGCTAACACCAGTAGCCTTGACCTACAAATACATATATACAAATATATATACATGTGTGAATACATACATATATACATCCATCCATACATATCACTATAGCCTACTAGCTCAAGGCCACTGAGTTATAAGTAATTTAACTTAGAAATCACAATGGATAGAGGAAAAGCCCATGCAGTGTTGCCCTTGGGCCAGCTAACTCTACTCTCTTGGGCTCAGCTTCTTTTTTTCTGATAGTTCGTAGTGAGTGTACCTCACATTACTTGAACCCTTGCCCCAGTATGAAGGTGGGGCTCTCTACAGTTTGGGTCTAGATTCTCAGTTATTAGTTTTCTTTTCTTTTTTTTTTTTTTTTAGTGAGGCAATTGGGGTTAAGTGACTTGCCCAGGGTCACACAGCTAGTAAGTGTTAAGTGGCTGAGGCCGGATTTGAACTCAGATACTCCTGACTCCAGGGCCAGTGCTCTATCCACTGCACCACCTAGCTGCCCCTAGTTATTAGTTTTCTAACAGAAAACAACACCAATAATAGCAGTAGAATCTTAAAGCTTTGAATTGGGATTGAAAAGGAAATGAGAGAAATAGAGTAGCCATTTCTCAAATGAGCACATTCTCATTCTTCTCTTCCCCAATATAGTGCAGAGATAAAGCTCCCCTTCATAAACTCAGGAAAACTTGAAGTCATTGGTTGTAAGTTTGATATCCAGTATTGACTCTCATGACTAGAAGACTGTACAAGTCTTCTTAACTTTGCTGCCTCACCTCTTGGTGGCCAGCAACCTGCCACTCTCTTCTGATCTTCTCCCACCTCTCTGATTTCTCCCCTGTCTTGTTTGCTGGATCATCCTTCATCTCCTGCTATGCCACCCCTTTGGGGAGAGCCTTTTACATTCTCTGTACTTCATAACTCCCCAGATGTTCAAAGCTTAACTCAGTTCCAGCAGGTATAGAATAGGTATTGGTTGGATTGGTTGTCCTAAGTTTTCATCTCTTTCTTTTCCCCTTCATTGGATTTTTATCTCTTCCCCACAATGAAATATCAAAATCTCCCGGGCCCAGACACAAATCTTTGAGAAATCAAGCTCTGGTTGGTTAGACATGTATTTGTTGCACAGCACACTAGGAAATATAAGATCTTTAATAGCTTAAAACTTCACTAAGTCTTTTGGAACACTGTATAGTCACACTATCATTTGATCCCCTCCTTATCACACAAGCAAATTTTATTTGTTTGTTTATTTATAACACTCATTTCTTAAAAAATTTTAAGTTTCAAATGTTCTCCCTCTCCTGAATCTGGTCAAGACAATGATCCAAGATAATTCCAAAGTACTCATAATGAAAATACTACCCACCCCCCAGAGAGAGAACTGATAAAACTCTGAGTGCAGATCAAAATGTACTTTTTCACCTTCTTTATTTTTTTTTTTGGCAGCATGGCTAATATGTTTTGCATGACTTCACATACAAAATTGTTTGCCAAGTCTTTCACAGCTGATTGTCATTACAATATTGTTGTTACCATGTCTGGTTCTGCTCACTTCACTCTGAATCAGTTCATGTAAGTCTTTCCAGGTTTTTCTGACATCATCCTGCTCATCATTTTTTATAGCACAATAGTGTTCCATCACAATCCATGCCCCAACTTATTTAGTCATCCCTCAATTGATGAGCATCCCCTTGACGTCCAATGTTTTGCCATCACAAAAAGAGCTGCTATAAATATTGTACATATATATCTTTTTCTTTTTTGTTTTCTCTTTGGGACACAGACCTAACAGTGGTATACAAGCAAAAGAAATTTAAACCAAAGCATCTAATTATATAGAGAAAATCTTTTAAAATGAACTATGAAGTTAGCTGGATATACTTGTTGTTACCTGCTCTTATGAAGCTCAGAACCTAGCTCAAACCTAGAACCACAGAATGTTAGACCTTTCTTGTGTGCTGGTCTCTTCTGGGAAGCCCTCAGGTCCTATTTGCTGGATCAAAGATAATTCATTTTGTTCTGTGTCATTCATTCTCTAGACCAGAAAAGAATTAGCTCCATTTCAACATCTTTATTTGATTCAGCTATGACCATATTGAAGTAAATTATCAGCTTCTTAATTGGTCCTCCTGAGCATTAAATTTTTGTTCTGAACTCACTGAACTAAATAATTTTTGTAAAATGGCAATCTACCTCATCAGACCCAAATACTCAAATGTTGTCTCATAGATTTGGTTGTCCCCTCCAATCATGAATATGTAGCTCCAGGTCATAGCCCATCTTTAATTGTATATCCTCTGTGATTTTTGTCCATGGTTTTCTATAAATACGCCACATAAGGCCCTTCTTCACAACCCAAACCTTACCATAGGACTAAAAAAAAAAAATAGGCAATCTCATTAGGTCATTGCCATTAGAAATAAGTTTTCTGGAGTTGAAGGGGACCTAAGAGGTCATCTAGTATAATTAAAACAAAATTTCTTTTTATAAGAAGCCTTACACATCTATTTATTTCATTTAATCCTCAAAACAATTCTTTGAAGTAAGTAGTTCAAGTATTATACCCATTTTAGAGATAAGGAAAGGCAGCAAGCCCAATGACTATAGGGACTTAGGTTGATTAGCCTGACTGCTTCACACCCACTTTGAGATGTTTGGCAGTTTTCTAAACTTCCTTGTCCTCAGAAACTTTCTTTGTAGAACTAGGGAGTTTAATTGGCTGATCTATAAGGCCTTTCTGATTCTATTATCTTCCAAGGGTTTCTTGATTTGCCCAGAGAGACACCACTAATAAGGATACAATTCAAACTCACATTTTATAACAGGGTTTGTTTTTGTTTTTTTTTAATTTTTTTATTCTGAAATTAAGAAATAAAACAAGCTGTCCATAACTTATTAGAATTTTTAAAAAGATCATTGTACATGACACTACAAATCTATTATGTACAACTTGCTGTTCCCTTAAAATATATTAAATAATAAATATATTATGATATATTTATTATATTTTATATTATTATATAAGTTATCATGTAACTTTCTTTTTTCTTTTTTTTTCCTCTTCCCTTCCCCACTCTAGAAGTGGCTACCATTAGGCACAAATATGTACATACATATAAAACCATTCTATGCATACTTCTATTTATCAGTGTGGTCTTTTTCCCCTCTGGATTCAGGTAGCATCTTCCTTCATAGGGCCTTTGTAGTCAATCTGGGCATTTATAATAGTTAAAACTATTTATTCATTCAAAATTGTTCTTAAAACAATATTGTTGGGGCAGCTAGGTGGCACAGTGGATAGGGCACTGGCCCTGGAGTCAAAAGTACCTGAGTTCAAATCCAGCCTCAGACACTTAACTCTTACAGGCTGTGTGAACCTGGGCAAGTCACTTAACCCCAATTGCCTCACTTAAAAAAAAATGATGTTAAAACAATATTGTTGTCACTGTATACAATGTTTTCTTGGTTCTGCTCATTTCACTTTTCATTATTTTGTGCAAGGCTAGTCATGTTTTTATAGGTTCATCATTTCTTATGACACAGTAGTATTTCATCACAATCTTATAGTACAACTCCTTCAGGCATACAGCAAGGTTTCTTAACCTGGATCTGTGGATAAATTTCAAGGGGGTCTGTGACCTTGTATGGGAGAAAAAAAAATCTTTATTTCAATATAATTTGTTTCCTTTGCAACCTTAGATAATTTATTTTATGTATTTAAAGCATTATTCTGAGAAGTGTTCTATAGGTTTCATCAGATTATCAAAGGTGTCCAGATCACAAAAAAGGGGCTCCTGTTTCTACACCATGGTGGTAATTGTTCCCAAGTTAACTGGCTCTATTATATTAGAGAAAGGCAGCATGGCAAAGTGAGGGAGCTTCCTCCTCCAGAAGGATCCTATGGCAATGATATTACAGGTCTGGTCTGTATCCCTATTGTATTAGCTCTGATTTGAGAGAAACAGAATCATTATAATCCCTGCTCATGGGTAATCTAGTCCTGTTTATCTTTGTCTTTGAAAATCATTAGAGTAAGGCTCCAAAAGGCCGGAGGATCTAACAAATATCTCTCTAATGAATTCATGGTTTTGTTTATTTGGCTGGCCTTGGCTGAGATAACTTAACCTTTTGTGCTACTAATAGTCTTAGCTGAATAGATCTGCTGACACAGTGGCCACAAATGATTCTCCCTATTTGGATAGAACAGATCAATTGAAGGTAAGCAATTTTTAAAAGCAAGTGCTTAGGATTTTTACAGTTGCATTTATTTCTGGTTTTGTTACTCAATACCAAAATTATTTCTAAGAAAAAAAGTTTGATAAGAACATTTCTTTTATTGTATCATTGCATTAAAATTCTATTCTACTAATATTCTATTGTAGGTAGACCTCCAAAGAGATCTAAAAGAAAAAGGACCCAGCTTCAAATTTTGTAGAAGCAGTAAGAACTGGAAACAAAGGGAATGGGGTGCAAGGGTTGTCCATCTACTAGGAACAGCTAAACAAATTATGGTATATGGATGTAATGGAATATTATTGTGTCATAAGAAATGAAGAACTGGAAGAAGAATTTGGTAAGAAATCGATAAGACTTCTTTGAACTGATGCAGAGTGAAGTAAGCAGAAGTAGGATAACAATGTATATATAATGATAACACAGGCGCAGCTAGGTGGTGTGCGGTGTTACATCATCAGCAGTCATTTCCATCATTCAGGTTCCTGACCATGGACAGCCAGAAGTAACACAGAGCCAGGAAAACGGCATTGAATTAAAGTGAGACTAAATTCTTGCTGTATCTTTCTGTGTTACAGCTAAGTAAAGCCCCTTTTGTTAGCTGCTAAACATTCCACAATTGTCTCTTTTTATTATGCTCTTGAACATGACCGACCCACCAGCCTGGCTCAAGGCAGGCCCAGTCAATTACATTGATAATAGCAGGCAGGATTAAAATGGAAAACACTCCCTGAACTAGAGGATGGGGAAAGACAGAGGAAGGTGATCCCCAGGTGGCTCCTGTGTCTGGTGGTGCTTCTTGTGATGTTGGCTGCTGATGAGAATTGTCCTCACTGCCCCTGGGACATCCAAGTAAACTCTCTGTGGCCATTTAACAACTAGAGACAGATGCTCTGTGTCTCTTAAGAGCTATGTCCTGAAGATGATAACTGCAGTAACTATTGTTTGTGGAACAGGCATTATCTTTATATTTGGAGTGATAACAATCTCCAGACCCACCAGCTGCAGGAAGCCCCACACCAACCAGGTACTGGAGTTCATTGATTGTCTAAAAACTTTGCTGGAGTAACTGCTTCAGACTTTTTATATGGCATTTGGGAAGCCATTCGGACCTGCACCACATGGACTTTATTGTTACTTTTAATGCTGGACACTGGAGAGGCACTTATGAGGACAGTGCTTGATCCTCCCCAGAAGTCCAGGGACCTTTCCAGAATGGGAGATAGACAAATGCACTTTAGGTGGAAGGGTGGGGGAGGATGGAAAGATGACTTCTACAGCTGAAAATGTTTTAAAAGAGGGACAGCTTCTGCTCTTACTCTGGAAGAATGAATTGTAACTCTCTTTTTTTTTTTGGCTCTGTCTCTATCTCTGTCTGTCTCTCTATCACTGTCTCTGTCTTGCTTTTCTCCATCTCTTTCCCTCTCTGTCTCTGTACATCCTGGAAGAAATGATGACTGCTTGTATGTGGCAGATAGAGCATGTATGCTGGCCTAAAAGAGTCTCTGACCATCCTTTTTTTTCTGATAAAAGTATTTTTTTCCAGTTACAGGTAAAGATAGTTATCAACATTTGTTTATACAAGCTTTCCAATTTCAGATTTTTCTCCCTCCCCCCTCCCCTATACAGCAGGTAATCTGATATAGGTTATATATATATATGCGCATATATATAATATTAAACATATTTCTGCATTAGTCATGTTATAAGAGAAGAATCAGAGCAATGAGGATAAACCTCAAAATAGAAAAACAACAGCACCAAAAACAAAAGAAATAGTATGGTTCAATCAGCATCTATACTCCACAGTTCTTTTTTTCTGGATTTGGAAATCCCCTTCCATTATGAGTCCCTTGGAACTCTCCTGTACCATTGCATTGGTGAGAAGAATCTAGTCCATCACAGTTGATCAACACACAATGTTGATGATACTGCATACAGTGTTCTTCTGGTTCTACTCATCTCACTCATCATCAGTTCATGCAAGTTCTTCTAGGTTTCTCTGAACTCCTCCTGCTCATTGTTTCTTACAGCACAATAGAATTCCATTACATTCATATAACACAACTTGTTCAGCCATTCCCCAACTGATGGGCAACCCCTCAATTTCTAATTCTTTGCCACCACAAAAAGAGCAGCTATAAATATTTTTGTACATGTGGGTCCTTTTCCCTTTTTTATGATCTCTTTGGGAAAAAGACCCAAAAGTGGTATTGCTGGGTCAAAGGGTATGCACAGCTTTATAGCCCTTTGGGCATAATTCCAGATTGCTCTCCAGAATGGTTGGATCAGTTCACAGCTCCACCAACAATTGACCATCCCTTTTGCTTTGTGTCCTTTTCTGGGAGCATAAATTATTCAATCCTGAGATGGACATCTTAGCTTTGGCAATAGTTTAGTAAAGTCAAGATGTTGGGAGTTCCTTGGCCCCTCAATTGGAGATGACTGACAGTAGGAGAAATTTCCTGTATTGGAGAAGATGAGCAGACAGGAGGAGGAATCCAAGCTCTGGTTTGTCAGACAGAATCTTTTGGGGGTGCCTGAGCCATCATGGTCTCATCAACATGGCAGATAAGCCAGGATCCATGACTTTTTGTCCTGAGGCATTGGCAGAAGGTAACACAGTCATGGTCTGACCCTTATATCTGGTTCAGCACATGGGACAGTGGCACAGGCCCCAGGGGTGGTGACAGCAGGCAGTGGCAGCAAGCAGCAAGCAGTATTTTGAGCTCCAGTGGCAACCACAAAAGTTAAGGTCCCCAGTGATAGAAGAGTGAGCAGAAACACAGGCCTCAGTAGAGCAGTCACTAATATGAGCAGTGAGAAAGACAAGCCTAACATAAAACTTTACTCACTGTAATCTGGAAATGATGTTTCTCCTTATTGTCACCAAAAACCCAGAGGTCATTAGATAATTCTTCCCTAAGGAAGACCAAGAGGTTGTGTTGATGAGAGGTAGCGTCGGGGAAAGGTGAAATAGTCTCTCTCCACCCTCCTCAGAAAAAAGGAGGCAGGAGCAAAGATTTGGTACAAGTAACTTGCCTAGAGTTGCATATCCAGTATGTATCAGAGCTGGGGACTTGAACCCAGTTTTCCTGGCTTCAAAGCTACGTCTCTAACCATTAGACCATGCTGCCTTTTTGCTTTCTTTATGTTTTCTTTCTTTTCTTCCTACAGTGCTGCCTATGACAGGCTTTTAATATCCTCAAAATTAAGGTTGTCCATAAAATCATTTCAGGAGTAGAAAGTCCTGTGCAAGACATTTAGGACCTAGGCACCATAGAAGCTATAATTATTTCCTAGGCCCCTGCCACATGGGCTGAACTAGCTTTTCCTAAGGCCTCACTCCATGAAGGTTAGGCTAATTTTTCCTTAAAATATATTGAAACTGGGGGCAGCTAGGTGGCACAGTGGATAAAGCACTGGCCTGGATTTAGGAGGACCTGAGTTCAAAGCCAGCCTCAGACACTTAACATTTATTAGCTGTGTGACCCTGAGCAAGTCACTTAAACCCCATTGCATCAGCCATTACCATGGCTCCCTGATCCCAGATTACAAAAATAGTAAAGAGCATAAGGACCTCTAGTTGTTTCTTTAGACTTCTGACCATGGACCAGGATGGGCAACACAGAAGCAGAGAATCAAGTTGCTGGGCAGCCTTTCCACTCTATGAATAAATGAAGCTCCTTTTGTTAATTGCTAAATATTTGTTAATTGCCACAAGACAAAGGTATCTTATTTCATTCCAGTCTTGAATCTGAAGTATTAACTTATTCTACAAGGATCCAAATAGGGAGCTACGATACACAGGATGAACCTCAGAAGAGGAAGAATAACCGAGAGATGGAGACAATGCGAGGGTCTAAAATTGTCAAAAAGAGCAAGTCTGAGGTATGCCTATTATTTCTGGCAGGTGATATTAGATGAAGAATACCCTCTACCAGGGAACAGCCTCAGGCATGCAGTATCTTCCCAAGAATTCCAGGTTTCTGTTGGTGTCAGAAGATGGAAAGAGTTTATTAATTGTTTGTTTGTTCCTTTATTGCCTTTCTTTATATCTTCAGCAGTTAGCACAATGCCTTGCTATTTAAGTGAAGCAGGGCTGTACAAAGTCACCAGCTTCCTCACTCTCTCCTCCAGAGCCATCTGGGTCCAGTAGCAAGATATACATCAGGACAACTGGAGATGGCCCCAGATATGATACTTTTTTCATATTATAATACTTTCAATTTTAAATATATTTGTATTTGTTCTCACTACAATATGAGGTGAGATGATATATCCCTGCTGGTCTGAAAGTTGAGCTTCAGTGGGTGGGGGGGGGGCTCAAAAATTAGCATGAGTGGTTTTGAATTCCAAACGATACCATTTCTGGGTCAGTAGTTTGAGATCCAGTAGCACTCAGGTATAAGGAGTGGAGGTGTAGAAGTCTTTCTGACAGAACCAGTTGACTGGGGCCCCCTCCTTTCTGGATCTTGTGATGACTGAGGGTGGTATCAGCCTGTTCTTCTTTCAAACACCATGAAATAGAGGAAAGGAGCAGCAAGAGTATTGAGTTGTGTATCTGGAACATTAAATACTTAGCTGTTGAGCACTGAAAAGCCAAATTCAGAGCTGGAAAGAAACTTAGACATCATCTAGTCCAGGGCTTCTTAAACTTTTTCCACTTGTGACCTCTTTTCACCTGAGAAATTTTTTTTTTTTTAGTGAGGCAATTGGGGTTGTGACTTGCCCAGAGTCACACAGCTAGTAAGTGTTAAGTGTCTGAGGCCGGATTTGAACTCACGTACTCCGGACTCCAGGGCCAGTGCTCTATCCACTGTGCCACCTAGCTGCCCCAAAAATCTCTTTTTTTTTTTTTTTTTGGTGGGGCAGTGGGGGTTAAGTGACTTGCCCAGGGTCACACAGCTAGTAAGTGTCAAGCGTCTGAGGCCGGATTTGAACTCAGGTACTCCTGAATCCAAGGCCGGTGTTTTATCCACTGCGCCACCTAGCTGCCCTCTCACCTGAGAAATTTTTATGTGATCGCGGCCATATAGGTATATAAAATAGGTATACATAACCTTTTACTATTGCCAATTTTTTTTCATCACCCCCACATTCAGTTATCTACAATTTAAGAAGCTTTGGTCTAGCCCAATCCCCTCATATTACTGAGGCCCAGAGAAAATAAAGGTTTTTCCTAAGGTTCTGTAGATATTACTATCTACACAATTGTTGCACAGACAAGACTTGAGCTCAGGTCCTCTAACTTCAAACCTGACACTTGGGATCTCTTGCCTTCTTGTCCTATTGTCACTCATTCCTTAGAAAACCCCAGCCCTGGGTTACTTCTGCCAGCTGCCTCCTCCAAATCAACTCATATGTTGCTAGATGGAGCTGGGAAAGTCACACAATAGAGTTCATTGGATATACTACAAATTTATATTATCAAACTTCAACTCAGATGTTACTACACATAGGAAATTCTTTTAGTACTCACTAACTAGGGCAGCTAGGTTGCACAATGGATAGAATGCCAGGGCTGGAGTCAGGAAGATACATCTTCTTGAGTTCAAATCTGGCCTCAGATACTTAACAGACATGTGACCCTGGGCAAGTCAGTTTATCCTGTTTGCCTCAGTTTCCTCATTTGTAAAATGAGCTGAAGAAGCAAATGGCAAACCATTCTAGTATCTCAGCCAAGAAAACACCAAATGGGGTCATAGAGACCTGGACACGACTGAAAAATAACTTAACAACAAACTTATTTACCGTCCCACTCCTCACGAAAGCTGTTTCAAGCCATTTCTTCACTTCTCCAGATTCCTATATCTTGTCAGCCATTCAGCTGTGGACCTTCCCTCTTACTTTACTGAGAAAATGAGGCAGTTGGTTTTATGTTGCCTCTTCTTCTCTTCTCTGCATCTCAAATCCTTGACATCACCCCAATCACACTCAATACTACATCCCTATTGTCTCTAATAATGAGGTGGCCCTTCTTGCCAAGACCAACCCATCTCCATATGCCCTTGATCCCATCTCCTCCCATCTTCTCCAATAAATTGCCCCTTTATTCATCCCTTTTCTCTAATATTCAGTTTGGATTGCTCACACACTCCATGCAATCTTGCACCTCTAAACCTTTGTACTGGTTGTCTCTTATACTTGGAAGGGTCTCCCTCCTTCCCTCTACCCCATAGCATCCCTCACTTCCTTCTACAAGCAGCTACATAAAGTCTTTCCTGATTTCCTACAACTGCTACTTCTCGCCCTAACTACTTTGGATTAATTTTGCATTTATTCTATACATATTTATTTGTATAGATTTTCTTTTCTAATAGAATCTCACCTCCCTGAAAGCATGGGATTGTTTCTTTTTTTCAGGTTTGTATTTTCTACTCATATCACCAGAGATTTTTCTAAAGCACAAATCCAACAATTTCACCCTCCTACTCAATAAACTCCAGTACTCCCAATTGCCCCCAGAATCAAATACGAAAGCTTCTATTTGACATTCAAAGCGCTTCAGTATTTAGCTCCATCCCACTTTTCCAGTCTTCTTACATCAGTGACACTGGCCTCCTGGCTGTTCCACTGACAAGACACTCAACCTCTTGACTCTAGATATTCTCCCAGGCTGTTCCCCCATGCTTGGAATGCTCTCCCTACTCACTACTGACTTCCTTGACTTCCTTTAAGTGCCAACAAAAGTTCCCCATCTCCTACAGGAAATCTTTCCCAACCCCTCTAAATTCTAGTGCCTTCCCTCTCTTAATTACTTCCTATTTCTCCTGTGTGTAGCTTGATTGTACATACAGTCATACCTTGGCACTTGGTTTCAAAACCTGAGTAATTCAGTATTCAATGCATTTTGATGAAAAAAAAAATGCTTCAGCACTGGATGCTTGCTCATCGCACTTGCTAAAACCTGTATGAGTCAAGACACTGCTCCACATCCTATCTCTCCGGATGTTAGTATCTTTTAGTGTGCTAGTGGTAACAAAATGTTGGATTGAAAGTGGATCCCAATTAGGCTCATGGAGATCCAATCCCAGCGGAAACAGGACCAACAGAGCCCAAATGAGAACCAGGCTGGTGAGCTGGCATCAGGAACAGAGGGGGCAAGGTCCCCCATGCTGCCCCGAAGGCCCAATTCCCCACCACCAATTTACTGCATTAAACAGAAGTTGGGGGGGGGAGGAGACGTGGGGAAAGGTCATTCAACAAGTGGTCTAGCCACCGTCAAGGTTCTACTTTCCCTGAGAACAAACAGGAGCCAACAGACACAGCCCAGGCTGCTGTCAATTACCCAGGAAACCTTCTGAAACCCTCCTCCTCCTCTTTGCAGCTGCTGCCACCTGCCACCAGCTGCCATTGCAGCCTTCAAGAAAAAGACTTCTTTGCTTCTCTTTTTTTCTTTTTTTTCTTTTCTTTTTTTTTGTGAGGCAATTGGGGTTAAGTGACTTGCCCAAAGTCACACAGCTAGTAAGTTGTCAAGTGTCTGAGGCCAGATTTGAATTCAGGTCCTCCTGACTCCAGGGCTGGTGCTCTATCCACTGCACCACCTACCTGCCCCATTTTTGCTTCTCTTTTAAGCTCTGCCTCAGCCCTCCCAAGAAAGGGAGCAGCAGGCTGGGTGTATTGGGGGGGGGTATTTCATGTTATTCCCCTGGCAAAACATCTGCAGGTGTTGGGAGCTCATTATCTCAGACAGCACAGCAACAGCCTCTCCTCTATACACAACCTCACCCCATCTCCATGTCCCTGAAGGAAATGGATGTCTGTACTGAAATATGGTTTGAGGTTCCCCTGCATTATCCCATGATGAGTAGTCATCATAACTGGGGGGATGGGGGAGTGTGCAGGAGGGGGTGACAGTATGGAGAAAGAATTTGGGGGCGAGGAAAATGAATTCCTTTTTAAAAGTTGGCTTTTGTTATTTTTTAAATTAAAAAACTCCATTAATTTATACATTGCCAAGTAAAATGTGAAATTTCTGGGGTTCAGAAACAGATTGTTTCAATTTACATTACTCCAGATGGGAAAAGTTTCTTCAGTACTTGTCGATTTCACTACTCCTCATGCCTTCTGGAACCAATTAATGATGAGTACTGAGGTACCACTGTATTTGTTTGTCTGCTGTCTCTCTTTTTAGACTGTGAGCTCCTTGAGGTCAGAGCCTGTCTTTTGTCTCATTTTGTATCCCCAGCACTTAGCACAGTGCCTGGAACATAGAAGAAACTTATGATTGTTGACTTACCGATGTAGTAGGTAATTAATAAATGCTTAATGGTAGTTAGTGATTACATAGTGCTTAGTAAGTGCCAGGTGCTTTAAAAATATTAATCTCATTTGATCCTCATAATAACCCTGGAAGGTAGGTACTATTATAATGCCCATTTTACAGGTGAGGAGACTGAGGCTGAGAGAGGTTAAGTAATTTTCCCAGGGTCACACAGCTAGTAAGTATCTGAGACCAGAATTGAACTTAGATATTCCTAGGATGAAGGGTAATACAGTTAGCAATAGTAACTGTGAAAGAAATGATGATGAAAAAAAGAAAGAAAGAAATGATGAGCAGGATGCTATCAGAAGAACTTGGGAAAAATGCAATCCATCTACAGAGAAAGAACTTATGTTATCTGAATACAGATTGAAGTATAATTTTTTTTGTTTGTTCCTCTTTCTAAAGTTATTTTGTCTGTTTTCTTCCACAGCCTGACTAATATGGAGATGTTTTGCATGACTGCACATGTATAACTTATACTAAATTGCTTGAGTTCTTAGGGAGGGGTGGGGAGGAAGGGAGGGAGGAAGAGAATTTGGAACACAAAGGTTTTTTGTTTTGGTTTGGTTTTGGTTTTTTGGTTTTTTTGCGGGGCAATGGGGGTTAAGTGACTTGCCCAGGGTCACACAGCTAGTAAGTGTCAAGTGTTTGAAGCTGGATTTGAACTCAGGTCCTCCTGAGTCCAGGGCCGGTCCTCTATCCACTGCGCCACCTAGCTGCCCCATGGAACACAAAGTTTTAAAAAATCAATGCGAAAATTTGTTTTAACGTGTAACTTGAGCTTAGGTATTCCTAACTCTGGGTCCAGCACTCTATCCACTGCTCCACCTAGTTGTTTGTTGATTGATTGACTGACTGACTTTGCCCTTATTCCAATATGGCAGGAGTTGATGCACACCCAAATTATACAGCAAACATTTAATTTACACTTGGTTCCTGGTTAGCTTTGATCTCAGAAATCCTGGTCCTGAACAGAATCCTAGTCGAAAAATCTTCACAGTACCTAGAGAAGTAACTAAGATAAGGCTAATGGGGGCTCTGCCCAAGGGCAGACAATTGCCAGTGAATTGGACCCAGAGCCACTTGCTTGCAGAGTGGTTCTATTCCTTTAAGAAAGAAGGTAGGGGGGCAGCTAGATGGCGCAGTGGATAAAGCACTGACCCTGGATTTAGGAGTACCTGAGTTCAAATCCGGTCTCAGACACTTAACACTTACTAGCTGTGTGACCCTGGGCAAGTCACTTAACCCCAATTGCCTCACCCAAAAAAAAAAAAAAAAGAAAGAAGGTAGGGTGGGACAGAGTGGTGGAGAGGGCCTAGAAGTGGGGCAGGGACAGAGCCAAGTATTTGGCATAGGGATCGGGGCATAGAGTCAGGGATGGAAGAGGAAGGAGGCAAAGGAGAGAAACAACTCCTTCATTCCTCCTGGAAGTTTGAGCTTTCCTTGAGTCACCAACACCTCCCAGAGCCTTTGCCTTTCCCCTGAAGTTTCTCTCCCCCCAACCGGCCCAACTTCTCAAACGATTCTAAGATTAAGCTACGGGAGAGTGTTGGGGGGATGGGGAAGATGGAAATTGACTGGGAACGGGAGTGCCGGTTCACCAAGGCTAATCCTTGTAATGAGTTCAATTGCTTCAAGCTATGGAGTTCTCGCACTCACACCTTCGTCCCATGGAGTGGGGTAATGGAAGTGGGGGACAGGGGTTTATCTCTGTGTCACATAGGTTAGGAAAGGGTGGATTCAGGGGCACCTCCCTAACTTCTTAGACGTTCCCAGATTGGGAAAGGGGAGGGAGTGGTTGAGCGTGGCGAGACCTGAGGACTGAACCCCCTCCCCCGACTCACCTATTTAACTGCTTTTTCTGATCTATTAGACCTAGGGTATTTGCTACAGAAAAACCAGTGCTACCCTCACCCCACCCAAATGTCCCCAACTTGCCCCAACAGACCCTGGTCTAAGAATTCAAAGACCTGAGTTCTGGTCTCCATCCTGACACTAACCCCGGGGCTCTGTTCCCTCATCTGTGAATCGAGGGGCATTGTACAAGGGGGTTCCTGAGGTTCCTTCTGGCTCTGACAGTGAGTTTGGGAGTCTCTCGATCCTCCTCAGCACACATTCAGAGTCACAAAGAGCTGAAGGAGCCTTCCTCTGTGACGTTCCTTGGCTTCAATTTCCTCCTCTTGCAAAATGAACAAATTGTGTTAGATGATCTCTAAAGTCTTTTCCAGAACATGACACTTTGAAGGTTTAGCGTTGGGGCTTGGGGGAGGGGGGTGTTGGCTTCAAGTCTTCCTTTAGCCTGACCCTAAAAGCACTTATGTGTTGCAAGGGTTACCACTCTACCCTTATACCCCAACTTTCAAGCTGCGTTGTGGCCGCAGAGTGAAAAGAGGATCTGACCTTAGAGCTCCTACTGATTAAGAACCATTAGGCTAATTAGGAACCATACTTATCCAAATGGGGGGAGTGGGGCAGGGCAGTGGTAGCCTCTTCATCAGCAGCTGCATCATGGTTTTCTAAGGTCCTTGTCTCCCCATAAGGAATAGAATTCACGACCAACACCACCCCAGATGAGGGAGGTCTTTCTTCTACTTGCCTTAGATGCCCATTCTATTTTGAGACAGCTCTAATTGTTATGGTGTTTTCTTTCTTCAAACCTAAATTTGACTCTTTTCCACTTTCACCAAGTGTTCCTAATTCTGACCACCCAGGGCCACAAAGAAAGAGTCTAATCTTCATTCATCAGACAGCCTTCAACTCCTTGGAAATACTGTCAGATTCCTTGTCCCCGATCCTCCAGTCTTCTCTAGGCTAACTGTCCTTGCTTTCAGTCAGTTCTCATATGGCATGGTCTCCCATTCCGTCATTATCCTGGCCACTCTCCTTCGGACATACTGTGGCTTAGCAATGAGTTTCCTAAAATGTGGCAACCAGAACTGAACACAACACTCCATGTATAATCTGACCCAGGCACAACACACACACACACACACACACACACACACACACACACACACACATCGGTTGGTCCCAAGCCTAAAATGTGCTTTACTGTTTTTCCTTGGGGGGGCGGGGAAGGGGAGGGGAGGGCCTTGCCTTGTCACATTGTTTGACTCATAGCTGGATTAGTCCACCAATATCCCAGCTCTTGTCAACAGGAACTTGTTTGTAGCCTTTCTTCCCTGATTCTATTACTAAGTATGGTCTTTTGCCTTATTTCTTTTTCTTTTCATCTTATAAAAGTTGTCCTATTTTTGCACCTCCCTCCCACCCCCCGCAGTCCTGGATACCTTGTACTCTAGTCTTCCTGGTTTTACAAGATGATGAAATGGTAAGGGTGCAGTCTATTGCCATAGAAGACAGAAAGCTAATTGACCTTATACAGGGATTGAACTCGGTGACCTTGGCCTCATTAGCACTTCGCCTCCGTTAGCCATGGAGATGAACTTGCATTGTTCCTCCTGCCCCTGAGGTTTCTTTTCAGAAGTATGAGATATAATTGTAGCATTGTTCTTTAGGGTTCCCAGGGGCTGAAGTCAGTACCCTAGGTTGGGTAGCTTTTTTTCCTTCAAAGTGCCTAGCTCATAAAACATAGTAGGCAGTTAGGAAATACTTGTCGATTGACTAATAGAGTATATAAAATATTGCCTTGTTTACTACTTTCATGTGTGTGTGTATCTTGCCCTCCCACTTAAAACTGTAGACTCTTTGTGGACAGGGACTATTTCTATGACTTTTTTTTTGTACACTCCTACAGTGCTTAAAAAGGGTTGTTAGCTAAAAGAATGAATAACTTCAAGATGTTAAGCTTGGATGAGTGAGGAAATAGTGTTGCTGATGAAAGGGGTTTGGACACTGGGAATGAGGGATTTAGACACTGGGAGTGAGGGTGCAGGTTTATAGGGGAAAAGTCATTAGTTTGGGACATAATGAATTTCAGATTACAGTATGACATATCAGTGTAAATATCCTATAGTCAATTGGAATTACAGAACTGGAGCTTAATTGGGAAGTAATGACTAGAGGTACAGATTTAGGAACCAGCAAGTGGTTCTATTCCTCCAAGAAATGAGTTCTCCAAAGAAATGGGATTGTACAGAGGAAAATAAATGATCATGGAATCAGCTTAGTGGTGGAGGGGGTGGAAGTTGTGTCATGCTCTGGGAAACAAGAAAAAAATCTAGAAAGGAAGGCAAACAGGGCATGGAAAGATCATAGAGGTTAGGAAAGTTAGGGTAATATAAAATGGGGGAAAGCCCAAGGAGAGTGTAAGGAGAGAGTGATCCTCAGGACCACTTACTGCGGAGAGTTCAAGGAAAACCCAAGGAGTGGAGAAAAGGTAGAACAGTTTGCCAAGATGTTACACAAGAAAATAATTTCAGACTAATGGTGGCTACAGGGGATTGATTTTAAGGGGTGAAAGGTGGTGTGTGTTGTGTGTGTGTGTGTGTGTGTGTGTGGTGTGTGGGTGTGTGTGTGTGTGACAAAATCAAGTCAAATGAGGAAGGCAAGGAGATAGGATGGCAGCTTGGGGTGAGAGGGACAATAGAGTCAACAGAAGGCTTTTTTAAAATATAGGAGAGTCCTGTATATGTTTGAAGGTAGAGAAGGAAGTAGTGCAGAGAGAGAAACCAAAGATGATACAGAGAAGAGAGTTGGGAAAGGATCAGAGCTCTCCAAATGATTTAGTCTAACTGGTAGTGGGTCTTTAATCT
The DNA here is from genome assembly GCF_019393635.1 of Dromiciops gliroides. Taxonomy (NCBI): domain Eukaryota; kingdom Metazoa; phylum Chordata; class Mammalia; order Microbiotheria; family Microbiotheriidae; genus Dromiciops; species Dromiciops gliroides. Next base: position 338,118,832 of record NC_057861.1, read on the forward strand.
TCACTTCAGTGGTCATCAATGTAAATTGTCTCCCAGGGACAGCACAGGGAACTGTGCAGCAGAAAATCCCCTTATGGAGATATTCTCAAAGAGAAACCAGGATCTCTTCCAAAGCTTGCCTGTTTACTTAGTGAGGTATGTGATGACCTCTACTGGTTCATGTGTGCACATACAGAAAATGTCATACATAGCATGTGGCTGTTTCTGATAGAGCTATCCAGGTTACAGGGCTTAATTCCAGGAAAGCGAAAGAAGGATTTAGAAGCATAATATTGTAACCAAATCCCAGGCAATTTCTCTGGTCTCCCCCTTTTATGTGGGAACATGAAGAGGATGAAGAAACAACCATAAAAGTGGGATGATCTCTTGAATCGGGTTACAGGGGAGTTGAATTAGGGGTTGCCTGGGTTAACTAGGTTGTCAAGGGAATTTATCTCTTATTTACATCTTTTTTTTTCCAGAGTAAAATTTTCAAGAACTTATTACACATTTTTTTTTTCCTTCTCCCTCTTTTCCTACAGGAAAGACAGAGTACAAAGAGTAAAGAAACCTAGATTTATTTCTCCATTAGTTACGTTAGCCAATTGTAGGACGTCTGTTACAGATACTCCCTTCACTTCAGTGTCTTCATCTATAGGATGACGCTATTGGACTAGACAATTTCTAAGATGCCATCCAGAACTAATGTTCTGAGTAAGAGAATCCTTAAATTGGTTTGAACTACAATGTGAGATATACTAACTGGAATAATTACAATAATAAACTATATTGATATAGTCCCTTTAGGAAGTAAAACACTTTTATTTACATTATCTCATTTGGCAAAATCATGGGAGCATAGATTAAGCGAGAGACAGTCCCTTCTCCTTTCCACTCCTTTTTGCCGATAAGGGAAACTGACACCCAGAGAGGGTAGACGTCTTGATAATAGATGGTGAGATTTAAAGCATTCTAATTGTATACCTATGCTTATGCCAGTGTATGCATGTGTGTATATGTAAATATATGCATATCTCTATACAAAGTATGCTATAAGAAAGTATATTTTGACATGACAAAACAAAGGGAACTTCTTGTTAATTAAGCTAATTAGATCTGTGTGCTCCACAAACCGTGTGATTTGGGTCATAATGCCCATCTTTCGGCTAAGATTTTCCGAGTGGGCTGTCCACACCAATGAATTCAGGCATCAGTGTCTTCAGACACAGCCTGTGGATTTCTTTGGGGACAAAAATGAAAATGCTCTTGGAAGAACAGGGTTGTCGTTATGACTCCCCCATAGAATGTGCATTTTATCTCGTCCGCTGGAGCCGAGAGAGAGTAAATGAGCTCCCTGGGTCTTTTGAGACCCCCTGGAGCGAACAGCCAGCCTCCTGGGCAGCCACCATGTTCCGCAGGCAGCTTTTTAAACGCCTGGAGAGACCGAGTCTGTCTCTTCACGCAGTGCAGTCTTCGGCCGCAAGGGGCGCTGCGCAGGGCTGCGATTAAACCCCCAAGCGCCCGGCGCGCGCTCTCAGAGTGCAGCTGGGGGCCCGCACACGCTGCTGCTGTTGCAGCTGGAGCTTCTTCCTCTTTTCCTCCTGCTCCTCTTATTCCTTCTCCTTCTTTTCTTCCTTCGTCTTCCACTTTCTTGCACCTTTTCTTTTTTTCCTTTTTTTTCTTTTCTGTGCCTCTCTGAGCGCGCCCCCCCCCCAACCTTTTGGGGAGGTTCGGGTCGCTGCTGCTTTCTCCTGCTGCCCTCACGTTTCTGCAATCCGTGCTGCTGCTGCCGCCGCCGCTGTTGTTGCTGCTGCTGCTGCTGCTGCTGTTGGTGGTGCTGGCGCATCTGCATCCGCGCCACCCCTGCCGAGCTTGCCGGGAGGGGGGCTGCTTTTCGCTCCCGCCTTCCCAGCCTTGGGTGCATTTCGCATCCATAATTGTGTATTGTCTCTAGGTAAAAGACCTTTGCCCCTCCCCTCTTTCATTCGCTCCTACCTTCCCAAAGACCTAGGACCCCGGGCTGAGCTGAGCGTGGGGAGTGAGGGAACGAGCAAGCGAGTGAGCGAGAGAAAGACTGGCCACGGAAGAGGCTGCTGCGCTCGGTCGCTTTCCCTGCGCGGATTCCATGTGGATCTTTCGGGCTTCCTCTCTGGGTTTTGGATTACAAATCTGCACCTGAATGATCGCCTTGTCCCGAGCCGGGAATCTGCGTCCGGGCCAGCGGTAGCGGCTGCAGACTCCCGAAGGAGAGCTGGGGGTGGGTGGGTGGGAAGGGTGGGAACCCTGGGGGAAGAAGAGGCTTCCGAAAGAGGACGAGTTGAACGGGCTGCACTGGCAAGAGAAGAGAGCGTGGAGAGCGGAATGGGGAAATTTCAGTCCAAACACGGTAAGTAAGAGCTGGAGTTGTTGCTGTGGTTGGGAAGCGGGCAGGGGAGAGGGCTCCTGAGGTTGGGGTGTTAAGAAAGGAGGGAGAGCAGGTTGCGGTGGGCACTTTACATTGGGACGTTGCATCCTTTTGCGGGTTGAAAAACATCTCAACTGTATTTTCCCCCTTTTCCCTTCTCTCCCCCACCCCCCGTCCTCCGCTCCCCACCTCCCGTCTCTCTTCCTCTCTTCTACTCTGCCTTTGCCAACTGGCGACAGCAGCATGCAAGAGAAGAGAAAACCCAGAAGGTGAGAGGAAAAAGGGGGAGCTGGGGTGGGGTGGGGTGGATGGAATGGGGTGCTTGCTGCGGATTGCCTGGAGCGGGCCTGCTAAGTGCTAGCGGGGATCTTAGTCCAGTCCCTTTGCTTCCATCTGGGTGTGCGGGAGGAGAGATGAGGATGCTGTCTTCTTTCCTGGGGAGAAGATGCTGCTCTCCCTGCAGCCGTGGTGGTACGTGTCTGCTTGACTCACTGACCCCGGAGTTAGGAGGGGGTTAATAAGTAACCCTGGGTATCTCCTCCTGAGCCCTCGGGGTGAGTCGTCTTATCTGACTGCAAATCTTACCTTTTCCTACCCCTGGAGGGACAAGCTTTGATCTCCCTTTGATATGGGAATCTGAAAGACTAGTGATTTTCCTTTCTTAGAAGAAGGGATTCTAACTCCCTCCTCTCAGCTGGGGCTGAAGAGCGGTTTGGGAAATAGTTAAACTGTGGCGGGGAAAGGCTGTTAGCTACCTTGGGACCTCACTTTAGACTGGATGAGCCCCTCCTGTCTGCGTATCCTGGGCAGGCTCTCTCCCGTAATAGGATTTCCCCGCCCATACGACCCCCCTTCCGCACATCCCCCAATCCCCTACGAGCCTTGTAGTGTGAGAGTCGGAGGTCGGGTTGCCTCCTGTCTCTGGCTTGTCACTGGAAGCGCATCTCGTAACCGCTCGGAAGTTTGTGGTTTTGCCTTCATTAATAGTTTGCTTCCCCCCTTTTCCTTTGGGATGTCTGTTTCCCGTACGTCCCGTGCTGGCCGGGTGTTGCAGGGGACAGCTTTGTGGTGAACTCCTACGTGGGCAACCGTAAAGGCTTGGAAGAAGGGGACAGATTTGGAGTCGGGGAGCACAGGTCGAGAGACAAACAGGTGAGAGACACTACCATCCACCTCGCCTAGCTTCCGCAGCTGCCTAACAGGATAGGGGAAAGAACTTGCATTCTATCCACTTGGTTCCTTTCTAGTGACAGACTCGTGCTGGTGCTCTGGCTTCCTCCAGAAATAAGGAATTATTCTTCCTACACCCTTGCTTGGAATCCCAGTACTGTACTCAGAAGTAATTGGGAGGGAGCTGGTTCCTGGTGTGAAATCATGCGTCAAGTATCTATACCTGGTGATTGATTCAGTGTAACAATTTCTCCAAAATACTGCTTCGCATGGGGGGGGGGGATGGGGGGGCAAGAAGATGCCAGACATTCGTGGAACTATAGAGAGTTACAACCTCAAAAGTAGACAGTTACTAGGGTTTTACCTGGAAAGTGGAAACAAAAGTGCTCTTTTCGTATTTAAATCAAAGTAAGAATGCCAGTACCTAGCATTTACGAACCATGCTGAAGCCTGGAGACATTTAGTAGACAAGTGTCATCAATTGTTACCTATTTTACCTATTCTTCCTGATTAAAGGAGGAGTTATGGGTCTACGCTAATGGAGACTCTGAGAGGAGATTAAACTCAGGTTGGCATTGCTAGACTTTGGAAGGAATCTTTGATTAAGCTCTAACAGGTATTCGAAATGCATTCACAGCCATGGATCATTCCATGAGAGTTTCCTTGTTACATGAAGTGTGACTGGACCTTTTCTTCTTTCTTCTTTACTCTTCTCATTGTCCTCCTCCCTCTCCCCCCCTTTGAAATATACTATTTCAAAAGTTCTTAACCTGTGGTCTATGAACATACTTTTTAAAAAATTGACGATTCTATTTAACATGATTTTAATTTCCTTTGTAATCTTCTGCATTTTATTTTATGCATTTGAAACATTATTCTAAGGAGTCCATAGGGTTCACCAGACAGAAAAAGGGGTCCATGACATTAAAAAGGTTCAGAACCCCTGATTTAGATGTAATGAAGCATATTGGTCTCCAGGCATTGATGGGTGTTTTGGTATAAAAGAGCATTTTCCAAAGTGGAGAGTGGGGATCTCCCGTTTAGTAGGAGCATCATGGTCTTGTGGTAGAGTGTGAGCTACTTGAGAGCAAGGATTGTTTCATTTCCAGCAACTGTGTCCCCTATGCTTAACTGTGACTCAAACATTTTAAACATTTAATAAATGCTGATTGATTGATTGACAGAATACTCAAAGTTCAAATACTGAGTTCAAATTCTGCCATTTCCTAACTGTATGACCACAGCCAAGTTATTTAATGTCTCTAAGCCTCAGTTTCCTCATCTAAGATTACACATGTACAATACTAGATTAGTGTCGGGTATTATGCTAAAGTTTTTACCAGAGTCTCGCCTCTGCATTTGCTTATGTGCATAAACTGACTGGAAATAGGAAAAGTCATGTACAGAAAATGAAAGGGGAGGTGTTTCTTTGATATTTTCAGACGCCAGAGTCAGCTTTCAGGGCAGTATCTACCAAGCATAAGGATGGCTTATACAATTATGGCCAGATCAGACTTGACCCCAAAATATAGTTGGCTTGGATTCATTCATGAGTCCAGATTGTATGGCCAAAGTGGATGGCAGGCACATGGAATCAGAAGATTTCTTCATGTGTGGAGACAACATCTGGGAAACAGGACCCACCAAATTTTTGTCCCCAGGCAGAGTGAAATGGCTACTTGGCGGTCCTCCCATTAGTGTGATCAATGTGGACTGCCAACCAAGTAACAGCCCCCACCCCACCCCCAGCCCCAGCACACCTCCCCAAACTCTCCGTGGATTGTATGGCATGGATACTTAATAGATTGCAGACCATGCTGATGAAACTGATCTCCCGAGCATTTGGTCCCTCCCATAAATGAGTCTGAACCTAAATCATTTAAGACAAGTGTTGGCCGAGACCCTAGCAGCTTTCAAAAGGACACTCATCCTTCTAGTCTGTGTGGATGTTTGTTTGTATAGTTATCGATTATTTAAAGTCATTTGCTGCTGTGGGCATAACACTAGTTAGTTGTCCCTGAAACTGAAGTTGGAATGTGATGTATTAGGACTTAAGTTGTGTATGTATGCATACACTCCTAAACTTATCAATCACATATTGGAAAGTGAAATTAGTTTTAAGCACAAATTTTATTCTATGGTGTATATGCAAATGTATGCTTATATGTATGCTTTTATGCTTTATACTTTCTACCACTTTCTTTTTTTTCTTTTTTCGTGGGGGAGTGAGGGGCAATTGGAGTTAAGTGACTTGCCCAGGGTCACACAGCTAGTAAGTGTCAAGTGTCTGAAGCAGGATTTGAACTCAGGTTCTCCTGAATCCAGGGGCTGGTGCTTATCCACTGTGCCACCTAGCTGCCCCTTTTCTACCACTTTCAATGATGTGATTTGATAAGTTAGGAGTGTAAGTTAAATCTTACTCTATGTATGTATGCACATATGTATACTCACATAGAATAATATTTGTGCTTAATACTTTCTACCATTTTCAACAGAAAACACAAACTCTTACTAAACTAAATATTTGCAAAGGATGTTATGAATGGGGCAGCAGTGTATAGAGCAGTCGCCCTGGATTCGAGGAGGACCTTAAGTTCAAATCCGACCTCAGACACTTAACACTTACTAGCTGTGTGAGTCTGGGCAAATCACTTAAGCCCAATTGCCTCACCAAAAAAAAAAAAAAAAAAAAACAAGGATGATTAAGAACATTTTAAAAGGTACCAACTATGTAAATGTCATTAATATTTAGGGGGCATACCTATATACTATTTCTCAACATCTTTCTCCACCTACAGACCTTATCTTAAGATATCTGCTCATTCATATTTTTGGCAGAAGAATAAAATATTGTCTGCATCTTTTCTGTGGATTACATTAATACGTAATAGGGAGATGTTGAAAACCAGTCGATTTTGTGCTCTCTCTCTCTCTCTCTCTCTCTCTCGCCTCTCTCTCTCTCTCTCTCTCTCTCTCTCTCTCTCCCTCTGTTTGTGTCTCTCTGTCTTGGTCTCTTTCTGTGTCTCTGTGTGTCTCTCAGTCTGTTCCACCCCACCCCACTCCCAGCCGCAATCCCCCCAGGTTTGTCTTACACATCTTATCTAGCTCTCATTTATGTGTCATTAACTTCCTCAAAATTAAAAAAAAATCACACAACTTTTTAAAGTGGCCCATTAAAATAGTATTCAGGGTTAGAGAAGGGGTAAGTTCTGGATTATTAGGTTGTTGCTAAGGACTTCCTAACTAGCTATTAAGCCTTGTTCCTTTATGACATTGTTTCGAGGTTCCCTAGCTCTTCCTCCTTATCTGAAAAACAAAGCACTTATTAACTGTTCCATAGGGTGTGATCAAATCAATAACAATATTTCTAAAACCCTTTGAATTAGCCTAGTTTATATGCCTTGGGAGATACTGATCTATTAGATAAAGGCAATTTCACCTACTTGTTCTGAATGAAGTGGGGGGGAAAATAAGGGAAGCCATTCAAACAAGTAAGATTCAAGCATTTTTTCCCAAGTGTATCTGATATTGAGTCCTCTGAAAAAATTTAAATTGGGTTATCACGACTGATATGTTATTGTGCTGCATCTTAACAAAATTTAGGAGTATTTTTCAAAGAATTGAATGTTTCTGAACAAGAAAAAAAAATGTCTCCTCTATGGCTGATGTGAAAAGCTTCAGCTCATATTCTTCTTGGACCCAAAGAACCTTGGAGTTGATATAGACTCTTAAGTCCAACCTTCTAACTGATTAGGGAATCCCTTCCAACATCCCTGATGGCCTCTGCTTGTAGCCCTCCAGTGCAGGGAACAGTCTATCTCCAAAAGAAATTCCATTCCATTTCTGACTAGCTTTTATGGTAACAAGGTTCTTCCTTCCGTTCAAAATCTGCCTCCTCTAACCTGTCATCAGTGAGGCACAGAGTCTATCCTTTCTAATGTTCCTTAGACTCCTTTGCTGGATCATCTTCCAGAGGTCTGTCCTGGGCTTGCCATTCTTCTCTCTATATACTACCACACTTGGTGGATCTCATCAGCTCCCATGGATTTCAATGATCATCTCTGTATTGATCCTGAAATTAAGATGTCCAGTAGACATTTTAAATCTACATGTCCAAACAAACCTCATTGTCTTTCTCTCTAAAGCCTCCCCTCCTAACTTCTCTATATTTTAGAGAGCAACACCAATCTCCTGGTCCCTCAGGCTTGCAACCTAAGTGTTATCCTCAATTCTTCACTATCTCTCCCCATATCCAGTCTATTGCCTGTTGGTTTCACTTTTGCATTTCAAAAATATGCCCCCTTCTCTCCTCTGATCCTGCTACCACCCTTGTTCAAGACTTCACCTCCTACTCCTAAACTATTGATAATAGACCCCGTTGGGTGGGTTTTCCTGCCCTCAAGTCTCTCCCCACTCCAATCTAGTCCTCCATCAACTGTCAAAGTGATTTTCTTGTTTTGTTTTTGTTTTTGGAGGGGCAATAAGGGTTAAGTGACTTGCCTAGGGTCACACAGCTAGTAAGTGGCAAGTGTCTGAGGTCGGATTTGAACTCAGGTCCTCCTGAATCCAGGGCCAGTGCTTTATCCACTGAGCCACCTAGCTGATTTTCTTAAAGTGATTTTCTTAAAGCATAGGTCCATACCACCACCGACCACCACCACCACACCTCTAGACTTAATAAATTCGAGTGGTTCCTTATTGCCTCCAAGATCAAATGCAAAAATCCTCTGGTATTCAAAGCCCTTGTAACCTACACCCACTCTACCCCCCCTACTTTTCCAATCTTCTTACACCTATACTTTCTGCCACATACTCTTCACTCCAATGACACTGGCTTCCTAACTGTTCTGAGAAGAAGACTCCATCTCTTGTCCTTGTGCACTTTCTCTGGTTGTCCCCCCATACCTGGAATGGTCTCCCTCCATATCTCCCCTCCTGCTGTGTCTGGCTTTCTTCAAGAGCCAATCAAAATCCTGTCTTCTAAAGAAAGACTTCCCCCAACCCCTCTTAATTTCTAGTGACTTCTTTCTTATAATTATTGTTGTTTCCCTGTTAGGTTGTGAGCTCCTTGAGAGCAGGCACTGTCTTTAGTCTCTTTTTGTATTCTCACTCCTTAGTGCAGTGTCTGAAAAATAGTAGGCACATAATAAATACTTATTGATTGACTGATAGCAAGTATTTTGGTATAGTCTGCTTAACAAAAGATGGGAGAGTGGCTCAATACATAGCCCTTCCAGGAACTGCCCCAGCTTGTTTTGGTTGGTTATTAGAATAGGCAGCTATGAAACCATCTTTAGTCACATCTGCTAGGTTCCATAGGTGTGATATAAAGATCCTGGAAGAATCATTTAATAGAGACAAAGGATCACCAAATGTTGGAAGCAGAAGGGACCTTTGGTGATCATTTATCCTAACCTATTAATTTCACAGATGAGGAAGCTGTGGTAACCTAAGGTTATGAGGCATAAATGAGCTGTTCTAAGATTAGATAGAAAAATTAGCTATTTTTTCAAAGTGATTAAGAATGGCATCCTGGTAACTTGGGAGTTCTCTGAAGAACGGAGATTTCATTTGCAATTTATTTCATGTGATTGAATTCAGTAAAATCATGGAATGTTAGACCTGCAAGGGAGGACCCTAATGGTATGTCATTTAGTCCAGTTTTTACTACATACCATTCTGAGAGAGGAATAAGTCCTTCTAAGTGTTGTCTGGCTCAACAAGGTTCCCAAGACACCTCCCTCTAAGCTGGTGATAACTCCTTCAGAGCCATTTCCATTTTAAAAGATTTGGATGCTTTGAACATTAAGAAAAGTGGACTGAATTTGTTGTATTATAGCAAGTGACCTATGGAGAAAAGTATTGTATGTATATTCATCACTGTCATTCAGACAGTCACGTTTATGTTTGACATACAGGCCTCTTAAAAAATGAACCTGTCATTTTAGCTAGTGAAGACGCAGATTTCCATTCAGAGTGAATTTAACAAGGTTTCTGGTTGGGAAAGTTTATAGTCTTAGTTTAGACTTTAAAGAAGTTTTTTGTTGTTGTTGTTTTGTTTTTGTGGGGCAATGAGGGTTAAATGACTTGCCCAGGGTCACATAGCTAATAAGTGTCATGTGTCTGAGGTCAGATTTGAACTCAGGTGCTCCTGAATCCAGGGCCTATGCTTTATCTACTGTGCCACCTAGCTGCCCCCCAAAGAAGTTTTTTTAAATGAGGGGTGATTTAAACATGAAATAGCAGTGCACCATAGCATCATTGTTGAAACAAAGGAATTATCCAAATAATGCAAAAGTGGTTTTTCAATTTCCCACAGAAGTCAGATATGAAAAAACAAAGAGCTCTCTTCCAAAGCAGATTGGACCCTGGATTCAGGAAGACCTGAGTTCAAATCCAGCCTCAGACACTTGACACGTACTAGCTGTGTGACCCTGGGCAAGTCACTTAACCCTCATTGTCCTCCCCCCCCCAAAAAAAAACCCCAGATTGAACAAGAGAGCTATGGTGCAGTGACAAGAACACAGAATTTGGATTCATAAGAGTAGGGTTCAAATCCTGCTTCTGCTGGGTGACCTTTCAAGTCATCTAACCTCTCTCATGTCTAAAATGATAGGGTTGAATCTCAAAGGTTTCTTCCAAATGTAAATGTTATGAACTATTTTCCTGGTTTGGAGGTGCCCTATGTCTATGAGATTACCTCTTTTGCAAACTGACAAATTCTGGTGTCCAGAAAGGAGAGGTAATATGAGAAAATGTCCTATGTTGTGTATGAGTCAATGAGCTAAAAATTTCCAATTTCTAAAGCAAAGGGCTCTTGAGCATAATATCAGCTCCCCTCCAGCTAGTCTGCATGATTTGCCATGGTTTTATTAGCTGATTTTTGGAAGTTTGTAAGAAAAAAAGATTTCATAGGCAGGAAACAAACGGCCAATATACACAAAAATTTTGTGCCAACTGAGTAACAGTTTGTTTTCTTTCTCTGTCACTTTTATATTTGTGGCTTATTTACCTACAGAATTTTAGTTTTATTAGTTAAGAACTTACATATTGCTTTTCCTCAAAAGAACATAAGGCCTATTATAACTATCAGAAATTCAGATTTTCAAAGAGACCATCATCCCCCTTCTACACTCTCATGATAGATGGCCTGTAAGTTGCCAGCTATCTAAAAGAGGCCTAATTTTAAAGGAAATATTACAAATGCAAATAGCAAATTATTACACTTAAAAGATTTGGGTTCACTTAGTGAAGTTGGTTATTATATGGTGCTAATGGAACCACGGTAAAAGGTTCAACACTGTCTGTTCTCAGGCCACAGATTCCCCATCCGGATCTGTAAAACATTCTGTGCAATGTTTCCCTTGGGTGCTAGGAGGGACAACTGGGTGGGGGTGTGGATGGATTGGCATAAATCCATCTCTGCTACTGGAAAAATGACTCTAAGACCATGGTGGGTCATTATGATCCAGAATAGAATATTATAGTCAAATCTGGGATTATGGTTTAACCAGAAGGTGGTAAACTTTAGTATATAGTCAACTTTCAGGCAACTTGACAGATTTTCCATAAAAGACCATATACACTTTTCAGAAAAAAAAATCAAACTTGGCAAATGAACATTTCATGAGAGGTGTTAAATAGAGACTCCAATAGATAAAATTCTAGCAACTATAAAGATTCTATGGTTGATGTGGAAAGACTGTGAAATACTGGGGAGAAGAATGTGCTTGGCGTTAGAGGAGACCTCAGTCCAAATCCCACCCCAATTCTTGCTTTCTGTGTGACCATGGGTAAGTCAACTAACTTTCTGAGTCTAAATTGGTTCCCATCCCACAAGCCCTTTGTTTTGTTTTGTTTTGTTTTTTAGTGAGGCAATTGGGGTTAAGCGACTTGCCCAGGGTCACACAGCTAGAAATTGTTAAGTGTCTGAGGCTGGATTTGAACTCAGGTCCTCCTGACTCCAGGGCCAGTGCTCTATCCACTGCGCCACCTAGCTGCCCCACACAAGCTTTTTTTAAATGATTTATATAAAGCTCTTTTAAAAGGTCTTAAAAGTTGGAGCTTGGTAAATGTAAGCTCTTGGGACATTTCTCTTCATTTTTAGTGATTTATTCTTTATCAATAGAAATAGTGGTTATGGTGTTTATCATTGGTGCTGTAATCCTTTGATAGCATGATTGGGGGGGGGGGGTCGATCCCAAAGGTAGCTGTAGAATCTCGGACAAAGAGAGTCAGAAAGATGTGAGTTCAAATTCTGCCTCAGATACTAACTCTGTGACCCTGAGCAAAGCACTTAACTTCTGTCTGCCTCAGTTTCCTCATCTGCAAAATGAAGATAATTGTCATGACTACCTCCCAGGGTTGTTATGAGGATTAAACGAGGTAACATTTGTAAAACATTTTACAAATCTAAAGCGCTATATCAATTGAGATCTTTTTGTTAGGTGCCCGTTTAGTATGACAGCTGTTAATAAGATTTGGTGTTATTTTTAATTCAGAAGTGCTATTATGTGTAAACTGCTATGCTAGATGATGAGAATACTATTATAGAGGTCTTGAATATCACCTCTTTAAGTTTATTCCTAGTGGCTAAAAACATGTGGGCTCTCCTTTAAACTTGGTGCAGTATTAACGTTTGAAAGAATTCCTGCAGTTTCTTTAGAAACTAGCCAACCATAACTCAAATCCTCATACATCCACGAAAGTAGGAAAATGTGGGCCTGGAGGCCCACCCAAGTGATAGAATTTTAGCCGTATGCCTCAATTATTTACATTTATCTGCCTGTCACCTCTTCATCCTCTGGGTATGAGATATAGCAATGATGTAATGGGACCCAATAGAGGGGAGACACAACAGAATTCATAGTTAGTTATGGGGGGGGGACCTCGATCCAATAATTTCTGCATCTTTTACCCCATCTCTCCTTATCTCCTTAGCTGATAAGGGTACTCAGTTGGTAAGTGCTTTGGGGGGGGGGCTTTGAGTGTTTGTATATCAAGACCCTGGGAAAGTCTCTCTGTCTCAGTCTGTTTCTGTTTCTCCCAAGGAGATAGCACTGCCCTGTGATGAGAACCTTAAGATAAGAGCTGGGATTTTTTTTTTTATGGTGATTTTACACTTGCTATACTGTGAGCAGCATAGAACTTTCCCGAAGGGAGCAGTATGTTCTGTTACTTGCCTATCTGGTGAGGTGGTTGTTGAATTGTTTTTCAGTTGAGTTTGACTGTATGTGACTGCATTTGGGGTTTTCTTGGCAGAGATAGTGGAACGGTTTGCTTTTTCATTCTCCAGCTCATTTTACAGATGAGGACACTGAAGCAAGCAGGGTTAAGTGACTTGCCCAGGGTCACACAGCTAGTAAGTGTCTGAGGCCCGATTTGAACTCAGGTCTTCCTGACTCCAGGCCTGGTACTCTATCCACTGTCCCACCTAGCTGCCCTCTGCTCAGTAAATGAGTCAGAGATCCATTCTGAAAATAAAAACCATCCTTAGAATGTAAAAGCTCTTTGAAGGAAGGGACTATGGCATTTTTTAAACTTCGTATTCCCAGAGAAAAGAAAAACAGTATAACAGATGTAATGATGGGCTTATAATCTGGAAGACCCGCATTCAAATCCTGTATCTCAGGGCGCTAGGTGGTAAAGTGGATAGAGCACTGGCCCTGGATTCAGGAGGACTTGAGTTCAAATCCAGCCTCAGACACTGAACACTTACTAGCTGTGTGACCCTGGGCAACTCACTTAACCCCAATTGCCTCACTAAAAAAAAAACAACAAAAAAACAAATTCCTGCATCTGACAGCTCTGGGCAAGTTGCTTAACTTTTTTATGCCTTGATCAGCTCCTTATATACTAAGTCAAACTGGCTGTGATTTCTACTGGTGGAACAAGTTTCTTATTGGTGAAATCTGGCTGATTCTAGGAGTATTCCCCAGCATGTACATACCTTGCACATATAAAAAACTTAATAAATATTTGTTTGTCTGTCATGATCCCCTTTGGAAAAGCCTAGGGACCCCTTCTCAGAATGTTTTTAAAATGTATAAAATACATACGATTCTGAATATAAACAATTCATCAAAATACAGTTATTATTTTTTTTTAGTTGATAGCCCCAGATTCAGAATCCTCAATTTAATCAAATTGATTTAAGAATTTAACAGCCTTCCCTCTTCTCAGGGGAGGAGGAGTGAAAGGGCCGTGGAAGATTCACAGAGGCTCCTTGGCATGGAAAGCCCCCTTTTGACTATCTAGTCCTTGCTCATTTGCTTTAGTTTCATGTCCCTCACTTACTCTACTCGTTCTTGCTAGACATGCTGTAATGCTGTTTCTCCACTGAGGAAAGGAAGCCGTTTCTGTCTTTTTGGCTAGCTTCAGTGAGTTAGTGACTTCTTGTTGTTGTTGCCTTTTTAAATGGAAGAAAGTTTTTGAATCGGAGTCAGGCACAGTTTATCTCTTGACATTTGGAGTTTTCCTAAATAACCTGGAAGTGGACAGTGAGTCACTCCAACAGGAACCAGGAGTCAATGAAAGCAAACCAGGTTGAGTCAGTGCTTACGTTTCAAAGGAAAATGACCCAAACTGGACAGAGCCGAATTACATCTTGCAGGTGTCTCATGAAAACCTCTCCCAGTTTGGGTTTGACTAGGGCTTGTGAGGAAACCATAAACTGACTTCAGAAAAATAACTAGGTTTAGAAGGCAAAGCCTTATATAATCTTATGAAGTTATTAAAGAAATATTATCCAGAACTCTATGGAAGTCCAGAATGAAATGCGGTCACGGCACCCTGCCAGTGTTAGTGTGTGGTTTGTTACCAAGTTGAACAAGACCTGACAGTTGTTTCTAAGAGAGGAAAGGTATTGCTGAGCACTCTCCTTGCTGGAGATCCTATGGGCATTGTGGTGAGGCAGGCAACTCAAAGGATTTATTCATCCAGTGGCCCCGACTTGAATCTCTTTCCTACTTCTGAAGAACTTTTTAGAAAACATCATTGATGGCTGGAAGACGTCATGCCCCTCGCCTCACATGTTAATTTTAGATCAGACATGAGTACAAGTAATCTAAGAACCCCTGTCTTCCAAGGGGAAGCAAGTGAAAAATGTGCTCAGTAAGTGGTGCAGATCCAAACTGAGGAGTGACTTCAAATTCAAAACTGGATCTCACCATCTCAGAGGCCATCTCTTCCGACCCCTTTATTTTATAGAAGAGGAAAATAGGAGCCCACACGAATGAAATGACCCGCGCAGGGCCACCCAGGCAATAAGCATCAAAGGTGGGATTTGAACTCAGTTCTTCTGATTGTCAAGCCGCCCCCCTCACACTGCTGCCAACCATGTCTGATAGCTTGTAGGACAGCTGTTCTGCCCTCCTCATTCTCGTTTAGTTTCCCACAGGTTCCTTTCAATTTTGACGTCTATCCCAGGCAGCCAGGTGCTCTTCTGTGTACTGATGGGTGAAAAGAAGGAAAAAGAATGTCAGTTTCCTGTTTTTATTACTTCTGAAGGACTGGTCAGCAGCTATTTTCATTCTACTCACAGTTAGTTACCTCTTGGACTGGAGAGAGTTCTGTTTTTCCATTCCTTTTAAATCATTCCATTTGTAGTCGCTTCTGTTCTCTGTTTGAGCTTTCATCTGGCAGAAGTTCCTGCAGGTGAGGTACATGTTGGAGAATGGATCAGTGCCCAGGGAAGCCATGGGGCTGCTCTTAAAAAGAGGAATCAAAGATTGTGTCAGGATATTTAGTGTGGATCTTTTTTCTTCCTTTTTCTAAATTCTTTTTTTTTTTTTTTTGGTTTTTTGGTTTATTTGTTTGTTTTTGGCGGGGCAATGGGGGGTTAAGTGACTTGCCCAGGGTCACACAGCTAGTAAGTGTCTAGTATCTGAGGCCAGATTTGAACTCAGGTACTCCTGAATCCAGGGCCGGTGCTTTTATCCACTGCACCACCTAGCCGCTCCTCTTTTTCTAAATTCTAACCTCTTTTCTGCCAAATTCTAATTGCTCAGGGATGCCACCTTTTGTTAATAATTGTCTTCTTCTTGAGTAGGCCTCTTAAGCCAACAGCATCCATCATCTTTTCCAATGAGAAACTAAGGGAACCTTTATTGTCTTTTTTTGGGCTTCTCTTCTCCATTAGTTGCTCCTAGAAGCTTGTAGAAAAGTCCCTACAGTGAGGTTACAAAAACCCTTTCATGTTGGAGTCTAATGTGTTGTTTGGAGTGAAGTTAGTATCCACAAGACAGAATAGAGCAAAAGTTCTTCTAGGGAAAGAAGACCCCCTTTTCCTAGGATTAGAGACTGTTTTTCATTTTTCTTTCTTTCTTTCTTTTTTTTTTTGGTGAGGCAATTGGGGTTAAGTGACTTGCCCAGGGTCACACAGCTAGTAAGTGTCAAGTGCCTGAGGCCGGATTTGAACTCAGGTCCTCCTGACTCCAGGGCCGGTGCTCTATCCACTGTGCCACCTAGCTGCCCCCGGATAGTATACTTTTAAAAAATGAAAAATAGGGGCAGTTAGGTGGCACAGTGGATAGAGCACCGGCCCTGGAGTCAGGAGGACCTGAGTTCAAATCCGGCCTCAGATACTTGACACTTACTAGCTGTGTGACCCTGGGCAAGTCACTTAACCCTCATGCCCTGCCAAAAAAATAAAAAGAAAAAAGAAAAGAGTATAAAGGAGTCCCAAGACCAAAAAATTTGAAAACCCTTGGTCTAGAGCAGAGGTGTCAAACTCACAGCCCTCTAGTCTGCTAAACTCCAAGTTCGGCCCAAACCAGATTAAAACGTAATTAGGAAATGTTTAATAAAATACATTTAAATGCAATATGACATAGATAATGTTAACCTGTGGTTTTCTAAGTCAATATGCAACCCACAGAGATCCAGTTCTATTTGAGTCTAATAACACTAGTATAGAGAATGGTTGGTATTTCCGCAGAAGTTTTCAAAATGGTGAAGCTCATTGGGGTTTCTTGATTATAACAGGCTCTTCCACATATATGTGGAACAGACATCATGTGGCACTGGGAGCCCTGATGATTTTCATGATAGGGGACCTAGTAATGTAGTGGAGAAAGTCCTAGATTTAGACCGAACAAGTCCTGGTCCTAAAGCTTTCAGGTCTTTCTTGACCCTCTGTGGCCCAATAGAGTCCTCTTTTGGGGAGGACTTCATTGCACTGAATTTCTTTACTTGAGGAAGGATAAAAACTTCCTCAGGGTAGGAGATCTCATAATTCAAACTTTCTCTCTCAGTTCATAAAAGTTCAACACAGACTTGTGAGATCAAGTAAGGCTTCTCCCGCTACATTACATATTCTTCTAGAATGGTCATGAACTTCTCAATGAAATTAGTTATTGCTGTGCTTTGGTTCCCTCCCCCCACATTTTAGAAAGTTTTCCAATACCCAGCTGGGGTGTGTCAGTGTCACCATATTGTTAACCTACATTTTTACATGCTGAACCTTTTTTTCCCCCTGGAAGGGATTTTAGGTTGGAGGTGGGGCTGCGGGGAAGAAAGGGAAGGAGGGTTGTGCCCTTTTTTTTTCTTTCATTTCCAAAGCCAATTACTATAATTCCTCCATGCTTGTTTTAGTTGGAAAGGAGGGTGGGCTTTTTTTTTTAACTGTGTCCCAAATATCCAATTTTAATAGACCTTGTAAAAGTGTTTCCCCTGTATTCATCAGTAAAAGAAAATGTATTTAAATGCAATTCAAGCTTTGAGCACTAATTTCCTTTCACTCCAAATGATATAGTAAAGAGTTTTACAAGGGCAGAGAGAAGGTTGGTGGATAGGTTATAGGCAGGAGAAGTGCTTGGTTGGGGGATGTTTTTAAGGAATGGGGGAGGGAGGATGGTTGGGTGTTTTCTCAAACAGTTGGTTAATTGGATTTGCCATCTGCTCTAGAGAAACATCAAAGAGCTTCAAGGGGGAGAATTTGAGGCCCCTCTTTCAATCACTAGCAGTGATGATGATGTCCTGCCTCACGACCAGCTGCTCCATCTTCTATCTTCTCCCTGGACAGATTTTTTTTTTAAAAGAAATTATTGGTTTGGCTGAGAGGCAGAGCTAACACCTGCCTGGAGTCCTTCTAGGCACAAGAATATGCAAACTTTGGCCAGTGAGGCAGTTGGCCAGAAGTCTGCAAGCTGCATCTGATTCTGCTAAAAGTTACACCACTTTTACTTCTTTTCTAATGGGAAGAGGCATCTTGGGGACCATGGAGGTGATAAGTACCAATGTTGACTCCTATTCCAAAATGCTCCCTTTTCTCATAGCACCCCATTAGTTCTTGTATCAAACTTTGGATATCCACACATTTTCTTTCTTAAAGATTTAATGTTCTCTCTAAAAAGAACTGGAGTTTTTATGGGTTTATCAACCACCAGACTATTTATTTTTTCCTGTATGTTGTGTATCTAATCTGTTAGACTAATCAACCTCTTTATTTTTTTTTAAGCAATACGAATAGTTTTGACAGTTACAGATTTTATAGTATAGTTTCAGATCTGGTGCTGATAGGCTCCTTCCTTCACTTTTTTTTTTCATTATTTCCCTTGAGATTCTTGACCTTTTTGATTCCCCAGATGAATTTTGTTTTTCTTTCTGGTTTTAGTTCTATAATGTAATCCTTTGGTGGTTGAGTGACATAATACTACAAAAATAAATTAACTTAGATAGTATTGTTCTTTTTAGTATATTAGCACAACCCAACCATGAGCAATTAATGTCTTTTTTTTTCTGTAGTGTTTATATTTATATAACTTCTGTGTATACCTTAATAGGCAAATTCCCCAACATTTTATGCATTCTGTGATTATTTTGAATGGAATTTCTTTTTTCTGTCTTTTTCTGCTAGGTAATACAAGGACTTCTAAATAGAATCAGTGGAAGCAGTGTAGTGTTCCAGAAAGAGGACTAGATTTGAAATTAGAAGCCCTGGACCTAAATCCCAGCTCTGTGTGAACTTCCTTGTGTGAATTTAGATCTGTCACTTCATTCCTCTGGGCCTCAGTTACCTCAATCTGTAAAATGAAGGCTTGAACAAGATGGCCTCTAATTCCCATTCCAGCTCTAAGTCTGCAATGCAGTTAGGAAAAGCTCTGAGCCTGCATTGGGATTAAATATTTCAAAGGATATTTTTAAAAGCTGTTCACTTGTAAAACCTAAATGGGGAGGAAAAAATTACACATGGGCTTTTAAACTTGGTGACAGGTGTAGAACTCAAATCTAGAACTGCTTCAACAAAACACATTAGATCTTAAGGCTTTTGTTTGAATTATGAATTCTTACTTTGCGGTTCTCATAAATGCAGATGATCCACTTACCCATTAGGATCTGCACATCTGACAGGAAACCGCTTCCATGGTTTTCGCTGTGGCTCTTGCTTAATTTTGGAAACAATGGATATAATCTCAGTAATTCTAATGCTATTCAGCAATGCTCTGTTGCCTTATTCCTGGCAGCTTAGAGGTGACCCTGGGTTCTTCAAGGCCAAGGCAGGGGAATGCAAGTTCTAACAGGTCCTAACAAGATGGGAAGTCTCTGAGGAGGGTGGGGTCCAACAGCATTCTGCATGTGTCTGTCATCTGAAGACCAGCCCAACTAAATTCAGAGAGCCACATCACTGCAACAGGTGGTAACATTTTTGGCCCTAGTAACTTACGTAGCTAGTCCAGTAAATTATGGAGGGTTCATAATATGAGTCAGTGTGGAGAGGGGAGAGCAGTTATCAAAATAGCTCATGACAAAAATCACAGAAGCAAGTAATGAATTTGAGAAGCAACATGATGTTATAGATAGAGCTGACTTTGGAGTCAGGAAGACCTGTGTTCAAATTCTTATTTTGACATATATTGCCTCTATCAATCTAGATAAGTCACTAGGTAGCACCATAGTGCAGAGTGCTGGACCTGGAGTCAGAAATACCTGAATTCAAATCTAGCCTCAGACATTTACTAGCTTTGTGACCCTGAACAAGCCATTTCACCTGTTTGCCTCGGTTTCCTCATCTGTAAAATGGGGATTATAATAGCACCTACTTCACAAGGTTGTTGTGACAATCAAAAGAGATAGGGCCGCTAGGTGGCGCAGTGGATAAAGCACCGGCCCTGGATTCAGGAGGACTGAGTTCAAATTCGGGCTCAGACACTTGAAACTTACTAGCTGTGTGACCCTGGGCAAGTCACTTAATCCCCATTGCCCTGCAAAAAAAAAAAAGAGAGAGAGATAATGTTGTTATTATTGTTTCATTGTTATTGTTGCTCCATTATTGTTATTATTGCTTCAATTCTGTCCTACTTTCCCCCCCACACACACATACACACAAAGACTTTAAGACTTTTCTAATACCATTTGATGCTAGGGCCTATTCATCTTGCATATCTTGTTTGTACGTAGTTGTTTGAATGATGTCTTCTCCATTAGACTGTGAGCTCCTTGATAGCAGGGACTATCTTTTGTCTTTCTTTGTATCCCCAGCATTTATCACAGTGCCTACTAGATAAATGCTTAGTAAATACTTAGTAACTGACTGAATAACTGTAGTTCACAGATGAGTTTCTAATCTACATCATTGTAGCAGACTTCATACTGGGACTTTCCTATGCCATTGAAACCAAGGTCTAGACAAAAAAAAAAATCAAGAATTGTTTTCTTTCCTTCACTTAGCTTTTTTAGTACTGGGAAGTTACATAAACTATACTGAGTAGAAGTTTCTAATGCAGTAATTTGAATTTTACTTATTAGAATAGGTAGGAATGGTCGGGTTGTGATTTATAGATCTATGTCATTGAAGAGAATACCCATAGGGGTGATCTGTTGAGCACTGGGGCACAGGAGCTCTTGTGGTTAGGCAGGGTCACCTTGCCTATAAAAGCCCATGTAGTCGGGGCAGCTAGGTGGTACAGTGGATAAAGCACTGGCCCTGGATTTAGGAGGACCTGAGTTCAAATCTGGCCTCAGACCCTTGACACTTACTAGCTGTGTGACCCTAGGCAAGCCACTTAACCCCAATTGCCTCACCAAAAAAACAAAAACAAACAAACAAAAAAAGCCCATGTAGTCAAAGCTATGTTTTTTTTCCAGTAGCAATGTCTGGCTGTGAGAGCTGGACTACAAGGAAAAGCTGAGTGCTGTGGAATCAACATTTATGAATTGTGGTGCTAGAGAAGACTTTTGAGAGTCCTATGGACAGCAAGGATGTCAAATCAGTTAGTATTTAAAGAAATCGAGGCTATTCAATGGAAGGTCAAATGCTGAAGCTTAAATATTTTGGTCACATAATGAGAAGACTGGACTCATGGGAAAAGACCCAGATGTTGGGAAAGATCGAAGGCAAAAGGGAAAGGGGATGGCAGAGGATGAGATGGATAGATAGTGTCATGAAAGCCACCAACATGAACCTGGACAGACTTCAAGTGATAATAAAGAACAGAAGGGACTGGCTTTCTGTCTATGGTCCATGGGGTCACAAAGAGTCAGACACAACTGAACAAGAAAACATCACACTCCTTGCTGCTTCACCAGCAAAGACTTTTGTGCCTCCTCTCAGGTCTGTGATTCCACGATTCATCAGCAGTCTCTCTACCTTAAAAATGACAACTTCAGATCTGGTGGTAGACCAGTCTCAAGTGGGTTGTGACTCCAAACATAGCCAGGTAGTCCAGAGTTAGATTCCAGATGGCAAGTGTTTTTGTCATCCTTGGATCTTTTTATGTGTGGCAGCATACATTGCAGCCCACTGTAACCACAGTTACTTGTCTCTGGAAATGTGGCCTTTTTCTCTGTAACATACAGATTAATCACATAGTTGTCCTGTAGATTTGCCTCATGGCCCTTTGACTGCTAGCTTCCTGGTTGTTTTTGGTTAACTGATAACCACAAAGTAAATAGGGGAATAATTTCGGTCCCTTATAACTGAGGAAGCAGACAAATGGTGCTGTGAATGGAGAACCAGCCTGGAATCGGGGAAGACTCATCTTCCTGAGTTCAAATCCAGTCTCAGACACTTGAGAGATGTGCGACCCTGGGCAAATCACTTAACCTTGTTTGCCTCAGTTTCCTCATCTGTAAAATGAGCTGGAGGAGGAAAAGGCAAACTTCTCCAATATCTCCACCAAGAAAACTCCAAATGGGGGTCATGACAAGCTGGACAAGACTGAAACAACTAAACAACATTTAAGACAGGTACTCTGTCTCATGCATGGTGGTGGGGGAGGGTAGACCCCAAATTCTTCTGCTACATACATTCTCCATGGTATTTTAGCTAGTCTAAAACATGATTTCCTCTCATCATTTGCTTTCTATGTAATATTAAATTAGATGTAATTTATATGTGTTATTTCAAAACTTGTGAAAAAAGTTGGAGAGGAGGGAAAAGTCAGTTCAAGATAAAACTGATATTCCACTTATAGAATGACATGAAATGACCTGACTCTTGAGATCATCTGCCTTTTTGAAAGGCCTCCATGGCCTCCTTGGTTCACATGAAGCTAGTAGGAAATTTTGTCATAAATGAAACTAATGGAAACAACTAAATTAATTAATTAATTTTGGTGAGGCAATTGGGGTTAAGTGACTTGCCCAAGGTCACACAGCTAGTAAGTGTCAAGTGTCTGAGGCTGGATTTGAACTCAGGTCCTCCTGAATCCAGGGCCAGTGCTTTATCCACTGTACCACCTAGCTGCCCCTTTTAAATGAACATTTTTTTCAATTTTCTGTTTTTTTAAACGTAGTGGTTTATTTCCAGTTGTCATGAATCACCTTTACCTTTCCTATCCTATTTTAACATTGAGCTAAGTGATTGATAAGATAGAGTGTTGCTTTTGATTGATTTGGTGAGCAAGAATATTTCAAATCATGAAGTGGGTCTTCCCACTTCTAAGGTCT
This sequence comes from Dromiciops gliroides, assembly GCF_019393635.1. Taxonomy (NCBI): domain Eukaryota; kingdom Metazoa; phylum Chordata; class Mammalia; order Microbiotheria; family Microbiotheriidae; genus Dromiciops; species Dromiciops gliroides. The sequence continues at coordinate 338,141,273 of NC_057861.1, forward strand.
TGCATGTTAAAATGTCTAAACATTAATTAAGCTTGGCTACATGTTGTTATTGTTGTTCATTCATTTCAGTTGTGTCTGACTTTTCATTATTCCATTTGGGGATTTCTTGGCACAGATACCAGAGTGGTTTGCCATTTCCTTTTCCATCTGGCTTAACAGATGAGGAAACCAAGACAAACTGGGTTAAGTGACATGCCCAGAGTCACACAGCCAGTAAGTATCTAAGGCCATACTTGAATTCAAGGAAGATGAGTCTTCCTGACTTCAGTTATCTACTGTGCCCCCTAGGATTCTTGAATAAAGGTAATTAGGAGGCAGTATGGAGGAGTGGAATGATTTTTGCACTTGATGTCAGGAGGACCTGTGTTCCAATTCCACCTGTGATACTAGCTGTGGGACCTTGGGTAAGTCATTTATCCTCTCTTCAAGCCTCAGTTTCCTTCTCTGTAAAATGGAGACAATAATATCATTTGCCTCACAGAGTTGTTGTGAAGATCAAATGACATGACATCTGGGAAATACTTTAGAAACCTTAAAGTGTCATATAAATGTCAGCTCTTATCTTGCCCAACCTTCTTTATTTACAGATAAGGAAACTGAGGCCCAGTGAGGCTACTAAGCTTGCCTAAAGTCATCCTCCAAATAAGAAGCTAATCTATAAAGCAGGGAAAATAAGAATCCCCGAGATAATGTATGTAAAGTAGCAAATCTCAAAGTTCTATATAAATATTAGCCATTATAATAAAATTGTTTCCATTTTATAGCTGGCTAAAATTAGTCCATCTAAGCTTGAATGGTTTTCTTAACATCACTGCTATTACTAGAGATAGAAATTACAAGTAGCACACGAACCAGTTATTTCATAGTTATCCCCTCCAATCTGATTCCCTGTCTTTATGAGGTTGCTTACAAAAGTGGTTACATTGAAGGCTCCTTCCATAAGAAACCCTGGCATTCTGTACAGCTCTTCCTCCACGTCCATCTGGTCATTGCATGAGGGAGACATAACACAAGAAAGGATGGATTAAGAAAGGGGGGGGCAGCTAGGTGGAGCAGTGAATAAAGCACCAGCCCTGGATTCAGGAGGACCTGAGTTCAAATCCAGCCTCAGCCACTTGACACTTACTAGCTGTGTGACCCTGGGCAAGTCACTTAACCCCCATAGACCCGCAAAAAAAAAAAAAAAAAGAAAAAGAAAGAAAGGGAAGATATTATGATAGCGCATAAGGAGAGTTCAAAAACCCACTTGGAGTACTTGAGAGAATAAAGAGAATTACTGGTAGCAAATACAGAGCTGAATTACAAATCTTATCTCTATTTGCACTTTGTGATGCATTAAGAGAAAAGAGAAAAGCATTATTTTTTTACAGGTCCCAGGAAAAGTAGAAACCACTAAATTTTTTGAAACTTAAATAAAGGCAAACAATTACCCAGCCACTCACTCAGATTAAAAGATTATTGTTAAGTGCAAAGAAATACTTCAATTAAAGTTTTGGAGATAGAATTCAGACCACTGGCTACCAGATAATCAATTGGCAGGTATTGAGTGAGAACCCATTATGACTGCTGAGCAGTTTTGTGTGTGTGTGTGTGTGTGTGTGTGTGTGTGTGTGTGTGTGTGTGTGTGTGTACATGTGGTTTTCTGAAATTGGGCAGGTCGTCTTTGTATGTCTAGTATCGAGTCCAATGCCTTGGACAGAGTGGGTGTGTAATCCATTTTTGCTGAATCGACATGCAGGTATTGTTGATTTAAATCTGCACTCAGCATTTTTGGAAGTCTTCAGTGTCAAGGTCGAAAGTCTCTGTTTATAGTCCACAGTTTCTTAACTTTTCTTCTATCATGGGCTCCTTTGGCAACCTGGTGAATCTTACAGACCCCTTCTCAGTATAAAAAATTTTAATGCACACAATAAAATGCATGAGACTAAAAAGGAAATACAATTATCAGATAAAAAACCGAGTTCATATACCCCACATTAAGAACCCCTGGTTTAAAGTGGGCATGCTACCCATCCATTTTACTAAGAAATGCTAAATAAGGTTAATCCTAAATCCTGACTGATGTTCACGGGAAAGGTAGGGGCAGATAGAGATCCAGCAATGATCCATGGGACCTTCACACTTAGAATGTGGACTAGAATTTGAATGCAGCCTCCCTGGATTGTGATATGTTTCATGTGCTAATGCAATCAAAAAAAGGAAGAAGGGAACAAATGACTGTTTTCCCCCCACAGGTGTTCAGAGAATAATACCTTTCACATCTTTATTTTATTTTATCTACACAACCTTGAGAGGGAAGCAGAATGGATGGTGTTACTATATTCTTTTATAGGTGAGGAGACTGAGGCAGAGAGAGTAAATGTCTTGCCCAGGTCTGTGGCTCTTTGGGGACAGACATAAGATTTAAATTCAGTCCTCTGTGGGCAGCTAGGTGGCACAGTGGATAAAGCACTGACCCTGGATTCAGGAGGATCTGAGTTCAAATCCAGCCTCAAACACTTGACACTTACTAGCTATGTGACCCTGAGCAAATCACTTAACCCTCATTGCCCCACAAAAAAGAAAAGAAAGGAAGGAAGGAAAGAAATTCAGTCCTCCTACTTTAGCATTTAGCACTACTTCTTAGTGTTTCCTCTAGTTTTTGTAGCTGTTGTCTACATATCCTCTGGCAATGATTGTGGGTGACCCAAAGGGCAATGGTAACCCAAGAGGTAGGCTGCAGCATGTTTCTAATGATGACCTACATCACAAGAAATACTGCAAAAGAGCTGGCTTGAGGTCTGTCACTGAAGAAATGCATCCTTGAAAAAGGACATAGACTGGATGTGTGGTGAGATCAAGGGATAGCAGGTAGACAACCTGAACAAGGCACTGACGCCCATTGGATGTAGAAAGGTGACCTGTGAGATCCTTTCCAGCTCCATGGATGACTTAGAGGAAGACCTCCAACACCGGGGTGCATCCTCTGCAGAGGATCTATGGATGATCATGGACCAGAACCAGAGACAGGCAGGACAAGGAGGTTTGGCTGCGTCACAGTCTGCTCTAAGGAAAGGAATTTCTCATATTGATGAGATCCCAGATCTATTTGAAGCAATGAACTGGGAGTAATGAATGTAGGGAAGCTAATTCTATCATACCTTCCCTGCCCCTTTGGACTCTATATCCCAAGTGTCCATGATGGGCTAGCATTTGGCATATGGGTTTGACCCAGCATGATGAAGCTACCTTACACTTCAAATTATATTTGGAAACTAGGCATAGTCTTGGATGCTGTGTGCCTATTATTCATCACTCCTGTTACTAGAGAAGAGCTTCTTCTGCTCAGTTAATTATAATAATGCGAAACATCCATCTCCTTTATATAGCTTTCATGGCTTGGATCCATGCTTCAAAAGCATTAGGAGGCACCTAGTCACAGAATGGAATGGTGCTAGGCACTGTTCCCTTGGATCAGCAGCTAGAAGGGCTGGCTGGACAGCATGTGCTTAGGTCTGTCCCATTGATGCAAAGGGACGTCACCAGGAGCTTGGGTAGCTAAAGCAAGTTCTGTGTCATGGAATTCTCTCTGTCCCTTCTTTTAAGGCTACCCTCACTAATCGCTTAATTTCTAACCTAGGTTGAGAGACATTCCATCAATCCACTAGAGACATTTTCCACGGAGTAATAAATGATCTGTTTTTGGCTAAGTCTCATGGTGAGGCTCTAAAAATTTAAATGTAGCATTGGCTTTGGTTTGGGCCATCTCCTTGGGATGCTAATTCTTAGCATTAAGAACCTGAATGTAATTAGACATAATGCTTTTCAGAAACCCAGTTCTCCCCTCAAAGTGAATTACATCAACTGCTCTCGTTTATGTGAGCTCTCATCTTCTTTCATGTCTGGGGAGTATTTGGCAAGGCACCGAACTGGCAGGCTTTTATGCCAACATTAAACAAATTGGGTCTGTTAGATCCTGTTTGTTATGCTGTAGCTCGAATTTATTTATAATGATAGCCAGCTCTTGGCAGTTTGAAGTAGGGGGATTTATTTTCCTTTTGTTCTACACAGTGTCTTCCCAAGGAAATTGCAACTAGTTGTGAGCTATGAAGTCAGGGGGAGCTAGCTCCTAGCAGAGAATATTTTAACATGAAACAATTCAAATTGGGGATTATGTTTATGTGATAGTTAAAATGTCAGGGCTGTTTTGAGTTTACTGCTGATGATGTGGTTGGGTTGTATTTGTAGCTTACAATTGAGAGTTAAGGATAATAACTAACGGGAGCCTTCATTCTCCTTCAGGACTCACAGGATAAAGACTAGGCTGGAGAGAGCTTTCTACCCAAGGGTTTCTGTCAGCAATGGGTGACCCCCTCCTCCATTTTCTGTTTTCCTACCATTTCTAAGCATTGGAAGCCAAGTGTTAAGTTAAATGTGTACCCAAGATCCTATGGTATATAGTACCTCCTAAAAGGAAGCAGATTTAGCTACTGAGTTTTCTCCCCTTTAAATTCACTTTTATTTTAATTGAGAAAGCAATTGAAAATAATTTGAGGTGTTGACACTCTCATTTGCCCTTTGACAAAATACCCTTTTATCTTAATAGCATCTATACCCCTGGATGAGCTCTGCGTTCTGTGGGTGCCCTTAGACCCTTCCTGTGAGTTCTCATTTCTCATGGGCTCCCAGCACTCTGTTCTTAGCTTTCAGGTCTAGTTTTCAGGCTAGGACTTGCCATGCTCACTATCCAGGAGGAGAAGGGAGCTAAGACGCTCCCGATTTATTTTCCAATCCACAGCCCCGCTGCCTCTCCAATAATCCCATGTGTGATTCATTATGTGCTTTCTGGTTCCTTTGTTGTGTGCCTGCTCATTTCTAATCCTTAGTAGAGGCTTCTGGGCACAGAGAAATGCCAGGCCCAAGCTGGAGCCCTAGCAAATGGTGACTTCAAATGCTCCTCAAACAGTTCTCCGTGCCTGACTCTGGGGAATGTGATCTGGTGGACGAGAGGGAGGGATGCACAAGAGGCACCACGGTTCTGTGGGCCTGCTTTTGATCATTTGTTGGCTTTGGGAGGGTAAAGCAAGACAGACATGCAACAGTTGTTCGGTGACTCCCTCTTCCCCGGCCCCCTAGTCCCCAACTTGGAAATAGAGAGGATTTCACCTATTCTTTGTTTTTGTGGTAAGAAAAGCACTTAGAGATTCTTAGACACCAAAAAAGTCTGGATTTTAGAAACATGATGTTAAAAGCCATTGGAGGGGGCAGCTAGGTGGCGCAGTGGATAAAGCACCGGCCCTGGATTCAGGAGGACCTGAGTTCAAATCCAGCCTCAGACACTTGACACTTACTAGCTGTGTGACCCTGGACAAGTCACTTAACCCCCATTTCCCTGCAAAAAAAAAAAAAAGCCATTGGAGGACTCAGAAGATGCTCTAGTCCAACCTTTCTCCTTTGACAAATGTGGAAGCTGAAGCCCAAGGAGAGGAAGTGTCTGGTTTCCCTGTTGGCCCAGCTATTTCACAGCAGATGAAATGAACCAAAAACGTTTTGCATTAAGTTGGCTAATGCTTCTTCATTCTGAATGGAATGATTCCATTCTTTCTAAAATAGCCCCTGATGTGAAGGAGGAATACGTCAGTCATTCCAATGGAAAAGAACTCTATGAGGGCAAGAATGGTTTAGGAGTTTTTTCTTCAGTTCTCTATTTCTGTCATAATGCCTGGCACATAATTACAAACTTGCATTCAGATTCGGCAAAAGGTCTGCTGGGATGTGTTTGGAGGACTACCACCATTACCCTATTCTCTCTAGTGGGACCACTGCAAAGTTGTCTGGCTAGGTCTTTACTTGGTGTAGCCAGCATATGAGAAATAGCCAAGTAAGAGCAGCCTGGTCTCTAGTAGACAGTCTTCTATCAGATCAGGCTCAGATTATTGGAACTGCCAATGGACAGAGAGCTTGTTAACTGTCACAAAGGGCAATGCCTTGTAGAGTTTCCTGAGCTCTCAGACCTCGAAGCTGTTGTTGTTCCCAACAGGACCACTTGTTCTTGTCGAGGTTATTGTGGGAGGGGAAGAGAGAGAGAGAGAGAGAGAGAGAGAGAGAGAGAGAGAGAGAGAGAGAGAGAGAGAGAGAGAGAGATTGTCTTTTAGACACTAACAACTTTTGTCCACTTCAGATTTTTCTCTGGTCATGGGACTGTAACATGTGAATTGTGATAAAACCAAGAAAATTATTACTTAGAGATGTATTTGATGTTGTCTATTTGGAAAAAATTTCCAAATTCTTCTTGAGCTGGAATTCCACATGTTTTATACATGTATGTGTATAGTCAATCCTCAACACTCATGTGTTTAGCTTGCATGATTTCAGGCATTCATGTATTAGTAACCTTATTTTCACTTTTGGGTTGGCAACCATGCATATTCCTAGCTATACTCAGCTGAGAAGCACAATGCACCAAGTTTTTGGAGCAATTGGTATCCTGCTAGGTGCTTCACTGGACTTGTTTACCCTGCTGTTGTAAAGAGCTCCCTGTGCATTCATTGCATATTTTCATTATTTGACTTTAAAACCCAAGTTTTATGTTGCACTTATGCCCCCAAAGCATGCTGCAAGCCCTTTAGACTCTAAACCCAAATGTGCAAAGTCAGTGAAGTGGCTTAATGAAAAAAATGTTAGAAGTATACTTCATGAGGGCAGCTAGGTGACACAGTGGATAAAGCACCAGCCCTGGATTCAGGAGGACCGGAGTTCAAATCCGGCCTCAGATACTTGACATTTACTGTGTGACCCTGGGCAAGTCACTTAACCCTCATTGCCCCACAAAACAAAACAAAACAAAACAAAACAAAACAAAAAAAGAAGTATACTGCATGCCTCAGTGTCTACAGTGGCTGTCCACCAGGAGATCCTTAAGACTTTCAAATGGTAAACAAAGTAGCCTTCAGCTGATGGATTATTTATCACAAGCTTGCAAGTCCTTCGTGATCTCCAATGCTGTCCACCAGCTGTGAAAGACAGAGCATCAGAGGCTATGTGGAGACTTTGCCAGTCTCCTTGTCTTCCAACAGCAGTGACTAAAGTCCCAGCAACCTCTCTTGGCTTTCAGAGAGCAGCCAAGGAAAAGAAATTTATAGCAGTATAGGATATAATATAATGCCCTCCCACCACCATCTGACACAGTGAAAGGTATGATTCAGGTTAAAAAAACATTTTAATTGTAAGAATTCTATTTGCTGTACGGTAATTATGGCACTGTAGATTTCATGTGTTATGAAAAGTAAATATTATCTGAAACAATTTTTGGGAGATGTTAGCACAAAAGGTCACAGAATTCTAGGGAATTACTGGTGAAAAAAATGTTCTGCTTGTTACTAATTTTATTTTGTGTACTGTATTTTATGAGTTTATTTTGTGATTACTGTATTAGGAAATTTACATATTTACCAGAATTAATGTTTTGTTGTAAAGATTTTTATGCAGAAAAGCATATTTTCAACAACCTCTAGTGAAAGATTATAGTTTTTGGTGGCTGTGGAAACCTAACCCCCTATTTCCCATAGGTTCAATATATTAGGTTTCACTTTTTAAAAAAAATTTTCTGCTGTTTTCTAGGAACATTACCCAAACAAAAGCTTAGGATTGTGTGCAGTTTTCCACTGTCCTCGTTGCGCAGGAGCTGCGGCTCCCATATCAGACTGCATAGCCACACTGTGGCCTGTGGCTCTTCAAGGCGCTGATCCATGGTCGTCCGCGACTGGTGGAAGCCTACTATATATAAAATCCTTAACTTATATATACACACATATATTTTGTATATATAATAGATGTATATATACATATATATGTAATATATATAAAATTGAGCTCAAAACACCTTATCCTCTTCCACTTGAAGATGGGATACTTATTATTGAGGGGAAAGACACTTCTATGGGTTTTGAGCATACAAAGACAAAAAAAAAACAGTTCTTGCCTTCGAGGAAATATGTAAAACAGATAAGTATATACATGATAATTTGAGGAGGAAAGCAAAAGCACTAACAAAGGGAAACAGGAAGACTTCCACCAGAGATGCCACATTGACTGTGGCTTTACAGGAAATTGAGGGTTCTAAGAGTCAAAAGGAAGGAGGGAGAGAATTCCAGGCCTGGGGAATGCCTGGAAAGGCATGGAGACGGGAGATGGAATTTGTGTTGTGGAACAGCAAGTAAGCCAATTTGGCTGAAGTGTAGAGGGGGGAGGAGTAATGCTCAGTTAAGTCTGTAAGGTAGGCTGGAGGTAGATTGTGGCAGACAGAGGAATGGGTGTCATAACAGAAAGCCATTAAAGAGTCTTGGGCAAAGGAGTCACCCGGTCCAACCTTTGCTTTAGGAAGATCATTTTGCTAAATGTATGGAGTATCACTTGGAGAGGAAAAATACTGAAAATTGGAAATCCAATTAAGAGGCTCATCTTAGGCATTTATCATATTCTATTTGTATTGTGCTTATTTGTGTGGAAGTCCTATCCCTTGGCCTTACTTATAAACTTGATGGCAAAAAACTATTTTTGCTTCTTCCTTAATTAATGCCTAGTTTCTTTGAAATTTTTTTTTTGGTGGAGGTAGGGGGAGGAGGCATTGTAATTTCATTGATATAGGAAAATTCATGTGGGGAAATTCCTTGTCCCAATGCAAATAACACCTAATTTCCAATTTATAGTCTGAAATGTAGAAGCAGAGAAGAGGAAGGTTTTAAATGATTTGCCCAGTATGAGGTACTTAAATCTAGGGCTTCCTGGTCAACTTTCTATCCTTACACCAAGCTGCCTCTTGTGTAAGAAGAGATGGTTATTCATTCATTCAATTCATTTATTAAGCACTTACTGTATACAAAATATGCAAAATTAGTCTAAGAAAGTCTCTGCCCTCAAGGGTTTAAGTTACAGTTTACTGTAATACATAAATAAATGAAAAGGGCATTTGAGAAATAGAAAATAATGTGCCATGGGAGATCAGAGGGGAAAGGTGATGCTTAAGGGTTATGTAGCCTTTATACATGTCTCTAGTTGGTTACTCTATACTAATAGTTTCATTCTTTGACAAAATCTGGAGATTTTAACATTTCCTTCAGTGGTTTATTTTGCCATTTGAAATAATTTGACAATGCCCTAGAAACAAAGGCAGATGGCACAAAGATTTTCTTTTTGTGAAGTAAATGAACCTGTTTTGAAATCATAAAACTTTAGAATTGGAAGAGGCCATAGAAGAAATCTAGCCCAACCTCATTTGACAGGTGAGCAAACTGAGGGCCAAAGAAGTCAATCAGCTCGTCCAGGGTCACACATTTAAGTCAAAGTACAACCGAAATGAGAATTTATGTCATTTGACCTCCATTTTACTACTACCATATTGCCTATGGGAAGCAAAAAATTTAGATAGAGAGAGAGCACTTATTTCTTTTTTTTTTTTATTTTTATTTTTTTTAGTGAGGCAATTGGGGTTAAGTGACTTGCCCAGGGTCACACAGCTAGTAAGTGTTAAGTGTCTGAGGCTGGATTTGAACTCAGGTACTCCTGAATCCAGGGCCAGTGCTCTATCCACTGTGCCACCTAGCTGCCCCAAGAGCACTTATTTCTAAGTGGCAACCATGGTACTGAATGCTGGAGTTACAAATACAAAAAAGCAAGCCAATGCCTATTCTCAAGGAGCTTGTATCATTATTTTTTTTTTGGTCGGGGCAATGAGGGTTAAATGACTTGCCCAGGGTCACACAGCTAGTGTCAAGTGTCTGAGACAGGATTTGAACTCAGGTCCTCCTGAATCCAGGGCCGGTGCTTTATCCTCTGCATCACCTAGCCCCCAAGGAACTTATTTCTAATAGAAGACAACATATAAAAGAGCTAGTTTTCTATCCTTCCTTCATGATTACTTCTAGTGACAAGTTTTCATTATTATTGATGGTTTCAAGTCATGTAATTTGAAAGCTAGCTTGAAAATGCAAAACAAAAATGGTTAAAAACACTATTTTGAGGGGCAGCTAGATGGCGCAGTGGTTAAAGCACCGGCCCTGGATTCAGGAGTACCTGAGTTCAAATCCGGCCTCAGACACTTGACACTTACTAGCTATGTGACCCTGGGCAAGTCACTTAACCCCCATTGCCTGAAAAAAAAAAAAACACTATTTTGCATATGTCATAATATAAAAACTAAGTCTACTCTGTTCTCAAGAAAGTGTTTGTGTCTTTATTGAGAGCAATGAAACTTTCAAAGACAAAGAGGACAGGTACTCCCCATGCTGGAAATGCAATCCCACAAAGGGTTTATTTGTATCTAACAAATAAAAGGGATCTCTTTTTTTTGCTTTGAACATTATTATTTAACTGAAACAATTATCTCCAAAGTTATCAATGATCTCTTAATGGCCTTTTCTCAACCTTCATCCATCTTGATATCTCGCCAGTATTTGACACTGTTGACCACCATCATTTCTTGTGGATACTCTAGCTTTACTTGTGGGTAGTAAAGTACTAATAATTTGAAGAGGAAGAAGCCATTAATGATGCATCAGGAAGGCCTAGTATAGAAAGAAGCACCTCAGTAGTTTCTTGGAGGAAGTTAGGAGTTCTCAGAGATAGAGGTGAGGAAACAGTACATTCCAGACAAAGGGAACCACTGTTAATTAGACTTTCACCCTTTCTATTTAATTGTATTTTTTTTCCAGTTACATGTAAAGATAGTTATCAATACACCTTTTCTTTTAAACCTTCTTGTTCTTTTTCGCAAGAACTATTTCTTCAAAACATCTGATATAAACTGAAATATATATATATATACACACACATTTGGTTTTTTTTGCAGGGCAATGAGGGTTAAGTGACTTGCTAGTCACAGCTAGTAAGTGTCAAGTGTCTGAGGCTGAATTTGAACTCAGGTTCTCCTGACTTCAAGGCTGGTGCTTTATCCACTGCGCCACCTAACTGTCCCCTGAAATATATTTTTTTGAGGTTGTGGTTGTTAAGTTATTTCAGTCATACTTGATTTTTTGTGACCCCATTTGGGATGTCCTTGGAAAAGATACTGGAGTGGTTTGCCATTTCTTTCTCCATTCCATTTTTCAGATGAGGAACTGAGGGAAACAGGATTAAGTGACTTGCTCAGAGTCACACAGCTAGTAAGTGTCTATGGCTGGGTTTGAACTCATGAAGATGAGTCTTCCTGATTCCAAGCCCAGTGATCTATACATTATGCCACCTAGCTGCTAGAGACATACTTTACATTTTCATAGAGACACTGATTTATTGTGTTCCCATTTTTAGAAGAAAATTTCTACTGTTTTTTTATCTACAAAATGCTTTCCTTTTTTCTCCCTCTTCTACTCCCACATACTTATCCTCTCTTTCCTCTTCCCCTACTTGATATTTTCTTCTCCTCATATTTTCCCATAAAATATCAGTGATTTTAACAATAATGCCTGAGCTATTTGTTATTGAAAAGGTATAATTTGGGCCACCTAGCTCTGTCTCAAATATCTGCAAGATGCCTTATAGCAGCGTTCTGATTTGGGCTGGGTAATCTCCAACTTCAAAAATGCACATTGTAATAGAATTTCTAATTCATAGGGATTATTTTACTTTAATCGAATTTTGAGTTGTATAACCATATGACAGGCTATTTAAAATAATCTACCAAGTATAAATGCATCATGTCCTGAATTTCTTCAACTAGCTGTTAAGATTTAAACTGGGGGAGATTTGATTTACGCCCATTGGTACTCACATGTTGTAAAGTAGAAGCATTGAAGAGGCACATCAGGTAATGGAAATAGTTCTCATTTAGATTCAGAGGACGGTAGGTTCAAATCATGACTCAGCTACTTACTCCTTGTATGACTCTGGGCAAGTCACTTTCCCATCCTGGGACTCAGCTTTTATATCTGTAAATTTATTTATTTATTTGTTTGTTTGTTTGTTTGTTTGTTTATTTTTTAGTGAGGCAATTGGGGTTAAGTGACTTGCCCAGGGTCACACAGTTAGTAAGTCTCAAGTGTCTGAGGCCGGATTTGAACTCAGGTCCTCCTGAATCCAGGGCCAGTGCTCTATCCACTGCGCCACCTAGCTGCCCCCTTTATATCTGTAAATCAAGGAATTTCAAATCCTTTACGATTTGTCTCCAACTTCCCCTTCCAGGCTGATTCCATATTATTCTCCCTCCAGAACTCTCCATTCCAGTCACATTGGTCTACTGGGAGTGACCTGTCCATAGCACTCTGTATCTTGTCTCTGAGCCACTGTCCAGGCTATCCCTCACTCCTGGGATGTTTTCACTCCTCAGCTTCTCCTCTTGAAACCTCTTGCTTCCTTCAAAACTCAGCTCACAGACCACCGCCTACCTTGAAGCCCATCCTGATTTCCCAGGCTTCTAGTCACCCCTCTCCCCAGTTCTGTTTTTCAGTCATTTTCAGTCATGTCCTACTCTCCATGACCCCATTTGGGTGTTTCTTGGTGAAGATACATGGACTAGTTTGCCATTTCCATCTCCAGTTCATTTTACAGATGAGGAAACTAAGGCAAACAGGATTGAGTGACTTGCCCAGAGTCATAAAGCTAGTGAGTGTCTGAGGTCAGATTTAAACTCGGGGAGATAAATCTTCCTGACTCCAGGTCTGGGATTCTATGCACCCAGCCACCTAGCTCCCTCTCCTCAATTACTTGGATTTAATTTGTATATCTTTTGTATTTACATATCAGTGTACATGTTGTTTCCTGCCAACAGAATATAAAATTCTTATAGGCAGGGGCTATTTTGTTTTTATCTTTTAATCTCTAGCATCTAGTGCAATGGCAAGCACCAAATACATGTTTAATAAATGATTATTGAATTTAATTTTATTGAATTGACTTAGGTGATTCCTGAAACTTCTTCCATCTTTATTTCCTGCAATAATGATGATGATAGCTGATATTTATATGATGCTTCTTTAGTTATTACTTCATGTAGGCTATTTATTAGTTATTTATTATTTTATTTCATTTAATATTATCTCATTTGATCTTTACACCAACCCTGTGAGGTAGGGACTACAGGCATATCTTTTTTTTTTTTTTGGTGAGGCAATTGGGGTTAAGTGACTTGCCCAGGGTCACACAGCTAGTAAGTGTTAAGTGTCTGAGGCCGGATTTGAACTTAGGTCCTCCTGACTCCAGGGCCAGTGCTCTATCCTCTGCACTACCTAGCTGCCCCATGGCATATCTTATAAATATATCCACAGCAATTTGTCTCTTACATTCATTTCTTCTTTTCTCTTCCCATTCTTACCACCCTAATTTAGGCCTTCATGACTGACAGCTTAACTACCATAATAACTTCATAACTAACCTGTCCTTTCCATCCCTCACAGTGCTGCCAGATTAATCTTCCTAAAACAATGCCCATTCATTTCATGAGCTCAGATAAATCATTTTCTTTCCAGGTCTCTGTTTCTTCATCTTTTAAAATAGTTGGGTTTCACTAGATAATCTCAAAGGTCACTTTTCAGCTCCAGAGCTTTACATCATTCCTCAGCTTAACAATCATTAATGACTCCCCATTGTCCACAGAATACAGTTGCAACTCCTTAGCCTAGCATTCAAGGACCTTGCCCCCAGCTTTATCATTTAATAAAAATAAAATAATCGAGGCAGTGTAAAGTTGCTATCTGTAAGGGGCTAAAATTCTAGCTAGACTGTCTAAAAATCTAATGAGTGGTTGCCATAAATTATAAGCTTTAGCAAGAATTTAGACTTTTAAGTATTTATTAAAGAGCATTAGGATCTAATGATCAGAGAGAAAGGTAAACATCTAACTATTTCTAAGAGACCCCAGCATCCAACCTGCCATCGCAAGGTCAGGAACCAAAAAAGACCCAATGCTTCCTTCCTCCTCCCAGAAGCCCCCTCTCCAACAGGAAACAGGGCTGTCCACACACACAGCCCTAAGCTAATTGGCTGGTAGCTTTGATTGACAAGTCTAATGGGCAGCTCTACAGAGACAAGTTCCTGGACACTAAAGCCACATGGCTTGTAAATCTCATGCCTTCTCCTCATGGCGGAGCTTCCCTACAGTATCTCTCCAGTAGGGGGTGCAATTCCAATTCTCACAGCAGGTAGGTGACACAGTGGATAGAGCGCCAGACCTGGAGTCCAGAAGACCAAAGTTCAAATCTGGCCTCAGATGTTAACTGGCTGTGTGATCCTGGGAAAAATCACTGAATCCCTGTTTGCCTCAGTTTCTTCATCTGTAAAATGGGGTCAATAATAGCACCTACTTCCCAGGATTGTTATGAGGATGAAATGAAATAATTATTGTAAAGTACTTAGCACAGTGCCTGGCACACAGTAAGCACTATAGAAATTATTGGCATTATATTATTACTATTATTATTATTATTATTATTGTTGTTGTTGTTGTTGTTGTTGTTATACACATATGAACTGACTGTTTCAGACAAGCCGGTCTACTCATCAGCCCTCACATCAGTCTAGAATATCCTTCTCCTCATGCTGTTACTCATACCCTTCCTTCCTTTGGAATGTTGCCATCTCTCTTCATCTAAATCCAAACCATCTTTCGATACCCATCTTTCATTTCTCCTCCTCCCCTCAGGCTTCTCAGATCATTGTAGCCTACAGTGATTTTTTACTTCCCATAATTCCTAGCATTCACTGCCTGCCTATAGTGATCATCTGTCAGTTGTTACTCCTTTCCTGCCTGCAACGTAACCTTCCTGGCCAAAATCAGGAGAATTGGATTATATAATCCCTGAAGTCCCTTCTAGCTCTGAAGCCTATGTTCTCTTTTACATTTTATTACTATTTGACTTTCCAACTATGTATTTCTTAAATAGAGTTTGAATTCTTTGAAGACAGGGTATAGGTACCTTCAGCTTTTTATTGGCCCAACGGAATCTTGAATCTAGTAGGCGCTCAACAAAAATACATTTATTTTATTTGATTTGATTGCAGGTTTGGCCCATCAGTTATAAATCCATTTTTGAAATATTTTCCCGTAAGGTTTGCAGATGGGCATCTGAACCTGAAAGAGAACATTGTGTTCCTTTCAAGAAAAACCATAAGTCAAACAAGACGACACAAGCAAAATTTCAATGTATTTCCTAGAAAATTGGCTCAGGCAAGAAGTAAATTCCCCCATATGATAGAGATAAAAACCAGTCCTGTCCCATCTATCCTTTATTTGACTGAATTTAGAGTTATCGTGTTTTGGTTTAGGTATTATATTTTGACAGACTAAGACTAACTTCTCCAACGCATTTGTTTTTGGTTTTGGGGGTTTTTGTTTTGGTTTGGTTTTTTGTTTTCTTCAGGGCAATAAGTGTTAAGTGAGTTGCCCAGGGTCACAGCTATTGTGTTAAGTGTCTGAGGTTAGATTTGAACTCAGGTCCTCCTGAATCCAGGGCCAGTGCTTTATCCACTGCCCCACCTAGCTGCCCTTGTTTGTTTGTTTGTTTTTTTTAACCCATTTGGTTTTTGTTGTTATTTTTTTTAATGGGCTCTACAATGTTTTCTTATCATTAGCATAAGCCATATCCAAAAAAGCCATCCAAATTGGCAGTAGTATAAGGGAAAGGGTCCTGGATTTGGGGTAAGAGGACATGGATTCAGAGCTCCCATCTTGCATGCCCAACCTTGGACAAGTCAGTTAATATCTCTTGGCTTCAGTTGCCTTATTTGTGAGATCCAGGGACAGGCTATAACCACTTCTAAGGTCCCTTCTCTCTCTCTAAATGACAGTGCTATGATTCTGCATTTGGACTATATCCAAAATGAGCTAAAACAGAAGAGGAAGACGGGGTCAGGAAGAAGGTGAAAAGTTAGACTATCAAGTTTAATTCTGGGCTTCTGAGCCACTTTCTTCTTTGTGACTTTCCATAATGTCTTCTCTGTTAGCTTTGAACCCAATTTTCACTCTATTGTGTGTGCATGCTTAGGTTCACAATTTTAATAGCATTCCGTTGTAATACACATCAAATAAAACTAAACAATTGCCACCTACAAAAATCCTAATTGTGTTTAATTTGTGGTTTATGATAGTCATTGACATGGCTGACACACTCCTGAATCATTCACTGGACTTTTTTGACCGTCACTTGCTTATACCCTATGGTTGTTTCTCATATGTTGGCCTTGTCTCCCCTGAGTAGACTAGAAGCTTCTTAAAAGCAGATACTTTGATTTCTACTTATTTTTCCCTCTTTCCCAGCTCCTTTATCCACCAAAGCACCTGATGCTATGCCTAGCTCATAATGGTTTCTGAATATTTTTTCTTGATTGAATGAATGAATATTAGCAGTATGTATTTTTTTCTGGCTATTTGATGTAGGTGACTCTCCTAAAATTAGGTGGGTCTTCTTTTCTCTGATTTCATAATTTCATGAGATCCTGTTTGTTTAAAAACTAATCCCCCCCCCCCTCTCTCAGGCTTTCCTATAGTCCTCTAAATTTGCAGCTGGCTTCCTTTATTTTTCCCTGATTTTTGAGAAGTCTCCCCTGCTCTCTCCCAGCATATGTTCTTAGCCCATAGGCTAGGCTGGAAGAAGTTGTATCGTCAGGATTAGGCAGAGGAAAGCTTAATTTTGAGCCTTTGTTCGGGGATCTCTTTTGCTTTGTTCCTTTATTTGTTTTGCTGAGGCTTTCCTGGTGCTTAGCAGGAGTAATGAGGGCTCCTAACTCCTTCTCACGGGGTTTGATAGAAAGCAATTAACTAGAATCAGCTTCTCCCTCTTCTTTCCACAAGGGAAGGCATGTTGCCCTCAGCCAAGCAATATCAAGACAATGCAGTGCAACACAGTGTGGGCCTATGCAGTGAGATGTTTCCACTCCAAGTCCTTGATCTGTGGTTCACTTTTTGGAGTGTGTGCTAATAAAACCAGATTAGTGGGTTTCATCCCATATGGACCTTTTAGCTTCCTTCTGCAACCATGAAGTGCATGCTACTTTGCCAATGGCCCCAGAACCCTGAGTGTAGGTCTTGTTCTGCAAACTCAATGAATGTCCTTCTGAAGATGGGGGATCATATCAATTTCCTGCTTATCTTCAGCATTTGAGGCACTGACCCCAAACCAAATTCATAGGATTGTAGATTTAGAGATGCAAGGGACCTTCAAGGCCATCTGGCTCCTAGTTTTATGGTTGAAGACATTAAGGTCTAGAGGTTAAATGACTTACCCAGGGTCACACAGTTAGTGACAGAATCCAGATTTGAACCCAAGTCCTCTTTCTGTAGGACCATGCTGTCTCTCAATTCCAAGGATGGCCCTTAAAAATATTTAGCATCCAACATTGTCAATTTTTTAAAAACAATTATCACCCTATTCATTTACTGGGGTTCCTTAGATGAGCTCAATATCTCCTGATCTATAACTTAACCAACAGAGAGGCTTTACTTTCATTTGTGAGACACTCATTCCTGAGAGTATCCTTAACAAATCAGATGCTTTCAGGGGGTCAAGCAGGCCCATCATAGAAAATGAGTGAAAACTGGATAACCAAAAGGTTTTGTAATCTGCCTCTACTTTCTTGAGCAACTGCAGAAAGTTTTGCACTGAATACTTATGATAACCCTTTCTCTAATTACTTGGGTCCTGGCGCTGTGGTCATCTGCTCACATGGTCCCTTGGAAGGGAATAGAAAGCACTTCCTAAGTTAGGAACAGTCAATTTATCAATGTTCATACTATAAATAGCGAAACCAACTTGGGGCTAAGGAGGGCCTTCCCCTAGATCCACAAGGAGAAATAATTCTCAAATCACCAAATGCTCTTTTCCCTAAGAGGCCAGAAACTCCCGTAAAAGTAAGTAGGGAGGGGAGCTTGTATTCATGGCGCTAATGCATTCCTTCCTCAGATTGTCCCGGAGAATGATACTATAAATTGTAGTTATGTTTCCACATCAGCCCACAAAAGCCTTTATTTAACTGTGAAATTGTTCAAAATAAGAAACAGATATGATTTTATCAGTAGAAATGACATTAAAGAAAAAGGGATTGCCATCTGCTTTTCTTGCCACTGTAACCAAAGGACCCTGGAATTTTTCCATCTGACTGGCAGCTGAAATCCAGATGTTGTCTTCCTCATTAGAATGTGAGCTCCTTGAGAGCAAGGGCCGACTCTGATTTTCTGTCCCTAGGCTTAGAACAGTTCTTTGCACATTTTTTTGTTGTTATGGTGTTGTTGTTCAGTTGTTTCTGTCATGTTTGACTCCATTTGAGGTTTCCTTGGCAAAGATACTGGAGTGAATTGCCATTTCTTTCTCTAGAGTATTTTCCAGATGAAGAAACTGAGGTAAGCAAGGTTAATTAATTTGCCCAGCATCACACAGCTAATAAGTTTCTGAGACCGAATTTGAACCCATGAAATGAGTCTTCCTGACTTCAGACGTGGTACTCTATGGACTGCAACAACTAGCCACCCCTTTGCACATGGCTGGTGCTTGATAAATGCTATTTTCATTCATTCAAATATTTGATAAGGCTTACCATTTAGAAGAGGTATTAGACTCATTCATTCCAGTTTCAGAAGGCAAAACAAAGGAAAATGGGTAGAAGGGCAAAGAAATCAGTTAAGACAAATGGTTTGAGCTGTCCCAAGGGTAGAATGGACTGCCTGGAGAGATCGTAGGCACCCCCTTCCTTCAGGCCTTCGATCAGAAACTGGACCATCCCTCATCCAGCCTCTAGAGGGCAGATTCCTTTGGTGTGTAGGTTGGATTCCCTTCCCAGTTCTCAAATTCTGTGATTAATGGGGCTTTTCCACTTGTCCAAAGCTTTCTCTCCTCTCCACATTCCTAGCCTTTGCGTTGGGTACCTTCTTCCTTGATAACTGTTCCTTTCATATGTTCTGGATTTCTGAGAAAAAATGAACTCACAACATGGCTAAAAAACAGGGGGAAAGGGGAGGGACCGATGGAAGGATAGATGATAACGATGATGGTGATAAACAGGATCATAGAATTTTAAAAAGGAAGGGACTTTAGCAATCATCAGTCAAACCCCATGAGGAAAGCAAGGCTGAAGTGACAGCTGCGATAAACCTTCAGCTCTTTTCCTGCCTCTCCAGGGAAGGGAAGAAAACAAGCATTTATTAAGGGTCATCTGTTTGCCAGGCATTGAACTAAGTTCTTTACAAATATTCTCTCATTTGATCCTCACAACAAACTGTATGCTACTATTATCCCCATTTAATAATTGAAGAAACTGAGGCGGCAGAGGTTAAGTGACTTGCTCAGGGTCACACCGGCTAGTTAGCCTGAAGTTGGATTTGAACTTGGGCCTTCCTGACTCCAGGCCTGATGCTCTATCCATGGTGCTACTTGGCTACCTCTAAATGCTATAAGGTTGTCCCTCCCCAAAATAACATAACTCACATTTTTATAACAGTTCTCACACAATAACCCTGTAAGGTAGGAACTGCAAGGTTTTTTGCTTTTCTTTTTTTGGTTGTTGTTGTTTTGGGGGTTTTGCTTTTGGTTTTTTGTGGGTTTTTTGGTGAGGCGGTTGGAGTTAAGTGACTTGCCCAGGGTCACGCAGCTAGTAAGTGTCAAGTGTCTGGGGCCGAATTTAAACTCAGGTCCTTCTGACTCCAGGGCGGGTGCTCTATCTACTGTGCCACCTAGCTGCCCCTGCAAATTTTATTAACCTCATTTCACAGATAAAGTCATTGAGGTTAAATGATTTTCTTCCTGATTACATGCCCGGTAAGTGTCAGAGGCAGTATTTGAAGCTGGTTCTCCTCCCTGAGGGTCTAGCAATTATTTTTCCATAGTGCTAATTCTCTAATAATAAATCAAAGGCCAATAGCATTTCAGGTTTCCCTCTGAACTTTTATAAGCCTTGCCCCCTAACCCCTAGTGTTCTCACCTTCCTTAAATTAGGTATGTTCTTTGCTATTTACCCATTGGTAGCCCAGAAAATAATAAGCTTCTTGAAGGCAAAGACTGTTTCACGGTATGTTGTGTCCCTAGAACCTGGCACATAATAAGTACTTGATAAATGCTTGTTGGGTTGGATTGGAACAAAAGATAGAAAGGAAAGAAGAGGAAGAGAAGAAACCCATAAGACAATGATCAGCTCATCAGAGAAGCATTCATTAAGATAATTTCCACATTGTGGGCCAGATAAAGTTTTTGTGGAACCTTATAGTCCTTTATCAGGGCAGCTAGGTGGTGTAGTGGATAGAATGCCAGGCCTGGAATCAGGAAAACTCATCTTCCTGAGTTCAAATCTGGCCTCAAATACTTACTAGCTGTGTGATCCTGAGCAAGTCACTTGTCCCTGTGTGCCTCAGTTTCCTCACCTGTAAAATGAGCTGGAGAAGGAAATAGCAAATCACTCCAATATCTTTGCTAAGAAAACCCCAAATGGGGTGGCAAAGAGTCAGACACGACTGCAGACGACTGAACAAAAAACAGTCCTTTATCACACCATTTCTATGAGGAAGAAAAATGTATTCTGTAATCCAAACAAACTCAGAACACAACCCGTGTATAATTTGGAGGTCATCAGCTCTAGAACAAAATTTTCTCTTAATTGCAGTTTGAGGAGGAAATATGACTGTCCTTACCTGAATTTGGCTTTGCTCAGGGCACTAAACCCCAACCTACCTGAATGTTCACAAGCCAGGGCCTATCCACAGAAGAGTCAGTGAGCAGAAACAAATACCGTTGGTGTCTTCCCCTCACCCAGCCTTCCAGCCACCCATGCTTCCTTTCCACCACACTAGATCTTATCTCAGGAGAGAGTGCCACCTGCTGAAGCACCAGCACTAATGCCCGAAGCCTCGGATTTTTCTTGGAGCTCTCCCATCTGCTGACCTAACCTAACCCTGCTTAACTCTGGAGAGTTCCTGGGCTTCTACTCCAGGATGTGGAGGCTCCAGGAGGAGATTGGCATCCCCCAGCACACTGAAACCCACACAGTGGATTGCATTGCCATCTGCTTTCATTCCACTGATTTTTTCTTAATGACCCATTTCTTTTTTAATTTCAGAAGAGAAAAAAAAAGCACAACTATTTTTAGGACCAAAGGTAAATATAGCTCCTGAATTATTTCATTCAATTATCCAAAAAGGAGCTAGAATGTATTTTAAGACACAACCAACTATGATTTTATAAAAACCAACCCGAGCAGAGGGTATAGTCATGTCTCAGCCGTGTTTGGGCATCATTTGGGAATGATGCATGGAGTAGTGCTTTCTTTCTTTAACCCTCTCTTATACAGCAAGAACTTGCTGGCTCCCTGTTGACTGTTGTAGTGGATGTATATTTGGAGTGGAGAATGTACTGCTTCATAGATGGAGGGGTGGGAGGTGGAGAGGAGGGAAGAACGTAAAAGGGCAAAGGATCCAATCCCCAGGAGCTGTGCTCAACTGTTTTCAGCTACAAATCAAAGCATTTCCCACAAAAGAAGAACCTCCCAGTCAAAACACTGCTAACTATATTTGCTGCTTCCAGCCTTCAATTAAGATAATAATGGTCTGTATTTACACAGTGCCTTTCATCCCAGGAACTCAAAGCACTGTACAAACATTTTCTCATTAGATCTCACAACACTCCTGTGAGACAAGCTGAGGGCAAATGCTATTTTCCTGACTTCATAGATGAGAACACTCCCTAAGAGATTATCTCTAGGGGACTTTTTTTTTTCACCAGGTGGCTTCTATTTTTGTTTCTTCTCTCCTTTCTTTCCCATTTTCTTCTGAGGTCCAGCAAGAAGAGCCAGGAGGAAAAGTCAGTGTAGAGAATGAAGGTGCTGAGCTGGCTTTTCCCAGAGAGGCAAGAGAGGCCATCGCCCAGCTTGGAATTCCCCCAGATCAGTGAGTGACAAAGGAGTATGGGGATGATCTGTCATGACAGGATAAAGCTTGAGGCTACTAGAATGAGAATGTCTTCTATAGTATAGTGGCTCCCCAACCCCATATCCTCCAGCCACACCTGGGCTCTGCCGGACTCTGAGTAACTTCTTAAGATTCTTTTTCTTGGAACAACCTACTTCATTGCCCACTTGGTTTATAAACTTGTGAGATTTGATGAAATCACAGCTTTAGGTGATGTGGTTATGTACTATTTATATAAGAGAGAAAAGGGGCCTGCACCTGTGATTTCACCAGTATAGGAATTCCCTGATAAGGAAACTCTCTCTGCCAGTGAAGGTGGGCTGCTTCTCTGCCAACTTAGAGCCTTAGAGAGCTGTCTAGGGCACAAGTGCTTAAGTGACTTACCCTGAGTCACACGGCAAGACCTTAATCTAGGTTTTCCTGGCTTCAAGGCCCATCCTCTGTCTACTACCATGCTACCCCTTTCCTTCTCCCCTTCCCCTCTCCTCCTCTCTGTCTCTGTCTCTCTCTTAGGAAAATATATTTGTGTAGTTATGAATGAATGTACTTACTATGATGTGTGTGCATATATATCAGTGTTGTGCATGCACACACATATCACTGGGAGTTCCTTATATTTATGAGATCATAGATCTAGACAAACAGATGCATATACACACACACACACACACACACATATATGTATATATGTATATATATATATATATATATATATATATATATATATATATATATATACACACACATACCTTTACCTACAGCCATACCCATACCTCTACCTATACTTCTACCTATACCTACAACTAGACCAATAATTATTCCTATACATATATCTATTATGTCATACCCATGCCCATAACTATACCTATAATACCTATAACCATTCATATATACACACACACACACACACACTCACACACACACACACCAATGTCTATACCTATAACTATACCCATATCCATACCTATATGTATAACTGGACCTATAATTATACCTATAATACCTATTACTGTGCTTATATCTATATTCATCCCTAAACCTTACTATACCCATGCCCATACCTATAATTATGCCTATAGCCATGCCCATACCCATACTTGTACCTATACCTATATCCACACCCACATCTGTACCTATCCTTATACCCATACCCATAATTATACCTATACCCATACCTATACTTATAATTATACATATACCTATAATACCTATAACTATATTTATCCCCATAACTATACCTATATATCAATGTCAAGAACCTTTGATTTTGTTGATGTAGGAACTTTCTCCACCAAAGTATCTATGACTTATAGCTGCAGAAAGTTACTTTGGCAAAGAAAAGCTAAACAACTTGCCCATAATCATCATGTAACAAGTAATTATCACAGGGGGGATTTGTTCCCAGTCATTGTGATATCAATTCTAGCCCTCTGCCCCTTATGTAATTCTGTCCTGTTTTAACCTAAATACAGGCTACAAAAATCAGTCTCCTAAGGATATATTGGAATTATCTGAAGTATGAACCAGAAAAGTTAAGCAGAGTTCTTTTCCAACTTTCAAGTTTTAAAATGTAAAACTGAGTTTCATATTTATTTTAAGAAACACCAGGGTTTTCTTTATGTCCCTTACATTATAATGGTCGAAATCACTGTGTGAAAAATGCTGTAAGCACTTTTCTGTCATTCACAGTTCTTCCTGTTCAGACTGGGATTTTCTCAGATCATTTTACTCTTTTAGGACTATTGCCATCTCTGATACGAGATAATTTATTGTTCAATAGAGATGTGTGTAAGTTCTTTTATAATATATATGTGTTATGTAAAAAAATATATATATATATATATGTGTGTGTGTGTGTGTGTGTGTGTGTGTGTGTGTGTGTGTATGTGTATGGGTTTAATCTTTATCATGTGAGGTCCTGACCAAATTCCTTTAATTTATTGGGGGATTTTGGTTCATGTTTGCATGAATTACTTATAGTCCTCTGGCCCTTTAAAATTCATCTAAGTCCTTGTTGCCAGATATCAAAGCATAAAGAAAATACCATGACTTGAAGTTGAGGCTTACTGCAGACGTTTTTGGCTTAGTCTGCTGGATTTCATTCCCCGTTTGATCTCGTGTAGCTTCTAGCCAACAACAACAGAGCTGGGTTTAAAGGTTATTAAATTGTAGTGTGCAAGGTATGTTTCCACATAAACCTATGTAGGTTGCTTTAAAAAAAAAGTTTTATTACTGTTTTTTCAAAAAAGCTTAATCCTCAGGGTCCTAATGCTGTAATCAAATATAACCAGTTCAACATTTTCAGTTTGTTTATCTTTCTTAAGTACATTCACATTGCACTTTAATATATGGTGCCTTCTAAATTTAAAAATGTAAAATGTAGTAGGATCCTTTTCCAGCTTTGGAATTAATCTTCCTTTGAAATAGGAAACATGAGGTTTCGACACCCAGGGAAGAAAGCAAAAAAAAAAAAATCCCAGTGAGTTTTTCCCCTTGTGCTGAGGAACAAAGATAAAGTGATTGTGGGAGTTCGATTTAAACAACACAGCTCAATTAAGCCAACTCTAAAAATAAAAGATTTGAAGTTAGATTTTTTTTTTCAAAAATAGGGACAATTTCAGTGGGCCTTGTTGTTCTGATGAACCATTGTTCTTGCTTTGATTTTAAGGTAGGTTGTAAATTTGATTTTTGTGTATGCTTAAAAGTGCAAAGAAAATTTTGTCCCTTAAACTTGGAATATGCTTGTTAAGTAGCAGTACATGTACCTTTATAATAACGTATTTAGAAAATAACAGACATTTACTTTTAGGAACACCTTGCCTATTAGATTACAAATTGACCATTTAAACACAGCTCAGTATGAAAGGAAAGCTCTCCATGTTTAGAATCAAAGGACCCAGATTCAAATTTTGCTTCCTAGTTGTATGACTTCGGGCAAGCGAATTTGTGTTTTGGGGCTTCGAAAGGCCTCGTTTATAAAATGAGGGGAATGGAACAGATGAGCTCTGAAGTCCCTTTCACCTCTCAATACCATGATCTTCCTAGAAGACTGACTTGATTTGGAGGAAAAACTAATAGAAATCCTGAGATTTTTTTAAAAATGGGTTAAATTATTGAAGTTTAAAGTAATAAAAATCCTTTTCATTTGTATTGCATTTTAAGGGTTTAAAATTTATTAAAGGCTTCTGGTTTTATATTTTATTCATTTTTCAATGCATACTTCCCCCCTACTCTACTCAAAAAGTCATCTCTTATTTAAAAAAAAAAAAACCCTTTTTTTTTTTCTAAAGGGGAGGGAAAAACAATTAAGCAAAGCTAGCCAGCTCATCAACCAAGATCATTGGTATTTGCTGTGTCCCACATCCATAGTCCCCCAACTCTGAAAACAAGGCATCTGGTGCATTTTCATTTCAATTTTTTTAAAGCTAAACTTGATCATTGTAATTTCACAATATTCAGAGTTTTGTTTTGTTTTGTTTTGTTTTTTCTCATTTCAAAGGATTTTCCTATAGTTTTATAGTGAAAAGAGTACTGGTTCTAGAATCAGAAGAATTGGGTTTGAATCCTTCCTGGTGCAGGAGGTGTTCTGGAGCCAGCTGGAACCGAGTCCACTTGTTAAATTTTCAATGTGAGCATTTACACCTCAGAAATTGGCAAAGCTATAAATCAAGATGTGTTTTATTGTTTTGTTGATTTCTAGA
The DNA here is from genome assembly GCF_019393635.1 of Dromiciops gliroides. Lineage (NCBI taxonomy): Eukaryota > Metazoa > Chordata > Mammalia > Microbiotheria > Microbiotheriidae > Dromiciops > Dromiciops gliroides. Next base: position 338,166,824 of record NC_057861.1, read on the forward strand.
CTTAAGAAAATATTAATAATTCATATTAAGTTTAAAAGAGACATTCTCCGCCCCCCCCTTCCTCCCCACCAAGAGAACCGGTTGTTAAATGTTTGCTAGCACAACCCTACTCTTGAACTTCTTAGTTCCGTGCCCAAGTTACTCACCTCCCTGTGTAGCAGTTTCTTCATCTGTAAAATGAGAGTGTTGAAATACATAGCTTCTGAGATCTCTTTCAATTCTAGATCTAGGATCTCATGATCTCATTTATTTTTACAACAACAAGTTGCTGGAGCCAGGGGAATTACTTAAGGATAGGGATAGGGAATGATAGTCCTGTGATATCATTAGTATAGGGAACTCCCTGGTCAGTCAGTCAGTCAGTTGATAAGCATTTATTAAATACCTATGGTGTTCCAGGCTGGCTTCTAGTATTGACTATGAATCTTCTTGATGTACACAAAGTATTATTAAGGCATATGCTTTGGGCAGTTTTTCCAGTTGTATGGATCTTCCTCAAACTTCTCTCTTCTATCTTGGTATCTTCAGTGGCACAAACTTTCTAGATGCCATCCTAAGACTGGGTTGTGGTTAGTGGCTATAAAACGAAGGAAAGTTATCTGGCACATAGAGAAATCAAGCCCAGAAGCTCAGCTTGGTTCACTAATCCAGTAAACCAGCATACTGATGAGTGCACAGTAGTTGCTTAACAAATCCTAGTTGAATTAGTAAATTAATTTCTATGAATCAAAGGGCGTGTGTCTGTGTCTGTGAACGTGTGTGTGCGCGTACCTCCATGCTCCCAGCGTGCCAGTTACTTTATGCATTATAGTATCATTCATACAGCATTAGATTAGGAATTAGAACATCTGTATTCAAGACCTAGTCCCAGCTCAGTCACCTAATAACTGTGTAACCTTGGGCAAGTCATGGACTTCTCTGAGCCTCAGTTTCCTCACTTGTAAAATGCAAATGATACCCTTATAATGGAATTCATCACTGAGCAAGGGATAACTACTGGATGACTTATATGGTCTATGATGTCAAGAGAAGTCAAGGAAGGCCCTTAGCATGTTGGGTGGGAAGAACCCCTTGCATTGAATTGATAGGAGGATTAGGTTTAACTCCCACCTGGTGCTCACTGCCTATGTGACCCTGGGCTAGTGACAACTTCCCTAGGCCTCAGTTTCCTTATCTGTAAAATGATAAGGTTGAACTGGATGGTCTTTGAGATCCCTTCTAGTTCCAAAATTATAACATGATGACACAAGCTACAGTGGAAAATGTGTTGTTATTGAGTTGTTTCAGTCATGTCTGACTCTTTGTGACCCCATTTGGGGTTTTCTTGGCAAAGATAATGGAGTTGGTTTGCCATTTCCTTCTCCAGTTCATTTTCCAGATGAGGAAACTGAGGCAGACAGGGTTAAGTGACTTGCCCAGGGTCACACAGCTATTAAGTATCTGAGGCCAGATTTGAACTCAGAAAGATGAATCTTCCTGACTCCAGGCCTGGCACTCTCTGGCACCACCTAGTTGCGCCGTGGCAAATTTACAGAACAAATTTACAAGGGTGGCACAAGATGGCCAGGTATGGATAGGTGGCAAATGCCATTGTTGGAGGTAACATCCCTATCTATGAGATCACAGATAAGTTTGAGTGCTTGAGTACTTTTTACCAGTCCTGCCTAGCTTACATTGCTCTTGTGAGCATCAAATGAAAAGGTGTTTGTGAAAGTGTTCCATAAGGATTATGTCTGGGCATAATCTGAGCAAAATAATACAGCGCCTATTTCATGGGATTCTGAAGAAAGCATTTTGTAAACCATAATGTGCTACGGAAATGGGAGCTACTCATAATTTCTATGAGGTAACGATGATGGAGATGGGTATGGTAGGGAAGATGATAATGTACTTCACATCCTTGGTTGTTACATGATCCTCAACCACGCAGTGGATCTGATGGGGAGGAGAGTAAAGTGTCAGTTGTAGGCAAAGAGGGAAAGCAAATAGAGGGAAAGAAAAAAGATGGTTTGGTTTTTCTAATATTATGCTCCCTGATAACTTCGTGGAAAACAATAGAACTTAACGTTCACAGAGTGGAGAATATATGTTTTTTGATAGAAGACCAATTGATCCCAAAGTTTCTCAACTTTTAAATTTAGCGTCTGTTCTTTGGTTCATACAACAACAACAACAAAACCCCTCTGATTTAAGCATGCACCCAAATAAGTAGAACGGGGAAAAAAAATGTAGCGGAGCCTCTTTAAAAAACATGGCTCTTCAGTGCAATTTAAAAAGAAACATACTAAAAGACCTACAAGTTTCTACCCAGGAACTCTGTATTCTGACCTCTTTTCCCTCCCCCACCCCTCCAGGAAGAATGCCTGGGTTTTCATAGCTCTTTAAGCCTTTCGTTTTAAAATCAGAAGTTCAGAATAACATTTGAAAAGTAGGCCCCTCTTAGAATGGAAACCATCTTTCATTATTGTTGTAATCTACCCTCTGTGGACCTCAACTGCACATATGTCGGTATTATTAAGCCCATAAAACTACATTGTCACATCTGAAACTGTTTAGCTGTTGAAACGGAGACTTTGACTTCAAAGCTTGCCCTAGTGTTTCCAGACAGACCCGGCTGGCAGATCACCTTGAAATCAAATTCCACTCAGATGGTGAACATGTAGAAAATGTGCCTTTATTACCTTAACAGATTTTTTTCTTTTTCTTTTTTTTTTTTAAAGAAAAAAAAAACAACTTGATTTCTTTAGACATACAGAGGCAGATGTGCTCACAGTCACCATAGACACTGGGACTTGGTCAATTTGGGAATTGTGATTGCCTCTGATTTTGCAGTACAGTGCTGTTTGAAAATGCTATTTTTTTTAAAAAAGGGGAATTTGAAACAGTCACCCCACCTTGGTTCCCTTAGAAACCCCATATGTGTCTGAAGCAAGTGGTAGGTAATAGGATATATAGCATTGTTAGTATATAGGTGGATAGGCCAAACCCAACCTGGGGAAGAATGATTGAAAGCCTGGATTAAGTTCAGTTGTTGGTTTTAGTTCCCAGTGGACAAGTATCTTTAGGAAAACTCCCACTCACTGGAATTCAGTAAATATTTATTAAGCACCTACTATGTGTAAGGCATTTTTCTTAGCCCTGTGGGGGGTCCTTATTAAGGTTCCCACCAGAGTTTCCAGTCATTAGATCTGATCGCTTAAATCCTCCCAAAAAATGGTAACAGGAGTGGGTCATTTATCCTTGTCATGACTGAGGTACAGTGATAAGGAAAAGCTATTGAGTCGAACAGGGATGTTTACTGAATGTTTGCTATCTGCTGAGTACTAAATAATGCATTACCTTAGGAGAAGGGAAACCAGGGAAGGATTAAAGAAAAGTATGCATTGTTTTTAAAAGAAAAGGGGGTGGTGGTGGTGGATACTGAATGGACTGCAAGTCACGTCTAGAATTATTAATTAAATGCTTACTATCTGTCAGGTACAGTGCTAAACACTGACAACACAAATACAAGCAAAAAGACAATCCCTGCCCTCAAAGATCTTACATTCTTTTTTATATATATAAAGTTTTCTTTTATTTTTAAATTTTTAAAAATTGTTTTAAATTTATGGAATAAAACAAGCATTTCCATAACACAGTATAATAAAAAAGATGATTGTAAGTGAAACTGAAAATCTATTATGTACAACTTGCTATTTCTTTTAAATATATAATAAAGTTAATGTGTAAATTTCTTTTTCTTCCTTACCTCCCCGGCTCCACCCTATCAATGGCTCCCATTAGATGCAAATAGGTATATATAGATGTAAAATTATTATATATATATATATATGTCTGTTAGCTCTTTCTCTGGATGCAGGTAGTGTCTTTCTTTGTATGTCCTTTTTAATTAATTTGGGCATTTATAATAGTCAAAATGACTTATTCACTCAAAGTCATTCTCAGGAATGCTAACTGCAGTCTGACCTTTGCTTTGAATTTTTTCCCCAGTAACAACAATGACTTTTTGCTAATCCCTCCACACGGTCTTGCCCAATATAATTGATTGTATTCCCTAAAGGTGTGCTGGAAAGCCATGGCAACTTTGGACTTACTAACCTGTGGAATGGGTTGGAGTGCATGCAGCAGTTGGAGTTGGCAGACTTAGATTAAAATACTGGATAGTCTTGCTTACTTACTAGGAAGCTAAGTGTTGTGGTGGATAGAATGGATAAAGTGATGGACATGGAGTCAAACAGACTAGAACTGGAATACTGCCTCAGACACTTACTAGCTTTTGAAAACAAAGCATACTTTTCTTTTAATCCTTCCCTGGCTTCCCTTCCCCTAAAGTAATGCATTATTTAGTACTCAGCAGGTAGCAAAGATTCAATAAATATCCTTATTCGACTCAATAGCTTTTCCTTATCTGTTTACCTCAGTAATGACAAGGATAAATGACCCATTCCTGTTACCTTGGAGCTGCTTCCACAAAGAGGTGGGGGTTCTCCAAAGGGATCTGTGTCCTCCAGACACAGACCCTGTAGGTCTGACCACAAGGATTGGAGTGGTCCTAGTTCTTTAGAGGGGACATTCACTTGCTTATCCTTCATGGCCAAACTTCCTTTTGGTGCCAGGATAAGGATGATAATAAAGGGAAATAGATGAACCCAAGAAAAGATAGCACTGACAAAGTAACATAAATAAGTGCTAATAATAAAGGCAGACTGAATGTGTCTTCTTTTGGAGATGCAAGTGTCTTGTCCACACATGTGTGACAATCTCCACCCAGTCCCAACCTAAAGGTCATTTCAGATAATAGCCAATCTACCTTGGGTTGCTGCCACCATTTGCTGAGCTATGACAGGGATCTCTTCCCCACCACTTCCTTTCTTTTTCATCAGGAAGATCATGTACACACCAGGTCATCCTTCCCTCCTTCTACATGCCTTACTCTTTTTCCTTTCTTTCTTTCTTTCTTTTTTTTTGCTCTAGACAGTTAATTCCCCCTTAGGCAATGCTTTCTCTCACACATATCTTCTTTAACATCACTTCCATTTTCCTCTAACAATTCTGCTTAATTACATAAAGAAAAGCTTTTTATTCTTGTATCCTTATTTATTTCATTTGTGACACCCCCAAACAACCCTAAGCAGAGTTGATCAGTGTACAAGTAATGCTAACGACACTCTCATACAAAAGAAAAAGAAAACTTTTAAATTCGACATTAGCAAACTGGGTCTTGAACCTTTTAAGAATGCCCCCAAAGGGGCAGCTTGGTGGCTCAGAGGATAGGGCACTGGCCCTGGATTCAGGAAGACCTGAGTTCAAATCCAGCCTCAGACACTTGATACTTACTAGCTGTGTGACCCTGGGCAAGTCACTTAACCCTCACTGCCCTGCAAAAAAAAAAAAAAAAAGACAGTAAAGAGTGGCCCCAAGGCAGAAGGGAAAGTTAGCAGTAGGGGTAACCAAAAAAAAGGGGATAATTGAAACATATTTACTATTCATATAATATATAATAATGTAATATATAGTTAAACCTACACAGAAGAGAACAGAAAGAAATGCAGTCAAGCAAGGTAGTTTTGAAAACAATGTATAAAATTTATTATACATGAGTAATGTTCAGCAAGCAATGTAAACTGGAGATTCGCGGTTTCATAGAAAGTATTCTTTTTGTGCTCTATTATGTGTATAGAAATGCTACCTTTTTTGTATTTAAGTTCAGAATTAAAAATCATTTTTAAAAGCACCCCAAAGTCTCCTCTAAGATCTCCATAAAATTGCTATCGCTTGCATAGCCCTCCTTTATTTAAATAGACTTTTCCTCAAGTATCAGCTTTAAATATTTTATGAATCCATTACTCAGGTGTGTTTTTTAATTGATTCAGTTATTAGCATCTTGACAACATGGTTCTCTATTTTTTTCCTTAAAAACTAGGGGTCCTTACATAACACCTGAAGGACTGTGACTCTTAAGGTCATTGGGTGTCACAGATTATTGACCAGGGGATACTTAAGTCATAGTCATGACTGAAAAGGTAATTTGCCCTCCAAAGGACTTTTTTCAGTGATGTCCCACCTGCTGCAGATTCCCCTGGCCACTGTGAGAAGGCTTCTGAGGTGACTCAGGACTGCTCAGAGTATGCACTTGGGTGGTCCCAGTGAACCACATCTAGCCCATGCCCACACCAGTGTACTATCTTCTGGTCAGAGCTGGCTTAAGGAATTTAGGAGATTTGTCCAGTGGACAGTTTAATCAAAGGGAAAAAACCATGGCCCGAGAAAATTTGAAGATACAGATATTATCCAGGGAAGAATTTGTGCATTGGAAGAAAATTATATGCCTCGATTAACTTGTACTGTCAGGTAATTTTTTTGATGAGCAGTCAGGACATTGCTTAAAGAATGGAATATGAACCAGGTCCCAGTTACTAAGAACAGTTAGTAAGAATCATATTTTTTTGAATTTACACAATTCAGTTTAAATAATGGAAAAGAAAGTCATTCGTTCCAGGTCAATGGAAATATGTAGTGAGATTTCAAATAATATGAACACATCAGGGAGATTCCTTATTCCCTTTACTCAGTTTTTTACCTATTAAAGTTATATAGGCCACCATGTCATTCACAGTGAGCTGTCAAACTAACACTCCCAGATCTTTTTAACAACAACAGCTATTTAGTCATAGTATATTTTTATTTTATACTGTATTTGTGAAGATTGTTTTTAAAACCCAGGTGTAGAATCTTACGTATGAATCTACTAAATTTCACTTTATTCTATTCAGTCCATGGTTATAGCCTTTTGAGATCTTTTTTGGACCTCGACTTAATTCTGCGAAATGTTTGTTATTGTTTCCAGTGGGAGCTAGGAGACACAGTGGATAGAGCACTGAGCCTAGAGTCAGAAAAACCTGTGTTCAAATCCAGTTTCAATCACTTCAGCCAATCAGAAAACATTTATTAAGTACCCACTATGTTCCAGGCATTTTACTAAGCTGGGGATACAAAGAAAAGTAAAAGACAGTCCCTGATTTCAGGAAGCTCACAGACTGATGGAGGAGACAACGTGCAAACATTTAAGGACAAACAAGTTATTTACAGAATAAATAGGAAATAATCAACAGAGGAAAGGCAACTAGAATGAAGAAGAATTGGAAGAGACTTCTGCTAGAATATGGGATTTTAGCTGAAACTTTAGGGAAGTTAGGGAAGCCAGGAGGCAAAGATGAGTAGAGAGAGCAGTCCGGTCCTGTGGGACAACCAGAGAAAATACCCAGAGACAAGAGATGGGGCATCTTGTTCAAGGAACAGAGAGGAGGCTGATGGCAGCGGATTTCAAAGAGTATATAGTGGTACAAATGATTATTTATTAAACACTATATGTCAGACACTTTGCTAGGGCCTGGAGATATAAAATAAAAGGAGCTTACATTCTTTTGGGGAAATTTTGTGTGTGTGTGTGTGTGTGTGTGTGTGTGTGTGTGTGTAAATAGATTGCTTGCCTTCTTGATGGTTGGGGGAGGGATGGGAAGGATGGAGAAAATTTGGAACTCAACATTTTTTATAATGAATATTAAAAATTTTTTTTAAATATAATTCTGGGGGGCAGCTAGGTGGTGCAGTGGATAAAGCACCAGCCCTGGATTCAGGAGGTCCTGAGTTCAAATGAGGCCTCAGACACTTGACAGTTACCAGCTGTGTGACCCTGGGTGAGTCACTTAACCCTCATTGCCCCTCAAAAAATAAAATTAAATTAAAATAAAAAGATTAAATGGTGGGGTAGGAAGTGTAAAAAATGGGAAAGGTTGGGGCAGATCTACTTCCTGTCCGTGAGACACTGGGCAAGTCACCTAACCTTTACCTCTTTCAGTTTTATCGACTATAATATGGAGTTAATAATAGCACATGGGTTCCTGTGAGGATCCAGTGAGATGATATTTATAAAGAATTTAGCTCAGGGCCCAGCACATAGTAGGAGCTTAACAAATACCTGTTCCTTTCTCCCAGCATCTTGTCATTTTCATATTTCACAGGTATGCCATTGAGGCCCTCATCCAAGAAACTGATAAAAATGTTAGATAATACAGGGCCTGGGACTAGGCTAGATCCCTAAGGACACTTTACTGGAGATGATGCCAAGTGGGCATTAACCTTCTTAGGTTAACAAAGGGTCATAATTATATCTTTGTTCATGTGTTTTGCATTCATTTTTGCTCTTGTTTTTGAAGTTTTATTGATGTTTTCATTTTAAAAAAATACCATAGTTTCCCAAGATGCTCCTTTACCCCTGCAGAACCCTCCCTCGTAACAATGAAAGCAGTTCATAATAATATATAATTTCATTTGTAGAGTGTTTTGTAGTCCCAGGTCATTTTCTTTTTCTTTTCTTTTCTTTTCTTTTCTTTTTTTTTTTTTTTTTTGGCGAGGAAGTTGGGGTTAAGTGACTTGCCCAGGGTCACACAGCTAGTAAGTGTTAAGTGTCTGAGGCCAGATTTAAACTCAGGTCCTCCTGACTCCAGGGCAGGTGCTTTATCCACTGCGCCACCTAGCTGCCCCATCCCAAGTCATTTTCACAAATATTATCTTAATTCTTGAGAGAATTCTGTAAGGGCAGGAGGAAAGGCTTATCCCCATTTGAAAGATGGAGTGAAGTGGCATTTAGGCGACTTGCCCAAGATCACACCACCGATTAGTGGCAGAGCCCACATCTTCTGACTGCTGCTTCACCACAGTGTCCAAACCTTACTGTCTGCTCTTTACTAGTGTCACAATCACACTGGGAGATCCATAGATAAAAGGAAGAACAGGGCTGCCTACTGCTATTACCACCATCACTGTTACTGCAGTACTGTAAGAACTGTCTTCTTCCTAATTATTCCAAATGTGTATTTGTGTTCTTCTAGGAGAAAGAAAGAGGGGTTCTACTGCTCCATCCTCAGGAGCTATTAGTCTGGAATTTTGTACAAAAACAAACTTTTTGAAAAACAGCATCCTATTTCATCATCGCAATTCCTTTGAAATTCTTTTTGGAGACAGATGATATTAATGGCACTTTCAAATTTATTTCACTGTTTTTTTGGTGCAGATTAAGTTATGTGTGAGGCAGACAGGCGCCATCCCCACACCTCTCCTCCTGGCCACCCAGGGCTTGCTGTGCCGTCCCTCTCTCCTGCTCCAACCCTGAAGGGGTGGAGTCTGGTTTCTAAGTGATGGATGAATCTTTCATCAGTCCTCCTGAAGAGGGAATAACTTTTATGCCCCTGTCACTCTCCTATCCCACACCTAAATTTGTCCTCATAGCAGTTATGCTAAGCTATGCTTTCAATGCACATAGATTCTTGTGAATGACCAATAACTGTTGTTGTTCAGTTGTTTTTCAATTGTATCTGACTCTTCATGATCCCACTTGGGAGTTTCTTGGCAAAGATACTGGAGTGATTTGCCATTTTCTTCTGCAGCTCATTTTACAGATGAGGAAACTGAGGCAAACAAGGTAAAGTGACTTGCCCAGGGTCACATAGCTAGTAAGTGTCTGAGGTCAGATTTGAACTCAGGAAGATGAGTCTTCCTGACTCAGCCCTACAATCTATCAACTATACCACCCAGCTACTGCCTGTAAATAACTAGTCACTCCCCATTTCTAGAAGGCCTAGGCTGTGAATTTTTCTGGTTATAATTCTGGTTAAAAAAAATAACCACCAAAGTGGGCCAGACCATCACAAACTCTTGAGGTAGAAATAGATAACCAGACATATAAAGAGTTCAGAACATTTCTAGCTACCCCAAAGCCAGGCATCACTAAAATCAGTGTGCCTCACCATACTAGTTAGTTCTTAGAAGCTGGAACTCCATGCAGAAATGAAGATGAAGCTTATAAATTCCCCTCTGACCTTAAGTGTTCAGGCACCCATCCATTCAGCCTCTTCCCCAAACAGAGTCATATAAACAGACCAAGAAAAATCTAATGGTCTGATCTGAGTGAATCCTGTATGATTTCACTGCATCTGTATAGATGAAGCCTTCTTGCCAGTGGTTTGATGGGCTCACCTTAGAGCCAATGAAGGAATGCCTGTATTTGCCAAACTTTGGTTATGGCTCTATGTAGGTGAAACTGGGTTTTTATTAAAACAAAATGTTCTTGGATCTTTTCATACACACACACACACACACACACACACACACACACACACACACTCGTGCGCATAATCATGATCTCGTTTCCTCTTGAATCCAGAGGATAAAGTTAATAATTCGCGTAGGAGTAAATATTTGCCCCCTGGAGAAAATGGAATTCTCAAATATACAGGCTCTGGATAGGATTTTTTTTTGGAGGGGGGGGAATATGATGTGAGGAATTCACTTTTGGCACCAAGTGTACAGATGTTTCATCTAAGTTGAACTTTTCCAGTTAGACCTCTGGCTGAAGAAAAAGAATAATCCATAATTGTTACTGTAGTTGTTCAGAGCTCACATTTTATCTTTTTTATTGGAGCAGTGTGATGTAAGTGGAAGTAATTCTAGACCTGGAGTTAAAAGATGTGGGTTCAAGTCTCTGACACTCACTTGCTATATAATCTTAGGCAAGTGATTTCTGCCCCTCTGATCCTCAGTTTATTCATCTGTAAAATGGGGATTTGACAGCTGAGTGGAAGATAGATTAGAGTGGGGAGAGATGAAACTGCTTCGCAGGCATTATTGTGATGAGGAAAGATGCTTTGTCAACTTGAAAATTCTGTGGAAATGCGAGGTCTTATTAATTTTGATGTGGCATAAGAACACTGCTAACAACTAGCTCTGTGTTTTTTTTTCTTTTAGTTTGGGCCTTTGGTATTACTACATTCAAGAAAAGATAATAAGAACTGATAGAAATATGTATAGAATGATTTTATATATACATACATATACATACATATATACATATCTGCATATATACACACCTCTTTGTATTTAATGGTAACCATCTCTAGGGGAAGGAAAAATTTAAATAACTTTGTTATATACATAAAAGGAATAGCAAGTTGTACACAACAGATTTGCAGTTTCATATACAATCATCTTTTTTAGTATACTATGTTATAGACATGCTTGTTTTATTCTAGAAATTAAAAAATAAATTTTAAAAATATTTTTAAAAAGTAAGAAGAGAATAAAATTCACTGATTTATTTCAAAGTTCAACTTAAATGAAAAAAAAGAGCCCTCAAAGCTGCTGGCCTCAGTATAGGCAAACCTGTACCATGTTGTACAAGGTAGATCAAAAGTCACAAAGGGGTCTGATGTTTTAATAACTTTTTGAAAATTATTTTTCTTTATTTTCACCATTTACAAGATTTGATTTTTCACTCAATGTAAATTCACTTCCTATATATACTGTATATGATACTATGGTATTATAAATTAAAAACAAAAAATAAAGGAGTTATTAAAAATTTATGACTTTTGGCCCACCCTGTACATTGTGGTTGTTTGCTGTGGCTCATCTTGAGGATCCCAGAGAGATTGGTCCTAATGATCATGTGGGATTAAGAACCTCTAGTAAATGACATTTTTTTTTACCTAGTTCTCTCTCTCTCTTTTTTTTTTTTGTTTTTTTTTTTTTTTTAATGAGGCAATTGGGGTTAAGTGAATTGCCCAGGGTCACACAGCTAGTAAGTGTTAAGTGTCTGAGGCCGGATTTGAACTCAGGTACTCCTGACTCCAAGGCCAGTGCTCTATCCACTGCGCCATCTAGCTGCCCCCCTAGTTCTCTCTTGGTTACACTTTTTGTGTCTTAATCTGGAGTTCATCAAACCCTATTCCTTCACTCTGCTACCAAAGTCCCAGGCTTCTCAGGTCTAGCCACTTGAAGCTCTACATGGGCTTCAAGTATGAAGTAGATATGTAGCTAGCCTTTTGGAAAAGTCAGTATTCAGTGGAATTGAAGTTCATAGGACCCCAGTTTCCCCTGAGTATTTTCTGCATGTAAGGGGATAGAAATTTTACATTAGAGAGATGCATGCCAAAGAGCTGTGTGAGGGCCAAGGAAAAAAGCCATTACCCATGAGAAGATCAGGGAAGGTTTCATTTAGTATGTAGCATTTGAATTTGGGGCAGCTAGGTGGCTCGATGGATAGAGTGCTAGGCCCAGAGTCAGAAAGACCCACCTTCCTGAGTTCAAACCCAGCCTCAGATACTAGCTAGGTGACCCTGTACAAATCACTTCACTCTATTCGCTTCAGTTTCCTCATCTATAAAATGAGCTGGAAAAAGGAAATGGCAAACCACTCCAGTATCTTTGCCAAGAAACCCCCAAATGGGGTGACAAAGAGTCCAATACAACTGAAAACAACTGAACAACAAAAGCATTCGAATTAGGCAGCAGTGTGGCACAGTGGGAAGAATGCTGAATTTGGAGTCAGAGGATCTGGGTTCAAAATACACCTCTGTTACTTACTTACTATATAACTTTGAGGAGATCTCTTAACATCTGTCCTGGGCTCTCTTCTCTTCTCCCTCTATACTATTTCCCTTGGTGATCTCATCATCAGTTCCCATAGATTCAAGTCTCATCTCTATGAAGATGGCGATTCCTAGATCAATTTGTCTTTCTCCTGACCTCCAGTCTCACATCCTCAGATACCTATTAGACATCTCAAATTGGACACCACATAGACATCTTCAACTCAACTTCTCCCAAACTAAACTCATCTTTCCTTCCAAACTCTTCCTTCTATCCAAATTTCCTTTATTATTGTTTAGGGTACTGCCATCCTCTTGGTTACAAAGTTGTTATTCTTCACTCCTCCCTCTCTCTCTACTCTGAGTATCCAATCAATCCCCGGATTCTCTTGCTTCTAGCTCTGTATCACGTCTCCTACATGCCCCTTCTCTTTGTCATCACTGCCACTCTACTGGTAAGAACATTCATCACCTCATAACTATACTAATGCAATAGCCTGCTGGTCAACCTCTAGGCCTTGTCTCTCTCCACTCCAATCCATCTTCTACTCAGCTGTTAAATTAACCTGAAAGCACAGGTTTGACCATATCTCCTCTCATTCCCTTCCCCAATCAATTAACTTCAGTGGCTGTTACCTAGTATTACCTCAAATGACATCTTCAGTTTGGTTTTTGAAGCCCTGAATAATAACATGGCCCTTTCCCCCTTTCTAGTCTTCTACGATCAGTGACAATGGTCTCTTTGCTGTTCCTCACAAAAGACACTCTATCTCCCAACTCAGGTATTTTCAGTGATTCTCCCCCATGCCTAGAACTATGGTCTCCTTGTTTCTGCCTCCTGGATTCCCTGACTTCTTCTTTTTTTTTTTTTTTAGTGAGGCAATTGGGGTTAAGTGACTTTCCCAGGGTCACACAGCTAGTAAGTGTGTGTTAAGTGTCTGAGACCGGATTTGAACTCAGGTACTCCTGACTCCAGGGCCGGTGCTCTATCCACTGTGCCACCTAGCTGCCCTCCCTGACTTCTTCAAATCTCAAAGTCCTACCTAATGCAAGAATCTTTTCCTATTCCAGGGTAGGTGGTGCAGTGGCTAGAGTGCTAGGATTGGAGTCAAGAAGGCCTGAATTCAGATCCAGCTTCAGACACTTTCTAGCTATGTGACCACTTTACCCTCATTTTTCCTCATCTGTAAAATGAGCTGGAGAAGGAAAGGGCAAACCTCTCCAGTATCTTTGCCAAGAAAACCCCAAATGGGGTCACAAAAAATTGGACATGATTGAAATGACCGAACAACAATGCAAAAATCCTTTCCCACTCCTGCTTAATGTCAATGCTTTCCCTCTGAGGTTATCTCCAATTTTTCCTGTACATATCTTCTTTGTACATAGTTATTTACAGATTGTCTCCCCCATAAGACTATGAAATCCTTTGAGAGCAAACTCTGGTTTTTGCCTTTCTTTGCATTCCCAATCAGGTATTCATAACTCTAGTTTCAGTAAGTTATCCACTATTCCATACTGCCTTCTAGATGAACCCAAGATCACTTTAAGCTCAAAAGAGATCTGAGATCTTATAACTTGAAAGAAAGAGGAAACAAGACGCTCTGGCATAGTAACCATCATGAATAAAAGCAGATGGATAGGAGAGGCAAGAGACTTAGGTTCTCAGACCTCATCCCAGAATGGAAGCTTGCCCTAATACCATATACATGATACACTGGAGTTGACAACTCCCATCCTCCTTTTGGAGACCACTTTACAAAACTTTACCAAGCTGCCTAATGACAAAATCTTAGGTTTCTTTTGAGTACGAGATCAACTAGATAAGACTTAAGTTCATCTATTTATTGGTACCAAACTATTTATTGGCATTGATTTAATGACATTTCCATGTCATGTTCTACCCTTATGGTTACAAGGACTGTGTATGTTTGGCTAATGGATCCTAATTAAAAGTCTAGCTTGGAAATTAAGGGAGCATGGAATTGTTTATCTGTCAGATTTATGGACAGAAGAAGAATCTAGGACCAAAGAAGACATAGAGAGTAAAACAAAATGTAAAATAGATCATTTTGATTATATAAAATTAAAAAGCTTTTGCACAAACAAAACTAATGTAACCAAGGTTACAAGGGAAGCAGAAAACTGGGAAAGAATTTTTGGAAACAAGTATCTCTGATAAAGGCCTCATTTCTCAATTATATAGAGAGCTGAGTCAAATTTATAAAAATACAAGTCATTCCCCAATTGATAAATGGTCAAAGAATATGAACAGTTTTCAGACAAATCAAAACTATCTATAATCATATGAAAATATGCTCTAGATCACTATTGATCGGAGAAATGCAAATTAAAACAATTCTGAGGTATCACCTCACACCTATCAGTGTAGCAAATATAGCAAAAATGGAAAATATTGGATGTTGGAGGGGATGTGGGAAAGCTGGGATACTAATCCACTTTTGGTGGAATTGTGAACAGATCCAACCATTCTGGAAAGCAATTTGAAACTGTGCCAAAAGGGCTATAGAACTGTGCATACCCAAATACATCCCCAAAAGGAAAAAAAGACCTATTTGTATAAAGATATTTATAGCAGCTCTTTTTGTGATGGTTAAGAATTGGAAATCCAGGAAATGCCCATAAATTGGGGAATGGCTAAACAAGCTGTGGTATATGATGGTGATGGAATATTATTGTTTTATAAGAAATAACAACTAGTATGATTTCAGAAAGGCCTGGAAAGACTTGTATGAACTGATATATAGTGAAGTGAGCAGAACCAAGGAACACTGTGCATAGAGACAGAAATGTTGTTTGATGAAGAACTGTGAAAGACTTAATTAACTATTCTCACAATACAATTATCAAGACGATCCCAAAGGATTGTTGATGAAACATACTAACCACCTCCAAAGAAAAAACTTATATTAATGGAACTCAGACTGAAACATACTATTTTTCACTCATTTTTTCTTTTATTCAAGTTTTCTTGTACTAAATAACTAACATGGTAATCTTTTACATAATCATACATGCATAACCCATATCTGATTGATTACTGCCTCAGGGAGGGGGTAAGGGAAGAAGGGAAGGAAGGATAATAATAGGAACCCCAACTATAAATAAAAATGGTTTTATTACTTTTTTAAAAAGTCAAGCTTGGAGTCTTCTCATAAGGATACACATGGAGAGTCTGATGCCTTTACATTTGTATAATCCTTTATATTTTGTAAAGTGTTTTTCACTTCCTATCTGATTGATTCTCACAACAGCTCCTTAAGGTAGACAGGTCAGGTATTACCATCCACTTTTTACACTTGAGGAATCAAAAGCTTGAAGGTGATTAATGGCTTGCCCAAGGTCACATGACTCCTAAGTATGAGAGCTTGGAACAGAAATGGCTTTCTGATTCCTAGTGGTTTTTCCATATCACACAGGGGTGTGTGTCTGTTAGGAAATGGGCACTCACCAGTGACTGGATTAATACTTATAACCTTAATCTTTGGCTCTTCCTTCTTCTGGAGCCCATACACCTAAATACATTCTATCT
Source organism: Dromiciops gliroides (assembly GCF_019393635.1). Classification (NCBI taxonomy): domain Eukaryota; kingdom Metazoa; phylum Chordata; class Mammalia; order Microbiotheria; family Microbiotheriidae; genus Dromiciops; species Dromiciops gliroides. Next base: position 338,182,799 of record NC_057861.1, read on the forward strand.
ACACCTTTCCTCTTCCCTCCCACCAATGTCCATTTCCTCCTCATTCTTCTTCTTCTTCTTCTTCTTCTTCTTCTTCTTCTTCTTCTTCTTCTTCTTCTTCTTCTTCTTCTTCTTCTTCTTCTTCTTCTTCTTCTTCTGGTGGGGCAATGAGGGTTAAGTGACTTGCCCAGGGTCACACAGCTAGTAAGTGTCAAGTGTCTGAGGCCGGAGTTGAACTCAGGTCCTCCTGAATCCAGGGCCAGTGCTTTATCCACTGTGCCACCTAACTGCCCCCCACCTCCTCATTATTCTTACTATTACTACTCTAATATAGACCCTCCTTACCTCCAGCTTGGATTGTGGAATGCCTTAGCAAAGTCTCCCTGACTCCAGGTTTTTTTCCCCTTCAATCAGTTCCACATAACGCTAATGGATTGGCCTTTGGGTCTGATCATGCCACTCCACTACTCAAAACTATTCCCCTAGTGCCTACCAAAGAAAGAGAAAATGCCTTACCCTGGCTCCAGCCTTCCTTCTAACTTGATCTCACATTACTGTCCTTCACACAATTGGTGTTCCAGCCAAACTGGCTTCTTCATTGTCTATTCTAATACTCTTGTCATGTCCTAATTTGTTGCTGTTCAGTCATTCAGTCATGTCCAGTCGACTCTTCATGACCCCATGGACCATCATACGCCAATGCTATCCATGGGGTTTTCTTTTTCTTTTTTTATGGGGTTTTCTTGGAAAAGATACTGGAACAGTTTACTATTTCCTTCTCTGGTGGATTAAGGTAAACAGAGATTAAGTGACTTGATCAGGGTTACTAAGCTAGTAAGTGTCTAAAACCAGATTTGAACTCAGGTCTTCCTGACTCCAGGCCCAATCACCTAGCTGCCCCCTCATGTCCTAATTAAAATTTAATTTATAGCCCACTACTAGATTGTAAAGTAATTAAAGATATAATAGTTTGCTTCTTTGTTTCTCTAACATCTAACACAAGGCATTGTATGTTCAAAGTGTTAAATACATTTTACACATAGTAGACACTTTAAAATATTTGTTGAATGAAGGAACAAATACAGTTTGGACATAGTTGTTGAGCCAGCAACAGATGTGCCTGAAAAAAACATAGACCATCCAGTCCACATACTCTACTATTTTACTCATGTGTCACATAAACTTTGTTTCCTTTTATTAGGATCAGAGAATCGTAAGATTTTTAGCCAGAAGAAAACTGAGAGATCATTTAGCCCAATCCCTTCTTTTTGATCTGTGAGCTCTGTGAGCCTAAGTCTCTTGCCTCTTCCATCCATATGCTTTTATTCATGCTGGTTGCTATTATAGAATGTCTTGCTTCCCCTTTTTTTCAAGTCACAGGAGTATGGATTTTGAGTTTAAAGGAACCTTGAGGTTCATCTAGGAGACAGATGAAGGATTCAAGGCCCAGATTAGTGAAGTGGTTTGTCCCACAGGCTTCCAGGAGCAAATCTGCAATTCAAAACCCAAGAACCAGAAATCCAAGACTTGATATCACAACTCAATTTCCTCCCCTGTAAAATGAAAGGTTTGGACTGAGTAGCCTGTAAGGGCCTTTCCAGCTCCCAATCCATGGTCCCAAGGACTCTGTTTACATATATTCATTCTTTATATTTTATCACACGTTTAGCATAGTACTTATGCTTAGAAGCAGAGGGAAGGGAAAAACAGAGGGAACATTTAGTCTGGAATTAGAACAATCTGATCAGGCCTTTGGGCAACCCTGGCAGAGGGAATTAAGTTGATTAGATTACCTTACTCAGTTTGACAAGAAAGGTGAATTCCTACTTTTGGTTTAATAAATGTGATTGTCAGTCAAGTAGACTTGTGTTCACTAGGGAAAATATGTGTGCCATTAGTCGTTTGGGGCCTGCTCTCTAATTACTGTTTCTTCAATAAAACTCAGCTGGAAACTAACTGCAGTTGGAAAATCACCCAAACAAGTTAACCAACCCTGTCACAGGTCTTCATTTCTCTCAGGTCCCTGAAATATATTTCTTCCAGTGTTTTCTTTGTTTTTGTTATTTTGTTGTTTCAGTCATGTCCTATTCTTCATGACCCCATTTGGAGTTGTTTTGGCAAAGATACTGGAGTGGTTTGCATTTCCTTCTTCATCTTATTTTACAGATGAGGAAACTGAGGCAAACAGGGTTAAGTGACTTGTCCAGGGTAATACAGCTAGTAAGTGTCTGAGGCCAGATTTCAGCTCAGGAAGGTGAGTCTTCCTGTCTCCAAGCCCAGCAATCTATCAGCTTTACCACCTCTTTATTATAGGGCTATAACCAAGAATATCTTCTCCACTAAGAGCAAAAACAGTTGGGGGGTAATGGAAGTAGAGGAAAGTGGCAAGGCATGGGATAGTCAGACCATTGGTGCAGTTGTCCTGCCAGGAGAAGAGGGGCAGTTAACTGGAAGGGGGTTCTTGAAGAAGGAGCCTGATAGTGATGGGACCCAAGGGTTAGGGGAGATAACTCTGACTTATTGTACATAATATGGGCCAACAGAAGTGGTGGTAGTCACTGTAGAGAAGACCTACCACCCTCCTTCCCAGATGAGAACCTCTATATCAATCAATAAGTCAATCAACAAGCAGTTATTAAGCACCTGTTACGTACCAGGCCCTGTGCTGGGTGCTGGGATACAAAGGCAAAAAACTGAAGTCCTTACCCATGAGAAGCTTGCATCTACTGGGGCAAATCCTGAGGCAAAGTCCTGTTCACTCCATGTGAGTTATGGGCATCCTTTACTAAAACTGTTCTTTTAATTCAAGGAAACCAAGGGTAACACTGGAGCAGCCTGGTTGCTCTTTCCTACATGTTCCCTCTCCCTTTCTTCCTATTCCAGCTTTCCTTCCTTTTATGTCATAGACTCTATATTGGTTTCTAGGATCATAGATTTAGAGCTAGAAGAACCTTAGAAATCACTGAATCCAGCCTTCCCATTTTACTGATAAGGAAAGTGGTACAGACAGGTTAAATGATTTGCCCAAGGCAACACTGAGCTTTATCCCCTTAGTTAAATCTCAGTTCCTTAAGAATGGAGACAGTCTAACCTTTCTTTTCATATCCTTGGCATTTAATACAAGTTGTTCAGTCATTCAGTTGTATTCAACTCTTTGTGGACCATCGTGCCAATATTGCCCATGGGATTTTCTTAGCAAAGATACTGGAGTGGCTTGTCATTTCCTTCTCCAGTGGATTAAACAAACCGGCTTAAGTGATGTATCCAGGGTCACACAGCTAGTGCCTGTCAGAGGCTGGATTTAAACTCAAGTCTTCCTGACTCCTGGCCCAAGGCTCCATCCACTGAGCCACCTAGCTGCCTCCTTTAGCACATAGCAACTACTTAATAAACGTTTTTCCGTTTGAATATTCATAGTGAGATTTATGGCAATTAAAATAAAGATATTACTGAAAGGGAAGGTTTTTGTTTGTTTGTTTTATTAACACCTTGTAAATATCCCAAGACCAGCTCCTCCTTCTCTCTGTCCTGATACATAGAAGGAATTCAACTGATTATATATAGATGATATAATAAAAGAAGGAAAAGGAAATAGAACTGGGGGAAGCAGTTCCCCCCCCAAGAGCCCCCAGTAATGTTTTTACTCTGTCTACCACAGTTGGAGTTCTCTTGAAGAAAGAGCACTTTGGGGGAGACATGGGCACTTTCAATGAAGCACGCCTCATTTGGAGCCACCAGATCAGCCTGCTAGGCACAGGAAGCTGTTCATAATTTTAGAACCATCCATCACCATACACTTGTCATCACCATCCAGCCAGGAAAGTCTCCATTGAAGGCAAAGGAGAGGGTCACCATTTTCCTCACTTCTGCTCTAGCTGGGGGCACCTTTTTCAGAGCTGATTAATAATTTATCTCTTTGGCATAATTAAAAAAAAAGCCCTCTAGTACTGTTGTTAAAGGGTGACAGAAGGACTCTTAAGGGTCTTCTGTGGACTGGTCTCTTATTATTCACTAATATGTCATGGCCTGTACTCTAAAATGATTGAACCACAAGCACAATACCACAGAGGACCTGCTCAGATACAAAGAGCTTGATTAAGGACTTAGAATTCAATGAAATGAATTGTTTTTAAGGATGCTTTCTGATTTTAGGTAATTTTTATTTCCAAATATAGCTTTCCTCTTGCCTTCCCCAATACCCCACCCAACTTCCTACTTCTAACAAAGATTTTCAAAGGGAAAGAGGAAAAAGCAGTTAAGCAAAATCAAACATTGCATCTGTCAGCTGTATCTGTTAGTATGTGTAATATTCCACACTCCTAGTCTCCTACCTCAGCAATAAAGGGAGGCACATTTTCTCAACACTTCTTCAAGGCCAGACTTTGTTATTACAGTAATGGACATATTCAGTGTGTTTTTAATGCTCTTTCTTTCTTCTTTTTAAAATGCTCTTTCTATTTACGTTGTTGTAGTCATTGTGTACATAGTTTCCCCACCTCCAGTTATATCACTAGGCACCAGTTCACAGAAATCTTCCTATGCTTCTTTGAATCCATGTTCATCATTTCTTTTAGTGCAGTAAAATTTAATTACAAATACCACCATTTGGTTGGCCATTCCCCAGTCAATAATGACCTACTTTGTTTCTATTTATTTGCCACTCAAACAAGTACTTTTGTGAATATGAATATAAATATGTATACACAATGGGTGTGTGGTGTGTATGTGTGTATGTGTATAAACTTGTGTATGAACTCTCTATTTGACAAAAGCTACTGGGAAAACTGAAAAAGTTTGACAAAAAATAGGTGTAGCCAGCATCTTATACATGTTGTATTCCAAATGGATACTTGATTTAAATATAAAACATCAGCATTTTTTAAAATAGGGGAAAATGGCTGAATAAAAATAATTGTATACAGGTATATATATAGGTTTCTGTGTGTGTGTGTATGTGTGTGTGTACACAGCACTTTACTTTCTGTCTTTGACCTCTTTGGGTTGGATACTTAGCAGTGGTGTCTCACAGTCAAAGAGTCTAACCATTTTGGTCACTTTTTTTTAAGTATGATTCCGAATCGCTTTCCAGAATAGTTGGACCGATTCACAGCTCCATCATCATTTATCAGTATGACTATCATTCTACTGTCGCTATTTAGCTAAGTCTTTCTCCCCTAGCCTTAGTTGTGAAAGATAGATCCATCCATTTTTCTCTTACTAAAAAAAAAAACAACAAAAAACAACAAAAACAAAAGTGAGGCAATTGGGGTTAAGTGATTTGCCCAGGGTCACACAGCTAGTAAGTGTTAAGTGTCTGAGGCCAGATTTGAACTCAGGTCCTCCTGACTCCAGGGCCAATGCTCTATCCACTGCGCCACCTAGCTGCCCCCAATTGCCTCACTTTAAAAAAAAAAAGTTAACTAATTGATTTGTGTTTTTTTGTTTTATTTCTAAATTAACTGCATTAAGAAATAAAGATTTTCCCAGGCTATACATGGGTGGAACTCACCTGTATGTTTGGCAGCTGGCTAACTTTCTGCACATAGGCCTTGAATCAGTCAATTATATACAAGGCAGGTATCTACTAAATACTTGTTAAATAAGAATTTAAGCGCCTTTACTCCTACTGCTGTACTAGATGAACTTCCCTTCCAACTCTGACTTTGAAAGAAGTCTATGAAAAGAAATTCAGATCCATTGCCTGACCACAAAAGCATAAATTAAAGGGCAGGGTGGCATATGCTAATGTGCTAATTATATTGTATTGAAACTAAGTGCAGTGTAAGTGTACAGCTGGAAGAGGCAAGAGCAATGTGGACTGGAACTATAAGGTAGACTTCATAGAGGAGACAAAACTTGAGACAGGCCTTGAAAACTATACAGGATTTGGTTAGGCAGAAAGAGAAAAGCAAATTCCGGGCTCAGAATATAGTGTAAACAAATATGAGAAGGGGAGAATGAAGATATACAGGTGATAATGAGGAGACCTGCCTGGTTAGAGTAGAGTTTGCTGTTGAGAAGCAGTAGGAGATAACTTTAGATATTAAGTATGATGCAATACCTTAAGTTAAGGAGGTTGGACATGATATGATGAGGACATCATTTTCAGTTTTTAAGAAGGAAAATGACATGAAGAGAATGGTAATTTTCAAAAATTAATCTAGCAATATTGGAAGAGATAGAATCTAGATTTGAGTATTAGAAGACCATCTAGGAGGCTATTGAAATAAACTAGGTTCCTTTCTGGAGGCAATTGGGGTTAAGTGACTTGCCCAGGATCACATGGCTAGTAAATGTCTGAGAGACTGGATTTTCATTCAGAACCTCATGTCTTCAGGGCTGGTGCTCTAGCCACTGTGCCACCTAGCTGCCTGTAAAGGCCCAAATTTTTAACAATATTCTTCCAGGGGGCAGCTAGGTGGCGCAGTGGCTGGAGCACCAGCCCTGGATTCAGGAGGACCTGAGCTCAAATCCGACCTCAGACACTTAACACTTACTAGCTGTGTGACTCTGAGCAAGTCACTTAACCCCAATTGCCTCAACAAAATTAATTAATTAATTAAAAAATAAAATTAAAATAAAAATTTTTTAAAAAACAATATTCTTCCAGTGATGCAATTTGGCTGCAAGTTGTAGACTACTATTTTCTCCAAAGAACTGAAGTTGGGGATCACCCAAAGGTCAGTGGAGAAATACATGATGGGTGTGTGCATGAGGCAAAATGGCATAGATAAGCAATGGTATGAAAGATAATGTAAATAAAATATACAAGTCAAAAAAAAGGTGCCCAGTGAGACACCTGGTATAAATCCTAAATGGTCCATGGGTAACCTCCCTCAAAAGATAAAAAAATCTGTAAACTTCAAGGAAAGTTACCTGCACGTTGGGTAAATCTCTCTGTAGCAAGCTTATGGGAAGACATAGCCAAGGATGGGCAGACATGGATGAACTGTGTTCTTGATTGTTAAAGGGAATGACTGTGTTAAAAAGATCACAGATGCATTGAATAAGGTCATGAGGACCTGTATTAGAGTAGTACTAGTGTGAATGGCGTATGGGGAGAGTAAGTGATCTAGAGGAACATTATGGTAATAGAGAAGTCAAAACTTGATACTGGGGGCAGCTAGGTGGCGCAGTGGATAGAGCACTGGCCCTGGATTCAGGAGGACCTGAGTTCAAATCCGGCCTCAGACACTTGACACTTACTAGTTGTGTGACCCTGGGCAAGTCACTTAACCCCCATTGCCCCACAAAAAACAAAACAAAACAAAACAAAACAAAACCAAAAAACCAAACAAAACTTCAAAACTTGATATTTCTGCAAAAAGTTCATGATGATTCCCAAGCTTTCATGATGCCTTTCACAGGAAAAAAAAAGAAAAGAAATTAGGAAGCTTTAGTGTACAAGATTTTTATGAAGCCATAAAAGTAATCGGAGTGATTTTTTTAAACGACCATAGCAGAACTTCCTTATGAGAATATAAGCAGCTTGAGGGTAAACAACCATCTCTTATTTATCTTCATACTTTCTTCAGCACTTTGCCCGTAGTCGGAACATAGTAAGTAATTCTGGAATTAAATGTATACTTCCAAATGAGTTTTCCTGGGGGGAATGATGTCTTTATTCCAATGAGGCTGTTACCACTAAAAGCATTTTTAAAACTTCCTCTTTGAGAACTGGCTTCCAAGCCAAAGGCGATGCTATTTGGAATAGCCTCGCCAGTGCCAAATCCTCATTTTTTTGGAGAGTGGTTTTGATTTTTGGAAATGATTAAAAGGCCTTCAGAATCAGGTCTGCTGAGTGAAGGGAGTGATGAGTGTTGCTCAACATTCCTATTTTTGGTCACATACAAAGTATGAGCATAAGGTAATGAGCCTGGTTTTCTTATATCAGTTAGTATGTATTAATGCTTTTAGTATTTATCTAATTTGTTAATGCTATTAGTATTGCCTACCACATGCCAGGCGCTCTGCTAAAAGCTGGGCATACAAAGAAAGAAAGGCAAAAACTAGTCCCTATTCTCAAGGAGCTCACAGTCCAATTGGGGAGACGACTTGCAAGCCATTGCATATAGCCATGGGGTTTGCGATCTAGCTTTTAATACATTCCTCCCAAGAGGATTTTAAAAAGCATTTTGAACAGTGGCAGAGCCTATTAAGGAAATCTCACAAATATGTGGTGTGAGCGTCATTCTCCTTATTTTACAAATGTGGAAACCGAGGCTCAGAGAGGCTAGGTATACTAAATCCAGTGTTCTTCCCCTTACAAAACACAACCTCGCCTATTGAAAAGACAACATCCTTTTGAGTGTGTGAGTTCTCTTCTGTTTGTTAACAAATTAGTCTCATTATTTTGCATTCATGCCTCACACGCCATAAATGGATTATCAATTTTCAGAGGATTAAAATACACCCAACACCAAAGCCATAGTGAACCTAATTCCTTTTCTTTCCTTTATGATTAAGAAGTTGTTTCAGGATACACAGCCCCTCCAGATCACTGTAAACATCAATTATAATGATACCAGAGATGTACAAAAGTGCCTGTTAATCAGATATCAGATCCTGAGATTTCAAGCCAGAAGTCACTTTAGCGGCCATCTCAGCAGCCTCCATATTTTATAGGTGGGGTTGAGGGAGGCAAAGAGCTTGGTTCAAGGTTACACAGCTAATAAATAGCAGGCCTGGTATGGCGGAGGAATTACTGCATACATGGTAAATATTAATTTGAATTAACAGTTTGCTTTGAAAATTTCTTGAGATCCGTTTAGAAAGTGTCCCCTGGTGTTCCACAAAGCTAGCTATTTCTATACAGTTCAACAAACATTTCTAACTGAACATTTGAACATTTCTGTCATATTCGAGGCACCGCTCAAGGTTCTAGGAATACAAAAGCCATAGTTTCTGTCCAGATATGTACAGAAATAGCCATAAAACCAGGTGGAATGTCATATAAGCAAAGGAGATGAGCAAACGAAGGGTAATGAGAAATTGGAGTTCAAAGAAATGGAAGTCTTCCTATCTGACTCCCGGCCCAGCACTCTCTCCACTGAGCCACCTAGCTGCCAATACCCATAGACTAGAGGCTAAAGTTTGTTTCACATACCTACAAGTACTTCAAAAGTTTCAAAGTTCAAAACTTAGAAAGTTCAAGGTACTTTCTAGGAAAATAGCATTTTACTGATTTGTTCATTTTAGGATGTAGTGGAAGTTTAATAAAAGAAGGAAATTTGTGACTGCTTTTCTACCTTATCTGATTGTTTAAATAAACCTTTACAAAATCATCTCGATTCAGGAAAATAAGAAATAATTGCTGAGTAAACACCATGGTGTCTTGCTTCATATTACAAAATCTGCTTTTACAATCAAAGAATGAGGCGAATCCCCTAGAGATTGTGGAAACCCCTGTTTCCTTCCAATCTGGACCCTTCATTGTAGGGATAAGGAAACCAGACCAAAAAGGTTAAGAGATTTGTCTATGGTCACACAGTTATTGACAAAACCAACATTAGGACCCAGATCTACTTTCCGCTCTACACAGAAGGGGGATCCATACGGCGTTGTCCTCGGTTTCTGTCGTAACTTTAAAGGGAAATTTCCACATTGTCCGGAGCCCTGGATTTCTTGCAGATGAAGGAGGAGGATGCCCTCAAATTTCTTGCTGCAGGAACCCATTCGGGTGGCCCTAATTTGGATTTCCAGATGGAACAGTACATCTACAAAAGGAAGAATGACGGCATCTACATCATTCATTTGAAGATAACTTGGGAAAAGCTTCTGCCCGCTGCTTGTGCCATTGTCGCCATTGAAAATCCTGCTGATGTTAGTGTCATCTCTGGCCAGCGAACTGTTCTGGAATTTGCTGCTGCCACTGGCACTACACCTATTATTGGATGCTTCACCCTGGGCACCTTCACTAACCAGATTCAGGCAGCTTTCAGGGAACCTTGACTCTTGGTGGTCACTGATCCTCAGATGGATCACCAGCCTCTGACTGAAGCATCATATGTTAACCTCCTAACCATTGCATTGTGCAACACAGATTCTCCACTTCGATATGTGAACATTGGCATTCCATGTAAGAACAAGGGAGCTCACTCCGTGGGTCTGATGTGGCGGATGCTGGCCTACGTCCTATGTATGCGTGGTACGATGGTGTCATGTGAACACCCGTGGGAAGTGATGCCTGATCTTCACTTCTACAGAGATCCAGAGGAGATTGAGATGGAAGAGCAGGCCACAGCTGAGAAGGCAGTGATAAAGGAGGAATTTCAGGGTGAATGGACTGCCCCTGCCCCAGAATTCATTGCTGCTCAACCAGAGGTGACTGATTGGTCTGAGGGAGTGCAGGTGCCATCTGTGCCCATTCAGCAGTTCCCTACTGAAGACTGGAGTGCTCAGCCTGCTACCGAAGACTGGTCTGCAACTCCTACTGCTCAGGCCACTGAGTGGGTGGGGACTACCACAGAGTGGTCCTAAATTTTACCCCAGGTGCTCTAATAGAGAAGGAAACGATTCTTGAAGGAAAAGAAATCTTGATTTCTTATCTTAAAAAAAAAACAAACCCAGATCTTCTGAGTCCTAAACCAAGAACTTTTACACTTATACCATGAAGTCTCAGCTTACAAAAAAAAAAAAAGATAAATCAAGGAATGTTTATTTCCATTACAAAAGGACTTTTTACTTTATAAAAAAAAAATTCACCCTAAGATTCTTTTAAATGTCATACTGCCCCTGAAGTGCTAGAAATATGGTTTGATTTATATATTTTTCAAGGAGAGAACTAGTGTATTTATTTACATACCCCTGCCCTCTCACCTTTCCCTGATATTTTATCCTAAAATATGATGGGAGAGAGACTTCTGGGTTGATAGGACCACGAATCCTAGGAGCTGCTGCAGCTGGAAACTTGTAGAATTCTCAGTACACTCCACCCTATTGGGTGCTTTGGCTTCATTAGCAGCAACACATCCTTTTCAGTCTGAATTAATGAGAACTATTACAAATGAGCACACTGCTTATTCTTTGTTCTTTGCTCTGATAGATTTCATAACAAATATACATATTCAATTATTGAAATGTCACCTGATTTATCCAAATGGCTCAGGGCCCATAGATGTGAAGTTAGACGGGACCTTAAAGGCCATCTTGTCCAATATCTTCATTTTACAGATAAAGAAACTGAGGCAGAGGTTACATGACTTGCCCGAAGTCACACAGCTAGTAAGTGTCAGAGGCACAATTTGAACCCAGGTCTTCCTGACTCCAATTCCACCACCATATCTACCATGCCAGGGGCAGCCAGGTGGTAGAATGGATAAAGTACTAGTCCTAGAGGTAGGGAGATTCATCTTTCTGAGTTAAATATGGCTTCAGGCAATTACTAGCTGCATTGGGAAAGTCACTTAACCCTCAGTTTCCCCATCTGGAAAATGAGCTAGAGAAGGAAATGGCAAACCACTCCAGTATATTTGTCAAGATAACCCAAAATGGAGGGCAGCTAGGTGGCACAGTGGAAAAGCACCAGCCCTGGATTCAGGAGGACTTGAGTTTAAATCCAGCCTCAGACATTTGACACTTACTAGCTGTGTGACCTTGGGTAAGTCACTTAACCCTCATTGCCCGGCAAAAAGAAAAAACCAAAATGGGGCCATGAAGAGTTGGACAAAACTGAAAAATGACTTGAACTGAATCCACTGTGCCAGGCTACCGCTTTATATTCATCTATTAAATCTATTCTTTATTTATGGAATATATCGTTCAATTCATGCTGGAGGTTTTCCAGTATTTTGTTTTCTTTTTATAATTACTATACATTATCTTCCTTACCACTCACATTAAGTGGAGGATAGGGAGGGCAAGGAACAATTACATGTGTTGGTTCCCAAAAGCAACTGACAGGAAATAGGGAATTCCAATCACAGCTATCAGGTTGTTGGGTATGAACATGAAGATAAAAATCTCCAAAAATCTGACAGCCCGACAATCAGAAGGCAACATTTCTCAAGTATTCTGAACAAGTCAGCTCACACAAACCGAGCAGCTTTAACTTTCAAACAACAAAGTCAAACGATTGACAGATTTTTCTTACGTATAAACAAAGTCTTTTCCATTGGGTTATCAGTATAAAAAATGATGCTACTTGTCATCAGGGAAAAAAAACAAAACACCAAAACTCCAAATTTTTTACATACATGCAAAACCCTCAGAATTCCATGAGAAAACAAACCTTTATTTTGAAATAAACTTTGCACTATCAAAATGAAACCAGAGGGGCAGCTAGGTGACACAGTGGATAGAGTACCGGCCCTGGGGTCAGGAGGACCTGAGTTCAAATCCATCCTCAGACACTTAACACTTATTGGCTGTGTGATCATGGGCAAGTCACTTAACCCCAATTGCCTCACCAAAAACAAACAAAAAAATGAAACTAGAGATGCTAAATGAATTCCAAAAGAATACTGAAAAATCAAGCCACTTGCCAAATATGGTGATGAGTTAGATGTGAATGTAAAAGAAAGTGCTCACTCAGAGCTCCCATAGCTAATGTCAGCCCCAAATTGTGACAGTATCTGAAACAGATCAGCTCAGGCTTAGAACTCATTCATATGGAGTACCCTATAAGTATCTTCTATAGAATTTTGGAAAATTCCTTTTCATGTGTATTAAAAGGAGAAAAGGTATCTTTAGGTATTCACCTGGACACACAGGAAACGTGATTTGCTGTGCTAGCTGGGTTTTAGGAAAAACATAGAGAGTTTTCTTGAAACCTAGGATCTTCCAGAAATTGTATGTATGTAGATCAGTCTTCAGCAAGTAATGGATAATGCCTATTGGTGCCAGAAAGAACCTGCAGATTAATTATGTTGCTCAGGAACCTTTTTTTGGGGGGGGGGGGTGAGGCAATTGGGGTTAAGTGACCTGCCCAGGGTCACACAGCTAGTAAGTGTCTGAGGTCAGATTTGAACTCAGGTCCTCCTGAATCCAGAGCCGGTGCTCTATCCACTATGCCACCTAGCTGCCCCACAGGAACCTTCTTTACTGACCTCAGTATGAAGTCCAAGAGCTCTTTAATTCAGCAGTCAAGGTCCTTTACAATTTGGCCCCATTTTTGCTTTTCTAAATTCACCTGAATGAACCTTATACTATAACCAAACTGGTGTAATAAGAATTGTATAGTATGAGAACTGGAAGGGTGCCTGAAAAGGAATTCCCTAGATATAATGGCTTTCCTCTCCACCCCAACACTTGCCTCATATTTAGAGACGTCAATATCTGTCCCAACATCTTTTCTAGCACTCCAGCCTCCGATCCCTGACAAAGAGGGGGCCCTTCTCCTTGCCAGTCTCTCTACCTATACTCTTGATCCCACCCCATCTGATCAGCTATGAGAACTATCTTTCAATCTCACTCATCTGTAAACTCTCTTTATATACCGGCTTCTCCTCCAATGCCTAAAATACATGAGTAGGTCATAGCATCAGAGATTTAGAATATGAAGGGACCTTAGAAACCACACAAGTCCACCTCCCTCATTTGGCAAACAAGGAAACTGAGAACAAGAGATGTTGAGGTATGAAAGGGGCTAAAATTCCAGACCTGTAAGGGGCTAAAATCCTAGTCTGTCTAAAATATCTAATGAGTGGTCACCAACAAATTATAAGCTTTAGAAAGAGTATTTAAGTGTTAAAGTATTTATTAAAGAGCATTGGGATCAGAGAGAAAAGGTAAAAATCTATTTCTAAGAGACCCCATCATCCGACCTGCCATGGCAAGGTCAGCAACAAAAAAGACCCAATGTTTCCTCCTTTCTCCCAAAAGCCTCCTGTGAAACTGGGAACACCCCCCCCCATCCACACGCACATACAGCTCCAAGCTAATTGGCTGGTAGGTTTGATTGACAGTACCCACAAGCAAACTTCCTGAGCCAGGGAAAGCCACATGGCTTGCTCTCAGACGCCTTTTCCTCATGGTGGAGCTTTCCTACAGTAACTCTCCAGCAGGTGGCGTCATTCCAATCATTACAGGTATTTGCCCAGGGTCTTATAGCTAGTAAGAAGTGACTGATGTAGGATTTCAACCTATGTCTTCCTGACTCCTAGTTCATCACTCTCTACCACTTTGCCCCTCTAGGTTTTCTCTAATCTTGAAGGCTCATCACTTGGTCCTGCCAGGCCCTCAGGGTCTCTGATTACTTCTCTTCTTCCTTTCATAGCCAAACCATAAAAGAAGCCACTCACTGCCTTCACTTCTTCTCCTACTCATTTCTCAACTTCTTGTGGTCTGGCTTCCACCCCACCACTACATTGAAGATGCTCTTTCTAAGGTTACCCAAGATCGGTATCCTCCATGGATGTCCAGTGACCTTTTCTCAGTTTTAATCTTCCCAGACCATCTTTTGCCCCTTTTGACATTGTTTGGCCACCCCCACTTCCAGGATATCTTCTGCTGCCTGGGGTTCTCTAGCTGTTCTTTCCTTATAAGTTTATAAGTCCTTATTACTTTTATAAGTTTATCACGTGAAATGATTATGGGCAAGAACTATTTCATTTTGTCCCAATATCATAAGGGCCTCACATAATGCCTTGTATACAGTAGGTGTTTAATATAAACTGTTGAATTAAATTTCCCGCAGGTCATGCTATGCCATATCCCCTTCACCTGGGAACATCCCTTCTCTGCTCCCTCTATTTACTTTAATTAATTTCACCCAGCCTTTAAGGTACAGCTCAGGTTTCACCTCCTTTGTAGAAATCTTCCTCTAAGCATTTGCATCTTAGAGACTATACTGTTTCAATATAGGCCATGTTTTCACCGTTCATTCATTTCTATCATGTCCGACTCTTCATGATCCCATTTGGCAGAGATAACTAGAGTGGTTTGTCATTTCCTTCTCCAGCTCATTTTACAAATGAGGAAACTGAGGCAACCAGGGTTAAGCGACTTGCCCAGATAGTCACCCAGATAGTAAGCATCTGAGGCAAGATTTGAATTCAGAAAGATTCATCTTCCTGATTCCAGGCTGGGGACATCTATATACTGTGTCACCTAGAGGCCAAATATAGGCCATGTATAAATCCTAAATCTGAACTCTCTTTTTTATGTAAATCCTAAATCTGGGCTATATTTTTATGTAGTGCCTAAAGCTGAGCTATATTTTTTTCCAAAGGGATTTCATTTTAGGACAATGGGTGGTCTGTATCCCAAACAATTTAGCATAGGTGCTGTTCCTCCAAAGAGGACAAGAAGTTGTTCTTATGCTTCCTTGTATCTCATGGGCCCCATTGTAACCTCTTGCAAGCGCTTATTTAATGTTTGTGGATGAAATGTCAGCTTCTCAAAGCTATGCCTTTTTTTTTAATCTTTGTGGCCCCCAAACTTAGTACAATGCCTAACACATAGTAGACACCCAATAGATACTTGTTGCCTGACTTCCCAATTATTAGTACAAAGTGTTTAATTTTGAATTGCTGGTCCCAGAAGTTTTCATCAACATAAAAGAAATGATATTTGATTTATCTCTGCTTTCTTCAAGACAAAGCTTAACTTCTTATTCAGGTTTTTTATGGCCCTACCCAATTGGGCTTCAACCTTCTTTTCCAAACACCCCTAGGTGAATTTTCCCCTGCAGCCAAGTTGGTATACTCATTGTCCACTGACTATGCTATGCATATTCTCTGGAATAAGACTGATTAATCTTCAAAAACATATGCATTGGGGCAGCTAGGTGGCACAATGGATAAAGCACCAGCCCTGGATTCAGGAGGACCTGAGTTCAAATCCAGCCTCAGACACTTGACACTTACTAGCTGTGTGACCCTGGAAAAAAAAAATTACATATATATATGTGTGTGCGTGTGTGTGTGTGTGTGTGTGTGTGTGTGTGTACGCACTAAGTTTTCTGAAAGAAATTGCTTAGACCACATACATTTATTGAGTACCTACTATGTGCTATGTACTGTACTAAGCACCTAAGATGCAAAGAAAGGCGAAAGAAAAGGCAAAGGACAGTTCCTCAAGGAAGTTAGTTCAATACCTGCGTTTCCTCAAGGGACTCATAATCTAGTGGAAGAGACAGCATGCAAACACCTATATAAAATAAGCTATATACAGGACCAATAGGAAATAACCATCAGAGGTGCTAGAATTAGGAAGGGTTTGAGGAAGGCTTCCTGTAGAAGCTGGGATTTTAGATGGGACTTGAAGGAAGACAGGAGGAAGAGATGAGCAGGAAGAGCATTCCAGGCATGAGGGGAACAGCCTGGGAAAATGCCCAGAGTCAAGCAATAAATGAATGGATTTCTTGTTAAGAACCTCTGCATCCTGTTGGAAACCAGATAAGTTTCTAGAGAAGGGTCAAACCAAGCAAGTGCAAATGGACCTCACTTTATGGAGCAATCCTTCAAAGCAGGGGTTCTTAACCTACGGTCTGTGAACTTGTTTTTAAATTATTTTTGATAGCTGTATTTCAGTGTATAATCGATTTCCTTTTAAATTCTGAGGATTTTATTTTATGCGTTTAACAGCATCATTGTCAGAAGGGGTCCATAAGTTTCTCCAGGGTGCTAAGGGACACCAGGACAGCCACAAAAAAAGGGTGAAGAATCCTTTCTTCAAAGGTCTGAAAAAATAAAAATCCTATTTCAAGTGCCATGGGACAGCTCCTCATTTAAAGGATCCCTAAAAGAAAGAATCCTTTTTATGTAATGCCAACAGTCATTCCCTAATTCCTTTATTTTGAAAAATATGTATATTCACATATATTAGGTATTCTCAAGGCTAGGTTCATCGGTAATCTTTGTGCAAACACATTCCAGTGTTCTAAGGGTGGTCTGTTTTCCTTGGAATCCACAAAACCCCTTGTACCAAACAAAAAGAACTGTTTCCACAGATTTTTGTTTCAAGAAACTTCTTAAGAAGCACAGTACAGCCAAAAAAATGATTCCTTTCTTGAGAGAACAACCTAAAAGAATGTAAACATTAAAGGGAAAGGAGGAAGGGCAAGGAGTCATCACCGATTGGAAGGCTGCCGATGCCTTTCTCAATTTTGCCAATGAGCTCAGGCATGAGACAAAACTTTTTTTTAGAAACTTGCTGACCCACCTGTTTGGTTTCCAATGTGTTAACATGTATATTTAGCCTCATTTCTATATCATCATCAGTCAAATAATATAAACAATGCTCAAATGAAACAGATGTTCCCTAGCTGAAGCAACTCCAAGGGAAATTGTTCAACTGAATAAAATGAAAACTGAAAATGAGCATCTCCACTGGAAGACGGTGGGGCCATTTCAGTCCCGCTAACAGAGCTCATGTACAGAGGGGCTTCCAAACCAGATTTTCTTCTCTCTGTGGCTTTAAAGTGGGGCATAAAATCTCTGCACATTCAATCCAGACTCACATTGCCTATTAGGCAAAACCTAGTGACCACAGGATAACGCAAAGAAAACAGAGCAAATCCATATCACAGGCCGCCAAGAGTCGTGTGGGAAAGGAGTTTCACAGTTCAAACAGGATGTTCACCCTGTTTCTGGCGATCGCTGTGAATTCTTAACACTCCATTCCAAGATTCTGGCCCATCCAGCACGCTCATGGTGTGCACGCGATAGCTGATAAAGCTGGAGGGATTTGTTCCACATTCCAGAGACCTTCTTCAGAGCACACAGCCCTGCTGTGTGAGAGATGGTCTCCCAGCTTGGGCCAAGTCCCCTGTGCTATGAGATACAGCCAGAAACACACACACACAAAGTAAAGAGCAGGACCTGGAAGCATCACACTATGGGTGGAAATATAATCCTGATTTTGTTCACTCGAGGGGCTCATCAGGATTTGTTGTGATTTTTTTTTCTTTTCCAACAAAACTCAGTTCGAATTCTGCTGCTTTTGCCAAACTCCACCTACATTTCTTTATTGTAGGATTGGGCAAAACAAGTCTTGGTGACGTTAATACGCGCAAATAGGATTTGTAAGAGAGCCAAAGGTTAGGTGTCTGGAGACCTGGATTCCAGCTGTGTCTCAGTTGGCTGTTTAACCTTAAGCAGCTACAGTAAGAGGAGCAAGAACACAGGCTATGGCCCTGTCACTCACTACCTGGGGGTGTTTCAGCAAGTCACCACTTCTCTGAACCTCAGTTTCCTCATTCACAAAGTGAGAGAGTTGGACTGGATGATCTCTAAGGATCCTTCCAACTCCAAATACTGTAATACTAAATCATTTAACCTCTCTTCCTTATAGTCCTCACCCACTTTTAGATGTAGATATAGATATGTAGACAGAACTGCAGGTATATGTATAATATACAAACATGTATGTACATGTGTATGAGTGTATATGTATGCAGATATATATATATATATATATAGTGTGTGCGTATACACACGCATACACCAAAGAAAATTCCCAGTCAGGAAATGAATGAATGGGTTACTTCCTATCAACCTTCACATCCGGCTGAAAATAAAATCTTAATTTTGGGGGGTTTGGGGGAGGGGTCAAACTACACAAGTGCAAGGCATGTATGCATACACACACTCACACACACACACACACACACACACTAGGTTCTTTATAGAGGCAGCATGGTAGAGGGCATAGAGAGCTGGTCTCCAAACTAGGAAGACCTGAGTTCAAGTCTCATCTTTGACATGTACTGTTTGTGTGGGGCTATGGGCAAAGCACTTATCCACTCAGAGCTTTAGGTAACTATCTAAGACTCCTCTTACCTATCCAACTGCTTTTTCTCTGTCTCCTTTACTGGACCTTCTTCCAGATCAGGCCCTCTAACTGTCCCTAAGGTGTCCCCTCCGGGTTCTGTCCAGGGTCCTCTTCTCTTCTCTCTCTATACTACTTCACTTGGTAAGCTCTTCAGCTCCCAGAGATTTAATTACCATCTTGATACTGAAGTAGGGCAGCTACATGGCACAGTGGATAGAATTCTGGGTCTGAAGTGAGGAAAACTCATTTTCCTGAGTTCAGATCTGGCCTCAGACACTTACTAGCTGTGTGACCCTAGGCAAGTCACTTCACCCTGTTTGCCTCACTTTCCTCATCTATAAAATGAGCTGGAGAAGGAAATGGCAAACTATTCCAATATCTTCACCAAGAAAACCCTAAATGAGGTCACGAAGAGTTGGACATGATTGAGAACAATTAAACAATGCAGATGATTCTCAAATCTACCTGTCCTGCCTCAATCTCTCTGCTAACTATCAATCTTGCCTCTCCAACTGCTTTTTAGACATCACAACCTGGATGTCCAGGAGACATCTTAAATTCAGTATATCCAAAACAGAACTCATTATCTTTCCCCCAAGCCCTCCTCTCCTGCCACTTCTCTATTACGGTAGAGGTCAATAGCACCTTCCCAGTTCCCCAGCATCTCAACCTAGCGGTCATCCTGGACTTCTTATTATCTCTCACACCCCACCTCCATATTCAAGCTGTTGCCCAGGCCCATCAACCTCACCTTTACAACATCTCTTGAACACAGGCCCTTCTTTCCTCCAACACTGCCACCACTCTAGTGCAGGCCCCCTTCATCTGACACGTGGACTATTGGAATAGCCTGCTGGTGGCTCTGCCTGCCTCAAGTCTCTATCCACTCCAGTCTATTCTCTATTCAGCCACCAAACTGATTTCCCTAAAGTACAGGTGCAGCCATGTCACTCCCTCCACTCACTAAACTCCAGTGGCTCTTCTTGCCTCCAGAAGCAATACAAAATGTTCTGTTTGGTATTCAAAGGCTTTCATAACCTAGCCCACTCTTACTTTCTGCTTTTCTTATGCCTTACTCCTCAACGCTTACTTTTCAATCCAGTGACACTGGCCTCTTGGCTGTTCTACAAACAAGACACTCCATCCCTCAGCTCCAAACATTTTCTCTGGCTGTTGCCCATGCCTGGAACACTCTCCCTTCTCAACTCCTACTTACCTCCCTGGATTCTTTTAAGTCCCAACTAAAATTCCACCTTCAACAGGAAACTTTCCCCAACCTCTCTTCCCTCTGGTAATTATTTCTCAACCAGTACCTTCCCTCTGTTAATTATTTCTTATTTATCCTGTATATAGCTTGCTTTGTATATATTTGCTTGTGTTGTTCCCCCCAGCGGACTGTAAGCTCATTGAGGGCAGCAACTGTTTTATGCTCTTTTTTTTTTGCCCAGAGCTTAGCCCTGTGCCTGGCACATAGTAGGCATTTAATAAATCTTTATTGATTAATTGATTGTGGGGGGAAAGGTGCTAGCCTGCTTTGGAAGAGAAAATTCCCTATCCCACTGAAATCGTCAACTCAATCATCACTTCTGTCCTACAGTTATACCTACCTTCTTTCCTTCACCGAGTTGTGACAAAAAGAGAATAACCTGCCCTAGGCATTCCCATATCTTCCTTTCAACCATCAGTTAACCACTTAAACACCTCTTGTGTGTGATAGAGCAGTGTCTCTGGCACTAGTGGAAAAACAAAGTGTATAGAAGACACAACCTCTGTCCTTATGAGAGTTTATAGTTTTATGATGAAATAAGATACGCAGGTAACTATAACACATTGTGTCCAATGATGAGTGCATGAGAAAGATTTCTAACAAAATACTATGTGAGATAGGAGACAAGAAGTTCATTATTGAGAAGAAGGACTTTCATGGAGGAAAGATTTGAGTTTCACTCTATAAGGCAGGTGGGAATTAAGTTGGTAAATAGGGGAAGGGGAGGACAGTCCCAGAGCCAGGGAAGGGGGTAAACAAAGGCATGGAGAGAGGACCCAGGGTATGTCGGGCACAGGAAGTAGTTCAGGTTGCCAGGAAAGGAACAATGTGAGATAAGGCTTGATAGCCAGGAAGACAACAGATCTTATAGGGTCTTGACCATTAGACAAAGGACTTTGGCCTTAACTTGTGAGGCTGTAAAGAACAGTGGGAGATGTCTGAGCAAAGGTGTATACATGGAAGATTTTTCTGGTATTACCTGGAGAAGGATGGGAGGGGAGGACAGACTAGAGGCAGATGACTTTGTTAGCTGGCTATTGCAGTAGTCTAGGCAAAGGCGTAGCAAAGGCCTGTCTTAGCACAGCAGCAGTGAGAACAGAGCAGAGAGGATGGATTCCAGAGATGATAGGTAGAGAAGATCAATGAATGGTGAGGGATTGGAAAGAGCCAAAGAGAAAGTCAGGCTTTGGACTGTGGGAGAGGGTGAAGGGTGGTAGGGCCTGTGAAAGAAATTGTGAAGTTGGAAGCAGGTTTAAGAAGAAAGAATGAACTTAACACCAACTACATACAAAACATGAGGGACAATCTCCCCCCAAAAAATAAGACAAAAGCCTGGCTTTCAGCAAGCTTACAGCTTTGTTTGGGAATCCAGACCCAAGTATAATGTAAGGTTAAATATCAATTCAAGACAGAAGAAATAGCAACAAAGACGGTTGTGTTCTCATTGTTGTGAGAGCCTCTTCTACCAACTCGGATCATAATCTGTCCATGAAGTTATAGTCTTAGAGTGTGGCCAGCCATTAGCTCAGAGAGGTTAAATGGCCACACAGCTAGGAAGTATCTAAGGTGATTTTTGACCCTTGGTTTTCCAGACTAGCACTCTAGCCACTATGTCTTGCCACTCTCAAATAACTGTCAAATTACAGTAATTTTTTTTAAAAAGTCACTCTAGGATTTGAATGGGGGCAGCTAGGTGGCACAGTGGATAGAGCACTGGTCTTAGAGTGAGGGAGACCTGTGTTCAAATCCAGCCTCAGACACTTAACTAGCTGTGTGACCCTGAGCAAGTCATTTAACCCCAATTGCCTCAAAAAAGAGAGAGAGATTGAATGGAGGGTGAGATCAGTCAAAGCAAAATAAAGATTAAGGAGTGAAGGCAGCAGAAGTTAGTTAAGAGGTGGGGGTAGAGTTTGAAGGATGGAGGGAGATATTGGTCAAGTATACCCAGGTTTCTAAACTCAAAGTCTGGTTGCAGAGCAGTAACTTCCTCTTGGATATTGAATGAGAAGACTAGATGGGCAAGGCATAGTATGATGGAGAAGTCAGGAAATAATGCCAAGTCTAACCAAGCATTTACTAAGCATGAAAAATAAATACAACTGATTCTTCTCTACTGCTGTTATCTCTAATTGACTCCCCACAGCAACTATTCCAAGTCTTCTCTCTCTTCGAGATCCCAATTCTGCACCTATCCTCCCCACCCCCCACCCCCCAGCATGTGACTTCACCTCCTGCTTTCCTAAAAGGATTAAGGCTTCCATTCCGGAGTTCCCCCCCCCACCCCCGCTTCTACACCTCGAAAACTGCTTCTTCTGTCCTTTCATCTTACACCAGTTTCAGAAGACAAAGTGACCATCCTCTTCACCAAACTTAGCACCTCTACCTGTGCCCTTGAAATCCCATGTCTTGGGGGGCAGCTAGGTGGCACAGTGGATAGAGCACCAGCCCAGAATTCAGGAGGACCTGAGTTCAAATCTGACCTCAGACACTTGACACTTACTAGCTGTGTGACCCTGGGCAAGTCACTTAACCCTCATTGCCCCACAAAAAAAAAAAAAGACCAAAAAAAAAAGAAAGAATAAGAAATCCCATGTCTTTCTCCAAGCTCCTCTTTTTCATCTCCAGTCTTTCCATTCCTGCTGCCTATTTCTCTCTCTTCCTAGAAACATGTTCAGGTCTCCCTAGCCTAAAAACAGCCTTTTACCAATAGCTGCTACCACCTTAAAGCTACCGTCTAATCTCTCTCCTCTTAAACTTTTAAAAGATTAGTCCACATTCTACGTTTGCTGCTTCTGCTTCTTCCATGTCCACTCCTTCTTCAACCTCCTGAATTCTGATGTTTCCTCCCTTCCCCAATACTCTACTAAAAACTGTTCTCAGTTTCAGTATTTGTATGTGTTAGCTTCCCTTCCCTCTCATTAGAATGTAAGCACCTTGAAGTCAGAGACTTTATTTCTTTTGGTTGGTATTTCTATTCCCAGAACTTAGCAGTTCTCTAGAAATGTTCTATCCTTCAATCTATCTGTCAACCATCTATTTATCAATCCATCATCTATATACCTATCATCTATCGTCTAGCTAATCTATCTACCTTTCTATCAATCTATCATCTTTCTATCTGATCTACCTACCTAGCTATCATCTATCTGTCTGTCTGTCTGTCTGTGTATCATGGTCAGCTACCTCCATTTCTTCTTGATACTGTCTCCTCCTTTGGGTTCCATGACACTACTTTCCCCCTGGTTTTTCTTCTATCTCTCTGATTGTTCCTTCCTTCTCCCATCCCCTATGGTGGACATTTTTGCATTCTTCTACCTCTCTCTGTCCAACACCTCCCATTGTTTTCCCTATGCTGCATAGGTATATGACTGTGGGCATCAGGCCACATCCAGCAGTGTCAGTGAGGAAAAAAAAAATAAGAGACTCTTGGCTAAGCCACTCGTTGCTAAAAACCAGTCTAGAATTCCTGTGTTCAGCTTGAAACGTGAGTGAAGGGATTGTGGATCTTGACCCTCATCATGGAAAGGAGTCTCCACTTTAGAGGCTTAGATCAATTCCTTTCATGTCATGAGCTGCTCTAGAAGGCATGAGATAGGAATAAGAAACAGTAGGATCAGCTCCTTCCAGCCTCAGCCTGCCTCTTTAGAGTTTGCCAATATATCCCAAAAGAAAGAGCCAGATTATCCAGGCAAGGTTGTCAGACAGTGGCCATCCAATGCATATTACTCTTTGTTTAGTTATTGTAGATAGAAAAGAAATGGTTAATTTATAATTGCATCAAGTAGTAGTGTATGAATAGAGGTTTTAATAAGGCTATTAATTTTATTGCTGTATTTAGCAAGTTAGAAAAAAATTTTTTTTAAATTTAGAAAGTTCTTTTCATGAATAATCATGAAAATGGTTAACCAATTCTTGGCTTACATGTTACTATACTCCAACTTATCAGAGATTTCGTGCCACCATTTATTTGGCCTCAAGATATTTAGGAGTGTGTTCATTCCCACGGCAGTTCCCCGTTTCCCCCCTCCTCCCCCACCCCAGACACATACATAAACACAGAGAGCAAATATATACATACTTCCCCTTAACTCAAGATCTGACAATATGAATATCTCTTTTAGCAAAAAGACAGAATCAGGAAAAGTGGAAACAAAAGTAACAGTAGACTGGGAGGCAACAGACCTTTATGCCTTTTTTAAAATGAATTTTTAATTATATATTTTATTTTTACACCACCTACACTTCCCAATGTATATGCCCTTCCCTTCCCAGAGAGTTACCAAAAAAATTAAAAGAGAAAAATTGTTCAGAAAAACTAAAGGAAAAAAAATTTTTCAATGAGATATTATATGTCTTGTTCCAGATCCATAGTCTTCTACTTCTACAAAAAAAAAAAAATGGGGGGAGGGGAGTTAGCTGCCTTCTCATATCTCTTCTTTAAGGCCAAGCTTGGTCATTATTATGGTTATTATCATTGGGCAGTTAGGTGGTACAGTGGATAGAGCTCAGAACCCAAAGTCAGTCAGGAGTTCAGAGTTCAGTCCTGACTTCAAATCTAGCTTCAGATGATTAAAAGCTGTATGACCCTGGGCAAGTCACTTCACCCCATTTGCCTCAGTTTCCCCATCTAGAGAATGAGCTGGAGAAGGAAATAGCAAACCCCTTCAGTATCTTTGCCAAGAAAAGCCCAAAAACACCTCACAAAGAGTCAGACACAACTGAAAAAAATGACTTGGTCATTATACTTTCACAGCATTGAGTTTTAATTTTTGTTTGTTCATTTTGCTTTTGCTTATTTACAGTGTTGTAGTTATCCAGTGTATTGTTTTCCTGGTTCTACTTCCTTTATTTTGAATCAGTTCATATAAGTCTTCCCATGCTTCTGTGTTCATAATAGCTGTTTATTATTGCATAATAGTATTCTATTTCATTTATATACCATAGTTTGTTTGTCCATTTCCTAATCATTGGACATCTACTATGTTTCCAATTCTTTGCTACTTCAAAAAATTTTCTGTAAATATTTGGTCTATATGGGGCCTTTCTTCTTATCATTGACCTTCTTAGAGTATATACCCAACCCTGGAATCTCTGGGTCAAAGAGTATGGACATTTAGTCACTTTCTTAGCTTAAGTACAATTGCTTTTCAGAACATTTGGCCCAATTCACAGATACATCAACAATGCATTAGTATGCCTTTTGTCCACCACCCCTTCAACAATGACTGTTTCCATCTTTAATAACTTGTCAGGTAGGGGCGGCTAGGTGGCGCAGTGGATAAAGCACTGGCCCTGGATTCAGGAGTTCCTGAGTTCAAATCCAGCCTCAGACACTTGACACTTACTAGCTGTGTGACCTTGGGCAAGTCACTTAACCCCCATTGCCCCACCCAAAAAAACAAATAACTTATCAGGTATAAGGCGAAACCTAGGAGTTGTTTTGATTCACATTGTTATGAATTTGGAGTATTTTATATGATTGTTACCAGCGTGCAAGTCTTTTGACCCCCTTATGTATTGAAGACCTTCATTTTGACTCCTGGTTTTGACTTCTTGAACCACTCACTGTCATCCTCCTCTTTGCCTGGCCCCAGGTTTCCCTCTCACATCTCTACTTTCCTTTCAAGACCTTGAAGAGAAGAGTTGGTAACATCTTTGGCCTTAGCAGTATGACTCTACATGGGTCAGAAGTTAGGTGAGAGTAGGTGGTTGCTATATAATGTCCTATGAAAATTATGGAACATATCACTGTTCTCTGACTTTGTTATGGACAGCTGTGGATGGATATCTAGAGCCAGATGTACATTAATTAAATCAAATTAGTATCTCTTTAACATTATTTGTAAAATGTCAACATTTGAATTGACCTGCAATTGATGATTACTGGGTCTCAGACCAGCAAGAGAGCAGCTGAGGGACTGATCCTCTTAGGGGACAATCAGATTTGCGCCCAGAACCCTGTGGAGTAAGAAATCTGCATTGTTTGCACCTTTCCTAGGTGCAAACCTCCTAGGGGGAGGGATTGATTGGAGATTCTCAGTCACCCTAGAATCCAAAATGACCAGTGCCTAGCATCCTAGGAATGCATTTGCTTTGTAAAGATTCTCCTGGAGAGCAGTCATTTAGTTAATAAATAACTATTTATTAAGTGCTAACTTTGTACCAAGAACTGTGCTAAGGAGTGGGTATACCAAGACAGGTAAAAACAATCTCTGGGGGGCAGCTAGGTGGCGCAGTGGATAAAGCGCCAGCCCTGGATTCAGAAGGACCTGAGTTCAAATGTGACCTCAGACACTTGACACTAGCTGTGTGACCCTGGGCAAGTCACTTAACCCTCATTCACCCCGCAAAACAAACAAACCAACCCTGACCTCAAAGAACTTATATTCTGATGAGGTAAACAACATATAAATCATTGAGTATGTACAAGATATTGGCAGGACAGATGGAAGGTAACCTCACCTTTTTTATAGAAATAACAAAATGACGCCAAGGAAAACCGGATTGGAGAAAATGCTACCGGAAAAGAACCTAGCAGAATCCGGTAACTTGGCCACCTAGGAGCCTGCACTTTGAAGAAAGCTGGCAATTATGAGTGGAAAATGAATCGTGGCCCCACGAGAGATTAAGCTACTCTCCAAACAATTGGAAAGTGTGCCCCCAAATCACTAGGATTAGCACAACATAAGTATTTAATAATAATTTGTACCTATTAATAGCTCAGCCAATACCCACATGCTATGTGGGAGATTTGGGACTTCTCTAATCTTATTTAAAATGAGGTAAGGCATCCTAATGGTCCCTGCTCAGTAGAGCACTTGGAAAATATTTACTTTGAAACTCTTTCAGAGCCTCCTTGTAAACAGGAGATCCCATAGGGTCACACTTCAGTGTCAAAGGCCACTATTGTCTCAGTAATAGTAAACAGGCTTTACAAGGGAAGAGTCTTCTGGTGCCAGTCAGCTCTATACTACAAAGCACTGAGCAAGATGCCTGAAAGAAGAGGAAAATAAAGAGCAGTCTCTAGCTAACCTCTCCAGGCTTGACTTGGCGGCATTCTCCTCCTCCCCTTTTAGAAGAAAATTCCCTGGTCAAGAAATAGTTATCACCATCCCACCATTGTCCACTCCTTTACAATGACATGCATTAAACTGAATTTTTTTTTTTGTTTAAATTCTATAGCCAAATTAGAGTTTGGGATCGCCTAAAGCCTGGAAAGAGCCTTGAATAAGACATTAGACTTTTATTTTCAATGTTTTAATTCATCAGACGTAGGATCTTTGAGGATTGTTGATTCCCACCCCCTGCCCCAACCCCCCAACTGATTCAAACATCAATGTAAAAATCCACAGAACTCCTTTGGGATGGTTTCCTGTTAAAAGGACTGGAACACTTTCATTCTGTGTGGAATATAGCTTTTATTATAAGGGATTTTTTTCTAGTTATAAAGGCAGCAATTGTTAGCTGTTATTGGGAAATGTAATTTATATTCCAAACTTGAGTCAGAATATGTAAAGAATTAAGCCTTGGTACGAGGATCCAGGAAACAATGGTTTGTACTTAGCCCAAATCTGCTATAAATGTGAATTAGAGTAACACTGGACACAGTTTATATAGCCTCATCCCACCCCCACCTCCAATGTTCTTTTATTGGGAGCCTGAGGAGAAGATAGCTGAGTTCTTTGTGCTGTGGGAGGTGGTAAATATAGGAATAATAGCACTTTGCCTGTATGAGAACTGCTAACATGCTGAGAATAATGTGAAAGACTGAACTTTGATCATCCAAGCATTTTTTTTTTTAAACAGGGACAGTTTCCAGAGTCAGTCTGGCTTTGATCATGAAAAGGGGAAAGCCAGCCAATGGGAAAAAACGGCTGTGTCTCTCAATAGTTACCGGTGCCTGGAGCCTTTGGAGACCCAGGGATCTTAGTACTTAGGAAATAACTGTTGAAGTTTGAGCCACTGCATCACATCTGTTTTAGTGTGGCCAACGCAGCCAGATGTAAATGATCTACAGACGATTTAATAAATTGTAATTAAAGTTCTTGGCCCCTTATATTGAATAAAAACAGCCTTCGATCAGGAGAAGGGCAGATTTATTGGAACTAGGTTGGGTTTCGTTTAAATCACAATTTAAATCGCTATTCAAGACTAAATTTAATTGTTTTCAACAAAAAAGGACATTCTGGTTATTTGTCAAATAACCTCAATACATGTTCTTCACGTATTGAGATAGATGCAGATATAATTTTTAGAAGGAACAGACTGTGCATTTTAAAATCACTAATTCTTTATGGTCCCCCTTTTTTCCCCTCAAGATTAATTTTGCATCTACAACACATTAGAAAACCGAACAATAGTTTGTTTGTTTTATTTGTGAAACCATTTGAAGCATTGGGAGTAAAACATCTCCAGTTCAGTAATTGATCATGGGTATATTGATGATATTTTGCCAATTTTACAAAAACCATCACTCCCCTGCAAAAAAAAAGCCATTTAAATTGTTATACCTAACTAAAACAAGAATTTTCTATTTTCTTGATATTTTTCTTAATAGCAAACATCACAATTTTACAAAGCCAATATACGCATTGCAACATTAAACTTTTAGTCATAAATGATTATAAGGAATAGGAGGAAGCCAGATGTGTTTTCATTGGCGTAGGAGAACTCTAGGTAAGGATATTCTTGCTACCAATGCAGATGATCACTTTCTCTGCATCCAAGCATGAGAGTTGCTTATAGCACAGATTGGTTAACATTTTCCCAAGGTCACATGGACTGTATGTGTCATAGTCAGGAGTTGAAACTAGGTCTTTGTCTTCAAGGCTAGCTCTCAATAAATTCCTGTTGCTTCTCCTTATTACTATCAATAATTAATAATAATAATAGTGTTAGTAATAATAATAATAAGCTTTCAACAACCAAGCTAGTATGAAAGGTGAACCCTAGCACCAAGTAACTAGAACATCCTAGACACTTAATAAATGTGTGTCAGTTGACTGATTGGAATCCATTTACCTTTTGGTTAATCCAGATAAAATCTTTCCTGCTTTTTCAATTCTCAAACTGTTTCTTAATTTATGATAATTTTTCAAAACATGAAAAATTTCTATGTTTTAAGTTACCATTGTTAAAAGATGTGAATGGGGGCAGCTAGATGGCGCAGTGGATAGAGCACTGGCCCTGGAGTCAGGAGTACCTGAGTTCAAATCCAGCCTCAGACACTTAACACTTACTAGCTGTGTGACCCTGGGCAAGTCACTTAACCCCAATTGCCTCACTAAAAAAAAAAAAAAAAAAAGATGTGAATATTTCAAGTCTCGTGTTACCTGGTGATAAAGTAATTTATACATACTCAAGATTGGGACCACACTGAACATTTCTTGAATGGTGCGACATTAGAGCTGAAACTATATTCTATTTGATGGTACAGAGGAATGATTGAAGGATCCCACATCTTAGCCAATTCATCCTTAATCATTAAAGATTGGGGGCAGCTAGGTGGCTCAGTGGATAAAGCACCGGCCCTGGATTCAGGAGTAGCTGAGTTCAAATCCAGCCTCAGACACTTGACACTTACTAGCTGTGTGACCCTGGGCAAGTCACTTAACCCCCATTACCCTGCAAAAGAAAAAAGAAAAAAAGAAAAAAAATCATTAAAGATTGATCATAGTTCTGAGTATTGAAAATATTGGCTCCCCCAAATCAGCTGAAAATAGAGCATAACCTGTGGTAAACTATTTATAAAATCCACATGGCTTAAATGAAAACTGTACATTTAGGCAACTCCTGGTTCACAAAAGACCTATACATTTCCAGAACATCTCCCCCTTAACTTTAGAATCCCCACATCTGAGCAGTTGGCAAAGTTCCTGTTTCCTACCACTGGTGTGGTTACCACCAAAAGCCACCCTCCCAAGGGATCCTTGAGTCCCCAGCAGAACCACTCTAACAATTTGGGAAAGGTCCTTCTTCAGAGTCCTAGGTGTGTGTTCCTAACATCATCCCAGTTTGGGAGTCCAAATTCTCTATCATTATGCACAGGGACATGTGACTTCCTTGGTGCTGGTATGGAAAATCTCTCTCTCCACTAATGTGAATCACAAATGGCCTCTAATTTATAGCCTTACAGAGGCTACAAAATTATATAATTTATAAAATTAAATAGCTTGTTCATTGTCACACAGATAGTAAGTATGAGAGAAAGGACTTGAATTCAGGTCTTCCTAACTTTGGGTCCAGAACACTATCCATTATGCCACCCCATTGGTAAGGTTCCATCTTTTTATTAGGATTACAATTCAGCTACATTAAGGTTCAATAGGTGTTTGTGGTTTGGCTTGCGAACTGTTTATAACATTGTTCAAGTGGAGAAAACTGAGTTCCAAGGCCCAAGCCATGTACTTATAAAGGAGCTTTTGAAACAAAACTTGAATTTTTGGATGATAATCCATTCACAGAGTGAGATTTACCACCATCTCACCTAAATGGAGACAGTCACAGATGAGGAGTGCAGTTGTTCCTTGCCACAAACAGGTTAGGTTATTTTTTTTATATAAAAACACACATTAAAAAAACTTTTCATAAAAACATCTTCAGGCTGTTTGAAAAATAAATCTGACTTCTTTGAAAAGGTATTGCTTTTTTTTTTTAATCCATTAGGATCCGAACCCTTGATGAAATGCAGTCCGATAACCCAAGGAAACCCTTAACATCTTTCTGGTGCCTGTGTTCTGGGCAGTTGAGGTTGTTTGTTAAGTAAGAAACTTGTTTAGATATGACCCCAAGTTAAATTCATTAGATATGTAACTCTAGCCAAAATATTTTAAGTCTTTTGAGCTGGTGTGGTAAATCAAAGCCTTTTGAAGTTCAGTTGGCTACTTTGCTAGGTTGACAAGGCAGTGTTAATGGAAGAAAGGAAATAATACTTAAAAATAAGAAAAATGGATGACATTTCAAGTCCATGTACTTTTATTGCCTGCGGAAATGAACTGATTCCAAATTTATGTCAGCCCATACATGATGGTATCATCTACTATCATAAAAGGGACCTAGAATAATAACAACGGTGTGGGTTGAGGAGGAGGAGGTACTATGGTGATTACTTCAGAAAACTTATCAGGAGATCTTATCCCATTTTTCATCACAATTGCTTTTTTGCCCTTATCAAAGTTAGCATGCTTAATTTCATTCCACAAAATGTTTATAGGAGGACTTTATATCATGATAGATTCCTCACACTGGTGAGAAGGGATTGGAATTTTTTATTTGAAGGCATTGGATGAACTCTTCCTGGCTGTTAAAGTTGAGCTAATAAATGACCTCTTTCTGACCTTACACGGAAACGGTACAATAGGGATATTCCAAAAATCTAATGGCCCTCCAAGTAAGGAGTGTCAATCATTCACAATAGTAGGTTGTCACATGAAACATCTATCCTTCCACATTTTTCCTTGACTGATGACCAAGACCTGCTATATATTAAGAAACTTTTTTTTTCTGTTTATTTGAAAAATATTCAAAAGTTTGCTTCTCACACATTTAAGGAAAATTCCTTTTATTCTTCCCCATTTTCACTTGGAGCAATGGTACTTCCACGATGGTAGAGTAGCTAGAGTGTTGGTCTTAGAATCAGCAAGACCTGGATTCCCATGCACTTTTGACATTAACAGCCATGTCACCTTGGAGAAGTGTCTCTCTCTGTCTCTCTGTCTCTCTCTCTCCCCCTTCCTCTCTCTCCCTCCCTCCCTTTCTCCTTCCCTCCTTTCCTCTCTCTCACTCCCTCCCTCTCTCCCTCTCTCCCTTTCCCTCTCTCTTGTCATATGTAAGGCTAAAAAATAGTTTCCTCATCTGTTAGGAACAATAATACCTATAAGTGCCTACCTTATTGGCTTATGGACCTTACATAGGAATGTGCTGGTAAATGTTTATTTAACAACTGGCTTGAATGGGGGGAGATAGTAATGATATCCTTTTTTTTTTTTTAAAGGCAATCAGATTTAAGTGACTTGCCCAGGGTCACACACCTAATAAATGTCTAGGCCAGATCTGAACTCAGGTCTTACTGACTGCAGAGCTGTTGCTCTATCCACTGTGCCATCTAACTGCCCCGAAATTATATACTTTTTTTTTCAAGAAATTATATACTTTTAAGTTTAAATCTGCATTATTAATATTTTCTCCATCACGTTCTTAAGTCTGGACAATCGACAGAACAATAAATCAAGGCCTAATTTATAATGTTTGCCAACTTCCGAGGTGTAAATGCTCATGTTGAAAATTTAACAATTGGCTCTCACTAGCCGGTTTATGCTGGCTCCCACACATCCCTGGCCTCACATGAGATGATGCCTGTAATATGCTTTGTAGCCATCTGAGTGCTAAATCAATGTCCAAAAATGAGAGAAATGGGGCCTCTTAGAATTTTATATAATAGTTGAAAATCTGCTACCTCCAAACTTTTGTAAAACCACAGTGGCCAGATTGTACACTTGGGGGCCAGGGGAGGAGAAGGGGGCAGAGTGGGGGTGAGATTTTCTTTTTAGTTTAATTTTAGTTATTGCATCATCCAGAGGAAAATGTTACTCCTGTAATTATTTTCTTCATTTATCTCAGTCACCTAATTATTTTTTTAAGCAGCTTTGCATTTTCAACCTTTCTATGGAGTCTGCTGCCTTTCCTTTTAAGTCCTGCTGACTGACATGTGCAAGTCCCCAAAGGTGGAATTTCTGATAGTCTGATAAGTTTGCCTGGTTTTCTTTGAGAGGAAAAGGTTGAAACAAAGATCTGTAGTGTTCCCTCGACCAGCGGGGGTGGGTTGAGAGAGCTGAAGATTTGGCTGATGTCACCGGGTCCTTAGCAATGAAAACCTCAGAGTAATCCGATATCACTTAAAAGGCTGGTAAAAGGCCCGGCTGAAGGATGCTTGGCAGTGATGTTGCAAAAACAGGAACAAACAGCCAGCTGATTCTTTTGTTTGTTTTCCAAGTGCCTATCAGGCCGATCAGAGACCTCTCTCTGTCCTTGTGGCGCAGCCCCTGTGTGTAACTGTAGAATAAAGCCCTAACTGGCTTTCACTATAAACAAAGGCTCAACCAGTCATTTGCAAAGGTGATGGATTTCATTAACGTTTCGGTGTCCTTTGGGGTTTGTGTGTCTTTAATGAGACATAACATGGGAGAGGAGAGAGTCAAGCTTTCCCTCACAAAGGCTGGACAGCTCGCTCCTCCATCCGGGCCCAATTGGGCTGCCAAACCCTTGCAGATTGGCACTTCCTTTTATTAGAAGCCCTGGCTGCCTTTCTGGGGAGATGGGCCTCCCTCGTTGAGTTTAGGCAAATACAAATACTTGTCATTCCAAAACAGAATGCTGGCCCTTGGAAGGTGAGGGCCCAGAGCCACCCCAACCATATGGTGAGGTAATACACTAGGCAATAGCTGGCCCGGAACCCACAAACCCAGTGCTTCCTTAATGCAGCAGCTCTGTTCCTGGAATTTAACCTTTCAGTTGAAAAGGTTGCCGGTTCTGCTGTCCCCTACCCCCATCCCCTCTCTTTTTTTTTTTCTAAGAAATGGATCAATATGGTACCTTCTAGTTAACTAAATAACAAGGCATACTCAAAATTTACTGTGGGGGTGATTTTATTAAGGTTCCGATTCTGAAGCCCGGCTGGGGTGGGTTGGGGAGGGGGGGGGTCCTCCCAGCTCTGGTTTATTGGCCCTTCATAAACATTCATGTGGACTCAGCAGAGGGCAACTGGAAAGGGCCCTGTCTGGTGCTGGGGAACATTCCTGGCCGCTCTCCTGCTGGGGACCCTGATTAATGACAGCTGCTCACAGGAGGGACCTAGAGATCCCTGACTATTTACCTCCATCTGTGGGCAGCGTGCAGTTTATGGGCATCTGGCTGGAGATAAAACCATTTTCATGATGCAATACCCCGACAGGGAGGCAGCTGGAGAATCGAGAAGCCCTCGCTGGGGTAAATCCTTCTGGCCTCCTGCCCAAGACAGATTCTACGGAGCGCCACTGATGCTTTGGGACTTAAGCCACACAGAAGATCGGAAAGGGAGATTATGAGGTTTCTCGAGTTACACAGGATAAAGCTCTTTGTCAGGAAGAAATAATAAAACTGTAGGAATTATGATAGCAATGTCTGAAGCAGTTAAGCAAGCACAGTAATTATTCACTTCGAAACAACCTGAGAGAGATTTCAGAGGCCAATATTCCTCCAATGGAGATATTTTCAGCTAAGACTTGGAACAAAGATATCAATTTCTCACCTACACAGCAACTTTCAGCAATGCCCTTACTGGACTTGTCCTCAGGAGGGAACCCGCTACATGGCATGGGCCGGCCCTCTGAGCATTACTTTTTTTCTTCTTTTTTTTTTTTTAAGTGAGGTAATTGGGGTCAAATGACTTGCCCAGGGTCACCCAGCCAGCAAGTGTTAAGTGTCTGAGGCCGGATTCGAACTCAGGTACTCCTGACTCCAGGGCCAGTGCTCTATCCACTGCGCCACCTAGCTGCCCCTGAGCATTACTTTTTGACAATAGTTAAGGTTTGCATGCAAACAGAAAGATGGTGGGAAAAATAGTTCTGTGCTAATTACGGAGCAAGATTCTTGCATAGTTTTTTTTTTAATTATTGTGTAAGGATTTCCAAGAGTGCTTTCCAAATGATATTTTCCTATATTGCTTTTCCACATTTAGGAATTTATCAATTATTTGTCATTATAAAACCTATATATGTATATATGTGTATATATATATATATATACACACATATATAGGTTTTATAATGACAAATTATATATATATGTATATATGTGTGTGTGTATATATATATATATATATATATATATATATATATATATATATATTGCAAGGCAATGAGGGTTAATTGACTTGCCCAGGGTCACACAGCTAGTAAGTGTCAAGTGTCTGAGGCCAGATTTGAACTCAGGTCTTCCTAAATCCAGGGCCAGTGCTTTATCCATTGAGCCACCTAGCTGCCCCCTAAAACCTATATATTTTGGGTTAACTTTATTCTCCCGTGTTTAAAGTCTCCCCAGCCCCCACATCTGATGAAGAACTCTGTTGTCGGAAGTGATGTAGAGTCTTCTATAAGGCAGGCACTTCCTCACTCTCACAATCCATAATAGGGCTCATCTTTCATCTCCTCATACTCAAATGAGGAATTCCCGAGAAATTCACTGGCCCAGGAATTGTTCATACCAACTACATCACTGAACAGGACAATTGAGTTCCTTACATTCCACTCCAAAAGAAAGTGTCATCTGTAGGGTTAGGGATGGAAGGCAACCGAACTTTGGCACCAAAACTTATTCTGTGTCTGTGTGTGTGTGTGTGTGTGTGTGTGTGTCTCTCTCTTTCTTTTTTTCTGTCTCTGTCTCCCCCTTAGCAATGGATCTTCAGATGCATTGTATCATTGTTGTCAGATGAGAGATAAATGTGTGGCCAGCACAGAGAATCTGGGCCTGAGAGAGTGGGCTGGTCTTTATTTTAGTGCAAAGATGAGTGAAGGCTATTTGTGTCATTTTCACCTGTGTTTTCTCTAATTGCTTCATTTGACATGTCAGCCATCATGTACTGAGCAACCCTATCTTTGTCATAAAGATTGTCACAATGAAATCTGACGATATAATAGAGTATGTGTGGTATTTTGATTTCTGAAAATCTGAAACTTGAATGAGGCATAAAGGATTTGGCAGTTGTTAAATTTTTTAGACCCAGACAGTGTAACACAATAGCCCTTGCAGATGTTCGGTTCATATGATGGGACTTGTTCCCAGATCTCACATCTCAGAACTCTAGATGTAGGAAATGCTTCTGCCTGTAACTGTTTGTTTTCACTGGGGCTGCAGCTGAAATCCTGCATATTCACTTACAGCTGGGCCTTGTTCTCCCTGCAGGAGCTACTGAATGGTGAACTGAAAGAGGGACATTTTCGGGAGGACCAATGCCCCCTGGAGGGTAAGTACATAATCTTGCTCCTGCAGCCCGGGAGAAAACTCAAAAGTCCACTTTCCTGTCCAGTACTTTAAAAACATCCACATGTGTATTCAAAAGTGAGAGGTAGCATTAATAGCCTTTTGGAAATCTGGACTGAGATGCAGACCCTCATCAGCTTTTCAAATAACCAGCATTCCTACATTTAAATCTAAGCAGAGTTGGGACTAATGCCTTGGTTAAAAATATAGAGTGTTTGCATCTTTAAATAGATGTCAAAGTAACTAGTACTTAGTGCCAACCTTTTTCTACACACATACTTGTTATTTTCATTTTAAGTCATTCATTCTTCAAAAGCAGCTGACAGGATGCTTTTAGCATATACTATTTCCCCACATCTTATGGGCCTATACACATAAACCTGAACAGTCAAAGAATCAAAATTTTGCCTGAATTGTATAAGAATCGTTTTCTTGATTTTCATAAGTTTGGATGATGTATGATAACAAGAAGATCAGTCTATGTTTGTGCAGTAATTGATAGTTACAAGGCACTTTTACCTAATTTTTTTTTAAATTGACCCTCATAACAACCCTGTGAAGTAGATAGTGCAAGAAACAACACGTTCCTCCTCCCAATGTAAAAGTAAAAGTGTATAGATGTTGAATGGGATCTATACCATAAAGCATATTTACTATGTCAGCCATGCTTAAGTGTTTGCTGGGAGTTTTTACTTATTAGAATGTTTTCAGAGTGAGAAGGGTCAAAGGTAAATTATTGTGGCATAAAAGCAAAAGGCAACAATAAAACTTTTTTTAAAAGAATAAAAGAATTATTAAAAATAATTAACCCCTTTTTACAGAGCAGGTAACTACAGCTTTGAGAAATTAAATGATTGTCCTAGTCACATAGCTGACAAGCTGTGGACCCAAGTCTTCTTCCTCTACACTTTAGAGTGCTCCTTGTATTCGACTCTAGAGTTCCTCAACATGAACCCTAAATTGGGGAGGGGTGAGTAACCCCTAAATAGAAATGAGAGTAGAAAAAAGTTACAAAAGCTTTACAATCATTCACCTGGTTCCTGTGAGTTGGGAAATACTGCCTCATCCATCTACCATTTTGTTTCTTTCCTCCCCCCACCCCTCTCTTTTTTGAGGGGCAATGAGGGTTAAGTGACTTGCCCAGGGTCACACAGCTAGTTAGTGTCAAGTGTCTGAGGCCAGATTTGAATGCAAGTCCTCTTGAATCTAGGGCAGTTGCTTTATCTACTGTGCCACCTAGCTGTGCCCTCCCCCCACTCTCTCTTTATGTCTCTTGCTCCATTCCCTACCACCCTGGAGGAGGAACCATGAGAGACAAGATCATATCCTTAGGTGGTGATGAAAAGATTCTACTGATGAGTTGGAACCATCCTTTCTGTATACCATCCACAAAGCATTGAACCATTTATTCTCCAACAGGATTTTTATTAACTTGTTAAAATACCCAATCAAAGCTATTTGGTAGAGGAACCCAAAGGAAGACATCCATTCTCCTTACTCTTCCCTAGCCTAGAGGCTGGCTTAGAAGGACTAGGATGAGAGAGACTAAGAAGACAAGAAAATATTTCCATATTTCCATATTAATTCCAAGAAAGATGTCCATATTTCTGAATCCTGACCTCTGAGTATGCATAGTCCAGCCAGTAGTTATGCCCTTGGAATCTTTGTGAGGATGATCTGTGGGCCCTAGTGTCATTTATGAATTAATAACTAAACTGGAGAGATTCTATACCTTCTTACCAATTTTTCCTTTTGGTCTCACAGTTGCCCTTCCTCCTGAGAAAGTAGAAGGATGTGAAGGTTACATACAGCCTTTTAATCTAGAAGATGAGAAAAAATTGCGAATAAAGACACAAACCGAGGAATGGGGAAGAAGCGGTTAAATATTGATGTATGTTGTGTCTTTATCTGGTTTATTTGTAATGTGTCTTTCTCTGTACATCACTTTGTTAGATTCTGAGTGTGTTTAAAATACATATTTCCTCAAACTTGGGTTCCAATTTGACTTTTCAGGAAGGAAATTCTCTTTTATACTCTAGCAAATTACAGTGTGTTAAAATATGTAGTGGAATTGACTATAAATTTGGCAGGTTTGTAGGGGGGTAAAGGACCCTGCCATGGAATTTTGCTAATAAGGCTAAAATTGTTTTGCATTGAGTTAAAATCTTTTTTCGAATTCAGTATTTTGCTTGGCTTTGCACATTTTGCATTACAGAAGTGATATAAAGTAAACTTTAGCAAACAATTCAGAATTCTGTGGCTTTTGAACAAGGTGCCCATTGTAAGATATTTGGTATTATTGGAAGAAAAAGTTATTATTTTGCAAGGTAAGCTACAGTTGGGGGTAGAGGGAAATGAAAGGATGATGTTTCTCCTTCTTTCCTCTGCTTCCATTTCTAAACTTAAAAAAAAAATCAAATGATGCTCACTTATTAACTTTATAGCATGTGACAGATAACCCATTGTCTTGTCATTATCAACAGCATACAAAACAAATTGCTGAGGAGAGCATTAGCATGGCACCCAGAAGCAGGAGTTATAGCCATAGTCCCCTTTTCCCCATTCTTCTCTTTACTGTGACTTAGTTCCTTAATCTTCTTGCGGCCTCAGTTTTCCCATCTGCAAATTGGGTATGATGATCTCAGTGATATAACGTCAAGACACATGATTCCACATAGCCAAAGTAGAAACTCCAAAAGAGGGTCTGAAAATGGGCTTTCTGCCTTCCACATAAGTTGAAATATTAGCCCCCACCCAGAAGGAGGAGGGAGAGGAATATAGCCACAGTTTTCCCTCAGATGTTGTGTTTCTAAGATCTTTCAAACAGCTCTGGCCACCCACAAACAAGGAAGATTTTTCTGTAGGAGTACTTAAAGTTCTTACTTAATGTAAAAATTAAATTGTAAGCACAAGAGACTTCCTTCAGACCTTGAAGTTACTTCCTACAAATGCTTAAAGACCTTGGCCTAATATAAAATGCATACAGGTGTGCTTCACTGCATGAAATAGACATCTTTCTGAAAAAATATAGACTATCAAGGTCCAGAAGAAATCTTAGAGACCATCTAATCTTGATACCCTCTTTTTACAGATAAGAAAACTTAGATTACCTAGCAAGTAAGTAAGTGGAAGGTCACGACATGACCCCAAACTCTCTTGACTCAGTCCCGTGCTTTTGTTTCAGTCATTTCAGTCATGTCCGACTCTTTAATGACCCCATTTGGGGTTTCCTTGGCAAAGATACTGAATGGTTTGCTATTTCCTTCTCCAGCTCATTTTACAGATGAGGAAACTGAGACAAACAGGGTGAAGTGACTTGCCCACGGTCACTCAGTAACTTTCTGAGGCTAGATTTGAACTCCCAAAGATGAGTCTTCTTGACTCAATGCCTAGCACTTTATCCACTGCACCATCTTATGCCAAATGAATTTCATAAATAGAATAATTTTATTCAAATACACTAAGGGAAGCAAATAATCTTTTAATTTTTGTAAATTTGGATTTTTATATATCATACCTGCTTAAAGTTAGTTATTTGTTTATAATTAAATTAAATCAGAAAGATGAACCAATAAAAAGCATATAAGCAGATGCATATCATAAAATAAATGGGAAAAATTGTTAGCTTCTTCCTCCCTCCCGTTATGTTCTATAAAACTGGAACAGAAACATGATCCCATTCTTTGCTGCATATGGCAAAGATGACACATATTCTTTTGAAGATTTTTGGTTTTTAATAAAAAGAAATCCTTGTTTCCAGGAGCTTCAGTGTGATGTCTCAGTAGAAGATGACAATCGTCAAGAATGGACATTTACCCTGTATGATTTTGACAACAGTGGAAAAGTAACCAAAGAGGTAATATTTGTTTTCACCTGGAAAACAGACTGGCCACTTGAAAAGATACAATATAACCTTGTATATATGGATTGGTCAGAATCAACCAAGATCTGGATGCATAACAATAATAATAATTAATATTTAATGTAGTACTTATTATGTGCCCAGCACTGTGCACATAAGATTTACCATTTTGTTTTCATTTGATCTTCACAACAACCCTGAGAGGCAGATGCTATTATTATCATCCTTATTTAACAGAAAAGAAAACCGAAGCAAACAGGTTAAGTAAGTTATGCACAGTCATACAGATACTAAGTTTCTGAGGCCAGATTTGAAATCAGGTCTCCCTGACTCTAGGATCTCTCCTCTATCCACTGAGTCACCTAGCTCCCCTTAATACAGTCAAAAGATCCCAAATACACCCTTATACTACAGCTGCCTTAATCAACTTTCTTCTCTCTCTTCTGTACATCTGCCCATGCCAGGGCACCTGGCATTGCCTCCTTTGGTGATGCAGTGCTCTGTTTCCTCATCAGACAGTGATGATTCCATGAGCAAGACCAAGCAAGTGCCCACAGTCATTTTGGTGGCATATATTAAAGGTCCTTCAATCTTTTTTCCCTAGCCTCAGATGGCAAAAGCACTTTAAAGGACCACTCCAGATTCCTAAATGAACTAGGAATCTAGAACTTGGTTTTGGACCAAGAATAAGATAAAAACAAACCTGTATTGAGACCAAAGTCTGTTTGAAATTTCAGTCACTTAGAGATAAGTCATTCTAACAGCAATGAAAATACTTCCTTTTTCTCTGGAGTTATTAGAACTAAACTCAAGGCTATGACAAAAATGAAATTCTATCCCTGACCACAATATAGATGATGCTAGAGTTTTGTCAGAGCTGTTTCAGTGAATTGAAAATAAAAAACAAAGTGTTGAGGGTATGCATGAGTTTATTTCTTAACATTAAGTTGTTTGGAGATATTTGTTGTTGCGTCACTTCAGTTCTGTCCAACTCTTTGTTATCCCATCTGGGGCTTTCTTGGTGCAGATACTAGAGCAGTTTGCCATTTCCTGCTCCAAATCACTTTACAGATGAGGAAACTGAGGCAAACAGTTAAATGACTTGCCCAGGGTCCCCCAGCTCTAAGTATCTGAGGCAAGATTTGAACCCACAGAGATGAGTCTTCTGATTACAAGTCTATTACTCTATCCACTGCACCACCTACCTGCTTATTTTTGGAGATAAGGTGTTAATTAATTCTGGGTACTGATAGTCTCTTGTTTTGATCCTTATGCAAGGACATGTCCAGCTTGATGCACACCATTTACGAAGTTGTAGATGCTTCGGTCAACCATTCCTCCACCAACAGCAAGACACTCCGGGTGAAACTGACTGTGAGCCCTGAGCCTTCCAGCAAGAGGAAGGAGGGGCATTCAGGTAAGTGTGCCTAATGAATGGGTGTGTTGGTGGACTGCCAAATGTTACTGTTTATTGTAAAGCAATTCTAATTATGTGTCATTTAGATCGAGAAGCTATTCGATGTAAAACCGAAGGAGAGCACTCTGAAGAAATGAGGATTGCGGACAAGAGGCTATCTGCTCATGTCAGGTAAGAAGACACTGAAAAGTTTACAATCGTTTGACCTTCTAGAAGTTGCCTTGATTTCATCTTATATGAGTGAAGGTCATAGAGATAGTAGCAAACAGGGCTAAGCTTTCATTTTTGGTCAAGTCACACCCAATAAAAGACTAAAAAGCCCCAATACTAAAAAAAAAAATATATCCACTAGAAACAGATGTTGAGAGTTCAGGACACAGACCTATCTATGTTCATTATACTCCATATGCAAGAACCAGCGGTTCCATTCTTCATATGGACACGTGGTTTCTGACTTAAGTTCAGTCGAATAAACAAATTCCTGGCCTATTGGTTTTTCTCTACCTTTCAAAAAAAAAAAGAATAAAGCAAGATTTCTCATTGGTTCCTTGTTGTTTTCAGTAGGCTTCTTTCCAGTTGGGGTTGATGGCATATACATTACTACCTGTCTTTTTCAGAGAGTGATGGGTCTTCCATTTGGAATGGCCCTAAATGAGCAGATTGTGTGCCCATTGATCAAAGCATATTTAAAAATACAACATACTTACCCTAAATAATTCACCTTCTCCTTGCTTTTCCTTCTGTAAGTGTTATTCATTTAAAGTGTCATTGTACTATGACAGCCCCAAAAGTATAAAAGTGTTACCATGTGATTGTTTCCTATAAATTGTTGATCCTCATTATAGGCGGTATTGCATGTCTTCTTTAGCAGACTTACCCCACTATCATACCTTCTCTCTATAATCTTCATCTTCTCCCTGTCTTCTGGTTCCTCCTTCTCTACTACCTTTAAACACACTTAAGTCCCCCCATTCTTAAAAAATGTTCACTAGAGAACAACTAGGTGGCGCAGTGGATAAAGCACCGGCCCTGAATTCAGGAGGACCTGAGTTCAAACACTTGACACTTACTAGCTGTGTGACCCTGGGCAAGTCACTTAAGTCCCATTGCCCTGCCCACCCCCCAAAAAAGTTCAATAGATGCTGCTATCTCTGCTAACTATTGTCCTGGATTTCTCTTCTCCTTTTCAACTTGACTGAGAAGTCTAAGTTGGGTGACTCCTAACCTCATCATTCAACTTCAACTGCTCTCTTCCAAAGTTACCAATGATCTTAACTTAATTGCCCCATCTAATGACAGTTTCCTACATCCTTCTTGACCTCTCTGCAGGATTTAATGCTGTTGATTTCCACTGGGTAGTCGTTTCTGGTCTGGGTTTTCATGATACTAGTCTCTCTTAGGATTTTCTCCTACCTCTCCTAAGTCACCTTTGCTGATCTGCATCCATATCTCACTGACAACAGTGTGTAGATCCTCCAATGGCCCTCTTCTCTTTTTTCTGTTATATTCTTTTTTTTTCAGGGCAATGAGGGTTAAGTGACTTGCCCAGGGTCACACTAGCTAGTAAGTGTCAAGTGTCTGAGGCCAGATTTGAACTTAGGTCCTCCTGAATCCAGGGCCCGGTGCTCTATCCACTGTGCTACCTAGCTGCTCCTCGCAATTCTTTTTAACAGTTCTTTTTTTCCTGCGTTCTTTTTCCCAGTTCTACTACTTACTAATTAAGTTATCTTAGGCCAATCATTTTATTTCCTCAAAATTAACCCATCTCAATGCAAGCTATTATTACATAATGTCTTAACCTCAGCTAGCCCTCTGTTATCCTTTAAGTATAAATGAAATAATCATCAGAGTAAATCACATTTATACAGCAATTTAGGTTTTTGAACACCTTTCTTCTCTGCTCCTCACTGAGTAGTTGTGTGGTTAGTAGCACAAATGTTATCATCCTCATCTGACAGATAAAGCCCAGAAAGGTTAAGTGAATTGAAGATGGTCACACAGATCATAAATATTGGAGCTGGGATTCCAAAGTAGACCTCTTGAGTTCAAGAATAACATTCCTTCTATTTTATCAGACAGCCTCGTACAGACACTTAAATAGGGATTATGGATGTGTGCATGTATAGGTTTTTACTTCAATATGGTTTTTGTCTGGTAAGTAATAGATTTATGTCCTGTTTATTTCCTGATTGCACAGGAGGCCGAACAATGACCACCACCATTACACCGTGCCGTGAGCAGTACTGTGTTGATGAAAATACAGAGAGAAGGAACCATTACCTTGATCTCGCTGGAATTGAGAAACTACACCTCAAAGTTTGGGCCAGGTAGACACTCAGAGCAGACACAAAGATTCTTCAAATGAGGATAATCCTCTTTAGGAACCAGAAGCTTAAACAGGATAAAGATTTCTAGAGCTCCTATAAAATAAACATCTCACTTTATCGTCACTCTTCAGAGCTGAGGTTTATAAAACTTCTCATGCAAGCTAATTTGGAGAGCTGTGTCTCTCCAGCCTCTCTTCCCTGTGACTTTGTTGTTGTTCATTCAGTCATGCCCAACTCAGTGACCCCATGGACCAGGGCTGTTTCATGGGGTTTTCTTTTTTTTTCCTTTTTTTTTTTTTTTAGTGAGGCAATTGGGGTTAAGTGACTTGCCAGGGTCACACAGCTAGTAAGTGTTAAGTGTCTGAGGCCAGATTTGAACTCAGGTACTCCTGACTCCAGGGCTGGTGCTCTATCCATTGTGCATCTAGCTGCCCCTCATGGGGTTTCTTGACAAAGACACTGGAATAGTTTGCCATTTCCTTTTCCAGTGGATTAAGGCAAACAGAGGTTAAGTGACTTGTCTAGGGTAACAGAGCTAGGAAATGTCTGAGACTAGACTTGAACTTAGATCTTCCTGACTCCAGGCCCAGCACTCTATCCATTGAGCCACATAAGTATTTTCTAGGTAGAGGTTAAATGATTACCAAGGGTCACATAAATAGTGTATGAGGCTGGGGGGCAGCTAAGTGGTGCAGTGGATAAAAGCACTGGCCCTAGATTCAGGAGTACCTGAGTTCAAATGCGGCCTCAGACACTTGACACTTACTAGCTGTGTGACACTGGGCAAGTCACTTAACCCCTATTGCCCCACCAAAAAAAAAAAATAGTGTAAGAGGCTGGATCAGAACTGGTCTTCCTGACTCCAGGCCCAACACTAAATTCACTGTACCATCTAGCTTCCTCCACATAACTACACGTAATATAAAATTATCTACCTATGATAAAGCATGTGTTCATATGCCAACAATTCTCAGTCTAGCAGGACATTTCTCCATGGAGTACCCTGTGGGAAAAGGCCGATGGCA
Organism: Dromiciops gliroides; assembly: GCF_019393635.1. Taxonomy (NCBI): domain Eukaryota; kingdom Metazoa; phylum Chordata; class Mammalia; order Microbiotheria; family Microbiotheriidae; genus Dromiciops; species Dromiciops gliroides. Next base: position 338,227,404 of record NC_057861.1, read on the forward strand.
TCCTTCCAAAATAATAATATTATCAAATAGGTGGAAGAAAACTTCCATGGATTTCTAGTTTCTCCCAGATCTTTGTATCAACAAATTATCACAGAAACTCAGAATCTAAAAGGGATCTCAGAAGCCTTCTAATACACCTGAACCAGGATCCCCTGTATAGCAGGCCTAAAAAACCCAGCCGTTGTAAGAATCATCTCCGAGGATGGATGACTAAGTACCAGTCAAGGCACTCCAAAGGAGGACTCCTTTAGTCATCCTTTTAAGGAGAAGTGGAAGATTCTGTTATTTATTTGAACCCTGTGTACATAGACAACTAGCTGCAGCATGGGCTGCTATGGGTACAATGGATAGCATGCTAGACTTGGCATTAGGAAGACCTAGTTTCAAATCTTGCTGAGTTCAAGTCCTATTTTAGACACTAGATATATGGCCCCGATTAGCCTCCCTCTGCTTGTTTGTTCATCTGTAAAGTGGGGATGATAATGAATGCTCTATAAATGCCAGGTATCATTATCATATAATTCAAGTGAACACTCAGGGTAGAAAATAACTCACACATACAGGGGCGGGTGGTCATTCGTTAATCTGTAGCCTGACCTTGGTTATAAAATATTTCATCGTGACCTGTTTCTTGAACCGATATGTTCTATTCTGACATGTTGAAAGGGAGCTTGTAGCAAAAGACTTCAGGGTTTGTTCTTAATGGCCTCTTCCAAGTCTTTTCTTCTATATTTTGTTAGTCTCTAAAGACCTAAGAAAAGCAAAAAGGGAAAAGTGGAGGGGGATTGTTTTAATCTAAATAGCTTGGGGTGGAAACACTATTGTAGAAATGTTCTTGAAATATCCTGACCCTTGGGATTAGCAAAACAGTGAGGCATAACATCCAAAAAAACACCTAATGTCTTCTAAATCCAAACTAAATTTAGACGTGGTTGGGTTTTTTTTTTCCTTCCGGAAGTGCTAACAGTTTAACTTATCCATCCTGGGGTTTTTTTTTTGTTTTTTTAACAATAGGTCAGATGAATGCATTTACTTAAGGGGTATTTCCTATCAGATACCTCTTCCATCAACAGGAGGGCTCGTGCATGGCGGGTGGGGGTGGGGACCACCAAATGAATGCTTTAAAAAGAAATGATACCTATTTTGTAAAATTACACCAAATCATTTTAAATTGACTTTTCTTTAAGATGTCTGAAGGGGGCAGCTAGGTGGTGCAGTGGATAAAGCACCGGCCCTGGATTCAGGAAGACCTGAGTTCAAATTTGACTTTAGACACTTGATACTTACTAGCTGTGTGACCCTGTGCAAGTCACTTAACCCTCATTGCTCCATCCCACCCCAATTTTTTTTTAATTACAAAAAAAAAAAGCTGTTTGAAAGCTAATCAAGAGGCAACATTAGGGGGTAGAGAACTAACCTGAGAGTCAGGACGCCCTCCATTCAAGACCCACCTTTGACACCACTGTCTGTGTGACCCTGGGCCAGTCATTTAACCTTTTATTATCCCCAGAAACTCTCTAAGGCTATAAATTGTAGAGTAGTTTGCTAATCTGCATTGATGGAGGGGAATTCTTCACTGGGAGTTTTCTGCATTGGTGAACTCACACATTCAGACCAAGGAAGTTTGAAGGGAATTCCTAAAAATGAATGAACTTAATTTGCCCAATATTGAATTGTCTGCTTTGAAAGGGTCCTTTCCTGTATTACTCAAGATAGAATCTGTATTTAAAACTTCTAATGGTAGACACAGACTCTCAAAACCATTTTCAGGCAATATTTCTTGGGCATTTCCATAGCTTATGTATCTAAAGAGTCCATTCCAGGTCTTTGAAAATTTCCCTTCGGTACAATGTCATAGTGCAGCAGAGTTGCTGTATTTGGAGTCAGAGAAACAGGCAAGGCATTCAACAACACTGGGCCTCAGTTTTCTAATCTGAATAATAATAGCTAAAGTTTATAAAGTACTTTACAAATATTATCTCATCTTTAACCAGTATCCTAATCCTGGGAAGTAGGTGCCATTATTATCATCCCCATTTTACAGATGGGGACCCTGATGTAAACAGGTTAAGTGAATTACCCAGGATCACATAGTTAATAACTGTCTAAGGCAGGATTTGAACTTAGGTCTTCCTAACTCTAGGTCCAGTGTTCTATCCCCCATGCCTCCTAGTTGCATAAAAAAAATGAGAGATTTGGGCTAGGTGGCCTCTGAAGGCGCTTCCAGCTTGAAATCTATGAATCCATTTAAAGCATACAAGATAACAAAGGGTACATCAATCAACCAATAAACATTTCTTTTTTAAAAAATTCATCTTTATTTTTATTTTATTTTTGCATTTTTTTTGCAGGCAATGGGGGTTAAGTGACTTGCCCAGGGTCACACAGCTAGTAAGTGTCAAGTGTCTGAGGTCATATTTGAACTCAGGTCCTCCTGAATCCAGGGCGATACTTTATCCACTGCCTCCACCTAGCTGCCCCAACAACATTTCTTAAACACCTACTATGTGCCAAGCACTGGATACATGCATTTTCATTCTCCCTTATAAGAGGGGACTTAAGAGAAAGGCCCTAACCTTCCATTCCTTTCTACTTACAGGTTCCCCTCCAGCACAACCGAAACAAGAACACCATGGCAGACCCTCCCATTCCCAAAACAGGTCCCGTTCCCAGGAGTCCGAGGCCCACATAGTGCATCACAGGAGGTCACAGGTGCTGGCTGATTATTCAGTCCCGGTTGCTGAACCCACTTCGAGGGTCTTGGAGATGCAACAAAGGTTAAAAGGCCAGGAGAAGCAGTTCCTGAAGTCGCCCAAGGGTTCTGGCAAAATGCCAGCCATGACCAGTGGCGGCAATGGGGGTGGGAAGCCAGGGAAAGCATTTAACTACTACATGCCAGCCGCGCCCTCCCCAGCCGCTCAGGATGTGTACCACCTCCAGCAACAGCCACACACTCACAAGAAGTATCGGCAGAAGGCAAAGGACTCCCACTCCCCACTAAAAGCCACTCACTCCCAGCCTGCTGTCTTGGAGCATGAGGTGATCCGGGATTTACCCCCAGTCTTAACCAATGAGGGTTACGTCATTCCTGTAATTCAGAGACACGAGCATCACCACCACCACGAACATCACCACCATCACCACTACCATCACTACCATCAGTCCTGAGAGAGGAGCTGAGCTTCAGTCAGGAGGCAATCCAAGTGAACTGTGTCTCCAGAAACAGAGTTCAGGACTAGAGGAAGGGAAGGGGGCAGTGGGGACTGGGTCAGAAGGGAAAAGGGAGAGTGGATTCATCTGTTTACTAATTATAACATCGGGTCATCTTTCCTTCTGAAATGAAGCACTGGCATATCCAGGCAACAACAAAAATGTGCTGAATTTATCATTGCTTTTCACTTAAAAAAAACCACCACCTTACGGATTTGCATAAAGAATATTATTTTCTATTCTATTAAATATTTAGCTCTAGATCTCAGGTGTGGGTACAACTACAATGTTGTGCTATGATGCTCTACAGAGAGGTCTTTTAAAAAAAAATACTGTCGTCTCATAATGTTTTTAATGAATGCATTTGGGGCCACTGCCACCTCTCAGTTAGAATGCTGTTTTATGTACTCCATAAAAACCGTATATACATATATATATATATATACATATATATACATATATATATATATATTTGTAGAAAGATAAATTTATATCTGCTTATGTTTATAATTCCAAGATGAGGCCTTCTTTTTGGTAAACAATAATAATAATCTCTGCTCAAATGATCTTATGATATTTTTCTCACAACTTTGTTGGTTATTTCTATTGGTGCTTCCAACCATTTTCTGGGGAGTTGTTGGACGACTGGTAGCTAACCTGTGAGCATAGGTCATGTATGTCCAGAGTGAATGTAATGTGTTGTACCCTTTAAATAATTTATTCATTATTAGATCATGATGGTGGTTTGACTAACAGCTTTCTCATGGTCTGCAAAGTTGTGGGTAGTTCCTTTGGATATGTGGTGTGAAGCACTGAACAGAGTGAGGGAAAGGCAGTAAGTAGCATGGTGCCAAGGGTTTGCTGTTGGTCTGAGTGTCATTGGTGTTCCTGGGAAAGGAGATTTAGGTGGCCTTCTGTCTGAGACCCAGCTACATGAGTCATGTCACCTAGTGGAAAGAGCAGTGAACTAGAGACACATCAGTGGGACACCAGTCCTAATCCCAGTTCTTGCCACAAGCTGGTGGTTTTATTAGGGTCAAGTCATGACCCTTCTGGGCCTCAGTTTCCTTATTTGTAGAGAGGTTTTCCTAAGTTATCCTTTAAGTCCCTTCCAGGTTCCAAACTCAGCGACTCAAAGGAATGTTAGAACTGAGGGAAAAAGGAAAGAGTGGAGAAAAATAAACATGGTTAATTGCTACCATTTCATTATAGCAATGATACTCCTCAAGTAAACTAAGCTAAGTGGATTCAACAGATGGATAGTGGGATCATGGTGGAGAAGTAGGTGGTTTTGAAGATGGAAGGGAGCAGAAGGGGGCAGGGTCAGTGGATTGGAGGCAGGATTCTGGTCCTTATTCTAGGACCTTGAGCTCCATTTCTTTGTGCCTCAGTTTCCTGATCTCTAAAATGGGCATCTCCCACATTGGAAGGACATGGTATGGGTTTTATTATGAATTGGTCACATGAAGAGTAGAAAGGGCTTGATATTAATTGGAAGTATTGTTGTAACTATGACACAACTGCTCTCTGAGTTGAGAAAATGGACATTTTTAACTCCCATATCCCCCACCAAAGCTACCTTCTTAACAGTTAAGTCACCTCTTTCGATTAGAAAAAGAACTAAATATTTGGGATGTACTACCCAAGAGTTAGGCAGTAATGAATTTTAGTGTTCTTCAGTGTAACTGAGACTCATGGTTCTGGTTAGGGTGGAGAAGTGTACAGGATACACTAGTGGAAAGGTAAAAGATATGTTGTTTGGGCTTGGGATTTTGTTTTGGGGTTTTTTATAATGTGTGAATTTGTACATCTGACAATGTATTTGCTTTCTTAACATTGTACTGGTATAACAATAAGCAACATTTCATTGGATTTTTTCAGATGTCATAATAAAGTGTGTGTCTATAATATTATACCCTACTTTAAAAGCAAGCTTTTCCTCATATATACAGTCCATATATATCTATGTCAATGTATGATTATAGATATGTAGATATGCACACAGTATATATGCACTTGCTATATAGAGAGCATATCTATCTGTATATATACATTTATATAAAAAGAAAAATTAATATATATATATATACATACACACATGACTCCATATTTATGGATAAAGTTATATCTTTTCCATTATGCTGCTCTCAAAGAAAAACTGAATTCTAAAGTAGATTAATGATAGAGGGAACAAGTTCTATACCATTGCCTCAAGTTATAGAGACCAAGTTGTAAATGAGAATTTTGGCTCTTTGTAAATAGAAGTTTGGTTGCTGGAGCAAAGTAAGCCCCTACTTTCTTCTAGGCACTTATTCCTATTGTGCTCCCATTTATAGGTTTTTATAATTGTGTCCAACATGAAAAGTAATTGGTTTCCTCTTCTGTAATCTGAGGCCATAATCGACTCACACAGAATGGGAAGCGGAGAACTGAGAGAATTATCTGGCTCGTTCAATCCCCAAATGTCCTTTTTGTCTTAGCTATCTAGATGTGTCAAGGCAAAAAGCCACTATGCAGGAAGAAGGAGACTCCAAGGGGCCAGAGCTGCCCTTTTTCACATTCCGTTTGCATGGGATCTGTGTGTGTGTGTGCCACTAAGTGTTCTGGACAGTATTCTTCCAATAAAATCCTAGTGTAACAAAGTAGCTCACATCACTGTATGGATATTTTTTTGCAAAAAAAAAAAAAAAGAAAGAAAAAATGCTTTGTAATAGCTGCGTTGGATTTCATTTGTACATGGACTTAAATAAATTCCTTATTTATTTAGTTCCAGCAGATTTATTGAGTGTTGTATAAAGGTCTTGAGCATAATATTATGGTCTTAAGACTGAGCTGTACTATAATCAACCTGTCAGCTCACTGACAGGGAGCGGGGAGTGTGGAGAGGAGATGATGTTTCTCCGTGGCCCCTGTGAATTTGGGCTTTGAGTTATTTGAATTCAGATCCTTGTTGGAAATGGCTTTGAAACACTCCTTCCTTCAATGATGAAAGCAATGAAATACTGTCAGGTCAAAACCAAGAGCTGAGTTAGTACAGCCTTGGTGAGGGAGTCTGGGAAGCCAACAGCCAGCTGGATGTCATTCTTGCATTCCCTTCTTTCTCCCCCCCCCCCCCCGACTTCCTCTTTGAAAACTGGGAGCCTGGATCAAACAGCAGGAAGAACACACCTCCTCCTACTCCTGCTGTCTCTGACAGCAGTCTACTCAGAGCAGCACCACGAGTGAGCTAGAGTCCTAAGAACTCCAAGTGGAGACACCGGAGAAGGTACATTGGAAAAGAATGGTTATATCAGTTTAAAAGAAACAATCAAGATGATGTCTGAAGTAAGAGAGCTGGTAGGCAGGAATCTGACATAGAAAAACATTCCAAATAATATTATGGAAGATAATTACTGCACAGTCAAGATAGAATACTCACTACTTCTCTGAATTTGGGCTCATTCAGTATAATATGAAAGCTACCCAATGGTGGGTTAGTGAATTGAGAGGAAGGCCTGAGTTCAAGTCCCATTTCTGACTTTGGACAAGCCATTTGACCACTCAGTGTCCTTAGCCACTCTTTAAGACCATGATTAGCAGAGCAGTTCCCAATCTATGTATTGCAATGGAGGGAATTTTCTTATGAGGAGCTCCTTATAACAATAAAATCACCGGTCCAGTCCAAGAGTATTTTGTCTTAGTACCTGTACAAGTAACTTCATCCTGTATATGAACCAAATTTTGGTAAGTCAAATTATTATGAATGGTCTCCTAAAGCAAAAGAACACCTTTTGAAAATGGTAACATTAACTCCTCACTGAGCTGTTTTGTAAATTAAGGTCTTTGTATATTGGGTTTTCTTAGAGGGGAGCCCAGCCATATTGTTATTTTCTTCTTAAAGACTCCCCTTCTTGCCCTCTTGAGCCCACATAGACCCATGCATTTTTTTTTTGTGAGGCAATTGGGGTTAAGTGACTTGCCCAGGGTCACACAGCTAGTAAGTGTCAAATGTCTGAGGCTGGATTTGAACTCAGGTCCTCCTTACTCCAGGGCCCGTGCTCTGTCCACTGCACCACCTAGCTGCCCCTAGGACCATGCATTTCAACAAAAATAAGTTTGGCCTCACAAGTAGAGTTCAACGGAAACTACTCTTGCTGAGGTCTGCAATGACCTGACAAGATTCAATATACCAGGGTCTGGGGACAGCTAGGTGACGCAGTGGATAAAGCACCGGCCCTGGATTCAGGAGGACCTGAGTTCAAATCTGGCCTCAGAAACTTGACAGTAGCTGTGTGACCCTGGTCAAGTCACTTAACCCTCATTGCCCTGCCAAAAAAAAATTTTAAAAAGAAAAGAAAAAAGAGGAAAAAAAAGTCAAGCAAATATACCAGGGTCTGTCCATTGCTTCTGACAAGATTGAACATCCTCTCTTCCTTAAAACCCTTTCTAGTCTCAATATTGAGATTATTATCATTTTCCATCACCTCTCTGACCACAGAGATATGGGTCTGTTCTCTTCTCTTCTTTCCCATTACCACTAATTGTTCCAATAGCAGGCATTTCTATGCTCCGATCCTCTACCACCCTGTCCAGAGAGCTCAGCGGCACATTTGGTTTCAGTTATCCCTCATAGGTGAATGATTCTCACAATAATACCTCTCAACTTCTCTCTAGCACTATATTCTGTCTTCTCTGTCTGCAACATCTATCTAGGCTATTACCATACTTTTAAAGGAATAAAACCCATCTTCCCCTATCTAGCCTATCCCTATTTTTAAGCCTCCTTCCTGTCTAGAGCATTCTCCTTCTACATCCCTAGGTACAAAAGCTTGCTACCATCTTCAGCAATTCTCTCCCCATCCCGCAAATATACTCCATTCTAAAACCTTTGTAACACTTCTTTTTTTTTTTTTTTTTTTTTTTAGCAAGGCAATTGGGGTTAAGTGACTTGCCCAGGGTCACACAGCTAGTAAGTGTTAAGTGTCTGAGGCCGGATTTGAACTTAGGTACTCCTGACTCCAGGGCCGGTGCTCTATCCACTGCGCCACCTAGCTGCCCCTGTACCACTTCTTTAAATGTGATACTCATCATTCCCACACCCAGGGCCCTAGACCGAGGACTTCACATTTTAAACTTCAGAATGTCAGCAGGGCCTGATTTCTGCCTTTTGTTCCCATGGTACCTAGTTATAGTGCTTTGCATGTGGTGAACACCCAATAAATACTATTGACTGGCAGCCAACAAATGCCCAGCTAGGCCATTACAAAAGCCTTACTAGCTTCTTTACCTTCAGAAACTTCCTTTCAGTCTGTCCTACTCAAGACCACAGGGATTATTTTAGTTAAAAGTAATTTTGGACACATGACTCCCCTTTTCAGAACTTTGCAATGGCTCCTGCTTGGGACCTAGAACCAAAAAGACAAGTTTAAATCCTATGTAGGACACTCACTGGCTGTATGACCCCAGACAAACCACTTAACTTCTTTCAAGATCAGTTTCTTCACCTGTAAAATGGGGATAATAATGGTTCTTACCTACCATGCTTGTTAAGTGGATCAAATGAGATAGCCTATGTACAAAAAAAAAAAAGAGAGAGAGAGAGAGAGAGAGAGATAACCTATGTACAAGTGCTCTACAAACCTTAAAATTCTATGTAATTACTAGCTTTGTTGTTATGATGTTAAAAAATACAATGGCGGGGGTTGGGGGGGGGAGTGGAGTGCAGCTATGTGGCTCAGTGGATAAAGCACCAGCCCTGGATTCAAGAGGACCTGAGTTTAAATCTGGCCTCAGACACTTGACACTTAACTGGCTATGTGACCCTGGGCAAGTCATTTAACCCTCATTGTCCCACAAAAATAACAATAAGAAAACAACAACAAAACAAAAGCAACCCACAATTGGGACCTGCTCCAATTCTCCCCTTCTTAGCAAAGTCCCTTATCTCAAACTTCCCTAATCTCAACAAGTCCTATGTGATGTCTATACATACTTTGCCCTACCCCAAAATGGGAGTTACTCAGAGGAGCTCTTGTCTCAATGCTTTGTTAGAATAACCTTTGGTTATTCCTTCTTGCCTCAGTGAGTTCACTTTTTTTCAAAAACTATTCCACACTTAACATCCTCCAAAAAATCTCCCTAGATTACTCCTACCTGGCTTCTCTCTCCATTAACTGCAAAAATATAGTCCCTACTTTTCATGCCTTAATTGAGAGATGTGGTAGTTCAAAGTCCAGGATTTAAAATCAATAAGATCTAGGCTAAAATTTGGGGCAGCTAGGTGGCACAATGGATAGAGCTCTAGGCCTGGGGTCAGGAAATTTGAGTTCAAATCCCACTTCAGACACTAGCTGTGTGACTTGGGGCAAGACACTTAAACTCCATTTGCCTGTTTCCTTAAATGTAAAATAAGGCTAATAATAGCATCTGCCTACCAGAGTTGTACTTTCTAGCCAGGGAGAGATAGGGAGACCAAATCTTAATTTTTTTCTTTTAATTTAAAACACCCATTTCAAAACATAGGAATATCAAGGCAATTAAAGCAATATATCACAAAGATCATACACTAGGATCAGGTGGGATTTATACCAGAAATGCTGGATTAATTCAATAGTAGAGAAACTGTAAGTATAATTGACTATATTAATAACAAAAACAACAAAAATCATATGATTATATCAATAGATGCAGAAAAAGCTTTTGACAAAAAACAACGACCAAAACTATTAAAAACACTAGAAAGCAGAGGACTAAATGGAGCTTTTCTTAAAATGATAAGTAGTATCCATTTAAAACCTAGAGCAGGGCAGCTAGGTGGCACAGTGGATAAAGCACCAGCCCTGAATTCAGAAGGACCTGAGTTCAAATCCAGCCTCAGACACTTGACACTTACTAGCTGTGTGACCCTGGGCAAGTCACTTAACCCTCATTGCCCTGCCCCACCCCCAAAAAAAAGATTGGAAAAAAAAAAACAAGAGCAAACATTTATCTGAATTGTAAATAAACTAGAAGCCTTCCCAATAAAATCAGGGGTGAAGTAAGGATGTGCGTGATTACCACTATCATTCAATGCTATACTAGAAATGCTATCTGTAATGATAAGACAAGAAAAAGAAATCATAAGAATAAGCAATGAGGAAACAAAACTATCACTCTTTTCAGATGATATTATGGTATAGAGAGCCCTAGAGAATCAACTTAAAAACTAGTTGGAACGATGAAGAATAAAATGTCAAGAATATCAAGAGAATCAATGAAAAAAAATTGTGAAGGTAGTCTAGTAGTACCATATTTCAAACTATATTACAAAGTGGAAACCAATCAAAAAAATCTGGTATTAACTAAGAAATAAAGTGGAATAGATTAGGTACACAATACATAGTAGCAAATGACCATAGTAATCTAGTGTTGATAAACCCAAAGATCCAAGTTTTGGTGGTAAGAATTCACCATCTGACAAAAATTGCTGCAAAAACTAGAAAGTGGTTTGGCAAAAACTAGGCATAGACCAACATTTTACACTGTATACCAAGATATGGTCAAAATGGGTACATGACTGAGATACAAAGGGTGATATCATAAGTAAATTAGGGGATCATGGAAAAATTTACCTGACAGATATATGGAAAAGGAAAAAGTGTATGACCAACCAAGAAATAGAAAGGATCAGGGATGTAAAATGGATAGTTTTTATTAAATGAAATTTAAAAGTTTTGGCACGAACAAAATAGATGTAGACAAAAATAGAAGGAAAGCAGGAAACTGAGGAAGCAATTTGCAGCAAGTTTCTCTTTCTCTAATAAAAACCTCATTTTTCAAATAAAAAGAAAAATAATCTAACGACCATGTTGTGGTATATGGTAATGACGTAATACTATGGTACTATAAGAAATGATGAGGGGGATGGTTTCATAAAAACCTGGAAAGATTTTTATGAACTGATGAAAACTGAAGTGAGCTAGGATATTTTCAATAGTAGCAGCACTATTGTAACAGTATTTAGCTATTTTAATCAATACAATAATCCAGTTCCAAAGAACTCATGATGAAAAATGCTGTTCATCTCCAGAGAGAGAACTAATGAAACTCTGAGTGCAAATTGAAACATATTTTTTTACTTTTTTTTCTTGCCTTTTTTTTCAACATGGCTAATATGGAAATGTTTTGCGTGACTCATGTAAAATTGATAATGCATTGCTTGCCTTTTCAATGAATGTGGGAGGAGTTGGAGGAAGGAAGAGAATTTGGAATTCAAAAAAATTTAATAAATGCTAAAAATAAATAAGTTAATTTTTTAAAAAACAGAAATAAATAGACCTTTTTAATATGACAAATGGTACCTATCTAAAAGCAAGAGACACTATTATATGCAATGGAGAAATGCTAGAGACCTTTCTAATAAGATCAAGGATAAAGCAGGAATGTCCATTGCCTTATTTATCTTTGATCTTATTAGAAAGGTCTATTTGTGATGGCCTTCTTAAAGAATCCTAGTGATTAAAATAAAATTAATTTAAATAATGAATAACTTTATTAAAGTAGCAGGAGATAAATAAACCCACACAAATCATCAGTCTCTCTGTATTTTATTATCAAAACTCAGCAGGAAATAATAGAAAAAGAAACTCCATTTAATATATTACATATTAATATATTACAGAAAATATAAGACATTTGGGAGACCACCTATCAAGACACACATGGAAATTCTATGAATACATTTTTTAAAAAATTATTTATAGAAATAAAGACAGACCTAAATAATTGGAGTGATATTAATTACTTTTGACTGGACCTTGCCAATATAATAAAAGTAACAATGAGGTCTAAATTAATTTACTTATTTAGTGCCATACCAATCAAATTACCAAAGGGTTACTTTAGAGAGCTGGAATTTTTTTTTTTTAATTCTTCTGGAAGAAGAAAGGTCAATCGTCTCAAGGGAAATCATGGAGAAAAAAAGTGAAAATAAAGTAGGCCTACCAGTAATAGATCTCAAACTATGCTACAAAGCAGTAATCATAAAAAACTTTTTGGTACTGGTTTTAAAAATAGAAAATTTGACCAGTGGGACAGATTAGGAACATAAGCTCCAGAAGCAAATGGACATAGAAACCCAAATACTCCAACTACAGGGTTAAGAACTCATTGTTGGGGCAGCTAGGTGTCGCAGTAGATAGAGCACTGGCCCTGGGTTCAGTAGGATCTAAGTTCAAATCTGGCCTCAGACACTTGACACTTACCAGCTGTGTGACCCTGGGCAAATCACTTAACCCCAATTGCCTCACAAAAAAAAATAATTTAATTTAATTTTAAAAAAGAATTCATCATTTAATAAAAACTATTGGGAAAACTGGAAAGCAGTTTTGTCATCAGAACTAAATCACTATCTCATGCCATATGCCATAACAAACTAGATATAAAAGATCATGCCACGAACAAATTATAGGGGAATGGAAGGAGATACCTTTTTACAACTTTGGATAGCGGAAGACTTCTTGTTCAAACAACAAAGAAAAAGGATGGCAAGAGATAAAAATACATAATTTTGGTTACATAGAATTCAAAAGCTTTTGCTAAAATAAAAATAAATGCAGATAAAATAAGAAGAGAAACAGTTCATTAGGAAGAATTTTTTTTACAAGTTTCTCCTATAAAATTGTTATATCCAAGATATATAGAGAACTGATTCAAATATATAAGAACAAGAACCTAGTAAAATCCCAGTAGGTAAATGGTCAAAGAATATGAATAGGCAGTTTCTAAGAGAAGAAATCAAGTTATTGACAACCATAAGACGATGTGTCATGATGGTGAAAATAATTACTATAGACACAAGTTTTTGGTAAGCATATTAGTAATTTATCAATATTATACCATTAAAGGATTGACCATGTCTCCCTAATTTCTCATGGTCCCAAGTCATGTGGCAGAGAGAGCTTCAGCATGCCAGTTAGCACAACCAGAAGAGCCCCTGAGAGATGCAGAAGACCCAGAAGACCCCCCAGAAGTCCTCATGTGGCATCTTCCAAGCAAGGGTTTTTATCTTCTTTTGATAGGGGTGGGTCATTAACAAATCTAATTGGTTAGCATTATTTGAATGGTTGACATGACTCGAAGGTGGTCTATATTATGATGAAGTCCAAGGATGACATCAGGTCACTCAACTCTTGGTAGGGAAAGGAATGCAAAACCCTTTACTCAAGTTGCTCAAGGTAAAGTCCATTATCTGGGTGTGATCTAATTCAATCAGTCCTTCAGCGATATAGACAAAAGAATCTATCTCCATTCCTTTTATTCCCTAGGATTTGTCCCAGATGAGATTTGATGAAAAACTCTCAAGGAAAGGACTTTCTGGAGTGGAGGGGAGAAAGGACTGATCCAAAAAAAGAAAAAGGCAGGAAAGGACTGATCCATGGGTCCCCCAAGAAATCGATTATTAATAATTATTTTATCATAATGTCAAATCACAAATAATAAGAAAAATGCAAATTAAAAACAATCTTGAGTTCCATATCAAACCCAACATATTGGCAAAAAAGGGTAATTTACAATTGTTAGAGGTCTTTGTGGGAGGACAAGAATGCTAATGCATTGTTGTTGGGTCCATACATTGATCCAGTTATTCTGGAAAGCAATGCAGAACTGTACTCCAAAAATAACTAAAATGTGGATATCCAAAGACCTAGCAATATCAGTGCTAGACATTGTGATGTGTAAAATCTAATGTCCCCAGTGTGGGGAAAACTAGCTAGGATTTACTTATAAATTAGAAGCTTCAGCAACAGTTTAGGCATTAAGCATTTTTTTTAAAGAGTAAAGAGAGAACATATAGAGTTCAGAAATATAGGGAAACCTATGTACCCTAGAGAAGAGATCAGAGTTCAACCTAACCTGATTCTTCTCCTCTGTTTTCTGCCAACACCACGAGGTTACAGAAACAAAGAGCAAGATCCTATGCCTGTCAGAGCAGAAGAGAGGCGGTCCCCACACATCATTCCAAGCTAATTGGCTGGTAGCATTCAATTCCATTGATTGGCATGACTTGAAGATGGTCTTTAGTTAACACCCTCTGTGGGGGATGGGGAGGGCGGGGAGGGTGTGTGTGTGTCTGAGTACTCTTGAGGGCCAGGCAGGTGTGGCTTAATCACTCTCACTCAATTCAATTAATCCAAATCAATCTCCAGGTGCAGCCTTTTGGGCAATCCTATTATTTTCTCACAATTTATAATAGCTAACATTTGTATAGTGCTGTACAATTTACAAAGCATTGTACAGAGATTATGTTTTGACATTGTTTTACTATTTCTTCTTATCTCATAGAGTTATTATTTTCTATCTGTTCCATTTTAATTTTCAGGGAGTTTGCTGCTTGGGTGAAGTTTTCTATCTCTTGTGCCATGCCTTTAATTCCCTTTCCAATTCTTTCTTCCACAGCTCTTATTGCTTTTCCAGTTTTTTCCCTCTGGTGTTTTCATTTCATTTATAAAAACACTTTTAATTCTTTTTGAAAACTCTTGCTTTATCTTTTTCCAGGAATTCTATTTGAACTTGTGTCCAAGCTGTGTTTTCCTTTGAGGTTTTGCTTATAGATGTTTTGGAGTCATTCTCTTACTCTGGGATTGTGGCTTTAGTGTTGCTGTCATCATAGCAGGTAGTCTTTAATAGTGGAATTCTTTTATCGTTTGCTCATTCTTCTAGTCTACTTCCTTTCTTTAGACCTGATGTTAGGGTCAAGTTCTGTGCACTTCAGAAAGGAATGTCTGGACTGAGCTCATGTCTTCTGGGTCTTACAGTAGCTCTCTTAGAGTATTGAATGTTGTATTATTCCAGGATCTCAGAGACAGATAACAGTGGGGACCTCTAAGCTTTCAGAACTCCCAAAGTAGTCTGATCCAGGACAAACTAGATCTGCTAGGATCTGACAAAACTATTCCTGGTTTGAGCTTTTCAAGTTCCTGCCTTGGGTTTTGGTTTGAGCAACATGCCTGTGGGCTTACCTCATTTTGGAGTTCCAGTAGACAGCTGCTGGCCTCAGCCACTATCAGTCTGTTGGAAAATTCTGTTGATTCATACTGTCAGAACTACAGGCTCCACTTTAGTTTGGGAGTCCTTCCCTGTTTATTCTGCTTTTTGCCTCAGTATATAGCCTCTCCCTGTGTTGGGATGTTCTACATGGCTACGTGTGGCTATAGGGAGGGTGTCCCCTACATGTAGCATGAGAGTGTTATATGTGGTTTGAAGGGAGGCCAAAAAATAGCTATCTCTATTATCTTTCCCCTACCCTTCTTCAATAAAGACTAATTCCTACAAGGATGGGAAGTAGGAGATTGGGGCCAGAAGCTTGGGTTCTCTGCTCCTCTCAGAGAGAGGGGGTGCACAACTAGAATTACATCTTTCTGCTACTTTAAATATTATAAGTCATGGGGATGTAGTTTTCAGATTCAAGCTAATGTTCTGATTGCTTTTTTTATCAGGAAAAGGAGAACCTCAAGCTTTATATCCAAGGCTTGACTCCCTTCCCAACAAATGCCAGTTCCAGGGAGCAGCTAGGTACAAAGCGGATAGAGCACTGGCCCTGGATTCAGGAAGACCTGAGTTCAAATCTGGCTTCAGACACTTGACACTTACTAGCTGTGTGACCCTGGGCAAGTCACTTAACCCTCATTGCATGCCCAAAAAAGCCCCCCCCAAACCAAATGCCAGTTCCACAATGAACACATAACTAGCAGATAAGCAAAGAAACCCATTTATCCAAGTCAAGAGAGAGAGAGGGAGAGAGATGCAGATCTGCAGATAGGGTTTAGCCATGTAACCCAAGCCCCAAAGCCTCTTGCTATGAAACTGTCCAAGAATGAGTTCACCAAGAGGTTAGACCCCTGGTCTCTAGTGCAGCAAACTGGGGAGAGGGACAGTGGAGACAGCCAGCTTCTCTCATGTCAGCTTCTTCCCAAAGTCTTTTCTCTCTTCAGAAACTTGAAGTGCTATTGGTATCATCCATCTTCTCTCCTGAAACTAGAAGCCAGAAGAACCTGAAAAGATTCAAAAGAGCCAGAAGAGACCACCAGCTTTCTCTTCTTTCCAGCTCTCACTAACACCTTGCCATCCTTCATGCAGATGCAAGACCTTGATCTCCACAATGAGGAGACAGTTTCATACCAAGTGGCTCTGGGGCTTAGGTTACATTGGCTACACCTTATCCCCAGGTCTTCAGATCTCTGTCTCTTTTTGTCAACCTAGGCTGGGAAAATGACTCCTATTATTTTTATTTAGAGGCAAATAGGGGACACAGTAGATAGAGTAATGGAGTTGGAGTCGGGAAGACATGGGTTCAAATTCTGCCTCTTGGGCAGCTAGGTGGAAAAAGCGCTGGCCCTGGATTCAGGAAGACCTGAGTTCAAATCTGACCTCGGACACTTAACACTTACTAACTATGTGACCCTGGGCAAGTCACTTAACCCTCATTTCCCCACCAAAAAAAAAAAATCTGCCTCAGACACTAAGAAGCTATGTGATCCTAGATAAATCACTTAACCTCTTTCAGTCTCAGTTTCCTTATCTATAAAATGGGGATAATAATAGCACCTGGTTTCCAGGGTTGTTGTGAGTACCAAATGAGATAACATGCAAAGTGCTTTGCAGACCTTAAAGAGCTACATAAATGCTAGCTGTTATTAGCTATTTTTTCCTGATCAGGTGCATTTTCTAGTTCTGTATAGAGGAGTTATGCAGTAGAATTAAGCTATAAATCTTTTTGCTACTCTGACATCTTGTCTATCCCTCCCCCACCAGCCAATTTGTCTCTGTCCCCTACATAGATGCTCACAACAAACATGTGAGGTAAATACTATTATTGTCACAGTTTTTTAGATGAAAATTAGTCAAGAGAAATTGAAAGTTCTGTCCAGGGTCACAAAGGTAGTAAGTATCTGATGCTGGGTTTAAACTCAGGTCTTCCTAACTAACTCCAGCATTCCATTCACTATGTCACCTAGGGGAGTGGGGAGAAAAATTCTTAAGGATAAAAAGTAGGGTAGAAAGGTTTTTTGCCCAATAAGCACTACCGTACTGTTACACCAAGTTCTCCACCAGGTCCCAGTGATCTAATGACCTTCAACTCCCATTATCCCCTGACTCAGTCACTGTCCTCTAATCAGGCACATACCCTGCGGATTGACTTGTACCCCAATTCTCCACATCTTCTAGCAAGTCCTGTTCCATTCCTCCATCTGGAATGGCCTACTAACTCATCACCGTCATCCTCCAAAGGACTTGCTTAAACATCTGTGACCTGACTCCATTTCTGCAAAAGGTACTTTGTGGGATCATAAACACCAAGTGCATTTCCCCAAAAGGCCAAGAAGGAAAAGCAACTATCCTCACATGCAGAAAACCCTTAGGAGAATCAAATATTCAAAAGAGGCACTTGTACAGTCCAAAAATAGAAAAAAACACCAGATAAACAAAACATTGTTACCAGAGAAACCAAAGAATGAAAACACAGTTTCCTCTAGAGAAAATTCTAATATGAATTTGGAGGGGAATAAAAGTCAGTCTTTAGAACACTACCTTCTGACAGACACAGAATGCTTAGTCTTAACCATAGTTACTCTGTTTTAATAGCCTTGAATACGTGAAGGTTTTCATTGCTGAGGTCAGCTTGGTCAGCTTGGTCATCTTATCTTCCTGGGAAGGTATTAGGTCTTGGAGAGATTTAGTAGTTGGTTTTAAGAGCCCCATCACAAGAAGACTGGTGCTTAATGGTGGGGAAACTGGTTTCTTTGGTGGGAAAAGGGCTAGAACATCAGGCAAGTACTCGTTCACAAAGATATAAGGCAGCAGCTGAGTTCCTGATGTTGCCCAGAGCCCTCTCAGCTACATCCAGGTTTATGGTATTTTGGGGCCAATCATATCTTGGCCTTTATCAATATATCTTATACCAAACCAAATGACATGACATTAATTAAAAACAAAAAGCATACAATTAAAATATAATAACAGGGTTACATATGAAAGAGAAATCCCACATATACAAAGGATTACAATTTCCCACAGAATGCCAATGGAACAGAGGGAACTCTCTAGGACTGATTATTTATTTATGCTCCTAACGGTGTTCCCCAGCTGAATGTTAAATAGCCAATTCAAGCAAGTTCATTAAAACTCAAAAGAGATGGGCTAAACAATTCATACAATCTGGAAAAACCAAATGCATTAAAGATTCCTATTGTTCTATCTATGACATGTAGTTGAATGCCCAGCCATCTCTTGGACTAATCCAACAATGCTTACATCTAGAATGAGCACTGTCCATGGAAAACAAGCCAGACCTAGAATGGAGTAAGAGAACAGAACTGGCTGGGCTACATTTGGGAAATTTGTTGTTGTTGAGTCATTTCAAGTATGTTCAACTATTTGTGACCCCACTTGGGGTTTTCTTAGCAGAGATATTGGAGTGGTTTGCCACTTCCTTCTCGAGCTCATTTTATAAATGAGAAAACTGAGGCAAACAGGGTTAAGTGATTTGCCCAGGGTCACACAGCTAGTAAATGTCTGAAGTTAGAAGGCACAATCTGGAGGAAGATCCAACAAAGGAGACAGAGAAGGAGTGGTCAGATGGGGAGAAAGAGAACCAGGAGAAAGGGGTGTCCCAAAAACTTAGAAGAGAATATCAAGGAGAGAGTGATCAATGTTAAAGGCTGCAGAGAGGTCAAGGAAAATAAGGACTGAGAAAAGGCCATTAAATTTGGCAACTAGGAAATCATTAGTAACTTTGGAGAGAGCCATTTCAGTGGAATGACAAGGTCAGAAGCCAGATTGTGAGGGATTAAAAAGAGAGGGAGGGGAAAGTGGAGGCACCTGTGGTAGACTGCCTTTTTTTTTTTTTTAGTGAGGCAATTGGGGTTAAGTGACTTGCCCAGGGTCACACAGCTAGTAAGTGTTAAGTGTCTGAGGTCGGATTTGAACTCAGGTACTCCTGACTCCAGGGCTGGTGCTCTATCCACTGTTCCACCTAGCTGCCCCCTAGACTGCCTTTTCAAGGAGGTTGGCTATGAGAGTAGAAGAGATAAAGTATGATAGTATAGTACTATAGATATAGTATGATAACTAGTAGAGATAGAAGGATCAAATGAGAGGTTTTTTTCAGGATGGAGGAGATATAGGCAATAGGGAAGGAGCCAGTTGATAAAAAAAAAAGACTGAAAATAAGTGGAAGAGTAGGGATGACAGAGGAAGCAATCTGTTGGAGAAGACATGATGGAATAGGATCATTTGAACAAGCAGAGCTTGGCCTTGGTAAGAAGTAAGGCTCCTTCATCATTTGAGACAGGGGTAGAGGAGGAGATGGTGGTAGAAGGCATCTGAATGATGGGAAATGAGGAAGAGAGAAGAGGAAGCTCATGGCCAATGCCCTCAGTTGTTTTCTGTAAAATATGAAAAAGATTCTCAGTTGAGAGAGTAAAGGAGCCCAGGAGGTCTGAGGAAAAATGAAAAAGCTTGGAAGAGTTGTTATGAGAGTGGGGTAGTGAGTTGATAGGGAACTTCCCTCCATTGGTCCTAGTTCTATGGGGTCAGCCAGGTAAAAGGTAGTCTCTTTTTCACCTGGCCCACCCTTCAAATACTTACAGACCACCATCCTGTCTTTTCTCCAGGCTAAACTAGTTATGTCACTCGATCTTCACTTGAACTCCTTGCTTCCTCTAGACACTGTCTAGTTTGTTAATATCCTTCAGAAAAGATGGTCCTCAGGGCTAGACACTAAATTCCAAGTGTGGTCTCTTATTTGCCCTTCGATCTTGAAGGACATGACCTCAGGGTGCAGTGAATTGGATTTAAATGAGGAAAGGCTGTGCAAGGTCACCAACCTCACTTCCTCCTCCAGAACCATCTGGGCCCAGTAGCAAGATCTAGATCAGAACGACTGGAGATTGCCCCAGATGTTTAAGGCAATTTGGGTTTAAGTGACTTGCCCAGAGTCACAAGCTAGCATATGAGGTCAAATTTGAACTCAGGTCCTCCCAACTTCAGGGCCAGTGCTCTATCCACTGTGCCACCTAGCTGCACAGAGAGTGTAACCTCCCCAGTTGAACACATTGAGCCTCTCAACACAGGCTACAATTGTATGCACTTTCTTAGATGTCATACCATAATGTTGACTCATATTGAGCATGCAGTCTCATAAAACTCCCAGGTGTTTTTATGCTACCTACCAAATTTTGATTCATGAAGTTGATTATTTTGAACCCAAGTGTAAGATTACATTTATACCTATGAAGTTTCATCTCATTGGATTCAAACCAGTATTTTAACCTGTTAAACTCTTTTGGGATTTTAATTCAATCATCGAATACATTAGCTGACTTTTCCGGCTTTTTGTCATTTGCAAATTTGATAATACTGCCATGTATACCTTGATCCAAGTCATGTATAAAAATCAGTAAAGGGTCCAGGACAAAGCCCAGATCGCTGGGGCACTGTCTTGAAGACCTCCTTCCAATATAACACTGAGCCATCACTGCTTACTCATTGAATATGGTTATGCAAGCAGTTCAGAAAATACTTTAATTTGACTTATATTATATACTCACATCTTTCCATCTCTTCCACAAGAAGATTGTGAGAGCTTTTATCACATACTTTGCTAAATTATAGGTAAAGTATATTTATATTTATCACATTTTTACATTTATATTATTTATCACATATTGACATTTATCACATGCTTTGCTAAATTATAAGTATATGTACATTACAGGTAGCACAGTGGATAGAGTGCTGGACCTAGAGTCAGGAAGACCTGAGTTCAAATTCAACCACAGAAATTTACTGGCTATGTGACACAGGGCAAGTCATTTAACCTTGTTTGCTTCAGTTTCCACATTTTTAAAATGAACTGGAGAAGGAAATGGCAAACCACTTCGGTGTCTTTGCCAAAAAAAAAAAAAAAAAAAAAAAAGCCCAATAGGGGTCACGAAGAGTTGGATACAACTGAAAACAACTACACAACAAATATTTACAGTATTCATCTGATCTACTGGTTTTGCTCTCAGTTTCTTCTCTTCTGTGTAGTGGATGATCTTTGGATGCCCAGTGGGGATAAAGAGAGGTCTGACAAGTAGAATTCTTTGTTCTATTTGTGCAAAAGAATCAAGAAAAGTACAAGATTATTCAAAAGAGAGAAGCCTAATAGTCCATACAGGAGAAATCTCTGTATCTTAATAGCCACATCCTTGATTCAATTAAATTCAACAAGAATTCATTAAACACCTGCCAGTGGGTGCCAGGCACTGTACTCAAAGCAAAAACAAAAAGGAGGGCAGCTAGGTGGTGCAGTGGATAGAGCACCGGCCCTGGAGTCAGGAGTACCTGAGTTCAAATCTGGCCTCAGACACTTAACACTTACTAGCTGCTTGACCCTTGGGAAGTCACTTAATCCCAATTGCCTCACTAAAAAAAAAATGCTTAAAAAACAAAAAGGAAACAGGCCCTGTTTTTCCTAGTTTTGATTTCTTTTGTACCATTTTCATTTCCTTGTGAAACTCTGAGAAGATTGCAGTAGACTCCCTATCCCAAACAAAGATGGCTGGGGAGGCTTAAATCCCTTGAGTCACCAGTCAAAGTAAGGACTGTAGTAATGATTGAAAGTCCTTTTCCTTCTACTGAAGAGTTTGAGAATCAACCAACCACCACTTCTTCAGGCGTCCCTTCCTATTCCAGTACAAATCAGCACCAGTCCAAGAACCTTAACCTGAAAAACCTGGTCAGGGGTCCCTGCTCCACACCCCCCTCATGCCCCATCCTTCTTAACCCAGAAAGAGCCCTATAAAAACCATCCACACTTTCCATGTTTGGGGTGTCCAATTCCACTGAGTCTCCCAGCAGACCTGTTTCCATAATTTTTGACTGCCTTTCTTATTGTAAGTATTTCCCCTCTACAAAACTTTTTTTCTGCTGATTCTGTCTCATGTTCTTCCTTGGATTCAACTTTGGAACCCTAAAACTGACCTCAAACTGCAGTATGACAGGCTCAAGGGAGATAGGGTATGTGAAGTGTTTCACCACATGCCAGTGATGGTGATGTTTGATGATGATGAAGAAGAAGAAGAAGAAGAAGAAGAAGAAGAAGAAGAAGAAGAAGAAGAAGAAGAAGAAGAAGAAGAAGAAGAGAGACTAATGTTAGAGGTCAAATATGGTGATAACTATTACTGATGGAAAATATAGTTTGTAATAGAAAGGTTGACAGGTCTTTTCCACTTGGTTTGTTAATTATTATTCCGATTTCATCTTTAAATGTTCTTGGATAATCTGGCTTAATTGGTTTTCAAGTCAAGCTGTCTTAAAACTTGTTTGCCTGACATGGTTTTCTACTGTCTTATGAGGCAATACTGCCTCATATTCTGCCCCCATACTTCTCTGTCATATGTTTCAAATTGATTTATATACTCTGAACCAGTGTTTCCTTTGGTTGCCATCTCTCTGTCCTTGGCAAGGAGATCAGATCCTTCCAGGAGATCAAGTTGTTGCTGGCTGAAGCAGTTTCTAATACCTTTTGGCCTATAATTGATAGGTTAAATAATAATAGGTTAATTTCTGAAGGTAATGAAGATCAGGCGTATTGTTGTTTGTTCCTTTACCCATTTCTTATTTACCATCAAATGACTTGTTTAAATAGGTCGGGTAAGAGCTATTTTGGATGTATTACACCATCTCTTCTTGTTTTTAGTTTTTGAATTTGGTGTTGATTTTGACCTTTGTTCCAACAAACATATGGTCTGACTAAACACTAGCAGCTATTTGAAATATAACCACCACACTGGCAACAAGTTAATTTCTGTATGCTAAAATATTGCCAAGACATTGTGATGTGATTTAATGTTATTTGAACATGGAGGGGGGTGCAGCAAGGTGGCACAGTGGATAAAGCACCAGCCCTGGATTCAGGAAGACCTGAGTTCAAATCCAGCCTCAGACACTTGACACTTACTAGTTGTGTGACTCTGAGCAAGTCATTCAACCCTCATTGCCCCTCCCAAAACAAACAAACAAACAAACAAAAAGAACATGGGACATGGGCTTGAAGACAGGGACTGTTTTGCTTTTGTACTTGTGTCTAAAACACCTAATCATAGTGTCTGGCAGATACTATAAATACCTGCTGATTGATCCAATGCCTCCTGATTCTGTTTTTGAAGAAAATATGCATATACATATATGTATTTTGAAGAAAATATACATATAATAGGCATAGGACATCTCTGCAGTCTATAATCCTTTTGTCTCTTTTGCTTTTTTATCTTGTTATATTTCTCAACACATTGATCACCTTCTTCCCTTTTGCATAGGTCACTGAGTATTAAAGTATTCGTTGATTTAATTTGTGGAGTGGGCAAGAATGTAAAATTGTTAAATTTTCAATATGAACATTTATACCTTGGAAATTGACAAATACTACAAATCATTGCTTGAGTTGTTTTGTTTGCTTCTAGATTTAAGAAAGGGATAGAGAAAATGCTAATCATATAAATTAAATTTTAAAATGTGTCAAGTAGACTTCATTTTTTTCCTTTGGAAAGCTGATTATTAAACATTTACAAGCACATCCCTGGGACGGGGGCTTATTTAGTTGTTTAATGATTTTTTTTCTATCTTAGTCTCTTTGCAAGAGATGCACATTAGCTACAATCCTCTCCATGGCAGTGTGTGTGTGTGTGTGTGTGTGTGTGTGTGTGTGTGTGTTCATAATGAGTATTGAAGCACAGGATGACCAAGCATTCCATGAAATTAGGATTTTTGATGCCTGGGGATATGCAATAAAACCTGACTCTGCTTCTTCTTTTATTTGCTTCTCCAAGGAGAATCTGGGAGTGGTAATTCTACCTACCTGTAGCTTCTTTATTATCTGCTGGTTTCATTTATGTTAAAAATATCAAGATTAATATGACTAGGCAGCTAAGTGGCACAGTGGATAAAGCACCAGCCCTGGATTCAGGAGGACCTGAGTTCAAATCCTGCCTCACTTACTAGGCTGTGTGACCCTGGGCAAGTCACTTAACCCTCATTCCCTCTCCCCCCCCCCAAAAAAAAAGATTAATATGACTTCTAGTTCCTCTAGTGGCATGTTGACTTATTGGTCATTGGACAAAGATCTATATTTAGAATACCAACAATTACTGTTTACCAACAGTCCCAAAGTAGTGGCATTCTGAACAGGACTCTCTGCCCCCTTTTGCTGTTTCTCCCACTCTACCACCTTCAGTGAAAAAAATAGAAGGGAGTTACACATGACAGAGATCTATTTCATCTTTTTCTTTGTTTTGTATGTTGCTGTATTCAAATAATTCATCGCCTAGCCTCTGACCTATTGGTGATAGACCTATCCATACACTTGGCTAGGTCAGTTCTGGGATAGCAGACAAAGTATGAAAGTAGGACCATATTTTAAAGCATGGAGCAAAGGAGTCAGAGCTAGAGCCCTGCCAAGGTCACCACCATATCAGAAGGAAACAGAACAGGACTTTGGTCAAAAGGAGCCTCAAAATTGATGTCATCCAACCTGAAGCTTTCTGTGGAAATAATACATCTTGACTTCTGCCTCTTATGATATAATTGGGGGGCAAATGAAGGCATGCGGTTAGGTGAGTTTGGAACCAAATGCTTGGCTAGATCCAAAGACTTAACCAATTAATGAACCAATGTCAATGTGGATAGTTTCTAGCACAACTCTTGGAACTGACCTTGGCTCCATTCCATTCAACCCTTTTGGCAATAACTTGCAACATTGCTAACAACTAGCAATGAAAGCATAGGTGACTATTTATCAAACTTGCGGATGACATCAATCTGGGAAGGAGAGCTAACATTTGGATGACAGGCAAGAAGAGATGAATTTAACAAGATGAAACTTAACAAGGAGAAATATTGAGTCTTGCACTTGGGTTTCAGGAAATCAGCTGTACCAATGAGGAATGGGAGACACATAGCCAGAAAGCAATTCAAGTAAAAACTACCTAAGTGTTGAGTGGTTATAAGATCATTGTGAGTCAACAGTGTGATATCGCAGCCAAAAGAAGTAAAGAAATCTTCATTGGCATTAAGAGAAGCAAAATGTCCAAGGAGTTAATACAACCCCGATTGCATGTTGTTTATTTGGACAATATCTGAATTATTGGGGCAGCTAGGTGGCACAGTAGATAGGACAGCCTCAGACACTTACTAGTTGAGTTCAGACCTGCTCTCAGACACTTACTAGCTGTGTGACCCTGGGCAAGTCACTTAACCCTGTTTGCCTCTGTTTCCTCATCTGTAAAATGAGCTGGAGAAGGAAATGGCAAACCACTCCAGTATCTTTGCCAAGAAAACCCCAGATGGGGACACAATGGGTTGGACATACTTGAAATGACTCAACAACAACAACAACAACAACAACAAAACAACAACAACATCTGAAATACTGTGTTCACTTCTGGGAACCACATTTTAGAAGCGGTGTTGACTCTGAAGTCCTAGAGGAGGGCAACCCAAAAACTGAAGAGACTAGAAACCATGGCATCTGTGGATCGTGACATGGAGAAGGAAAGGCTTAGGCATACAATGCCAGTATTCAAATATTTCAAGAGTTGTCAGGTGGAAAAGGGATTAGCCTTGTCCTGCTTGGCCATGAAAGGCAAAACTAAGAAAAACATGGGGAGAAAAAATTGAACCTAATAGAAGAAAATTAGGAATTCCTGATTCATGCTTCAGGGAAGTGTTGGACCAGAGGATCTCTTTGGTCTCATCAAACACTGACATTCTATAATTCTATGGCAAGTTCCAGGCATTTACATCCTCCAGAAACAGCCCATGGTTTCAAGCCATGGAAGATTGAAGAGGAATTTTTCTTGCTTTTTATTCTGAGGCCAAAAGTAAAGACTCACACATTCAAAAGCTTCTGAAGAGCCAGGATGGCTGATCAGCTTATGCTATGAGCCTTGTATAGAAGGGTAGTAGGCAGGGTACAGAGGTAGCTGGTATTCACTCTAGTGTGTACCTAGTGCAGGGTACTACTCCTAGTCCTCGACTCTAAAAATCAAGCTGAATGGCTTTAGATATGAAAATAAGTCAAGAGTTTCCCAGGTTCCATTCTGCCTAACATGCATTTGGTGGAGGGGGCAGTCTGGTCCTGTGTTTTCATCAGAATGGGGCTCTCCCAGTATGGAAATTCTTTCCGTGAATTCATGTCACCAACTTACATGTATGTACCTTACGGTTTTAGAGGGAGACAGCAAGGTGGTGCAGTAGAGAGAGCTCTGGGCCTGGAGTCAGGAAGACCTGAGTTTAAATCTGGCCTCAGACATTCAGTAGCTGTATGACCCTGGTCAAGTCACTTAACTTTTGTTTACCTTAATCCACTGGAGAACAAAAGGGCAAACCACTCCAGTATCTTTACCTAAAAAACCCCCAAACATATATGAGTTCACAAAGAGTTGAATGCGACTGAACAGCAACAGTTTTACAGTTGCTTGGAGGCACTGAGAGAGAAGTTAAGAGACTTCCTCATGGCCAAACAGTTAATGTGTAATAAGGATGTTAAAGAGAGGCAGGGCTGTGTCTCTACCATGCCTCACTACCTCTCATATAATTTACAATGGAATAAAGAATCATGAGTCATTCCAGTACCCTCTTCAACAGGATTGAAGGAATTTTATACCAATGGAGTCTCACAAATAATGACAGCACCCTTCTCAACCTAAGTACCTGGAGAGAAGGGTGGGGCATCTCAGCTGGTGCCTGTATGTTCAAGGACAGGGCAATGTCTCCAAATGCCCATTAGGGTCCTGGTCCACATCCACACCAGGGAGAGTCTTATAGGGATGAGACATCATAAAGGGGCCTGGGGGGCAGCTGGGTGGCACAGTGGATAAAGCACCGGCCCTGGATACAGGAGGACCTGAGTTCAAATTCGACCTCAGACATTTGACAAGTACTAGCTGTGTGACCCTGAGCAAGTCACTTAACCCTCACTGCCCCGCAAAATTAAAAGAAAAGAAAAGAAAAGAAAAGAAAAGAAAAGAAAAGAAAAGAAGAGAAAAGAAAAGAAAGAAAAATAAAGGGGCTTGGTTTCTTAGGAGTTAAAAGAGATGAGGTTTCTGTTCTTAGTTGTCTTATTTTCCAGTTTAGCAGTCACTTTCTTATTTCAAACTTTTGAAAGCTGGGTGTTCCACTGGGTTATAGATTCTTGAGACTGGAAGGGACTTTGGAAAAGTGCCTCGTCCTCCTCCCCTTGTCTGACCAGGCTCCATCTAAATGGCCTCAAACAGATAAGAATCTGACCCTTCTTTAAGATCTTTAGCAAAGGAGAGTCTGCAATGTCCCTTGGTAACTCGAATGTCTATTTTTAGTCTATGTTTTCATAGAAATGTCTAATCCATCTTTGGTTTCTCAGAGGTGGGGGAGCCAAGCATTCCCTTTAAGCCTTCCCCTGTGCCCTAGATTTCAAAGACCAAGTGATTTGGTTCCTCTTTTCGGACCTGCCAAGCTTTAGCTTGACCCTTTCTGTGACCTTACCTTCATGCACTGCCATGTTTCCATTTCCCGCCGATCTATTTTGAGTGAGTCCTTGTCTGTGGGCTGCGAGGAGCTGCCAAGTTTCTTGATCTCCTCAGCCCTCCCTTTTCTAAAATCTCTCTTCTGTTGCTGTGGGACTTTGTCCGGGACTCCAGGGAAGGGGAAGCACGGTGGGAGAGGGCTCCCTGAGTTTGGCGCCATTTCCAAGAAAGCCCCTCCTCACATTCCAAAAAGCTGGAGGTGAGGGAATCCTCACACCTCACATGTACCTAACAACTCAAGGGTGGGTGAGGGTGGTGAGTGGAGAAGATGAAGGAACAGTTTGGTCATTTCCCACCATGTTCTCCTTAGATCCTAGCTGGGTAACGGGTGTGCCAGGAAACTACATCTATAAGAATTGGAGAAGGGTGGCCCACAAGGGTGCCATGTGCCCACAAAATTTTGCCACTTCTGCAGGGTCTCATCAGGGGTCAATATCCTTGTTGATCTATTAGCCCAAACTTATTAAATCTGGCAGTTCCTCTAGAATCT
The DNA here is from genome assembly GCF_019393635.1 of Dromiciops gliroides. Taxonomy (NCBI): domain Eukaryota; kingdom Metazoa; phylum Chordata; class Mammalia; order Microbiotheria; family Microbiotheriidae; genus Dromiciops; species Dromiciops gliroides. The sequence goes on from NC_057861.1 coordinate 338,255,667, forward strand.
GCCTGTGATTTGGGATTCTTCTCTCAATCTGGTTTCTTGGTTCGATGAAATAAAACTCCAATCACCTCTCTTGCCACACTTCTGACCCTTTTCAATCCCTCCCTCAATCTCCGGTGTTTGCACTTTACTTTTCTTGTGTTCTGAGGCCAGCATCTTCTCCAATGCAGGTGTCAATGCCTGGCCATCAGTTCAACTCTTACTCAGATGGCTTTCTGGTGACCTCTGCTGGTGGTGGTAATCCCTGCCAATTCTTGGCCTGTTTGCTCAGGAGCTAAAACCATTCTACTGAAACCTATGGGTCTAAAATTTGCCGAAATTATCAGCCTCACCTAACTCTATGGAACTTTTTTCTATCGTTATCAACATTTGTATAATTTTAATATTTTTATTTTTTTAGATAGAGCAGTGGATAGAGCACCAGCCCTGGATTCAGGAGTACCTGAGTTCAAATCCGGCCTCAGACACTTAACTAGCTGTGTGACCCTGGGCAAGTCACTTAACCTCAATTGCCTCACCAAAAAACAACAACAACAACAACAACAACAACAAGAAACTGAGGCCCAAAGAGGTTAGTTGGCTTATGTAGGGTGTTCAAAGAGGACTCCCACCTCTGGTGTGAGGGCTAGGTGAGCCCTTTTCAGGGCTGCTCATCCCCTCAACTCTCACCTGTAGCTCCAAGAAGCTGTATCATGCACCAAGGTCATACCTCAATAAAATCATCTCTGACAAAAGGTTGAGGATAACTAACAGGTCTCAAATCTGTCAATGAGTCTTGATGAAACAAAGGGGGGAATGTAAAGAATTCATTGTTTTTTGAGGTTTTTATGACCCCATCTTTTGGCTAGAATTTAAAAAACCCCGGAAAGCACGCTGGCCTGGGGCTAAGGCATTGCGCCTCCGCAACAGCACAGTGCTCCACTCACTGGTTATAGCTGTTGCCATGGCACTGGTACCTCACGCCATCACCACTTGCCGATGCCTACGTGGGCCTGGCAAAATTATAATGACTGGAAGCCCAGTGAGAGCAGTCATGTGACTGTCAATCAGGGCTACCAGCCAAATGGCTTGGGGCTGTATGTGGTCAGGCTGGAGTCTGCTGGGAAGGAGAAGGGAGGAGTTTCGCCATTCTAGCTTGAAGCTGGAAAGTGATAGGATGCAGCCATGTGTTCTCAGCTGATTCCTGGGTGGTGGTATTATTCAGGTTGTATTGTTTCCCTTCCCCCATTTTTTTCCTTTCCCTTAATTCTACTGATCTTGCTTGTGTTTTTAAGTTCATTCTTGTTAATAAACCCTGTTCTGTTTTTGAGGGAGGCGGTTGGTCTCCTTCCTTGCCCCAATATTGTGACGAGCCACCTAGCTAATACTCCCCAATTAAAATTTGGCCCCTACAGGATTGTCTACACCAAGCATGTGAAGACTTTCCCCAGTGGAATGGGCAAATGAGAACAACTTGTTCCAACAGCTATGAAGGTGACTGAAGAAGGTTCTGTGGGATGCTTAGAACTGGATCAGACATCAAAAATGACAAGATCATCCACTGCATCCCAGGATCCCAGATGGTAGTCTGTCATCTTGACTTTTGACTTGCCACTGGAATTCAAAGACTTTGGAAGAGAGATAGAGGCTGTGCAACTCTGCCTCATTTAAATCCAATTCACAAGGAAGTCAAGACATCACCCATGATGTCACTGGTCCTCTTTGAAAAGGATGAATAGCAAAAAGGTCACAGCCTGTGCAAAGTCCCAAATAAGGATTTTTGCTTTACTGTTGGTTTTATTTTTCCTTCATTTTACTAGAGGCACTTATGGAATTTTTTAGCTAAAAAAAATTTTTTTTAACTCCAAATATTATCATCTTGTAGATTTCACTTAACCTACACCCAGACCCCAATGAAAGTCTGAGGCTTTCAGAGCTCAGGGCCCTTAGGGCTTAGTGTTCAAGTGGAATCAAAGTCAAAACAGTCTGAGGTCATTAAGGGAGAGGCACTGAGTTGATTAAGCCAGAACATAAACAAAGTCCAAGTTGGCGAAAGTCAGAAGAGGTGAGAACTGGATAAGCTGGACCAGAGTCAACAAACAGAGCCAAGTTCTGATACACAGGGGATCTCATGGAATCAAGGGAAAGGAAAGTCAGCATGTATAGCAGGTTGACAGGAACTACAGGCTGGAGGTCTGGAGACCACTGGTCAGCTTTCAGTCAGAGGGATGGAGGGAGGGAGGAAGCATAGGCAGATAAAGACAAAGAGAAAGATGGAGAAAAACAGAGAGTCCTAGAAAATTATATTTGCAATGTGAAGACAGGTGATTATTATGGTTGCTGTGCTGGTATTTATATTGTGTATTCTCTAGGAACTGGGCATCCTAGAGGTGTCAGAGAGCAACTAGAGTTTATTGAGTAGGTGACATTGTCAGACCTGTTCTTCAGGATAATAATTACTTTAGCAACTGAATGGAAGACAGATTAGAGTGGGGGAAGACTAGTGGCAAGCAAGTCAATCAGAATGCTATTGTAATTGTCCAAGAAAAAAATGATGAGAGCCTACACCAAGGTGGTGGCAGTGTCAGAGAAAAGAAGGTGGTCTATGCAAGAGGTATTACACAGATAAAATCAATAGTCCTTGGGAACAGATTAGATACAAGGGATGAGAGTGAAAAGTTGAGGATGATATCCAGGTTGTGAGCCAATCAGCAGGAAGATGATGGTGCTCTCAAAAGTAATGAGGAAGTTAAAAGGGGGAAATGGTTTTGGGGAGAAAATAATGAATTTAGTTTTAGGCATGTTGAGTTTACGATGCCTATGGAACATCCAGTTTGAGATGTCCAGGGGACAGTTGGAGATGTGAGTTTGGAGGTCAGGAGAAAGGTTTAGGCTGAATAAGTGGATTTTGAGAATTATCAGCATGGAAATAGTAACTGAATACATGAAAGCTGTTGAGCACAAAATAAAATAGTATGGAGGAGGAAGAGAGAAGGCCTAAGCCAGAGGCTTGAGGGATCCCTATAACTAACAGATGTGACCTGTATGAAGATTGAGGAGCAGCCAGATAGGTAGGAAGAAAATGAGGAGAGAGCAACATCACGCAAACCAAGAGAGAAGAGAGTGTCTTTTCTCATAGCTCTCCTGCATTGCTCATTTCTCTTTCCATTCTTTCCTCCACCTCTCTAAATCTTCCTTCTATTTCTCCTACTTTCTCTTCAAAGTCCCTTTTGAGAGCTTCCATGGCCTGAGACCAGTTCATATTTTTCTTGGAAGTTTTGGATGTAAGGGCCCTGAGGTTGTTATCCTCTTCTGAGGGTGCATCTCGATCTTCCTTGTCGCTAAAGAAACTTTCTATTGTTCTCAACTTTCTTTGCTTGCTCATCTTGCTGTTTTTTACTTGACTTTTAGCTCCCTCTTATGGTGGGGCCCTACCTGCAAGCTACGCTGTGTCAAGCTTTAGAGGGTCCCAGGTGTTTCGGTTTGAGGGAGGGCAGGTTTTTCTCTTGCTCGGCCCGTTTTCTGGTCTGAAGGTAACCTCAAACCAACTTGCCAGCAAAGTGTGTGGTGCCCTTTCCCCCTTCCCACTACTCCCTGGGTTTTACACTACATAAAAGCTTCCCTGACTTGATCCATGCATGGCTTCCCCAGAATCAACTTTATGCTATCCAGGGACTGTTTCCTATGAGGGTCCAAATATTTTCATCCTTCCTCCAACCTCCCATTACTCAAAAACCCAGGGAGTAGTGGGAAGGGGGAAAGGGCACCATCTTGTAGCTTCCTTGTTTAATCATTTTTGGTAACTACTTTCTAACCTGCTAAAGGAGGGATAAAGATAAACATTTTTTTAAATTGTACAATCTCTCTCTTTTTTTTTTTTTTAGGCAATGGGGGTTAAGTGACTTGCCCAGGGTCACACAGCTAGTAAGTGTCAAGTGTCTGAGGCCGGATTTGAACTCAGGTACTCCTGAATCCAGGGCCAGTGCTTTAACCACTGTGCCATCTAGCTGCCCCTGTACAATCTCTTAAAATAAAAATTTTGTGTCCTTTAATTGCCATTAACCAGAGACAAAGTTCTAGCTACTCTGCCCTAGTTCTACTGCCTTTCATAAGGCATTGAGTACTATGTTACCCAAGGTGTCTCTCTTTGGCTTAAGCTACTAGGACACTCAGAGTCTAAACAGGAGTAATGTTACAATGGTAGTAATCCCTCCTCCAACAGAAATAAGAGTGTAGGGGGCAGCTAGGTGGTGCAGTGGATAAAGCACTGGTCCTGGATTCATGAGGACCTGAGTTCAAATCCAGCCTCAGACACTTGACACTTGCTAGCTGTGTGACCCTGGGCAAGTCACTTAACCTTCATTGTCCCGCAAAGAAAAGAAAGAAAGAAAGAAGAATGTAACAAAGAATCATATAGGACTTTCAGGTTTGAAAAGTACTTTAATCATGATAACCTTGTGATGAGTAGTGATTGGGTTAGTATCTCATTTTACAGAATATGTTGAGGTTCAAAGAGGGGAACCCTTGTCCAGAGTCTTGAGCTAGTGTCAAAACTAGAACTCTAGCTCAGCTCAGTTCTTCTTACTCTAAAAGCCATTAGCTCATACCAGGTACCCATTAATATTTATATCCTAGGCTCCTTTTAGATGCTCTTCCCCTTCCCCTCTCTCTCTCTGTCTGTCTCTCTCTATCTATAGGATATTTAATTTTATAAGCCACTTCTTATCCTTTTGGAAATCATCAGGGTGCAAATGATAAAGGAATAAAATTATCAATGTAAGTTCTGTGCAGTCACTCTGGTCATTTTGACAGGATCTGGACTAAATTACCTTTGCAATGAAGATCAATCAGAAGAAAGACCTCAAGACTGTGAGAGTCTCACACATAACAGATACAAAATTACCATCATTCAGATCAGGCCTAAGACTATTTTTGTTTTTGTTTTTTGTGAGGCAATTGGGGTTAAGTGACTTGCCCAGGGTCACACAGCTAGTAAGTGTTAAGTGTCTGAGGCCAGATTTGAACTCAGGTACTCCTGACTCCAGGGCCGGTGCTCTATCCACTGCGCCACCTAGCTGCCCCATAGGCCTAAGACTATTTTGATAGTGTGTGGCCTTACACACCGGCTAGATTCTTCCTAAACTACAAGTGCATTTACATGATCAAAGGTTATAAAAGCAATTTTTGATATTTTATTTTCTCCGTTATATGTAAAAACCATTTTAAACATTCATTTTGAAAATTTTTGAGTTCCAAATTCTCCCTCCCTTCCTCCCCGCACTTGAAAAGGCAAGCAATTTGATAGTTATGCATGTGCAGTCATGCAAAACATATTTCCATATTAGTCATGTTGTAAAAGAAAATATGGACAAAAAAGCCAATAAAAATAAAGTTTTTAAAAGTATGCTTCGGGGCAGCTAGGTGGCACAGTGGATAAAGTACCAGCCCTGGATTCAGGAGGACCTGAGTTCAAATCTGGCCTCAGACACTTGACACTTACTAGCTGTGTGACTCTGAGCAAGTCACTTAACCCTCATTGCCCACCTATATATATGCTTCAATCTTCATTCAGACTCCATCTCTTCTTTCTATGAGGATGAATAGTATTTTTCATCCTATGTCCTTCAGAGTTGTCTTGGATCGTTGTGTTGCTGAGAAGAGCTCAGTCATTCACAGTTGATCCTCGTGCAATGTTGCTGTTACTATGTATAGTGTTCTCCTTGTGATGTTCATTTCACCCTGCATCAGTTCATGTAAGTTCTTCCAGGTTTATAAAAGCAATTGTTAGAGGAATTACATTATCCCAGAGTTTGAAAAGGCCCCCAGAAGTCTGCTGGTTCAACTGTCTTTGAACAAAAAAAGATTTTCAGCTACCAAAGACCTCAAAAAGAAAGTTCTTGCACCCAAAGGTATGGTCAGATGGTGCAAAGTCAGACACAGATGTGCTTCTATCAGTGGGAATGAGGCTAAAGCACTGGTCCTGAAGTTGGGAGGACCTGAGTTCAAAACTGTATGACCCTGGGCAAGTCACTTAACCCCAATTGCCTTAAACATCTGGAGCCATCTCCAGTCTTCCTGATCTAGATCTTGCCACTGGACCCAGATGGCTCTGGAGGAGAGAGGTTGGTGACTTTGCACAGTCCTCCCTCACTTAAATCCAATTCACTCCAAGTTATGACATCACTGGATGTCATGGTCCTCTTCGGAAATGAAGATCAAACAACAAAAAAGCCAAATAAGAGGCATTACTATCTGCTTTATCACTGTGCTCTAAGGACACAGGGACCTTTCCATCTGACTTGCAGCTGAAATCTTCTCTATGTGTTGTCTTCCCCCATTAGAACATGAGCTCAGGGGCAGCTAGGTTGCTCAGTGGATAAAGCACCAGCCCTGGATTCAGGAGTACCTGAATTCAAATCTGGCCTCAGACACTTGACACTTACTAGCTGTGTGACCCTGGGCAAGTCACTTAATCCTCATTGCCCCAGAAAAAAAAAAAAAAAGAAAAGAAAGGGAAAGGAAAATGATAAAGAACACGAGCTCTTTGAGAGCAGGGATCGTCATCATTTTCTGTTGCTAATCCTACCACTCAGCCCAGTGTGCTGCACATAGTAGCACTTGATAATGCTTTAGTCACTCATTCACTCACTCTTTCATTCTATCATTCAATAACATCTCTCATCGCTGCGCATCCTGGCTCCACTTGAAGACTTCTCACATGGGGATTTTCCCCAGGAAATACATTCCACTTTTAGATGGCTGTAATTTTGTTAGAACATTTTCTCCTTCTACTGAGACCCAAAACATCACAGACTCCACCTATCACTTCTCATTCTTTTTTTAGGGTCAGGCAGGACAAGACTAATCCTTTTTCTGCATGATAGACCTTCAAATGTACCTCTCATGTTCCCTCTCCCACCCTTCAAATCTTCTCTTCTTCAGAATAAATCGTTTATTACCTCATTTGACCCCTCCCCTATGTGTTATTGTCTCCCTTTTTGGGGGAAGCTACTTGGCATAGTAGATATAGCAGGTATAGTACAGGGCTTGGAATCAGTAAGAGTCACCTTTATGTGTTCAAATCTAACACTTACTGGCTGTGTGACCCTGGGCAAGTCACTTGACCTTGTTTGCCTCAGTTTCGTTATCTGTAAAATGAGCTGGAGAAGGAAATGGCAAACCATTCCAGTATTTTTGCCAAGAAAACCCCAAATGGAGTCACAGAGAATTGATGGGACTGAACAACAATACCAATACTTTTTGAGGTCTCATTGTTTTCACTTTCATTATAGTTGAGACCCCTCAGGATATGTAACCTTCTGGAGGGGCAAGAACTATTTAATTTCTATTTTTGTGTCCTCTACAATAGCTTTCTTGCATAAAGTTGGTGATTAATAAAGGTTAGTTGAATTGAATTAAAACAGTTCTGGCCTCTCCAAACCTCTGAAAAATGCTGACTGCAATATCAATGTGGAATATCACATATGGTATGTGTTGGTTGGTTTTGCTGAAATGTTTTTCCTCCCTTTCTTTTAAAAATCTTTTTTACAAAAGATTTTTGCTGGACAAGGGAAAGGGGGGGAAGGGATATATTCAGAAATGAATTGGATGTAACAATGAAAGGCATTTTTTGAAGATAAAACAACAGCAACAGATCTTTCCAAACTAGCTTCATGTTCTTTTTTTTTAATTGGGTAACTAGACAGATTGAAAACAGTCTACCTGAATTCTAGCAAAGAATTTGACAAGTCTCTCATAGCATCCTTGTGAATAAGCTTTAGAAGTATGAGCTCCATCATAGGATCATGGATATATATCTGGAAAGGACTTCAGAGTTGAGACATCTAAGGACAAAACAGACAGAAACAGAGAGTAGCATAGTATAGAGGTCTCAAGAAACTTAAAATCTAATAGAACTTTTATATCACACAAATTATACTCATGAGATGAGAGAGACAAAGAGAGTGCACATCTAAAAGGAGCCTAGAGTATAGACATTACTCGGCACCTGGTACAAGCTACGTATGAGTATGAATAAAAACTGAGCTGTAGTCCCAGTTATGACTCTAGCTGTATGACACTGGACATTTAGCTCTTTGAACCCCTCTTTGAACCTCAATGTATTCTTCTGCAAAATGGGGATACCAAGCCAATCACCACTCATCACAAGATTGTCATGATTAAAGTACTTTTTAAACCTGAAAGCTCTATATGATTCTTTGTCACACTCATTTCTGTTGGGGGAGGAATTACTTCCACTCTAACATTTTTCCTGTTTAGACTGAGTCCAACTCCTTCATTTTACAGATGAGGAAACTGAGGCACAGTAACTCGCCCGGGGTTACACAGCTACTGTCTGAAGCCTTATCTGAACTCAGATCTTCCTGATTTGTGGCCTTTCCACTACACCAGGGATCAGCATACTGTAGAGCTAAGAATGTTTTTATATTATTAAATACACTTATATATACTTAATATAATACTGAAATTTTACTTTAAAATTTCAAAACTATTCTTAGCTTGCTGGCACACAAAAAGTGGCTGAATTTGGCCCTCTGACCCTATTTGCTGACTCCTGCACTACACTTTCCTGTCTCTAAGGTGACAATAGTAAAATTAGGTGACTCTGGAACTGGTTGAATAATCATACACAGGGGCAGCTAGGTGGTGCAGTGGATGGAGCACCAGCCCTGGAGTCAGGAGGACCTGAGTTCAAATCCGGCCTCAGACACTTAACACTTACTAGCTGTGTGACCCTGGGCAAGTCACTTAACCCCAATTGCCTCACTAAAAAAAAAAAATAATAATAATCATACACAAAGAATAGTCCACATGACTCTGGAGGAAGGCATCTAGTGGCATGCTCCCAAAGTTCTGAACCTGATCTCGTGCTGTTCAGCATTATAATCATTGGCTCAGATATATGCAAAGATAGCAAGCTCGTCAAATTTGCAAATGACGTGAAACTTGGAATTTATGAAGAATCCAGATCCAAAAGAGACGAACAGGTAGAATCAAAAAATATTAAATGCAATAGGGATAAATGTAGCTATACTTTGCTTCTATAAATCAGTATCAGAAGACAGGCAGCTAGGTTTAGTAAAACTTAAAACCCAAGAAAGAGTTCATCTCTTGACTATGCCACTCATTACAGGTGTCATCTTGGCCATATTCATCTGCAAAATGAGGGGTCAGACTTGATGTCTTCTAAGACTCCTTATAGTCCTATATCTACAAAACTCTAAAATAGTATTCCATGAAGTTTACTAACTCTTCAAGGGAAGGAAGGTCATTCTTGTCTGTGGCCAAGCTTGACTACTTTAATTAACAGATTTTTAGTTTGGACTTTTCATTTTTGTTTTTTGCATCATCTTTCAAATAAATCCCTTCTCTAAGACATCCTTAAACAAGTATTCCTTGTAACATGGAGGGGGCGGGGGTGGGGGGGGGGAAGGAATTCAGCAAAACTTAACCAACATATCAGTTGACTATGTAATGTTCCTACCTATAGTTACCCGCTTCAGAAAAGGGGAGGAGGTATATTTCTCTCCTTTGGGGAGAAGGGACGTGACCATTATAAAGTATGAATAACACTCTTCAAAGTTAAATTTGTACTATTCACATTTTCTTCATCAGAGAAAATGTCTAGACAACAGTCTAGACAATTAAGAAAAAGTTAAACCAAGCCCTGATTTGTAGTTTGTAGATTTCCTAGGTACAAATATTCACACTGAAAATTTGATAATCAGCTCTCAAGAGCTATTAGAAGCTGACTCCAATACGCTCCTGGTTATTCCCCAATCAATGGACACCTACTTTGCTTACAATTTTTTTGCTAACTAGGAATAGGTGGATCTTTCCTTAAAATAATAAGCAGTATCTACCCAAAACCATCAGCAAACATTATATGTAATGGGGATAAGTTAGAGGCATTCCCAATAAGATGTCCATTATCACCTCTATTATTTAATATTGTATTAGAAATGTTAGCTATAGCAATAAGGGAAGAAAAAGGAATTAAAGGAATTAGAATAGGCAAGGAGGAATCAAAACTTTCACTCTTTGGTATACTTAGAGAATCCTAAAGAATCAACTAGGGGGCAACTAGGTGGTGTAGTGGATAGAGCACCGGCCCTGGAGTCATATAAACAAATGTTGAAACAAATGTTGAAAACTATCCTTATATGTAATATGTAACTGGAAAATAAAAATTTTTTAAAAACCAATTTTTTTGCTAACAAAAAGTGCCAATATTAAAGTTTGGGTGTATATGGGTTTATTACTGTCTTTGACCTCCTAAGATAAAACAAACTCTCCTTGGGGTATGTGCCTAGCAGTGGGATCTCTGTGTCATAAGGTATGCACATTTTAATCACTTTTAACTTTTTAAAAAAATTTATTTTTAATTTATGAAATAAAGCAAGCATTTCCCTAACAGTATCATGGTTACACATGAAATTGCAAATCTATTTATTATGTACAACTTGCTATTCCTATTAAATTGTATTTAAATATCAACATTTTCATATTTTCCAAACAGTTGAACCAATTCATAGCTCCATCTGTGTATTTGACAATACCTATATTCCCATAATCCCTTCATCTTTTGCCATCTTTGCCAACATGCTGATTTAGGTGAAAACTCAAGAGTTGCTTTGCATTTTCCTTATTATGTGTGACTTGGAGCCATCTTTCATATGGTTGTAAATAGTTTGCATTTTTCTGCCAATGTTTGCTGTTCAACATTTTTTTCACCATTTATTCACTGAATTCCAAATCTCTGACTCCAAATCCATTTTTCTTTTCACTGTCCTATGTTGCTTCTGGGTGCGGGTACATACCTGTCTCTTCCCCTCCCCCCACTAGAATGGGAGATCTTTGAAGAATGAAACTTTGTTTTGCACCTAGTAGAGGGTCTGACACGTAGTGGGTGTTTAATGCCTTTTAATTCAAATTGAATTATTTTTCCACTTATTCATTCTGGTTGATAGATCTTATACAACTATGAAAAGCATCATAGAACAAGAAAAAGAAATGCATTGTGTACATCCACTGATGACCATTTTTTTCAAGATGGATAATATTCACTGCTCTCACAACTATTACCTGTCCCGCACATTTTAAGATTAACACTCTCCCCACTGTTAAATTGAACTGATAGTCCTGTATTATGAGGCTAGGTGAACAATGGTGTCCGTTTGCTGTTATAGAAGCTATACCATCTCCTTTATCCAGGGCCGCTCTAGGCTTCCTGAGCCTGAGTTATTTGGATAAGGAAGCCCTATTTTCTCCAGTATTCAGCAGTCATTAACTTACACAGTTCACCATAGCAAGTCAACATCATCATACCTGCTTCTGTCAGTCAACCTCAGCAGAGAGACTAATGAATAAAAAAATATATCCTGTGTTTTGAAATCCCATTCCTCCTTCCATCTGAACCCATGTTGGCATTTGAAGCTCTTCTTTGAAATCTAATCCTGTCTCTTTTCCTTACGCTGGTTCACTTCCCTCTTTTGACTACAAATGCCTTTTAGGTCACTTGTTTTTTCTCTTCCACTCCAAAGTAACTGAGCACCAGTATGGGCCAATCCCCCGTGATTCAGACTAATGCACAATGTGTTAGTGCCTAATGGTGCCAGAGCATAATTTGGATAGAAGCAGTCAACCCTTATTTTGGTCTTCCGAACTTTCTAACTTGATCGGAAGACTGCTGGGCACTGTGTCCTGTACTTTCTCCCTCTCTCAGATGCTGGTCCTACCTCCAAAGGTGATTTTCATTCTGTTATTTCTCCCACAAACAATCCCTAACAATAGTTCCTTTAGAGCTCAGTGGGCAGGGCTCAAGTCTTAAATTGATCCTAGGACTTAATGAGACACCTTTGCAAAGGAGGGGACACGCTGTTTTATGAGGGCAAAATAGTAATAGCGAACATTTACATTTTGTTCTCAGAACTTTGAAAAGGCAGATGCTAATTATTACTCCACTTTACAGAGGAGGAGCGGACTGAGAGGTTCAATAACTTTGCCAGGGCCATACAGCTGGTAAGTGTTTGAGGAAGGATTCAAACTCAGGTCTTCCTGACCCTAAATACAGTATGCTATCCATTAGGCCACCTTGCTGTCTGCTCCACAGGGTCTTTTCTAAAGAAAGCACTAGGTCCAGATGTTAGATTAAAAATCTAAAGATATTAATAACAAAGATAAATTAAGAACACCTACATAAAAAGAAACTGAGGAAGAGCTTTAAATTTAAATGAAATTTAAACATTAAAATCTGAATCAGGGGGCAGCTAGGTGGTGCAGTGGATAAAGCACCGGCCCTGGATTCATGAGGACCTGAGTTCAAATACGACCTCAGACACTTGACATTTACTAGCTTGTGTGACCCTGGGCTATTTGGCTGATAATCATTGCCCTGCAAAAAGAGATAGAGAGAGAGAGTATGAAATTAAGTGCCCTTATAGGCTCCTAGTGCCGAACTTCCCTTCCAACCAACCAAAAACAAAACAAAAAACACACACACAAAAAAAGAAAAATTTTGAATCAGCTAGGGCAGCTATGTGGTGCAGTAAATACAGTGCTGGGCCTGGAGTCAGGAAGACCCACACTGCTGAGTTCAAATCTGGCTTCATACACTTACTAGCTGTGTGACCCTGGGCAAGTCTCGGTTTCTTCATCTGTAAGTTGAGCTCGAGAAGGAAATGACAGAGTCAGACATGACTGAAAAACAACTGAAATAAATTGGAATCAGCACCAAAAAGCATATAATTGGAGTGGGAAGATGTCTCAACATATCATCTAGGCCAAACTGCTTATTTTATAGGTGTCAGAATAGTGAATTGACTTGTCCAAGGTCACACAGTTAAAACCTAGTTAGAGGGGCAGCTAGATGGCGCAGTGGATAGAGCACCGGCCTTGGATTCAGGAGTACCTGAGTTCAAATTCGACCTCAGACACTTAACACTTACTAGCTGTGTGACCCTGGGCAAGTCACCTTAACCCCAATTGCCTCACTAAAAAAAAACAAAAAAAACAACAACAACAAAAAAAAAAACCCTAGTTAGAGCCAGAATGTGATGCCAGGTCCGTTGGCACAGAAGAGACACCACCCTTTGATGGTTTTAAACGTTTATCACTAGGAATCAGAGGGAAAAGCTATTATGCACTAGAAAATGCATTGAGTGGGGAGCCATAAAAAACAAAGAAAACAAAAACCCCCAACACTTGAACCTTGAACCTTGCCTCTCTTATTACCTGAGGACTATCAAATCATAACCCAAGACCCAGTTAATGCATTTGTAAGATTAGAGATATAGATACCGGCATTCCTCCACCTCACCCCCCACCCCTGTGGATGTTCCTATGCTCATAATGATGTACAAGACTCATTAGTCAAAATATAACCAAATGGGGAAATTATTCCATTTCCAATGAAAAGCATTAAGTGCCTACTATGTGCCAAGCCTTGTACTAGGTGCCACGGGTGTTGTGAGAATGAAGCTAACATGAAAAGCACTAGGTAAGCCATAAAGTATGGCATGAATGAATGCAAAAGGCTATCGTTATCTGCATAAAGACCATACCTACCTTCAGATTTCACCTTCATTTACTCCACAAATAGCCAAGATGCTCTAACAGGAAAATTCTTGCTGCCCAGGCACAAGAAGATGCCCAATGCCTAGCACACTGCCTCATACAGGGTGGGCCAAAAGTCATGAAGGGGTTTCAATATTTAATAACTCCTTTATTTTGTTTTTGATCGACAAGACCATATCATCATATACAGTCTATATAGGAAATACTCACAAATGCTGAAAAATAAAGGAAAAATAATTTTCAAGTTATTAAAACGTTGTGACTTTTGGCCCTCCTGTACATGGTGGACACAATTATTTGTCAAAGGAATGATAGTTCCTGATCCGAAGGCCCTCAAAATCTAAGACTGAATCTGTACACAAATAACTGATTGGAGTGAGCTCTACATGTGGTATGAATGCCCGAGGACCTTAGAAGCTATCTAGTTCATCCCCTCACTTTAGCCTGGAGATTTTGGTCAAGGTCATGAAGGAAGTAGCAAAGTTTGGATCTTTAGAAATAACATCCTAATAATTTGTTGTTTTTCATTCGTGTCAGACTCTTAGTGACCCCAATCAATGTTGTTTTCTTGGCAAAGATACTGGAGAGGGTTCATCATTCATTTCCTTCTCCAGCTCATCTTACAGATGAGAAAACTGAGGCAAACAAGGTTATGATTCGCTGAAGTTAACACAGCTGGTAAGTGTCTGAGGCCATAACACTCAGGAAGCAAGTCTTACTGACTTCAACCCCAACACTCTATCTCCACTTTAACACCTAGCTGGCCTAACCTAATAATTAGTACTAATTTGGTACTAATATTATATATCAATATAATACGTAGAATATAATAAGTATTAATGTTAGTACAAGTGACTGTAACAAGGATTGGGTGGGCTGGAGAAGTTTCTCCATACTGAAGGTCTTCTAAAGGAGGTGAGTTTATCACTTATTGAAAGGATTACAAAGGGGATTCCTAATCTGCTCCAGATTGGACTAATTGACTTCTGAGGTACTGACTCGGTCTATGACTGGGCTTGGAAATACCTGAGAGGAAAGAAAGCCAACGCATCACAGAATTATAAATTTAGAGCAAAATGGGACCCCTCTTATGAACAGAACGGGAAACTAGAACATCATCAAGAGAATTTCAGTGACTGAGATGGAGATCAATTGAAAAGCTTGTGGGTTTTTAAAAAAACTATATTATGAATGTATTCAATCTCATTATATACAGCTTATTTAATTCTTAAAGTATCTAATAAATTGACCACAGTAGTGAGTACTAGGCCTGGAGTCAGGAATACTCATGCTGGTGAGTTAAAATCTGGCCTTGAACACTTCCTGGGGAGTATGACCCTGGGCAAGTCACTTTACCCTGTTTGCCTCAGTTTCCTCATCGATCAAATGAACTGGAGAAGGAAATGACAAACCCTTCCAGTATCTTTGCCAAGAAAACCCCTAATGGGGTCACAAAGAGTCTGCCATGACTGAACAACAACAAATTATAGGATTATTTCTATAGATCCTGGCTCTGAAGCTTCCTTCATGACCTTGACCAAATCTTTAACTTCTCCAGGGTAAAATGAATGAATGGACTAAGATGGCTTCAAAGTCTCTTCCAACTCTAAATTCATGATCCTCTGGCATGCCATGCTCACTCCAACAGCAACAGCAAAGTGCAGCCCTGCTCAACAAGTACTTACTGTGTGCTAGGCACCAGGGCTACAAAACCAAAACTGAAAAGTCTTGGCTCTTGAAGAGTTTACATTCAACACCGATCTCTCCCCAAGTGGAGCAGAAACACAGGGATGTTTGGCCTGGGACTACTTGCAAGTAGAATGAGCTGTGCTTCCTGGTATACTACTTGACTTCAGAGGACAGAAGTAGGAACAATAGAATAAACTTGCAGACACATTGAGAATTGTTGGGGCAGCTAGGTGGCACAGTGGATAGAGCACCCGCCCTGGATTCAGGAGTACCTGAGTTCAAATGCGGCCTCAGACACTTACTAGCTGTGTGACCCTGGGCAAGTCACGTAACCCTCATTGCCCTGCAAACAAAAGGGGAAAAAAAAAGAATTGTTAAATCGAGGTGGTGGGGAGGAAGCTCCCTAATTCATAGCTCTTCAAAAGGTTGATACTTTTGGGGGGAGACGAAGGAAAGTCTGATGAAGTGGCAGTTGAGCTGAGACTTGAAGGTTGGGCGGGTTCTCCACAGGCATGGTTGGAAAGAATGGTATAAGCCAAAGTGATGAAGAAAAAGCCAAGCTCGGCTGGCAAATAATGAGTAGTCCAGTTCAATGAAAACATGGCAGATGCAGAGGAGTAGTGGAACATTAAGGCCTGGCAAGGGAGGTTCAGATTGTGGAAGGCCTAGCAAACCTATTTAGATGCTTGGATTTGATTTCAGTATGTTATTGAGACACATGGAAGTTGTTTCTTTCTTGTTTTTTGCAGGAATGCCTGATCAAAGTTTTGTCTGAGAAGATGAGTCTGGCAGATGTGTTTGGGATAAACAGTGAAGGGAAAGGGGAAAAACTATTGGTACGGAGACTATGGGATATCAGTTAGTGCTAGAAGGGACATCATCTAGTCCAGGGGCCTAGATTTCAGGGGATTCATGAACTTGCAAGAGGAACAAAACTGCATATATATTTTCACTAGCCTCTAACTGAAAGTTATAATTTCCACTAAAAAATTTATTCTGAGAAGGGGTCCACAGGCTTCACCATAATGCCAATGGGATCCACAATCTGGACCAATCCTTTCATTTCACACTGTGAGGTGAGGGGGAAAAAAAGGCTAGGAATGATAAAGCAACTTGGTAACACAGTCTTTTGAAAAAACTGGGTCTTGAACCATGTATCTTGACACTTTTTAGAGTATTCAGTCTATGACACCCAGGGGTGTGCTGGTAAATGTTTAACAACCAGCTCTCAAAATTTATGACACTTAAGTATAATCTGCATTATTAACATTTTCTCCATCACTTTTTAAGTCTGGACAACCAAGAAAACAATAAATTCAGCCCTGATTTGTAGTTTAGGATATTTCTCAGTTAAAGGATGAATACTAGGGGCAGCTGGGTGGCGCAGTGGATAGAGCACTGGCCTTGGATTCAGGAAGACCTGAGTTCAACTCCAGCCTCAGACACTTAACAACTGCCTCACCAAAAAACAAACCAACAAACAAAAACAAACAAAAGGATGAATACTAAACGTTTAATAATAGGCTCTTGCCAGTTACTTCAAGCTGATTCCAGTATACCTGTACCACCCCAGTGTACTATACCCCATTGAACAGTCAGTAGATTGAGAAAGTCTAGTTGTGAAGTAATCAGGGTCTAAAATACAGGGATGACCCTGGGGCAAGTAACTTAATCCTGTTTCCTTTTGTTTCCTCATCTGTAAAATGAGCTGAACCACTCCAATATCTTTGCTAAACAAACCCCAAATGGGGTCTGACAAGAGTTGGACACAGCTGAAATGACTGAAGAAGAAGTGCATGGTTAAGTTCATATTTTTAAAAGTTTAAAAAGCAGTTTCCTTTACATTTTTTTCTTTGGCCAGGCAATTAGGGTGACTTGCCCAAGGTCACACAGCTAGTACATGTCAAATGTCTGTGGCTATTTGAATTCAGGTCCTCCTGAATCCAGGGCTGGTGCTTTATCCACTGCACTACCTAGTTGCCTCACATTTCTCTTTTTTAAAAAGTTGATTCTTTTTTTTTTTTTGGTGAGGCAATTGGGGTTAAGTGACTTGCCTAGGGTCACACAGCTAGTAACTGTTAAGTGTCTGAGGCCGGATTTGAACTCAGGTCCTCCTGAATCCAGGGTCGGTGCTCTACCCACTGCACCACCTAGCTGCTGTGCCAAAAGTTAATTCTAAAGCAATATAAGATTACATGAACTGATTTTGTGTGGTATTTAAACAGCCACCTCTAATCAGAAACATCATTTTCAAAAGATATCAAACTCACTGATGCATTTTATTCTTTGCTTTTAAACAATGATAGTGGTTTTAGGATTTGTTTTCTTGGGGGTGGAGGGGGTCAGTATTCTCCATTTTTCAATTTTCTGTTGATATTGAAGTTTTGCAAAGTTCGGTGCCATACAAATCACTGTCAGCTGATAAACTTGAGGAAGCGCTTGTTCACTGAAATCTCCTCCCTTAGCCTCACCAAAAAAGAAAGAAAAAAGAAGAAAAAAAGAAATTTTACAATTCATTTTTGGAAACTACTGGAATTGCCTAATGATTTTCTCAGGAGCATAGGGACAGGGTTTAAAGATCACAATGGAAATGAAGAATAAAGGGAAGGGAGGAGACAAAGTTGTAAGGCTAACTACAAGACCAGATGTTTCCTCTTTTCTTTTACATTTGTAAGAGATTCTCCAGATTATATTATATATATTATTATTATTATATATTAAGATTTTGCTGTTTGGATTTGTTTTCTTACCAGATTCGGGAGATGGCTCTTTAACTGCCTTTTTTTCCTCTTGGGCAAATCCAGCCAAAGCTGCCTCAAAAGAGCGATGAAGCAGAGAGAGACTATTGAAATGAACCCTGTCTACATAAACTGCAGAAAGAAGCCACTGGACAGGTTTTGAACAGATTTCAGCTCATTTTATTTTTCTAAACAGAATCATACAAAGACAAGGAAACATTAAAAGCAAACATTAAATCATCACCTCTAAATGGCTGCACTTACTGGTTACAAAAATGTTTATAATATAGAAAAAGATACATTGTTGTTTACATGAACAAAATACTGCAAAATAACCGAGGACAAACTGTGGACACATCGACATCTGGTGAATACATGGACAGCAATGCATGGACTTGTCATGTCAATTTCCACTGAACATCAGTCTCAGTCAACTATCTTCAACTATTCTATGGTGGCCTGGATTTTAGCACCATATGAAGAGTGCCACGGTACATCAGCTACTTTAAAGTAAAATTGGGTAAAGCAAGAAGCCATTTACCCTATAATGCCTCCTCTTTGATCATCTCCCTTGTGTGCCCATAGAACTATACTCTTCTCAGCAGGCAGATCTCCTTTTAATAATGGTCTGTCTCTCTGTCTCTCTCTTTCTCTCTGTCTCTCTCTCTCTCTCTCTCTCTCACACACACACACACACACACACACACACACACACACACACACACACACACAAAGTCATCTCCATGATCATGGCATAACTGTATATATTACTAGACGCCTTTGTACATTTCACAGCAAGATAAGAGAAAGATCAACTAAGTTTTCTAAAACATCATTTTGGCACACATTACACGTTCGATGGTTTTCCCACCCAGCTGAGGGTAAAATGTTGGAGATTTGGCTTCCTATTCAGCAGGATTCCCAGGGCATCTGTAATTCCTTCATGCTCAAGAGACATGTGCCTGTGCAGAAGGGGTGGAAAAATGGGATTGGTAGAAACCCTACTCAATGAAGGATCTTCTATGCTCATTAGTGACTCAGAACTTCTGAACAGTATGCTTAAGCTTTCTGCATTCCAATGGGCTGCAAAGGAAGACTCTTGTATCTCCCTCCACTCCCCCCACTTCCCTCATCTTCAAGGTGTCAATGAATGCTCCTGGAAATAAATAAGAAGCCTGGCCATCTCAATCCCTTCCTCCCTTCTCACCATGGGGACAGTGCCCTTTTGGGATTCTATCTTTATGCTGCCAATTTATTTATTAAAATGTCACTCAGGATGTATAAATAAATAAATAAGCCACAAATACCAAAACTTCATGCCCCACCCCCAAAAAACCCCTCTACAGATTAGATGATTCTGAAGTACAGGATGGAAAGACCTGGAAATAAAGTGCAATAATCAAGCATCCATGTGAAAAGTCAAAAACAAAACCAGCCTGTCTAGACCATTAAAGAGATGTCTCAAAATTATTCTTCTGTGACACTGCTGCAGTCATGTGCTAATAGGAAACATTAGGGAGATAGCCTCAGAGGATAATAATGGGTAGGAGATTTTAAACACTAAAGAAAAAACCCCAAACAACAAAAAGCTCAGTGCCAGAACCTGTTGGACTGACTTACTGGGCTGAATTACAAGATGATTTCTTAATGGTTCCAATTCATTCTTACAAGGTATAAGATGTCTCCATCTATCCCAGACTCTCTCAAAATGGTTTTCTTAGCTCGTATTATGAACAGTTAGGAACAGTATGCAAACCTGATACTGAAAATGTTGGCATGCGCCCAGGTTTAAAACAGCTTTGTCATTTAATAGTTCCATTCAGAGTCTCAAGAGCATTTCATTTATTTTTTGCATATTGCACTTCTGGTTTGCAGAATATTTCTCTCTGCACAGTTGCTTCCCTTTTGGGTCCTTAAGACATTGGCAACATTTCCAAGATGTTGGTTAGAGCTAGCCAGTGTCAGTGCTTAGTGAAAGACCAAAAAATTATTTATTTACAAACCAGAAAACTGAATGTGAAGACTTCAGCAATTGGAGACAAAAATATACAGGTGTCAACAGCAATATCTGAGTCATTTTTAAAAAAGTAGAAAAGAAATAGGATATCATAGAGAAAATAATTAGTTTGGGTTGAGTTTTTGTTTGCTTTTTGAAATATAAAACCTGGATTAATATATAACTGTTATTAGGCTAAATATTCAAGACTTATAAATGAAACATCTTTTTAAAAAAAGTTTCAGTAACAGTGGCTGCTCTTTCAAGACAATTGGAGCTGAATAGTCATGGACCAAAAACAGATGTTTGAGCATGGACTTATTATTATAGAAAGGGAGTGTGGCCCTTATGCCTACCTAAGACTCACCCTCTGGACTTAAACTTCAGTGATGTGCCACGGGCAGGGATGAAAACATCTCTGGATGCTCATGGAAATACTAACATGGCTGGTCAAATGATTCAAGGGTAAAAAAGAGGGAAGGTGAACTGATGTCTTTTTAGAAAAGTAGCCAGTTTACTTCTTTATAAAATGTACCACCCAGAAAATAAACTGCAAGAACAAAAATGGATTTTTTATAAATCCATGTTCTGGGGCTAGTAAAGCTACAATGTAAAGGTTAAAAAGACTGTTAATAGGCACATCCCGAGAAAAAAGTGAATCCCAAATCAGAAAATATCAGCTTTAGCCAACTTCACAGTTTATCACTGAATAGGCTCAGCTCTCCTGGCAGCAGTTAAAAAAACAAACAAAAACAAACCAATTTAGGATTTTTTAAAAAAGAGAACATGATTAATATTCCAGATACTACAAATAAATTGTGTGTGTGTGTTGGGGGGGGGGGTTTGAAAGATGTTTTAATTTCTCACACACACACACACACACACACACACACACATTCACACTTCAGCTTCCTATTCCCAACCCCCTCCCCCAGACTTTTTATTTAACAGTGCAGACAGATAAAGTTTCTTCAGTATTAACAAGAGTTTTGCACTAGGTTTAAAAAAAGAAAAACAACAGATCACTTCTTTTTATAAAAAAAAGAAAAAAAGCATTAACATATGGATCAGCAGATCAAGCTGGCATATCATTTCAAGTACACAGGAACATTTCAAACTGTTTAACTTTCAGGAACCCAAGACCTGCCTGTCCAGTGTTTCTATTCACCTAGATACTCAGTGCCACCATTTTCTAAATAAGCTGCGGGCAGTCAGCAGCAGCACTAGGAGTAGATGGTGATCACTTCCCGGCCTCCACCTCTCACCAAAAGCACTCGGTTTAGTCCTTCTGTCAAAACCTCTAGGAATTCCATGTCTGTGAGGTGAGAATTAAGGCACATCACTGGTCCAGGGTGTTGAAAGAGGAGGGGAACGAGAGAATCGGCCTAGCTTTCAATCTGGTAAGATGAAACTCTTATCTTTTTTTTTTTTTAAATGAGGCAATTGGGGTTAAGTGACTTGCCCAGGGTCACACAGCTAATAAGTGTCTGAGGCCCAATTTGAACTCAGGTACTCCTGAATCCAGGGCCGGTGCTCTATCCACTGTGCCACCTAGCTGCCCCAACTCTTATCTTTTTAAGATTATGATTTTATCTAAGAAATAGTGAAGGCGCATTTAATTTAAATTCCAGGAGATAAATCTGCCTGTCAGTTAGTTGATAGAAACAAAATGTACCAATTTAGATTCGTCACTAGAAACCAGAAAAATGTTAAGAGGAGAAGAACCATTAGAGCTGGAAGAGAATCTCAAAGGTCATATAGTCCAAACCCCTCATTTTGCAGATGAGGAAACTGAGGCTGAGAGGTTTAAGTAACTTTTTAAAGTCATCAAGACATGAAGTGACAGACTGGGATTTGAACTCATGTCCTTTGACTCTTTAATCAAAGCATTTTCCATTGTACCAGGAAGTGTCTTCCTGTCCCAGACCACACTCATCTTCGGTAATGAAAATATGAGGGGGCGGCTAGGTGGCGCAGTGGATAAAGCACCAGCCCTGGATTCAGGAGTACCTGAGTTTAAATCCGGCCTCAGACACTTAACACTAGCTGTGTGACCCTGGGCAAGTCAGGAAGTGACTGCTACAGGGTAGGGGGCAGAGATAGGGTAGTAGGGCTTGTGAAAGTTAATTTTATTTTTTGGATATGATGCTGAACAGGGGCAGAAACTTAAACTGCAGCATCTATGCCCTAAATGAACAAGATTAGCTCATTCGGGTAACCTAAGTATGTAGTTAGCTAATTGAAAACAGGGCTGTGATTCATGACACAGTTAGCTACGCAGCAAACCGTGATGCTCGGCAGGGTAGCTGAAAACCAAGGGCAGGCATGGTGGGCTTTGAAGAAGGCTACTGATCAAGAAGAGCCATTTCTTTGTTAGGGACTGCTGCCATCTGAGGGGATAAGAATGCTTGCTGGGAAAAGGCATTAGATAATTGCTTCCAATTTTGAGGTCTTTGTTTATTTCAAGGAAATATTTCAGTTTCTGGTTTCTATTAAGAACTACTTACATAAGCTGGATCACATTTTGCCAATGAAAAGAGTGTGAGTTCCCTCAATGGGGGCTGGTCTCTGCATTCTCTCAACCTGTTCACTGGAAGGGAAGCAGGCTACCAAGGGGACATTAGTAAGATTTAGATAAACCGTGAGCACAGAACCCTTTGCTAGAAGGAGAGGTGACTCAGGGGTGGAGTGCAACGGCCCATAATAATTAGCCTAATTACTGACAAAGTCCCCCCCCCTCCCCGCCCCCCCCAATTCCCTTGGCTATAAATCTGCTGCACAAGATCTTTAATCTTAAAAAATGACACCATGTCAGCACCTCAAAATTGGGAGCAACTACTTGTGAGGGATGATGAAATACTATTTCACAAACATTTTGGACTCACAGAGAGACAGGCATCACAGAATTATTAGCGCACTATATATTTGTAAATTTGTGGAGAAACTCTATGGCATAAACAGCCTAAAAGGATCTCAAAAAACACTGGAACAACTAGGTTAGAGGTCCAAACCAAGAAGTCTAATTAGGTTATATTTTTAAGATGATACAAGAACAAGGACATTGTTCTCTATCACTAGCCTTGCTGTGTTGGTTTCCATAACAAGACAATTAAATCAAGCCCATTCATGAAAATGATAATAATATTTATATTGATAATACTTTTTAACGTTCACAAAGTACTTTACAAGTATTGCCTCATTTGATCCTCAAGGCAACCTGGAAAGGAAGGTGCTATTATTATAACCATTTTACAGATAAGGAAACTGAGGCAAGCAGAGATTTAACTGATTTGCCCAAGGTCACACATCTGGTAAGTGTTTGAGGCCAGATATGAACTTGTTCCCAAGTCCACATCTAATGCTCTATCCACTCTACCACCTACCTGCCTCATGGTAGGGCTAGGGGACATGGATAAATAAAATCTACATTAATCTCAAAACTTTATATTTAAGACAATGGTTTTACAACTCAGTTCAATTCAACAGGCATTTATAAAGTTCCTACTCTGCACTGAGCATTGGGGATATAAGGCCAAATTACATTCTACGAGGGAAAAGCAGCCCTCACTGATAATCAATACTCTTTTTATCAGAACTGCTCAGAATTGTTTAACTGATTTGGATCATATCATGTCATCCTTCCTGATCTGAGAAAAAGCTATTCTATGGTCAGTTCAAAGGCCGAAAAAGACCTTACAGTCCAAATGTTCAGAATATTGGCTATATTGTACATTTATTTAGTGCTTTTATCTTAAGAACAGATGTCACTTTATAAAAGCCTTCTTCCATATCCTACAGTAATGTGGGAAATACTGTTGCTCTCTTGTGTATAATGGGGAAAAACAGAGGCTCAGAGGTTAAAGTACAATGATCAAAGTCCAACAACACATTAGTGATCTGGGAATATAATCTTGGTCTCTTTGTCCAACAGACTTGCCAAAATCACCTGGCCCCCTTCCATGCTCACTTACTAACACAAATGCAGTTTGCAGATAGGGCAATAACCCCACGATTTCCCAATCATCGATTGGTATTTCAATTATCATCACCATTTGGACATTTTCATCTGATAAAGGCTAAAGTTTTCCATGTTCAAGTTCACCCCATCTATTATTCTTACTTATGCCTCCTGGGACTCCTTCATGCTTTTCAAATATTTGGAGGATAATGTCACTTTCCATTAAACATTATTGGGCAAGCAAAGTACATTGAGTTAATTTAGTATTTTCTTGTAATCCAATCTCTCCATTCCTTCTGTCTCCCCCTTCCACCTCATTATATGCTGTTATGGTTATCTTAAATTTCTATTTAACAGACACTATTTTTCTGATGTTTTTAGTAGTTCAACATTCGCTGATGTTTATTTCAAAGTTCATTCTAAAACCGCTTCATTCTAAATTGTGCCTTATTAATACCCTCTCTCAATACGTAAAGAGCTAACAAGCATTGTGCAGAGCTCTTGCCTCCGAATAAACCTAGGGCCCACCTTGGTGACTTAGTGAATTGAACGCTTGGACCTACAGACAGGAAGACCTCAGTTCAAATCTGGCCTGAGAAACTTACTAGCTATGTAACCCTGGACAAGCTGCATAAATGTCTGCCTCAGTTTCCTCATCTGTAAAACAGGAATAATAAATAAAAGTACTTATCTTCCAGGGTTATCATGAGAATCATATAAAATATTTGTAAAACACTTTTTGAAGCATAAAGTTTTAGAAAATGTTAGCCATTTTATTATTGCTACTGTTGTAATAATAGCCAGGATTCTATTCTTGGCTCTATTAACAATCTTGCTTAAATGCACACTACACAAAGAAGTGGCGAAAGAAGTTGAAGATTATGCAGAGACTCTTGTCCCCAAAGACAACCTGCTTGCTTTCTTTATGAGAAGACTCCTTGATGATGAGGGACACTTTCATTTGTCTCCCTACACGCCCACACATTACTGAGAATATCCATTTAATGAATAATGTTTGTTCAACTAAACTTCCCAATGTGACCTTCCTCTGTTCAGACAGAAAATTGCTCTTACAGAAAACCTTAAGGGACAGCTAGGTGGCACAGTGGATAAAGCACTAGCCCTGGATTCAGGAGGACCAGAGTTCAAATCTGCCCTCAGACACTTGACATTTACTAGCTGTGTGTGACCCTGAGCAAGTCACTTAACCCTTACTGCCCCGACAAACAACAACAACAACAACAACAACAACAACAAGAAAACTGAGAATAGAATCATTGCACAGGCAGTGAGTAGAGTGCAGGACAGAGGAGCAAGGAAGACCCAAGTTCAAATCCTATCACTGACATGGGATTTAAACATTGATGTGGTATGTATTAAGCCACAGTTTCTTCATCTGCCAAGTGGAAGTTGAATTCAATGGCCCCCAAAGTCCTTGACAGCTCTAAACTTATGATCCCATGAACACAAAATTGCAAACAGATTACCATTATTTTTACATCAAGAAAGGATACAGTTTTCATCTCCTTGTCGATTTTTGGGGGGACCAGGCATATTCAGTAAGACCAGCTGGGCATCCTGGGATTTGTTGAGGACAACCCCATTAAGCTTCACTGCCGTATGCATCCTCCTGACGTTGGACTGGTTTCTAGTGTGTGAGAGAAAATTTATTTTTATAAATAAATATAATAAATTTATTTTTATTTGTTTATCACTACCATGCCATGTTTTAATCCCTCTTCAGTTAAAAACCAACCATTTCTCTTAATGCTGTTTGTCTCATACTGTTGACGACAAATGTTTGTTTTCCATTGCTTAGAGAGGGTATGAATGAGAT
The DNA here is from genome assembly GCF_019393635.1 of Dromiciops gliroides. NCBI lineage: Eukaryota > Metazoa > Chordata > Mammalia > Microbiotheria > Microbiotheriidae > Dromiciops > Dromiciops gliroides. The sequence goes on from NC_057861.1 coordinate 338,281,457, forward strand.
AGAAATCAACTAATTCACCTCAGACTATGGAGACTACTAAAGATAATGTTGAATGTTTTAGCAGTTTTTATAATTGATATAATGCTTTCAAATTTGAAAAGCACCTTACATTTGAGGCTCATAATTATACAGAAAGACAGATACTGGGGCAGCTAGGTGGCACAGTGGATTCAGGGCACTGACCCTGGATTCAGGAGGACCTGAGTTCAAATCCAGACTCAGACACTTAACAGTAGCTGTATGATCCTGGGCAATTCACTCAACCCCAATTGCCTGCCCAACCCCCCCCCCCCTCTCTCTCTCACACACACACACACACACACACACACACACACACACACACACAAATACTGCAAGTATGATGATAAAGCCTTGTCAGAGAGTCACTGGACTTACTGCATCTCCATTGTTTTTTGGGCATCTTTTATAGATAAACATAAAGAGGAAGAGGATAGATTATTTCTTAAAACTTCTATTCCATAGCTATGCCTTAGCCCATCTTCCTCATTTCACAAATAATGGCAAAATCATGTTCATCTTGGAAATATACCTGTGCAATATACATGTTTAACACACACTGCAAATTAAGCATTTCATCAACATCTTTGGTGCCTAAATGTGTGACCCACAGGAAATGATAAACTCCCTCATTTGCAGTTTCCTCTGAGGTTCTTTCCAGCTCGAAATCTATGATCCTATGATTTTAGCTGAGATTTTAAAAAGTTTTTTCAGGATTTTTTCAACATTTTAAATCAAAAACAAAATGTTTTCTCCTTAACAAGAGATAGTAGTTAGCATTTCTATAGTGCCTTAAAGATTGCAAAGCACTTTATTGTCATCTAATTTCATCTTATAAAGCAAACTTTAGGAAATGGGGGGGAGGGAGAGGAGGCGGGAAATCACTGAATTTATTAAGCTTAATTTTTTAAAATGAACACATTTCAAGGACACCTGTTTGATGCTATTATAATGCTTAATTAAATTTTTAATGGCTGGCGATTGCTTTTTTAGGTTAAAATAAGAACTTAAAGTCAACCAGTTTTCCCACCAGAAACAGCCATGGGAGTGGTCTCTTCATCCTAGTAAGTCCTCAATTAATAGTGGGTAGAGGTCATTCTTAAAACATTGTGCAGTGTATGCAGGGGATTGGTCTTGAAAACAGAGGCCCTAAGTTCAGTGTCAGCTCTAATTAATAGTCATGAGCTGATCACAATGACTTTGAACCTCAATTTCCTCATTTGTAAAATGACAATGGCATCACTTATACCTCAGGGGTACCATCATGGGGAAAGCACTTAACCTTGTAATGTAATCAGCTATTACATAAATGAGATGCATTATACTTTTAAGCTCTTGATTCACCCAATAATAATTAGCTGAAAACCTTTTTCATTTTAACACCCAAGTCAATCTCATGAAAATACAGGTCACATCATCTAGCATTATTTCTAGATCCTAGGAAATCACCATGAGTCTTCCTTAATTCAACTGCTGAGATCTTAAAGAGAGGAAAAATAAAACTATGACTTACCACCTAAGTAAAAACATCAGAACAGAGGAAATGACAATTACCATTAAACCTAGAGATAACTGACCAATGTGAAAGTTATTGATGCCATTACCAGTCAACTTGAGGATTCTTTTGGAAGATGGAACACTAGATAACCCAAGGCATGTAGAAGTCATATTGCATTAGGACACTCTAATATAGTTATTAAATACACAGCTGCATGCACATTAACTACAAAACTAAGGTCTAATATACAGAAAACAAGACACTGGTATTCTACGTGTTTAGATTAAGAGAATGCCTATATCCTGCAAGGTTTGGATAACAAAAGCTGCATCGAAAAAGTTTAAAAGAAAAAAAAAAGCCAACCCACAAGGGTTTGCAATGCAAGCTTGGCAAAATGCATTTACAGTACATGTCTCCATTCAACTAATCTTTCTCAAACTCCAAAATCCAATTCTAAAGCCCAATTATCAGAAATAGGATTGTGAATTTGTTCCCTTCATTTTTATTCCAGCCAATTTAGTCAAACTAAATTTGAGAGTGAGGGTGGGTCAATGGATATTATCTGTTTATAGTTTAAGATATCCAGCTGTAAAGAAAGAATTATGAACTAGACAACATATTATATATGTTATGTACATCGATGATATTATATTATTAAATATATAATATAGTATGTAAAAATATACACAAATATGTTATATACATTATATACATTAAATAGCTACCATTTATGTAGCGCTTTAAAGTCTGCAAAGCACTTTACAAATATTGTCTCATTTTATTCTCACAAGAACCCTGGGAGATCATCACTATCCCTTTTTTATAGATGAGGAAAACAAGGCAAACAGATAGGCTAAGTGACTTGCCCAAAGTCACATAGCAAATAAGTATCTGAGGCCAAATTCAAAACCAGGTCTTCTGAACTCCAGGGCCAGCAGATCTAGGGTCTTTCTAGGTGTCCTGATGCTTTTAATCCAATATTTTACTGCAATACATATGGGTAGTATATGTATCTAACTTTTCAGATAGAGAACAAACAAAAGCCTTCCCTATTGTGACATTGTATAAAGTAAACAGAATGATAACTGCATTAGATTAGGACCTGTTTTTAGTTTTGGCCTAACAAACAATGACCTATGGTTCATAATATTTCTCTTCTGACTAGAAAACATCAATTTCATAAAAAGAACTTTAGAGACACTGAAAAGGTGGTAAAAAAAATGTACAATAAATTCTTTGGAACACCAGACCCCTTGGAAAATTGCAAGCAAATAAAACTTCAGGTTGAGAATCTTTAAGGTTCTCTGTATGCCAAAGAACCATTTCAAAAAGACCATTTTTGATCAAATGGGAAACAGTTCTCTCTCAACTATCCACTTCTTTTGAAGGCCTGTTTTTCTCCCCAAGGCGCTCAAGGATAAAGACCCCTTCAACATCCCATACCAATTTTAGTGAGCAGAACCTTTTTAAAAGGTGTGCCTCAACACAAAGATTATAATAGCCATCCATGAATAAATGACTTGATCTTAAGTCACAAAGAGCATTTTAAAGGCCCTTACCTGATAGCAAAAGGGGAATAATCCTTTATCAGCACAAGTTAAGAACAGATCAACTACAAAAGAAAAGATGATTCTTCATTTGCTGTAGCAATCATTTGCTACAGCAAATGAAGAGATGAAATCTGACAAGCAGGAGAGGGTACCTATATGTTATGGATAGATGATGAAATAATGAAGAATATTTAGAACCAGTTATTAGCAATGAAGAAAAAATTAAGATGACAGATGAAAGAGATGATAGTCATGTTTGTTAAAATTTTAGTTTTCAAGCATCTCCATTCTAACAAGAGTGAATCAAAGGTAATCAATAACAATAGGATTTTTTTTTTAATCCAGAAGGGAAGATTCTAATAAGAATAAATTTCTATGGTGATAAACTGGATTTGTAACCATAGCTGACAAAACAAAAATAGGTTATGGGGATGAAAGATTTCAGATTCTGAAGTTCCGATTCTGAATCTCAGAAGAAAACCTACTTCTAAAATTCAAACAATAATGAAAAGAGATGAAGAAAAATCTGAACCATTATTTTCACCAATATCATCAAGGCCATGAGCCTAGAGCTTTTCTTATCCTCTCCTCTTTACTGGGCTTGCTCAGATGCTTGTTTTTCCCTACTCTAACCCTTTCTTACTCATCTTACATGAAGAGGTGCTTAGTATTCTCTTTGCCAAGGCAAAGCCCTCTACATGCACAAGTGACACCACGGCCATTCTGTCTCCTCTGGGCATATATCCCCCTCCTCTGCCATCCCTTTTATGTCACTCCAACCTTTTTCCATTATTGGTTGGCTCCCTGCTGTCAACAACTCCACTCTCAAAAAACCCTCACTTGATCCATTCACCATTGCTAGTTAGATATCCTCTCCTCCTTTTGTGGTTAAACTCCCCTTGCCAATTTTAATGGGCTTTTCTCAATGGTAACCCTTCTAGGATTCTCTTCAGTTTCTGACTTTGCTGATTGCTCTCATCTCATCTCTTCCTCCCCATTAGATTAGTCCATCTTTATCCAGGTCTGTATCCATTATCCAGTATCCAGTATCCATTTTTTTTTTCTTTTTGGCAGGGCAATGAGGGCTAAGTGATTTGCCCAGGCTCACACAGCTACTTGTCAAGTGTCTGAGGTTGAGTTTGAACTCAGGTCCTCCTGAATTCAGGGCCAGTGCTTTATCCACTGTGCCACCTAGCTGCTCCCAACTCTAAGTATCACTTAAGGGTCTATCCTGGATTCTCTTCTTTCTTTACTATTGGCTTAGTGATCTTAATCTCTGTTGATAACTCTATGAGCTACTTATCTAACTGGATGTCCTAACCCAATATATCTAAAGCTGAACATTACATTTCCCCTAAACCATGCCCTCTTGCTAATTTCCCTACTACTCTTGAGCAGACCATCGTGCCAGGCACCCACGCTGAGAGTCAGGTGACTTCTCACTCTTCCTCACTCCTAGTCTGTTGCCAAGTCCAGTTGACTTTTAATAAGATCTTTATATACCCCCTTTCTTTCCTCTCATACAACTATCACCCTGGTGCAGCTCTTCATCATCTCATAACTTGGACTACTAAAATAGCTTTAGCTCTAGTTCATCCTCCATCTAGCTGTTAAATTGATCTTCTACAAGTGCAGGTCTAATCATGTCATCTCTTTAATTCAATTAATTCCTGTGGCTCCTACAAGCTGCCAGAATGAAATGGAAAATCCTCTTGACATTTAAAGTCCTTCAAAGCCTAGCTTCCTCCTACCTTTCCAAACCTTACTCCCCTCTCCACATATTCTAAAATCAAATAACACTGGCTTCCTTGCTGTTCCCCAAACTCCATCTCCTGACTAGCTATCCCCCAAGCCTGAATTCTCTCCTTCCTCACCCTCATCTCCTGGATTCCTTCAAGTTCCAAATAAAACCGCAATTGAAGAATTCTTTTCTGATGCCCCTTAATGCTGCTACCTTCCTTTTGTTAATTATTTCCCATTTATGCTGTATAGATTTTGTTTCATACATAGTTGCTTTCATGTTGTCTCTCTACCAACACATTCTGATCTCCTTGAGAGCAAGGACTGTTTTTTGCCTTTCTCTGTATACCCAAGTGCACTTAGCCCAGTGCTTGGCACATAGGAGATGTTTTTAAAATGGCTATTGATTGGGGCAGCTAGGTGGCGCAATGGATAGAGCACTGGCCCTAGAGTTAGGAGGACCTGAGTTCAAATCTGGTCTCAGACACTTAACATTTACTAGCTGTGTGATCCTGGGCAAGTCACTTAACCCCAATTGCCTCAAAAAAAAATGGTTATTGATTATTGATAATATCAGGAAAGGTAGAATGACTATAATCAGAGGAAACAAATAAGTCTGTTGAAATGAATGAATGAGGGATCATGGACATACTCTCATTTTTAAATTCCCATTTTCTTTTTGACAAATTTAAATACAGAAAATTTTGTATAGAACGTATTTTTATAATGTATTTACACAGTAGAAATCACAAAGTAAAGGGGGAATAAGCTCCCACTGAATACTGGGAAGATCTACAGGATAAATGCCATAAATTTACTAACCATATTTGTTCTTAAATTGCTGGGAGGAGAAAAATACAAGTGATAAAAATAATTTCCTTTCAGTACCTTAATTTTCATTGCCCCTCTCTCTCCCTTTCCAAACAGATGGCATGGGGCCTGATGTCATTCTTTTAATTATCAGGTACTGAATGGCAGGTCCTAGTCTGCCATTTTGCAGAAGTTAAGGTGAGAGCACACTCAAATTTGTTTGCAACATTGACTGAGCTAAGTATGCAAACATTTTCTCCTATTAGCTAGACAGCTGAGGATTTCTAGTTGCCTGAAGCAATAACTTAACAGCCCCCCCCCAAATCTATATTCCTTCACACATCAGTCAAAAAGCAAGACAAAATGGAAAAGGATTTAAACAAATTACATAGAACGTATTCTTACTTCCAAAATGCTCAGATCATTATGGGATATATTTGAAATGAATAGACTTTCACATAAATATATGAAATTACTCATCTTAAAAAAATTTATGACTACTTAAATTAATTTGGATTATTTTGAAGTAAAAGTGGTTTCAAATGAAATGTAGCTAATTTAAAAAATGAACAAGCACTAACATCCCTGATATTTTGGGATTCTCAGATAATGGTATATAGATACACAGCCAAGACTTTCCCCTCTAGATGTTCAAGACAATAGAAACAAAGATTTTCAGATGCTTCAAGATGCATCAATTTTATTTATCTTAAATACTGGTCTTAGCACATTTTAGGAAGGATATGCCATTTGATGGACTAATTGTCCATCTGATGAACTGATTCCTTTCTCGCCAGTTCTTTGATCATATTAAACAAAGACGTGTTATTATTTAATGGACCAAAAGTTACCATCCATGATAACCTGGTGTGCCTATTTGTAAGCAGTTGGTCAGAGTAGCTCTTCATTGGTATATTAAATCTTAACCTTACAATGTAGTGCAATGGCTTAAAGGAGAAAGTAATACAGAAAATGCCATGGAATGAAGTTGAACACCTTTTCGGGTAATGCACTTTCTTCAATTGTAACCAAAAGATTAAAAGAATTAAGGAAGCAGGGAGGTCAAAAAAGAAGAAAGTTGGGAAATGGCTAAACAAATGTTACTATGTAAATGGTATGGAATATTATGGTGCTTTGAGAAACAATGGATAGAAGAAAGAAGCAGAAGAATTTTATTAAATAATTCAAAATGAAGTAAGCAGAACAAGGAAAATAATAAATAGAATAACAGCAATGGAAGTCAAAAGAAAGAAAAAACAATAACACAACTGAATGTTGGATAATCAATCAATCAAGCCTGGTCAAGAAGAGTTGAGAAAATGCACCTCGTTTCCCCTTCTTTGCAGAAGTGGGGGGACTATAGGGGTGGAATATAGCATGTACTGTCAGACTCAGCTGATATGTTGGTTTTGCTGAATTTGTTTCCCTCCTTTTTGTGTAATTCTTTGTAACAAAAGAAAGTTTTCTGGGCTCAGGAAAGGAACATGAATCAATATTAAAAACACTAAAGAAAGAAAAAGGCTGAAGTAGAAGCAGAGAGTTTGTTTACATGGAGAAGTACTTTCTCTAGGAGGGGGGTGGTGGTGAACCCACTTACCATTCCACCAAGTATGGGAAGAAGGAAGAGTGAAGACAAAAAGCATTTGTGCCACAGGTGAAAATCATTCAAGCGATATACCATAGTAATATGGTTTCCTTAGACTGACTCACTTTTCATATGCAGAAAAATCTATGATGAACTTTTATAGCTCCATTTTATAAATCATCTGATTTAGTCATTTCAAAAGGGCTGGCTTCCTAGTCTCGATAAAGCATAGGAGTTACTAGATCATAAAATAACTTCAAATCATCAACTGCTTCTTCCCTTGCCCCAGGCCTTCTTAGCACATCTGAAGTTGGGATCTATAGCACTGATTAAATAGGGATTTAGAAAAACATCCTTCTGCCCCTCATGCAGGAAAACCTCCTGGGGGACAAAACCTTTGACAAAAAGTTTTGCAATTTTCCATAGGTTGTAGCGATCCCTATCCAGGTGATAAATTTATATATGCTTATTAAGAATGAAAAAAGCAAAACATCAAAATCCCAAACTTGCAGGAGACATTATGCCAATCACATTCACATGCTTCAACACGGGGGTCAGATGTATACTGTAACTCATGGATGGGGGCTTTTGATGAAGGAGACATGCAATGTAAAACACTAGAAAACCAGGAAACAGCCTAAAATAAATCAAATGTGACTTACAGATTTCCCCATTCTCTACATGGAAAGGAAACAAATATATAAAACATTGTTATTTCAGGAACAAACACAGTACATTTTCAAAACAATTCTCTGGAGCTCAAGCCTGTGGGGACCCAGGGCAAGTAAATGAAGCACTTTTTTGGGGGGAAAAAAGGCTTACCTTCCTGAGGGGAATAACTCTTACTGCTAGGGCAAAGTTCTGTGCCCCTTGCCAACCCTTTTTTTGGACAAGAGAGTGCTTACTTTTTCTAGGATCACCCTGAATATTTTTTCCCTGTTGATAAAACCATGTCCTCACAAAAAACCTTGCATTTAGGGCTGGGGCAAGAAGGAAACAAGTTCTGAAACAACCACTGGAAACCCATAGAAGGACTGATTCATCAGCTTTCTCATAAACTTATTATTATTATATGGCACTGAACTTTTCAATGTTTCAAATGCCAGTCCATCATGAAGGTCAAAATGGCAATTTTAATGGTAATTCCACATAACCACTTTCTACACAATCTACTAGGCTATCTGCACACAAAAATGAAAAATAATGGTTCAGGAGGTAATGGATCAGTAAGCAACATACTTGATTCTTTGTTTCTCATCATTTATAGAGAACAGCTTAGCCCAATGCCTTGCCCATAGTAGGTACTTAATGTTTACTGAATCGAATTAGGAGCATTGTTTAATCCAGTTCCTAAGGCCAAAATTAAATTTCTCCAGGCTAAGTAGAATTCTCAGTACTAGCTGACTAGCAATAGGCAAATTGCTTCTCATTTTTTTTTTGGGGGGGGGGGGGGGGGCCCGCTCAATAAAGTAGCGATTTTACCCAAAAGGTCAACTTATCTACTCACGGTTTCAAAGTGAAAATGTCTCGGAATCCAGTTAAGTTTGAGTCTTTGTTTTTATGTTTTTCAGAGACTAGTTTTTCCTTAGTCCAGGTCATCTGAACCTTCTCTGGTGTAGCTGGTGCTTTAGTCTTGGCCACTGCTGCAGTGTTTCTGTCATGTATTAATTGAGCCTGAGAGGGGGAAAAAAGGAGGGAAATGGAGAAAGAGGAAAGTTTGTTTTAAGTCCAATATTTGTGGAATATTTGCACAAAATCAAAGAAGCATCAACAGTTTTGTAAAACTAAAGAATGATGGTTGAAAATAGCTTTGATGGATCAAAGCCTGGATTAGATCTATAGGCAAGATTGTGAAGCAAGAGGCCCGAGTCTTCAGAATGCTCCCTGCTAAATTTTCATTGCCCCTCTCTCTCCCTTTCCTCCTTTCTTCCAAACAGACATCATGGGCCTTGATGTCATTCTTTAATTATCAGGGCCCTTCCATGCAGGCTGGTCCTCAGTTCCTAGGCGGTGCCCAGGCTCTGTTCTCACACCAATCAAGATTTGCTCTATCCATAATAACTTGATTAACTCAATCACTTCAGGATGGCCAACAGCCCAAGAGTAAACTCTTGCCTTTTCAGAGGATACATGGATACACAAATGCCCTTATACGTAATTATGCCTTTCTAATGGTACACTATAGCAGTGAAACCAGGTTTTTGTGGGGTTTTTTTGAGGGAGACAGGCTGTTCCTAGGACCTCTTCATGCCATATTATCTACTGATAAAAGACAGCCTTGCTATAGATACATCTAAAACAGCTAGGGTGGCAAGGGGCTAGAGGGAGAAAGCAATGCTTTGCAAAACACACAAACACAGAGGACAACACACGTACACTATCGTGTAGATGTATTACCTGAATAACATTAAAAATAAACTTTTTTAATGCGACATCTAATGAGGCAAACTGAGGCAAAATTAGATAGATATAAAAGCAGAATCTTCTTCCTATTCCCAGGTATAGGAATAGTGAGCTTTGACAGTGATCCTTTCTTTTCTTCCCATCCCAATCCCCCTCCTACCACCTGGCCCATGGGCTAATAATAGGTTTATAAGTATCTGTACCTCAGTTTCCCTTTCTGCAAAATAGGCACGAAACTAAACATTTGCCTGACCCCCTGCAGGGATCTTACAGGGATTAATTAATGCTTACAAAAGGCTTTGAAGGTGAAAAGCTAAATATTGTGATTACATTTAATTACTGAGTGGGTTTTTAAATGCACTAATTTTGATTATGACTTGAAAAAGATTTAGACAGGCTTGAAATAGTATACCCCATTTGAGAAGATGTGAGATTGGACTGTCCACAGCTTGCAGCAAACTCTGTGCCAGCAAGCAAAGTCTAAAGCTGGCAATGAGTGAGTGAGAGTAGGAACCTTTGTGGTGTTGGAAGATGGGACTAGGCTAGCATTAATTTCAAAGCCTGCTCTATCAGCCAGAGAATTTGGACTTAATTCCTCCTCATTCCCTTCTCTATCAAATAGAAACAACAAAAAGAAATGCCAAATATCAAATCACTCACTTTTTCCAGATTTCTATAGCCCAAAGGAAAAAAATTATTTGTTTCTGGGCACATGTGATTCTAAGTTCTTGTCCTGAGGCCTTACATTTACAAAAATAGATAGGATTAGAAATGTCTTTCCTATCAAGGAAATTATTCATGTATTCATTTTTAAACCTCAAAATGCAACAAACTAAACTAAACAAACTAAAAATGTAAACAAATTTGAACACTATTCAAACACTATTTCAATGAGTACTCATTTAGACTGATCTTATAGAGGCCGCCTACAAGAAATAGGATAAAATTAAATTGCTCCAGTTGGAAAAAGAAAACAAACAAACAAAAAAACCCAAAAACCCAAAAAACCTACCCAATCCAGCAAAGATATAAATGACTGACAAATCTGTGCTATTTTCCCAAATCTGTTCTTGTGGATCTCTAAAGGAAACTTGGTAGGATAGGAAAGGATGTGTGATTTCATTCCTGAAATGTACTCCCAGGTCAGAAAATTCATTCTCAACACAGGTGGCACCTTCTCTTTAACACAAATTTATGGCTCCTAAGAGAATCGTGAGAGGACAACAGAGCCACCAGAACTGGAAGCCAGATCTCTGCTCAATCTTGCTTCCTCTCTCAAAAGTCCTAGATCTCAGATAGCAAGAACGGAGGGGCTAGGAAAGGGGGAAAGGCCCAGGGAAGGGAAGTGTTAAGAGAAAAGGCCAATTTATAGCCCCTGAACAATGCTCTCCTCCAGTTCACCAAGCATCCAGCTTCTATCAAATGAACTGCAGCAGAGGCAAAGAGGCCACGCATATAGGCCAGTACGTTACTACATTAAATACCTTACTGACTGTTTCTTGCTTTAGGATGTAAAGGCCAGTCTTCATGGCTCATTGATCTTGTAGCACAACTGTTGGCTCACAATTATTTTAAAATGAAGAGAACACCATTTACAAGGCAAAGAAGCTGCAATTCTCTTGGAGGGCGCCACAGCTGTGTAATTCATTGAAATGAATTCAGTTTACTCTGGTAAGTAGGTTGTATGGGCCTTGTTTAAATGCAGTTTACAGTTCAGTTCTATACAGAATACTTCTCCCCCAAATCTTACTGTATACAAAAGACTTGTGTGACATTTTACAATATAACATTAACTACACAGTTAACACCAAATTTGGTTTATCTTATTAATATAGTGTCAAGTGACAAACTGATTGTACTTCTCCCCCAAAGGCTCACAGTATTTTGGGGGAATCTCACAATTCTTCCTTACTATAAATACCGATACAATTCCGCTGATTCCTGACCACAACAGTAGCCAGAGAATTCTGTGGATGTTTTAGATTTAGCTGTAGCTAAATCCATAGAGATAATACTCATTGAGAGTAGGAAAATCATTATGGTATTTCTGAAAATGTTACATTGAAATGCACTGGAAAATAAATTCCAAGCAATTCAAATCACAGCCCTCTAAAAAGCTACAGGAGAAATAATGACTTTATTTTCCATTCTGTAGCAACTTGACACACATGATCTAGAAAATAAAAGTTAAAATGTGAGTGAAATGGTACTGGGGGGTAGGGGGGGAAGAGGAGGAGACTTTCAGCAGTTATAATTAAAGCTTCTGATTTCATATGACTACTCCAAATGAAATCAAGCAATTATATCTGCACCAGGTGGGAAGAGAACAAAATAGTCACAATGCTATAAATGGGAATATTCCTGTTTCTACAGGAAAAACACTTAAAGTGCCATATTTTATCACATAATTTAATTGGTAGAATGGCTCATTTCATTCTTTCATCATGATAAAGCAGAGAAAACATCAACAGAAGCTGAAAGATTAGCTATCAGGGTGAACTTGGGGGTGGGGAAGTAGGGTCTACTAGGTGACTTCAGACGTAAGTGTGTTATCATAAATTAAGAGTTTTTTATTGTTGTTCAGTCATTTCAGTTGCGTCTGATTATTCATGACCCCATTTAAGGTCTCCTTGGCAAAGATATTGGGGTGGTTTACCATTTTCTTCTCCAGCTCAGAACTAGGGCAAATAGGGTTAAATGACCTGCCCAGGGTCACACAGCTAATAAGTGTCTAAGGATTGATTTGAACTCAAGTCTTCCTGACTCCAGATCTGGCACTCTTATCCACTGTGACACCTAGCTTCCCTTTAAGATGCTGTTAAATGGAAAGAGAATGCACTCTTATTTTCACAGTGACTTAAGACATGATCAAGACATTAACAGAAATCTGGATAAAATTTGACAAAGCAAAGTTTCATCATCAAAATGTTGTCAAGCTGCTCAGTCACAAAAGGAATCTCTGCCACCAATCTTCTGGTTTGCCACATAACATGGAAATTCATGGAACATCGTGAGCTCAGGAGACAAGAATCTGCAGGCAATCCAGGCACAAAAGTATGATCTGAGTTGGGTCTAAGTAAGGCAATAACTTGCTACCTATGAAGGCCTGTGGGCAGCTGGTGTGAGGAGAAACATTATCAGGTACATATGTGACTGGCAAAGATGGGTCATTCACAAAGAGAAGGTAAAGACACAAACAATCTAAGTTGCTACATAAGAATCCATAAATGACCACACCATTGGAAGGAAGTTCTGGATTTAGGCAAAGACATGGACTACTGCATAGGATGAGATAGCTTGGATCTGTTTAGTTCTATGTTGGTGGAAGTGTCCACAAGAATAAGATTATGTAGCCATAGAATGAAAGTAAATCTAATCATCTAGTTCCTAGTTTTTTAAGACCATCCACTGCCATTGCTCTTGTAAAAAAAATAAATGAATGAATAATAAATAAATAAAAATCTTATTTCCAACTTTTTGTGAAGACTAAAAATTTTGCATGCCTGAATTGAAATTCATTATCCAACAGGTAAGAAAGAAGTTTGATCTTCATTATGAACCAATACAAGCAGCTCTGCTAAGCTCTTCAAGAAAGCTATAATCAAGCTGAAAGCACAATTGAAGAGCACCTTTGTTTAAATTGGCATTTCATATCAGCTTGAAAGATCATTCTTTCTAGTCCCAATAATAAGGAAACAAAAGGTCAAATAAGGAGGTGGACCTGTTTTGCTTAGCATAAACTCCCAAATTCATATGCATCATATTCAAATAAAAACACAAATCACATTCCAAAGCTGAGTGGAAATAGAGTTCCTTTCAATTTGGAGGGAAACTTGATTCATCACCAACAAAGCATTGTGCAATAAAGGAGCTCTGAAAAAAAAAATCATCATATTTTTGTTTTGGTTTGAGAGTTTTAGTTTGAGAAGCTTGAAGCAAATGTGTATAGTATGACCCCTCCTAATGAATTCCTAAAGGGGACAGCAAGGATACTAGGAAAAATATAGAATGGAGGAAAGCATGGAAGGACATTTCTAAAAGCGGCAACAATCACTTGCTGGGTGATCTTAGGAAACTCACCTCTCCTTATTTGAGAAAAGAAAGTCTGTTATATTTCATTAGGCCATGGGAGAATCAAGTAAGCAAAAGTACAGAATATGACAAAAGTAAGGCACATTAATGCATGTACAAATAAGAAGATGACCCTACTAGGGATTCTAAATAAATGGTTTTATAAAAATGCGGGGGAGAAGAGAGAGAAGTGGAAGGACAGCTTGATGGAAAAGATCTGGGTTCAAAGAGTTCACAAAAGATAAGTATCAATTAAATAAACTCTCTTGTGCTTTAACAAGAAAATGGATAAGACCACCCAGAATGGTAAATAAAGACAACGAACTAAGAAAAATTTCAGATTCTGAGATTGTTGAATTCACTGGATACTTTGAGCCTGGTTTTGAAAAGTACAATAACATTTAGTCACTGCAATTCCAGGACCCACAGCTGTGGCACTTTAAGTGTTGGGATTGGGAAGGAATGTGTCACCATTACAACTACCTCTTCCTCTTGACTGTCATTAGGCAGCAGGGCCTGTACATCCTGACCAATGGACTGTGGACTAGAGCGGCTCTTCCTTCTGATAGAGCATCGAGACTCATTAGAGATGCTCTGAATCTGGGACATCAAGGTCACCAGGTACAAGCAGACAAAAGAAAAAGATTATTATTCTTCAGACAATTTGTTCATATTTAAAAGGTACTATTATATTATTAGTATAATAATTATTATTACTACTACAATTACTACTGCTACTACAATTACTACTGCAACTACTGCTGCTACCACTACTATTTCCATGACTAATTTGTGTTTGATGTCTCCTGAACGTAGATAATATAATAGGAAAGTTTTCTTCACCCAGGAAAAAAAGTATATCGGAGTAGCTGGCTACATCCCCACAAAATTCTTAAGACCCCCAAAATTTAATTTGAACAGCAACCATAAAAAAATTATTTTTCTACCTTACAAATAACAACTAGTAACATTGAATCAGGACAAATTGGATGTTAAATAACATATGTGAACTTGTCTACTGAGTCTTAGACACAAGGACACAATCAACCACACAAGTATTTACTGAACATCTAAGTGCTTAAGGAAAAAACGAGGCCTTAGCTCTCCAAGAGCCAATAAATCTTAAAATTCATTTGTGATTTGGGGGGGAAGGGGGGCGGGGAGAAAGAACATAAAGAATGTAAATGTATTGTATTCTGATGCCTCCACAAGGGAGCTGAAGTCTTATATAAGATGCTGTGTGCCCTGTGCCCATGACCCTCTATTGCCAATTCTAAATAGTAAAGTCCCTGAGTCAGAGAGAAATGGAATGTAACTATCACTAGCATTAGCAGCCCAGTTTTTCCACCCACCCCCAGGAAAAGGATTATGCAGATACACCACTAACATTCTGCTTCTACCATGGCTTCTAGGACCAAGTAAAATGAAAAAGAAACAAGTACATTAACTTTCCCAAACAGGTGCATATGAATGAGGAAATCCTATGGTGGGAACCAGGTAACAGGGCAGGGGGACAAACACATTCTCTTCTTTCTCATTCTTGAATTTATGTTGAGGGGACCAAATTCATCTCCCATATTTTTCAGGATGTTCCTCCAGATTATAGTGTTCTGGTAAAGAAGGAGGGCCCTAACAATGGGAAAAATCAAATCTAATTTACAGAAGGTAGCTATAGGAACATCTACTTGTTCATTTAAAAGTATGTACTAAGCATACGAGGCAGTGGGCCTATAGACAATACATACAAGGAGTGAACCTGTAGGCTCTGGAGGTGTAAGAATATTGGCCTTGTAGAAACCCCCCCAAAACACATGGTCCAAAAAGGTCTTACCTAACATGTGTCAGGTCATGGTGGTTAGCTTCAACAAATATAACTGGGACTTCTGTAGAATGTTAACCTTTTCCTTTCTAAATTATATTAAGGGGGGTAAATTGTAGTTATACTAGCTTCTGTGTTATCTACCTTGAGAAGGCTGTGCACATAAGCTCTAATGGGAAAGCAGGAGGCAGAAACACATTGAGGAGGAGGCAGTACAAAAGGAAGACTATGGTTATACCCAGTGGTTCCCTTCTCCTCACTGTATCAGCATACAAGGGTACTTGTTACACCTCTTTCTTACTGAGGGTACCAGAGACTCCCTGACCTTCACCTTGACTCCCCTGAATGGAAAAGTTCCTTCAAACAACTGGCTGTTTTCTAAAGTCTGGGATTAGAGAAGGGAAAAAGGATTAGGAAGAAAGACAAAAGAATGTATTAGAAAGCACCTGGGGGGCAGCTAGGTGGCTCAGTGGATAGAGCACCGGCCTTGGAGTCAGGAGTACCTGAGTTCAAATCTGGCCTCAGACACTTAACACTTACTAGCTGTGTGACCCTGGGCAAGTCACTTAATCCCAATTGCCTCACCAAAAAAAAAAAAAAAATCAATTAAAGAAAGCACCTGGGGGGCAGCTAGGTGTGCAGTGGATAAACCACTAGCCCTGGATTCCTGAGGACCTAAGTTCAAATCCAGCTACAGATACTTGACACTTACTGTGTGACCCTGGGCAAGTCACTTAAGTCAGTGCCCTGAAGGGAAAAAGGAAAAAAGAAAGCACCTGCAGGCTTTCATCCCTAGAGAAAGCACCATGAACCTCTACAGCCTCTGACAAGTACTGAATGAAGCTCTTTAGGGGAATTAAATGGTTGTAGACTGCTATGGATGGTAGGGTCATACTGTAGTCCTACACCTTCAGAAGGAGCTTTCACAGAATAACAGATGTGCAACATGTTATAGTTTATAAAGTGTTTAATATGTTTAATATCTCATTTGATCCTCTCAGCAACCAAAAGCAACAGCTTTATGAGTCCCACTTCACAGATAAGGAGCCTGGGGCAGAGAGTCTAAGTAACTTGCCTTCAGTCATACAGTTAGTTGCTAATTATCAATAGTGGGGGTGGGGAGAGGGAAGAAAGTGAAATAACAGATCTTCCTAATTCAAAGGGCAACGCTAAACATCAAGGGTGGGAGTGGTGATAGAGGGAAGAACTTGAGATAAGAATAGGTCTTCCTAATTCCAATGCCAATGTTACCTAACTTCCTCCTTGAAAGAAGGGTCCATTTGATTTGTCTTCCAGTAGCCAATGCATTGCCTTCTACACAGTTGTCACTATCTCTTTGGTGAATTTAACTGCGGTAGAGCCAAAGCTGTAGGACACCTGCTAAACCTTTCCTTTGTTTTATTCTGTGCTTGGGCACAATATTCTGGCTTCTTTTCTCAAGGAGATGCTGAGATAAGCTGGGGGAGGGAGAGGTGCATCATAGCAGATGTGGTGGAGTGACCCAGGACTGGGAATTTGCAAAGACCTCAGACTACAGAAAAAAGAACTCTTCGCAGAAGGAAGGAGCTGAAGACAACACTTCTCCTAATTATGAAGAGGTGAAACAAAAGTTTCCATTTCAGGACGAGCAAAACATACAATGTCAGAGCAATCTTCTGGTGGAAAACAGCTTGAAAGCCATCTGTGACACCAAATACATTTTACTCTCTTCTTCTGTTTTGAGACTGGGTTTCTTTATTTTCTCCCAGCCAACCAGAGGCCTGACTCCATTGTTGACTGGCACGGAAAGCTTTGGCCTCTTCCATCTCTGACCTGGGCTGGTTTGCCCCTCCTTCTCTCAAGGGTGCACCATTGCTGGGGCAAATGTAGAGTGGACACTCAACAGGCTTCCCCAAAATCACCGCCCCCCCCTCCCCGCCCAAGCAAGGATTGCAGGTGTGATCCAGAACAACCAGGTGCAGTTCATTTTCAAATCAAAAAATTACTTGAAAGCAGTAAAAACAAGAAAGTGATAATCAACCAGTAATAAAATCACTTAGTACCAAGTAGGAAGCTGCTTATTCAGGATGAACCCTAACCACCACAGAAGGAAAAGAGTGAAAGCTACCAAGTTATTTACTGGCTCAATTTACCATGTGGTTGGTTGGTTAAGTGCCCATATCAAAGTAGACAAGAAGCCATGACAACAAGGTTTTGATAGGTCCAAGAAGAATCAGTCTTGCCTTTCCAAATGTAACAATTATTAGCCACTTACCTATATCATGTCCCTTTCATCTGGTTATACACACTCTGTATACCTAAATAGCTATTCCTTGCTACCACATTTGGAATAAGAGGTTAGTCATTATTATAAACAATCAAAAGAAACCAATCTTAACACCTTATATCTGTAATGGGAATAAGTTGGTTTTTTTTTTCCAATTTCCTCATTTACAGAGATCTGGGGCATTAATGAGAATTTTCAGAAGTGAATCTTGAGACAATCAATACATATTTAGTATTATCAAAGTCATCAGAAGTGGGGCTCAAGAAATTAGCATGGGATTTAAAGGAAAAAAAAAAAAAGAACACTTCTGTCCTCCTCTCAATCCCTGTTTTTAAAGGTAGGCCTGGTACAAAAATAGCACTTGAAAACTGTCAAAAGTTCAAGAGAAAAAACAAACAAACAAGCAAACTTAAATCTTAGGATGCAACAGTCCCAGATGTCATGAAATTTTAGGTGAGTCATGCTCATAGTTTCCCAAGCAAATGGAGGTGAGAACCCCACAGAGTTAAGAAGACTGTGAAAGGTACAAACAAGAGGTCAGGATCCTCTTTTCCATTATAGGATGAAGTCATGGGGTAAAGAAATAAAGGAAAACTATGAAAGGTGGTATGTTACAGAACCCTAGAGTTTGGGAGTAAGAAGACTTAGGTCAATCCATACCTACAAGCTATGTGACTTGAGCCAAGGTACAGCTCACAAATGTGGAATTTGGTTCTAGAGGACAGAACTAGAAACAAAAGGGTATAAGTTACAAAAGAAGCTAATTTACACTTGGGGTAAGGAAAAACTCCCTAAAAAAGAGAGGTGGACAGGATATGTCGTTTCAATAGTAAAAAAGCAAATAAAAAAATAAACCCAAAAAATACCCTCCCCTGAAAGTGAGAAAAGGTTTTTTTGGTTTTATTTTTGCGGGGCAATGAGGGTTAAGTGACTTGCCCAGGGTCACACAGCTAGTAAGTGTCAAGTGTCTGAGGCTGGATTTGAACTCAGGGCCTCCTAAATCCAGGGTCGGTACTTTATCTCCACTGTGCTACCTAGCTGCCCCACCGTGAGGAAACTTTTTACAAATGGAGGTAGGTACAATTCTAGGTGTCCAAAAATAGAAGGAACTGCTTCAGGAGGTAGGTAAGTACTCTCATCAAATAAAGACTAAAATAACCATAAAATAACTGGGGATTATGTAGAAGAGATTAATGGTCAGCTATGGACTAGATAGTCTTTGATGTCTCTCCCAACTTTGCTTCTGTGTATTTCCTCATCTATAGCTGGACCAAATGATCATTTACAGGCTTTTGTTGTGTTAAAACTCTTCAACTAGGAAGGCAGGTGATGACAGTTACCGATTCAACAGTACAATTATTAGACTATTGAACAGGATAACAGGTGATGATCTTAACAAAGACACCTGTACTGATGGCATTATATGTACACAAGTGTAGCAATGGCTGTGACCAAATGAACTTAGTAGGTGGATCACTGAACACCATCTTATAACTTAAACACAGCTTTAAATAAGCCCCTTTCTAGGACTAAGGAACTTCAGTGATGCCTCCATTTATGTAATTACATTTTTGCTTAGGAGGTATGGGGTGGAAAACTGGGAGGTGGGGTGGCAGCCCCCTCAGCCAGAACTGTCTAACCTATATGCTACAAAGTCTGCTTTACATGGCAATTTATTGCAGCTGCATGAGTGTGAGTGCTTTGTTGAAATTTAATATCAGCTCTCTTCTACAAGGATAGAGCCAACCAATTCTAGTTCCCTCTTTTCCACTCCCTGATGTAATCCTCAAGGGAAGGCTTTGGCTCCTTCAGTGATGTTTACATAGCTGAAGGAGAAAAGCAATGGAGTATTTTTGAATGGGGTCTTTTTGAAGCTTCAGTTATCCTTCACAAGTGATATTTCAGAGAGTATGGTCATTTGGGTTTAAGTTTTTAGGGAGATTTTCCCCTCCCTGGTTTTGTTTTAAAATAAAAGCTGGAGGCCTTGATACTCATGGATTAAGCTCCAGGAAATTTATGCATACTTTGCTAAACTTGGTACTAGCTGAAAACAATTTCTATAAAAGATACTGATTCAGAACTTAAAAAAAAAATCAAGTAAAGTCATTAAGATCTGGAGATCTTTAGAATACTGGATGTTAAACGCAAACTTGCATTTTCATAGTGGAAAGATAATCCTAGATGAAGAAGATAGGTTAGAGAAGTTAACGTATACAACCTCACAAACTCTTTAGTTGTTAAATATCCCCCAAAAGTTGTAAAACTAAAGATGACAACTTGATTCAGTATGTTACAAGATTAAGAATATTAGCTCAGCATGCTAAAATATGAAATGTCTCAGTAATTACATTGCCATTTTGAAAAGGTTATTTTAAAAGTTAGGCTTGGAACATGGCTTTAAAATGTTTATAACTCAATATAACATTCCAAAAACATTTCACACGAAACCATTCGTGACTTGGGACACTGATAAATAACAAGTACTTTTTGTAAACCAAATGTAAAAGCCCCGAAACTGTTCTACCTCTCTTTCGCGTTCATTCTTAGAAAGCTGCATCTGCTTCAGCATCTGAGATCTCTGCTCCATCATTAATGTTTTTTCATAGGTAAAAGCCGAAATGTCATTTTCAACCTACAAGATCAAGAAATACAAGCGAATACAATGGATAAGTTCTCATTTATGACAATGACATTTTCCATGAAAAATATCCCTGTACAATATTACCCTGTCTCACTCATTTTCCAGAGAAGGGGATTTATTTTTGATTTTTATTGTTTTGCAGGGCAATGGGGGTTAAGTGACTTGCCCAGGGTCACACAGCTAGTAAGTGTCAAGTGTCTGAGGCTGGATTTGAACTCAGGTCCTTCTGAATTCAGGGCCAGTGCTTTATCCACTGTGCCACTTAGCCGCCCCAAGAGAAGGGGATTTAAGTGAATCCTTATACTATGACTGTATAGCATTCTTTCATCCCACACTATAGCTTCCCACTCAACACTGATGGTCCCTCAGAGATGAGTTCTAAAGAATTGATAAGCACCTTAGAGAGGAACCAATACAGGTACATCTAAAGTTTTCTCTACTCTCCTCTAATACAACACCTTGAAGAGGCCAACTGGACTGATACATTAAGCCTAGGTAAACCAATAGTAAGTTGAACCTGCTCTAGGCAAATGGAATTTTGCTGCAGGCTGCCAACATTAAAGAGGTGGGAGGAAGGAGGGGGAGGGAGAGAGACAAAGAAGGAGAGAGAGAGATAAGAGAGACAGAGAGAAGACACAGAGAGATAGAGACAGGAGAGGAAGACATTTCCTTCCAGCCCTATTTCTGACTTTCTGGACTTCACATCCTGGAAATTCTGAAATATTCTGATAAAAAATGGTCACTTTTGTGAGGGTGAACTGAGTGTTCTCCTAACATTTCTGCCCAGAGACAGAAATCCAAGTGATATAAGAAGTCAGACAGCCTGCTCTTGGTGCTGCCTCATAAATTGCAGCTGGAGTTAAAGAAATGGTTATTTCTAGTATCTTCTTACCAAGTGAGAAGATTCCTACAGCCCTGGTACCTTTCAAATTGGCAGGCCTGATGGTTGTTTCTCAAGTGTGTCCAGAAAAATAAAGCTCTCCAATGGAAAGGCAAAGTGTAGCTTACCATTTCAACGACCTCAACCTCAGCACTGATTCGCAGATGGTACAAAAACATCTGAAGATCTTTCTTCATCTGAATGCTGTTGTCATCCATTTGAGCTACTGTGAAGATGCGCATTTTGCACTTTCTCCAAACCTATCCAGAGCAAAGGAAGATGCTTATGGGTTTTGTTTTGTTTTTTCAGTTTTTAAAAAACAAAATAAAACAAAAAAACAATCATACAGATGCATGTGCACAGAAGCATGAACATATACACCACAGGAGAACAACCTCTTTGCTCTCCAATGAAGGGGAGAGGCTATAGTTGCATGGGTCCCATTTTTACAACTTCCTGCAAAAGCAGGAGCCCACTATTAGTGTCCTCCTCCCACACTCAGGAATTCTATTTACTTTGTACATATTTTATATGTAATGATCTAAGCACATGCTTCCTTCCAGCAGAATATAAGCTCTTTGTGGGCAGGATCTGTTTCATATTCTTTTTTCTATCCCCAGTACCTAGCATAATACCCTGTACGGAGCATGCTGAAATGAAACAAACTTCCTTCTCTAAGTAAATCTGCCCAAGACAGACAACTGCAGGACCAAGACCAAAAAGGAGAATAGGATCCACTATAGGACCTTGTGTTGGCGAAGCAGGAACGGCAGCAGCATGAGCATGCCCCCATCGTGGACGATCCACCACACATCTATGTTTCCTTCACTAAAGCGCTCTTGGTTTTGTGGGAACATATCGATATTTTTAGCCACCAACAAAGCTTGATGTGCTGCGGTGGTGTCTCGGATGGTATCTGTGGGAATAAAGAGAAGATTCACTCAGTATATGTAGACATCAGAGAAGAGTTAAAAATCCATGATGTTATACAATATTCCAGGACCTGGAAGGTTCCTTTTAGCAAATAGACATCCAATTGTCCACAAACAGTAAAAGCCCCTCCACTCTGAAGATGGGGAAGGTCAAACCTGCATAGGTAAGGCATCATTCTCCAGGCTGTATCTTTTGGCAGATTTACAAGGGGGAAAAAAAGAAAGAAAAGCCCAAAGGCTTTCAAGAAGCCATTCCCTTTATGAACTAGAAGCCACATCAGAGCCAAGTGAGCTCAGAGGCATTCATTAGCATTCAAATTCTATACGCACTGCCCCCCATTATCTTAAGATTTCAAAGAACACCTTGGTGGTGTACATTCGTGGAAATGAAACAGAAGGAAGAGGCAATAAGCCATACAAACCGACAAAATTCTTCCAGGAGAAGGGATTATCTGATTGTTTCCATGACTCTGGCCAGGCCATAAGTACAGTATTGTGCTTCATGCCACCCAAACCAGCAGACTGAATCAAGTGGGACATTCCATCTCTCAAGCTGGAAGAGACCACTAACTGGCAGAATCCTTTGGTCTTTTCTACTCCCATCAAGGACCGGATGTTCTAATAATAAAATTTAAAAATGGAGTATCACTTGGAATGAAAAGAAAAATAAACTCAGTATCAAAAGCATGGATTCAAACACAGTAATAAGGATGGGTATAACACTGTGGTGATGGCTTTTTTTATTTTGAGTGCCTACCCCCCACCCCTTTTAAAACATTTTTGTGGTGGCCTTTAAGAATAAATGTAGGGCGGCTAGGTGGCGCAATGGATAGAGCACCGGCCCTGGAGTCAGAAGTACCTGAGTTCAAATCCAGCCTCAGACACTTAACACTTACTAGCTGTGTGACCCTGGGCAAGTCACAACCCCCATTGCCCCACAAAAATAAAAAATATAAATATAAAATAAAAAAGAAATTAAAAAAAAAGAAAAAAAAGAAAAATGTATAGGTGGGGCAGCTAGGTAGCACAGTGGATAGAGCACTGGCCCTGGATTGACCCCAATTGCAGGAGGGAGAGGGAGGAGAAAAAGAAGAAAGAAGAAGAAAGAAAGAAGAAGGGAGGAGGGAAGAGGAGGAGGAGGAGGAAGAAGAAGAAGAGGAAGAGGAGGAGGAGGAAGAGGAGGAGGAAGAGGAAGAGGAGGAGGAGGAGGAAGAGGAAGAGGAAGAGGAGGAGGAGGAGGAGGAGGAAGAGGAAGAGGAAGAGGAAGAGGAAGAGGAAGAGGAAGAGGAAGAGGAAGAGGAAGAGGAAGAGGAAGAGGAAGAGGAAGAGGAAGAGGAAGAAGAAGAAGAAGAAGAAGAAGAAGAAGAAGAAGAAGAAGAAGAAGAAGAAGAAGAAGAAGAAGAAGAAGAAGAAGAAATGTACAGGGGACAGCTAGGTGGCGCAGTGGATAAAGCACCGGCCCTGGATTCAGGAGGCCCTGAATTCAAATCCGACCTCAGACACTTGACACTTATTAGCTGTGTGACCCTGGGCAAGTCACTTAACTCCCACTGCCCCCCACACAAAAAAAACAAAAACAAAAAAATAAATAAAAAGAATTCAAAGAAACTTGGGAAGATCTTTATGGAAAACATGCAATTCCAACAACAACAACAACAACAAAAAACACTGAAAGTTAATGATATGTCAATAAACAATCTTGGTCCCAAAGAAGAGGTGAAAAAAGCACCCCTAATCCTAATGCAGATGTCCGGAACTAGAGGGTAGAATGCCAAATATACTATCAAATTGTTTGTTGTGTTGTTTCACTTTGCACAGCTACCAATTGCCCTCCTTTGAAAATGGTATGGCTATCAGGTAGGGCTCACTGGGTAAGGGGAGTGAAGAATGGATATATTTGGGCAGGTGATGCAGAAAAAACAAATGACCTTTTTATTTAAAAAGTCATAATGTTTCACGTCCAGAAATCCTTTCTGAAATATTTGTGAGGTATTTTATGAGGTTCAAAAATAAAAGACCAGACAAATGTACATGGCACACCAGACAAAACAACCTTGATGTTGTTTCTTTTTATTGTTCTCACATGCAGCAGTGTTCTGGGGCACAGGGACAGCATTTGGCCTTTCAAAGATAAGTACAAATTTTATTAAATTTTAGCTCAAAAGCTACACTTGGTTTTTAGAAATCCATACCGTTTTGCATATTTTAGTAAGAGTTTTTCACTTTCTAACAGTCATGCAGAAGAACTTGTATTAAATGAGATCTACTGGCTGCAGGGTTTTCAAGATAGGGAAATGAACAGGTAACTGTTTCTTTTGGAGTTAGATTATTGTTGTGCATTCAAAATGAGTATCTAAACAAAGGGAGGAATCCTCTGAAGTATGATTTATAAGCTGACTGTGATTAATTTGGAAGATATCACCTCTTACTTCTGAGAATCAAAACTGGAACATGTGGAAATAGCATGCATGTGAGGTTAGATTAAGGAAACCATCAGTGTTAAATCCTATCTGGAAATGAAATATCATTCTGAATGTTTACCTCTTTCAGTTACAACTGGGAGAAAGAAAAAATGGACAACTTTCCCTACAGTGAAGTTAGTTTTTAAAGACAATCTAGAATATTTCTTTTCCCTAGGCTTGTTTTTAACATCACCTTTATTTCTCCACTTCTTCCCCCTCAAAGAGAGCTATTCCTTATAATAAAAAATGAAGGGGGAGGGGGAGTGGGGGGAAGAGTTCAGCAAAACTAAACACCACAAACAAATCAACAACTGTCCAGTCTCCCTTCTCTGCAAATAAAGGAGGGAGTGCATTCTGTTGATAATGTTAACTAGTGTTATTTAAGGATGTTTGAAGGGCAACTTCCATTTACAAAGCTCATCACAGCCCAGTCCCACAAACAGCTGTTCACATTTCCTCTTGCCACCTTGCCTCCCACTTATTTCAAATAAATACTCAGAAGCCCAAGAGATGAAGCCACTGCTCCAAGAAGGCTCTCCTTTAAGAATCCTTGTTCCCTCCACACTACATAAAATAATGTTTCTAGTTATATTAGTTATATTAGCGAAAGCTGCATCTCCTATAAAGAACCTATGCTGATGCCACATGTCTATTATAAAAGCGTTTCTTTGAACAGTGCTATGTAACATGATAGTACAAGGATCCCAACAGGTTCAGCTACAGTGTCCTAGACAGCACCACTGGGGGCTTTTTGTCCCATGCTGCTTTATTCTTTTCTTTTTTTTTTTTCTTTAAAAAAACAACAGCAACAACAAGGTCTGTTGCCAATTCCCTAGTCTCATTCTATTACAAGCATTCCCTACTTCCTTGCAATTAAACCCCTCCATACCCTACATCACAGTGTATATTTACAAAAAAAACAGTTTGAGAAGGGATTTGCTCCAAATTGAACTGAGACAGTAGAAATATGGAACATTGAGGGTTTGAATTCTGAATATGTCGGTTTGAATATTAGTTGCATCACTTAATGAGGGTAGGGCTACATGAAATCCAAGGCCCCTTTCAACTTCTAAACCTATGCTCTTATGTAATTTTATTCATTGAGGGCCTAAAACCTACCACACCTGGGAAGGTTCAGGAGGGTCACAGAGATACAACGAAATATAAGATTTGTTCTCACAGTTCTTTCTCATCTAGTAGACTAGTTGATGAGATGGAGAACACAGCGAAATTTAATTTAAAAATAGGTTTAAAACAACATATTATCACTTGTTAGAACATGGTTAATTGCTGAATGAGATGAGTGCTATTAAATGGCCAGAGCAGGGAGAGGTCACTGCCCAGAAATGTTTGTAACATTTCATAGAAAAAGTGATTTCTACTAAGCTTTGAAAGACAACTAGGGTTTAAGCATTCAGAAAGGCTAGTAGAGAGAGGGCAATCCAGAGAGGTGGTAAAAGCAGAGAGAAGGGAAAGCACCAAATAAATTTAGGGCAGGGGTTCCTGAATCTCTTGCGTTATGGACTCGTTTGTCACTCTAGCCAACCCATGGACCTCTTCACAGCAAGATGATGTTTTTAAGTATATAAAATAAAATATATAGGATTACAAAAGAAACCAATTACAATGAAATACATTTTCAAAATAATATAAACATTACATATATATATGTATATATATAAAATTACACACACACACACACACACAATATAAAATAAACAGCAAAAGCAAAATAACAAAATATAAGTTCACTGATCCTGGGTTAAGCCCCCTTCTACACGGGAAAAGCAAGCAGTCTAGTCTAGCTAGTGCAGAAGGTCCAAGAAAGTGGAAAAGAGATAGTAGCCTTACTATGGAAGGCCTTCATTCATGGTACCCTAGAAGGGTACCATGGTACAGACCCCAATCCATTCTTATTCCTTATCTTGCACAGTCTCAGCATATTCCTATAGTCAATATCTATCAATACAAAAGATATTCTCTTCTCCCCTATTTCTCTAGCTATTCTTATACTACTAGAAAATCTCCGATTTGGTGTACCTATCTCTCCTTTATCCTGGATCTCTTCATTGGGAACTCCTTCCACTTTCTTGATATAATGGAAACTTGGCTCCCCAAAGGAAACATTATTCCCCTGGTTACATAGATGCGCCATTGAAAACTCTTTTCTTCTCCTCCTTCCACCCCAACACTGAACCAATGGGAGGAACATGTGTGTTCTTCACTCCTCCATGCTTTTTCCAGACAATCCCCTGGCCACAACCAAGCAGCCCCTCCAATCCCACATTCCCACGTTTTTCAACAAGTAGGTCCCTGACAGTCTTTTTCTGCCTTCCTATTGGGGACCAAGGTGTGCAAGTTAATGTTCTCTCAAATGCAGTGGCTTTCCAGTTCAACCAGCTCTTAAATTCCCCAGAGCTCCAATTTTCATTTCACTTCAGTCACATAGGGATGGCAAACCTTTACAAGGAGAGACAGTTGTGGCAGAACACACTGTTCATGCCTGTCTTCAATAGCTGAAAATCACTTACCTGAAACTCCTTCAGAAGGATAACCTAAGTTTGAAGTTATAGGAATTAACTTGTAAAGTGTTGCCTAGCAGGTGCTTAGCATACATATGCTAATATGCTTATCCTATAAACAATGATGTGTTTATCAAGATGACATATCTTTCCTCCCTCAAATTATGCTTTTTTTCCCCTTAGACAATCAGTTTTCCTGTATCAGCCCCAATGAGGGATTTAAGGGGTGGGGTGAAAAGGCTGTAGATTCACTTTGCAATGCCTTAAAAAAGAATCAAGTTTTGAGTAAAAGAAAATCGCCAAAGGAGACAGTTTGCCTATTGTCTTCCAACTTTCACAGCCAGAATGTGATGAGAATGCAAAACTCCCTGTACAAACAAGGGATTTTTATGAGTCACAGAAATAAAATGTCATTGTACATTGTACAACTGGCTAGAAAAATTTGACTCAAAAAATTCCTGAGGGTATGAACCTGTCTGACTACAAAATTAGGCTTAATCTATAAGGAAGGAATGACCCCTTTAAAAAAAGCCTTAAGGAAACATTCTTATTCTCTCATCTTCATAGCCATAGAAGGATGAGAATATGGCAGAAGTAATAGTATCGTTACCATTATAACTGATATTTATATAATCATATATGTTATAGTTAACAATTATATAATCTTATTTAGTTATTTTAGTCCTCTCCAACTCTTCATAACCCCATTTTGGGTTTTCTTAGCAATGATATAGTGGTTTTCCATTTCCTTCTCCAACTCATTTTCCAGATGAGGAAACTGAAGAAAACAGCTAAGTGACTTGCCCAGGGTCACACTGCTAGGAAGTGGCTGAGGTCAAATTTTAACCCAGATCTTCGTGATTCCAGGCCCAGCACTCAATATTTATATAGCTCTTACTATGTGCTAAGCCCTTTACATTTTCTCTTCTGATTCTCACAAGCCTGGGAAGGAGCTATTATTACCCCCCAAGGAAACTGAAGCAAATAAAGGGCTTAAGTGACTTGCCCAGGGTCACACACAGATAGTGAGTATCTGAGGCTTGATTTGAACTCAGGCGTTCCTGAATCCAGGCCTAGTGCTTTACCCACTGTGCCACCTACCTGTCCCTTATTGTAACTTATATTAAAGTAAACTTTAACGAGAAAATGGGTAGAGACTTGTTACCAGGATTCAGCACTTCCTTTACCTGGCATTTTCCACTAAATCTTTAGAACCAAACAGAGCTTTAGCCAACACTTATATATTCACCTTTAATTGTGTATATGTTTACTCGTGTTTTACATTTTATATTGTTTTAAATTTCAGGCTGCCTTTTTTTTTTTTGCGGGGCAATGGGGGTTAAGTGACTTGCCGAGGGTCACATAGCTAGTAAGTGTCAAGTGTCTGAGGCCGGATTTGAACTCAGGTACTACTGAATCCAGGGCCGGTGCTTTATCCACTGTGCCACCTAGCCGCCCCCATCAGGCTGCCTTCTATGTAGCCAGGCTCCCAAGGAGACACCCCATTCTATGAATTCGGTCAAGATGAATGCAAACTCAAGACATGTTAGCACAAACTGACCATGAGGTTAATGGCCACCAACCAAGTAATTACTGCATTCCTAAGCTACATAGAATCCAAAGAATCTAGGCATTCTCTGATCCTCACCATTACTGTGGCGAATCAATGGATAGATGTCCCAAGCTTGAATGAATGGAAGTTCTCACCGTCTTATCAAAATTATTTTGGCTCCATAAGCTATAGTATATTACCTTTAACCCATACCTCTTCCTCTGCAATGTGGTGCTCGCATTCTAGCTTCTACCTACCGAGATTTAGCTAGTCCAGCTTGTATCTCTAAAAATTTCCAAGTGGTTGTTTCAGAAATTCCTTAGGACTGTAAATACCACTACAGAAGCAAAAAGATTTGGGGCACGCGAGGCATGTAGCTTTCTGCTACAAAGATTCTTAAGGACTGGAGACAGGGCCTCTGATAGAGACTATCTTTATGAAGAATACATTATATGCAGAGCTCATTGGAGAGAGCTGCAGAAGAGAGCTATTGAATAAGTCTAAGATTTAGTAAATCAATTAACTTTCACATCTTTAACTGTCCCGATTATGGAGGTTTTTCATATTAAAAAAAAATCAGGAGTTTGGAATCAAATAAACACAACTGAGTAGTCAGTGATAGGCCCAATTCTCCAGAAATCTGAAGCGAGACTGACACAGTCTAACAGAGGTTCCTGGATACAGATTAGAAGACACCAAGTATTGCCAACTTCTAACTTCAACTCCATTCAAAGTTAAGCGTGAATGGAAAAAATTACTCCTCCTTCCCCTTTACATAGTCAATTGCTCTTAAAGGGCTTCATGTATATTATCTTATATGAATGAACCCCATAATAAATTTGGTGTTGAAAACTGAATCACAGTTGACTGCCACAAAAACTGAGTTAAGTAATTCACTTGCCCATATGCCCTGCAAGTAGTCTATGTTAGGGGCCGGACAGGAGCCCAGGTCTTCTTGAATCCAAATCTAGTGCTCTATTCATTGTGCCGTATTGCCTAAGAGACATCCGAGGTTTCTCAACCCAGTCAGCTGAAATTACAGCCCCGATGTCCTAAATATTAGAACACACTGTAATGGGAGACATTTCTATTTTGGAGAAGAAATGTTTCTAAGGTGCTACAATATGATCATTAAAAGAAAACAAGATGATGTTGATGTTATTTCTGGTTTTGGACGTGAAAAATCACTGGTAAATTTTATGTGAACTGATAAAGATGCATGCTAGAGTAAATTAAAAATTAAAATGTTGGAAAATAAAATCTTAATTCAAATGCTATTGCACTTCTGAAATGACATATTGAATTTTCTGACTATTAAACTGTTGGCTTGTACCATTTGTTCCTATTTGGCCCTAGATAACCAGGAAAAATGTCTTGAAATGGGTGAGAAGGGAGGGAGGATGGGTGTATACCTCTTCAGCTCTCTGGGCTTCTTGGTGTTTATCCAAGTATGTTCCCTCCAGGACAGAGCCCACAATTGTTAACCCTTTACCAGCCTTCAACTGGGTCGTGAATGAGAGTAACCTTGGATGCTTTACACACTGTTCTGAATCCAAATTCAGCATCACCAGAACTTGAGGTCTGTAATATAAGATATAATTAATGAGAAAAAGGAAAACTAAGTGACAGTAGATTGACAGAAAAAAAGATAGGATTTGCTTGAATAACTGATCTAAATGGACCAGTAGTTCAAGACTGCAGTTTGTTGGCTTGGAGCACCCTCTGCTGGACAAATAGCCTATGCCATGTCCAAATTATATTCTAGATTACTTAGCACTGATTACAAATTTAATTCTTGGGCAGTACAAATAAGAACTCATTTTCCCCCAACCTACCCTTTTGTGGATGTGGGAGATACACAGGGGTTACACACTGTACATGTTATTGGCCGTTTTTATTGCTGATTTTCTTTCCTTCTCTAAAAATTTTGCTGTTCAGTTGTATTTAACTCTTCCTGACCCCATTTGGGTTTTTCTTGGCAGAGATACTAGAGTGGTCTGCCATTTCCTTCTCCAGCTCATTTGACAAATGAGGAAACTAAGGCAAACAAGATTACGTGACTTGCCCAGGGTTCACATAGCTAGGAAGTAACTGAGGCCAGGTTTGAACTCAAGATAAGTCTTTCTAACTCCAGACTCAGCACTCTAGACATTGAGCCACCCAGTTGCTCTCTCTAAAAAATACTTTTTGTCCTATGGGATGGTCCTCTGGGATACTTGGGATAACTATGGTGATATATGAAATTGACAAACTTTTAAAATTTTGCCTCTAGTCAGTAATACAAATGCTTGCTTGAGATAAAAGGAGGTTCCTCAGCAAATAGCTTTCCTTCTGATTTGTTGTGATTAAGCTTTTGTTTAAGTTTTGCTCTTTTGTCTCCCTGATCACAAGATGATCAAGTTGAGGAGACAGTTAGGTGCATGTCCAAGGACAAGACAACCAAGATGTCAGGTTCATCATCTGTAACATCGTGGAAACTATGGCAGGCAGAGACATCTGAGGCCAATGTTTTTTACTGATATGTGCTGCCCAATTGAAGGTGAAGCTCCATTGCTGTTTGTGCTGCATTATTATTATTCCTAGCAAGGGGATGAGGCATGAAAAGTTTGGATATCCCTACCCCTCTTCAGGTCAGCTTTCAGATCTCTGTCTGACTATTAGGACCCCCTTAAGCACTCAAAAAATAATAATTGTAGCTAATGTTTGGGGGGAGGGGGGCGCGACAATTGGGATTAAGTGACTTGCCCAGGGTCACACAGCTAGTAAGTTGTCAAGTGTCTGAGGACTGATTTGAACTCAGGTCCTCCTGACTCCAGGGTCGATGCTCTATCCACTGCGCCACCTAGCTACCCCGAGTAGCTAATAATAATACCTGACATTTGTATAGTGCTTGCTACATGCCAATCAAATGAGTTATTATCTCATTTGATCCTCACAACAAAGCCTGGCATATAGGTACTCTTATTTAATCACCATTTTATAGGTGATGAAACTAAGGCAAACAGAAGTTAAGCAACTTGCCAAAGATCACTCAGCTAATAAGTGTCTGAGGCTGGCTTTGACTTCTGACTCCAAGCCAAGTGCTCCAAAAACAGCATATTTTGATGCCCTACTGTTGAACCAAAAACAACCTGACACTACACTTAAGCCCATCTTTTAAACTTAGAGACTTTAAGCAAAAAAAGCAGGAGAAAACTCAATGAATATGCACCAAGCCAATACCAGAGAAAGGAACTATGAAAATAGCAGCTGATTCCCCTCAAGTTCACAAGAGACAAAATATGAAAAAGTAGCCAGCAGTAAAACGAATGGCCTCAAATGTCTACACAAAAATGGTCAAAGATTAGGCAACAAGAACTGGAAGTAACTAACACATGGAGGCCAATGTGTTCTTACAGGTATCGCTGAGACGCGGTGGGATGAAACCCATGGGATCTCATTCAAAAGAAACAGTACTAAAAGCAAGATAGCAGTAATATTAAGAAAGTATATTCATGGGGCAGCTAGGTGGCTAGCTGTTCCTAGTTTGTGCTAGGGACTATGCTAAGAGCATAAGGATAGGGGGAAAAAAAATCAATAAAAGAGTCCCCGTTTTCAAGGTGCTCTATCTAAAGGGAGAGGCACATCATGTACAAACACTAGACATAAACAGGAATACCTGGGAGAAGTCTCAGTGGGAAAGAACTAAGATAAAGGAGGACTGGGAAAGACTTTTTGAATAAAGGGAACAGAGAGGATGGGAAAGAGTTGCAGGCATAAGGGACAGTAAAGGGAAAGGCCTGGGGTCAGAAGATGGAATTTCTCGTGTAGAGAACAGCAAAAAGGCCAATGACACTGGATGACAAAGTAGAGGTGTGAGACTGGAAAGGTAGCAAGGGACCAGTTTATGAAAGGCTTTAAAAGCCAAAAGATTTTTACATTTGAAGCTAGAGATAATGGGGAGCCAATGGAGTTTCCTGAATAGATTTCAAGGATAAGATGGTCAGACCTGCTTTAGGAAGATGAATCTGAAAGCTGAGAGCAGAGGATGGACTGGATGGAGTACAGAGAAACCTAAGGCAGGAAGACCAACCAGAAGGCAAGAGTCCAAGTATGGGGTGTCAATGGCCTATACCAAAATGGAGGCGAGGTCTGAGGAGATCAGGGGGCGATTGCTAGAGTCCTAGGTGTTAAGAGTCTAAGGAGGGCTTTGAAAAACCAAAGAATATCCAACCAGGATAAAAGGCCTCAAATGTAGTCTCATGAAGTTCAATGAATTGGGGATATTTGGCCTATAGAAGAGAAGACTGAGGGGGAGGGAGGAGGCTGAAGAGACATATGAGACAGTGTTTGAAGAGCTGTCATAGGGTAGAGGGGTGACTCTTCTTCTGCCCGTGGTAGATAGAATGACAAGCAAGGGGCAGAAGTTGCAAAGAAGTTGCTGAGGTTTAATATAAGGGAAAGTATCTTAACAATTAAACTGTCCATCCATATGTGATCTCCCCCATAAGAACGTAGCTCCTTTACAGCAAGGACCATGATTTTGTTCTTGAAAGCACTGAAAAGCTTGTTGACTGACTGAATGACCATGGAATGTGTTGCCTTAGGAGGAACAGAGTTCCCTTTTATTGGAAGTCTTAAATCAGGGGCTAGATGACCACTTGTCAGAGAGGTGGGGATTCTTTTCTGGTATAGGTTGGTCCATTCCAGGTGGCCAATTTTTAAATTTAAAAAAATTTTTTATTTATTTTTTATTTTTTGGAGGCAACTGGGGTTAAGTTACTTGCCCAGCTGTTGTGTCTGATGCCAAATTTGAACTCGGGTCCTCCTGACTCCAGCGCCGGTGCTCTATCCATTGCACTTCCTATACCCAAAATGTCAGAGAGCAATACTATCTATATTCTAAATGGGTTGTAATTCTCCAAATATGGTGACAATTTTTTGACATAAGCCATCCCTGAACCTCAAAAACATTCCCCTTCAAATCTCACCAAAAATTTTATGACTCATTGGTGTACTTTAGTTTATATGAGGGTATCTCATCATCTCCTTTTCCCCCCTCCCAAACTTTGCATCTTCCCCAGCACCTGGTGCAGTATTCTGCATACAATGGGTGCTTAATAAAGATTTCTTTTCAGACATGTCCTATTTAGAAACCCCATTTCATTAAAATAGGAATTTTATTAATTCACTTAGCAACCAGATTTTTATGACAATTCAGTGCCATATTTTAATATTAATCATTTTAAATAAATAATATTTAAGATTACTCTTATGCATGCTCAAATTTCAGCCTACTGAATAAGACACTGACTTAGCTTCAGATGGAAACCACAACATGGGATCAACAAGGAGGGGATTAATACTCTTAGCACAAAAGGATCACTCAAAACTTACCTCCAGTTTTTAGTGTGGGGTGGGCCATGTTCTACACGAAGTAATGCAAAACGAGCAGCATTCAGAGATAAACCTCTTATCCCATCGCCCCATTCTTTCTCAGCTCTTTAAAAGGAAAAGAAAACCTCACTTTAAACCAGTTGAAAATCAATGTATGGATCAGATGTGCTGACTTTTCCCCCCTCTCTTAAAAAAAATACTAAGTCATATGGAATGGCTTGGGGGGCAAAAAGGGGGCATGGTAGGTTTACATGAGATTACATGATTATTATGATTATGAGATTACATTAAAACTTAATAACTTGAGCCAGGAATCTTAATCAATGTGCTAGCTTAAGAGTATATATTACCCCTTGTAATGGATGGAGTATGTTTCAAAGACATAAATAAAAACTTCATTGCCAAAGGTATACCTATGTTCTAAGACACTATGAGGAGCAGGTGTATGCATGTGATCACATAAAATCATTGCATAATAATTAAAATAATGCCAAATGTCTATATGGCAGCAATAGGAAAAGGGAAATAAGGCTATACAGATACACACACACACACACACATAATTATACACATAAAGAAAAAAATAGGTAAAGAGAATTTGGGGTGAGAGAAGACATTATGGAAGGCTGAAAATTACAAAAGGATGGAATGCATTCCAGGCATAGTGGATAGCCTATACAGAGATGTGGAAACAGGAAATAGGTGACTATACATATATATATGTATATATTATAAACAGGTTTTGTTTTGTTTTTTAAAAGAGCTTGTCCTGACCATAGAATGTGGAAAGCTATATTGCCAATGGGTTGTGAAGGGCTGTAAATGCCAAACAGATAAGATGACTTCTGATTTCCCAGTAGAAGCTTAGTTAGAACACTTGCATGGGGCGGACACAATTTTCCATCAAACAAAATAATGAAAAATAAAAACCACTCAGGAACGATTTTCATCTTTTGTTTTTGAACAAATGTAGCTGTAGATACTTAGACACCAGAGCTGTCTTTTTTAGACTGATAAAAATAAAGAAGCAAAAAAAACCGAGCATGGCCAACGTCGCTCCAAAGGATCACAAAAAATTTTCCTTCCATATATTCCATATATGGTACTATAATGACATCCTAATACAGTACATACACTATAGCCAAATTTTTAAAGTTTGAACATGGAATAGAAAATGTAAAGGTTATCATATGAACACAGCAGGTTACTAAGGAACTGAAGCGCTAATATACATATCAGAGAGGTACCATATCAAAACACAAAAATTTGAGCCTCATTTCTCCCCATTTTTGCACAGCTCTTGGCTATTTTTTGTTTGTTTTTGTCTTATATACCCCAGGAGAATATATAAATAAACACTTTAAAATAAGCTTTTATTGCATTTTAAAATGTAATAACCATTCTCAGCTCAGGGGCCAAAATGTACCCCAAAAAGGCAGTGAGCTGGATTGCCCTTGGGAATGAATTTGCCATCTCCAGATTTAATCCATGGAAAGAGTCAGACAGCTCAGAAGATATAAAGGGAGGTGGGAAAGGTAGGGAATTCTTAGTTTCAATACAGGCATTTATGTACACACACACACACACACACACACACACACACACACACACACACACGCACGCGCATAAGACCTGCAGTTTAGATACATGTTCATTTAAATTCCCCATATTTTCTGAGCACCTCCCCCCTCTTTTTCTATAACATCGAAGTTCATTAATACATGGTAAACAAGAACCCTAGAAATAAAAACTTATAACAACAACAACAACAAAAAAAAGACAGAAAGAAAAACTTATTGTAGAAAAACAGAGCCACTCACCCTCTGTACTCAATGTACTTATAGATACAGCCTGCAATAAGCATGGCAAACAGAGCATAGTACCAAGAGCAAATGAACATCAAGGCAAGACACAAGCTCATTCCAAGAAAAGAAAGAGTCCTATGGAGGAAAAAAAATTATTTAATAATTCTAAAACTGGACCATTTTCTCTCATGTACTTCACTATATAGATAAAATCCACTAAGAATAAGCTATGGAAAATAACGGACCCATAGAATTGTGCTCCAATATGAAAGGTAAAAAAAGGTCAAAGCTGGTTAAAGGTAGAAAGCTATTTTACCTGGGATATATGTGAATTAGAAATAGTGAGTTCAGGGAAGCTAGGTGATGCAGTGGATAGAACACGGGCCCTGGATTCAGGAAGACCTGAGTTCAAATCCAGCCTCAGACACTTAACACTTACTACCTGTGTGACCCTGGGCAAGTCACTTAACCCCAAGTGCCACACACACACACACACACACACAGTGAATTAGTAGCCCTCCCTTGAGCTAATGACAAAAATTACAAAAATATACAATGTCTGTTTTCAAAGATCTGGATGATCTTTGATTTTAGTATATCTATGATATAAAGAGACAATGACAAGACGTCGGCATGAATTCCCATAAGGAAACTAAAGGATTAATAATAATGTTGCTTTGTTGAGGTTCTAAGTCTGCAAATACATGACTAGCTGAGAGACACTTGACGTGTGATAGGTAGCGTGGCATTATGAATAGAGAGCGGATTTTGGAGTCAAGAAGACTCAGATTCAATTTCAGCCTTTGATTCATTCCAGCCTGACCCTGGACAATTTAAGTAACCTCTTTCATAGCTCTGGGCAACCCTGGAAATTGCAGGAAAAGGTGCCATTCTGCATTAGCATTTTCAACAGGAGCTTCCTTGCACCAATAAAAATCAGTGAATTTATTAAAAAGAACCAATAGCAAGAGGTATCTAACATACAATCTCAGAGTTGTTAAGACCTAATGAACAGAAGATACCTTTACCCACCAAACACTCCACTAACAACTGAAAATGTTCTGTGAACCTAGAATATGATCTGAAGAAATAATCGTAAAAAAGCATTAGCTTACCAATGATAGAACTTGAAACGAGGACGCCAGTTTGGGGTGCGCAGAAGAGTCTGTACAGCACAAGCCAAATTCACAAACATGTAGCACATGAGGAAAAACCTGAAGAGCGGATTATAAAAGATACACACCATGTTGTAAAAATGTCTTGGGTGGTTGCAGAGTTAACCATAAAAATAAATTTGATTAAAAACAAAACAAAAATTTGTTTTTATAAGTGTATTTTCTAACATGGTCTTGTGTGTGTATGTGTGTGTGTGTGTGTGTGTGTGTGTGTGTGTGTGTGTAAGTAAATGTATGCATATGTTTGTAGCCTTCTCTTGTGCTGGGGAGGAGGGGTGGATGGAGGGGATAAAAGGGAGAAAAATAAAAAGTACACAGCAGAAAACAAAAGAAAACCTAGAAGCATAGAAAAGTAGGGTTGCTTTGAAAAGATTACATAGGTTTTTGTGAAATGGAAATTTATTAGTTTTATATTAAATCCTTTCATGTTCTGCTATGGACATGGAAATTTTTCTTTTCTTCTTTTGTATTTATGTCAAAAATGAATAATTTTTTAAAACCTGTATTATTAAAGTATTCTAAAAAGGTCTTAATGACATTAATGAAAACTTAGCTGTATGAATTCTGATCCTTCACCCTGTTCTCAAATCCACTGTTATTTATGTGGACAATAAATGCTAAAATTTCCATTCCTAACAAATAGGAGGCATGGAAAAGTTTACTGAAAACCAAAAAAGCCTAGGAACCTTACATGTAACTCATGCAATCTCCCAGCATTCACTACCAAATCTCTTTTGGCATATTCTTCCTCTTTAGCACTTGCTTGGCTCACTTTGCTTTGGTGAGCAAGATAGCTAGGTTAGGGATTGGTATAGATCATGATGGAAAATTTCAGAAAGACTCACATGTCAATTGACTGCAGTGATGAGAAAGGGGCTGAGACTAGACCAGAGATTAGATTAAGT
This sequence comes from Dromiciops gliroides, assembly GCF_019393635.1. Classification (NCBI taxonomy): domain Eukaryota; kingdom Metazoa; phylum Chordata; class Mammalia; order Microbiotheria; family Microbiotheriidae; genus Dromiciops; species Dromiciops gliroides. Next base: position 338,319,467 of record NC_057861.1, read on the forward strand.
GAAAGTAGCCATGGATCTGACTGAGTCTTTAGGAGTCAAAGATAAGTCTGTAGGACCAGATGACTTGGGTTACCATGAATGGACTCAGGAATTTTATTTTCTGCTGAGAACATGCAATCTTTACATTGGATAGGCTGTCACCTCTACTAGAACAAGCCCAAAACCAAACTCCTGTTCACCTCCAAAGAGAACCTTCTTTCCAGGTTCAACATTTCCATTCATGGTAACCCAAGTCATCTGGTCCTACAGACTTATCTTTGACTCCTAAAGACTCAGTCAGATCCATGGCTACTTTCACTTAATTAATCTAATCTCTGGTCTAGTCTCAGCCCCTTTATCATCACTGCAGTCAATTGACATGTGAGTCTTTCTGAAATTTTCCATCATGATCTATACCAATCCCTAACCTAGCTATCTTGCTCACCAAAGCAAAGACTCTGTCTTATCCATTCAGGTTGCTCTTAATTGTCCCCATTCTACTTCTTGCCTCCTAAGTCTTACTTCATGAACCCAATTCAACAGCTATTCTTCAAGGGGCAACAGTTGGGGAAAGCTTCATCTAGATAGCTGTAAGGGGCTAAAATTCTAGCTAATCTAAAATATCTATTGAGTGATTGCCAATAAATTATAAGCTTTAGCAAGAGTTAGACTTTTAAGCATTTATTAAGGAGAATAAGAATTTGGTGGAGAGAGAAAGGCCTAGATTCATCTATCTATTAAAGGGAGAGTGCATTTCTAGCTCCACTCTCCACCAGAGTCCTGAGGAAAGAGTGTGATAGAGCCAGCCTCACTCCTTCTTCCTCATGCAAGCCAACATCACTTCCTGACACCAAAGAAAAGCCACATGGCTTGCCCTCAGGCGCCTTCTCCTAATGGCTGAGCTTTCCTACAGTAGCTGATGGTGTCATTCCAATCGTTACATAACCCCAGGACCACCCCCTCTTCCTGAACCTTCCTATGGCCATGGTCCACACCACATATTGCCACCGCCTGTGGCACAGCAGAAAGAGTAGACAATGTTATGGTAGAGTACCCAGGTCAAACAGCAACTGGTTCAAGCCAAAAATAATTCTGCAACATATCCAGCTGGTGGCATTAGTCAGCCACTTTTGGAAGTACTGTTCTGGACCTGTTTCCTCATCTGTAAAACTGCGGTGGGGTGTGACTAGATCACCTCTAAATCCCCTTCCAGCCTACTGATAAAATCCTAAGATGATGTTATTATGTATTTTAAGTGTTATTGCACTTTAGTACTTTAGGACTTTTGCCCCATTCTACATTACATGTTTCCAATTAGTCTGTAAGCTCTGTGGCCTAAGAGGGCATCTTTATATCCTTACAACATTCCAAGTGTTCATATGGACTATTTGTGCCCAACCTATAAGCTCTGAGCTTCTGAGCACATACTGGTCAGGTCAACCACTAGGACACACCACCTTGACCCCAACATAGTGATGCCATTTTGGTCCTCTTCAAAAACAGAGGACAGCAATGACCCTCACAATAACTAGCACTGTGCTAAGGGCACTTAATAAAAAATATAATGACGTGCCCATAAGAAATTTTCAATTAGGGGCAGCTAGGTGGCACACTGGATAGAGCACCAGCCCTGGGTTCAAGAGGACCTGAGTTCAAATCTAGCCTCAGACACTTAACGCTTACTAGCTGTGTGACCCCGGGCAAGTCACGTAACCCCAATTGCCTCACCAAAAAAAAAAAAAAAAAAGGAAATTCTCAATTGTAGTGTTATGGTGCTAGGTTTTTGCAAAATTGGAGTATCTATTACTAAAGAAGAAAAAGAATTTGGGAGTGGAAGAATGAAGGAGTAGTACTTTAAAAAGTCAAATGAACGAAATTTATTTTAAAAACATGTATCATATTTCCATCCTGACAAGTAAGTATACTTACATTGAAAGAATTGGTGCTACACTGTCCAAGGAAGCAATTAGGATTCCTATTTCACAGATGAGAGCAGTGAGGAGTAAGGCCCATGTGGGCTCCCCATTTGCTTTTCCGTGACCAAATACCTAATTCAAATAAAGAGCATAAATGTAGTTATTTTTAGTCCATTTAGCTGTAGAGTTAAGGACCACACTCCAATAAATAAGAGTTTTGTTTTTCTTTTAAATTTACATTTCGGGCTGAAACATAAAAGCAGGCTCACCTCTCTCTCTGTGCATTTCCCCCTCATACATAACAAAACTTAAGAAAAACAAATACTAAATGTCCCCAAAATGTCAACATAACCACAAGACGGAACCAACTCGACAAGGAGCCAAATGTTAGGAGCTAAACTGTTTAGCTGCTTCTGAGAAGAACTATCCAATAAAAATAAGAAAAAGCTATCATCAAGAACTCTTGCATTTGTCTTCCGAGATGGATGACCCTGGAGGGAACAGAACTAGCAGTCCTAAAACTTATTTTAGTTGGAACGATTATCAATGTGTATTCTCTTGCCTGCAGATTAATGTAATGACCTCAAATCTGCAAAGCAAAAAGAGAACAAGGGTCAGGAACTGGCCACTGAGGCCCCCAAAACATATCAGCTGGGCATAAACATTCCTCATGGTCAAACAGCAACTGGTTCAAGCCAAAAATAATTCTGCAACATATCCAGCTGGTGGCATCAGTCAGCCACTTTTGGAAGGACTTTTTTATTGGTTAATCTCCTCCTCCTGAAATATACTCCTCTACACCGTTCCTTCAGTGCCTTATTAGTGCAGTATGGTGACCCGGTGTTCCTGAAGCCATGCCAACAGAACGTGAAGTGCTAGCTCTGAAGCACTGGGGTTAGTGCTAATAATGACTACTGGACAATCTATTGTCCAGATAAGTTTAGAAAGTGTTGACACCATAAGGCCAAGCACCACAACGTGACAATTTGGGGGTGTCCAAAAAATCATTTAGAGGGGCAGCTAGTTGGTGTAGGACCGTAGGCAGGAAGATCTGAATTCAAAGCAAGTTTCAGACACTGCGTAGCCCCAGACAAGTCACTTAACCCCTATTTGCCTTAGTTCCTCATTTGTGTGATATGGAGGCACAGTGGAGAAGGAAATGGCAAACCGTTCCACTATCTTTGCCAAGAAAACACTATGGACTACACATAGTTGGACACAACTGAACAGAAATAAAAATAAACCAGTTCAGACTTAACCTGAAGGTTGGAAGAATTTTAATATATAACAATTGAGGAAGTACCTACTCTAATGAAGTTATAGAACCATAAACTGTCTAATAGAAAATAGAGTGCTATTTATAGTAAATCTGCTAAAAGATGTAATTATTAGAATTGTCAAGTATAAATCTAACCACCTAAATTTTTTTAGCACAAATTTCAACACCATTTTTAGTAGGAAAAATGCATCACTTCATATACATTATAAAATAGCTTAAAAGAATAAAATGGTTGCCAAAAAATTCCATATTGTAATTTTTTTTTTTAAATCATTGTAAGCCATACACATATGTGGCACTTTTCATTGAAAGTGAAATCTAAGGCAATCTTTAATTGGCATAGAAAAAATTCAAAGTATAATGGACACTTGCAGCTCTTTTAGTGAAGATAAAAACTAAAAATTCAGGGGGAGCTTTTTTTCTTTTTTAAAAGAATATGAGGGACAGCTAGATGGCACAGTGGATAGAGCACCTGCCCTGGATTCAGGAGGACCTGAATTCAAATATGGCCTCAGACATTTGACAATTACTAGCTGTGTGACCCTGGGCAAGTCACTTAACCCCCACTGCCTCACGAAAGAAAGAAAGAAAGAAAGAAAGAAAGAAAGAAAGAAAGAAAGAAAGAAAGAAAGAAAGAAAGAAAGAAAGAAAGAAAGAAAGAAAGAAAAGAATATGATTCAAAACCAGAATTTTTTCTTCTGTGTTGGTCAATTCCATTTGAAGTATCGTGCTCAGTTTTGCGTACGGTCCTATAAAGGGATCACTTATATGCAATATATCAAAAGGCCTAAAAAGATGGCATGGGGTGTTCAAAACACATTGTCATACAATAGCAGAATAAACAAATGTCTAGTTTGGAGAATGGACAACATGGAGATCATGATAGCAGTTCTCAAATATTTGAAGGTCCGCAATGCAGAAGGGGGTATGGTTTTACTCTTTGTAACCTCAGGGAGGGCCAATGAACAGAAGCTATACTAAGCCTAAGTCTTTCTCATAAAACAATTAGAGTCATCCAAAAATGGAATTTGTCTTGTTATAAATTCTTTGTCCCTGGAAAAATTTTCAAAAGGATGAGATGACCACCTCTTTAAAATGTATCTCACAGAATTCTTAGGTACAAATTATTTCATGTGATATGTGCATCTCATTGTAAACTTTAATAAACTATGTTATATTGTATTCTTACATTTATATATTTATTTTTTTAGCTTTTATTACCAAGACAAAGATAGAATGGCATAATGTTTAGAGTGTAGACTCTGAGGTAGAAATCTGTCATTCAGTCATGTCTGATTCTTCATCACCACAATGGCAAAGACACTGGAGTGGTTTGCCATTCATTTCCTGCTCCTACTCATTTTACAGATGAGGATACTGAGGCAAACAGGGATTGACTGACATGTCCAGGCTCACACAGTTAGTAAGTGTCTGGGGTCACATTTAAACTCAGGTCTTCCTGACTCCGGGTCCAGCACTCTCATCCACAGCATCACCTACCTATACTTGAGGCAGAAAGAATTTGATTCAAATCCCCACCTCTGATGCTTTGTGGTGACTCCGGACAAGTGAAGCCTCTGCCTCCAGCAATTCCCTAAGACTTCTTTTCTAAGTGAGAGAGGGGTTTCAATCTGCTTTGGAGGGAGGACTTGCCCCCTACACTTACAAAAGTCACAGACCCTTTGCTTATTTATACTTGTTATGATTATCTTTACAGTGGATTATTGTATTGAGTGGAAACAATAACCTTAAAGGAAGCTTATAACTCTTTAAGGTTCTAGACTGGAGATTCTTAGTCCTTTTTTGTGTGAAATGGACCTCTTTGGTATTCTGGTGAAGCCTACAGGCTCTTCAGAATAATGTTTGCAAATATATAAAATAAAATTACAAATTACATAGAATTGCATAGAAATAAAATTACTAAAGAATTACAAAGGAAACCAATCATACTGAAATTTTTTTTACAGTCTACTTCCACGCTGAGAAACCCTCTAATAGTTTAACTAGAAAAAATGTACACAAATCATTTCATACACCTTAAAGCACGATAAGGAAACAGACATATGTATATGTGCCAGATACTGTATTATACAAGTATTATCCCATTTGATCCTGACAAATGTAACGATTGGAGTGATGCCACCTGCTGGAGAGTTATTGTAGGAAAGCTCCACCATGAGAAGAAGGTGTCTCAGGGCAAGCCATCTGGCTTTTGCTTGGTGTCAGGAAGTGTTGTTTGCTCCTGGGTACTGTCTAGCATATCTACCAGCCAATCAGCTTGGAGTTATGTGTGCTTGTGAATGGGATGTTCCCAGTTTCAAAGGAGGCTTGTGGGACGAAGAAGAGGCAAGGCTCGCTCTCTCACTCTCTTTCTGGAGGACCTCAGAGGGGAGAAGAGCTGGAGACATTGGCTCCCTGAGATAGACAGCTGAATCTAGGTCTCTTTCTCTCTCTTCATATTCTCCTTAATAAATACTTAAAAGTCTAAACTCTTGCTAAAGCTTATAATTTATTGGCGAACATTCATTAGATATTTTAGAGAGTATAGCTAGAATTTTGGCCCCTTATAGAACCCTGCAAGGTAGGTGCTCATATTACCTTTATTTCCAGTTGAGGAAACTGAGGTAAATCAGAGATTATGTGACTTTCCTCAGGATCACATAGCTAGTGCCTGAAGCCAGATCTGAACTTAGATATTCTTGATTCTAAGTCTATTACTCTATCTACTGTGCCACAGCTGCCACTAAAGACAAGGAAAAACTAACAATCATTAACAAACTATTTCTATTTTGTTTCTTACTGTTCTAAGATCATTCTCTGAATCTGATGATCACATAAGCCAAAAAAGCACAAGCAGTTTTCAAAGAGAAAGAAAACTGACAGAAGAATTGGAACACATCACTTTTTTCTAAGTGAAATCTTTTCATTATAAGTAACCAGTATAAATGATAGAATAATCATGGAAATCATCAAGAGCAGTGTGGTTTTGTCTCACTGAATAGAAAAGAAGCTCCCTCAGGGCAGAAACTGTTCCATTTTTGTCTCTGACACTAACACTTAAGACAGTGCCCGGCACATAGCTGGTGCTTAATCCATGCTTGCTGATGACCACATTCAAGTTAATGAGAAAACCCATCCTCACCTGAAGGAAAGGCACAATCCCATCTCTTGCAATAGCCTGCAGTAGCCTAGGTGCACCTGTTAAGCTCTGAAGGCCAGCCCCACAGGTGGAGAAGAAGGAGCCAATGACAATGACCCAGGGAGATGGCCAGGCAAGCATGCCAATCACAAGGTTTCCTTTCAGGGCTTCTCCAAACCTAAAAAGGAAGAAAGGATAAGTCCAAATATTAGTAGTAACAGGTTTGGTTTTTTGTTTTGTTTTAAATTTATCTATCTATCTATCTTTCTATGTATTTATTTATTTATTTCAGAGTGGCCTGAAATAACTCAGAAAGCATTTGCTGAGGGGGCATGGTAGGCAGCCTGTAGGAGCTATAAAGTTCTAAAAATGTTTCAATGAAGATTCAACTTCAGAAATGGCTCTACAAAGACTATTCAAACTATATAGTTATGTGTAATATACTGTGTATTCCAGATATTATACATAATATGCTATATTAAATATATTATACACATGCACAGCATGATCCAGTATTCTGTATATTTTTACATACTATAATGTGATATATATACACACACACACTATATATACTATATATTATACACACATGCACAGTATAATATGTATACTATATTATGCACAACATACAGAATTTACAAAATATTATACACACATATAAGTATGTAGGTTAATGTTTTGGGTAGATAACATTTTACTTCAACTTTGAATCAAAAGTGAACAAAACGTTGAATCTCCTATTTAAATACTGCTTTGCTTGGTGAAAATCAAAGCTTTCCAATTTTGCATGTTACAAATTAAAAATTTAATTTAATTTAAAATGAACATACTTATCTCTCAAAACTGCACCTTCTATACAGGCTCCAAAAAGCACAATGCAGGACAAATCTATTTTGATAAGTTAAGGAGCAAAGATAAGTCAAGAAAAATACAGAAATAAGTTCAAGGACTAAGGAAGTTTTGGAGAAAGGTGAGCTGGCTATACCGCTAGGGGCTTCTGACAGGCACTGCCAAAGAGCTCACCGCAGTATAATAGAGTATCATGGTCTCCAAAGATTGGGAATGTTCTTGCTTAGAATAAGCAGAAAAACATTTAGACTGTATCTCTCTCTAACCCCGCCTTCCATCCACCCCAAAAGCAAAAACTAACCTTAAATTCCAAAGTAATGTCGCGCGTGTGTGTGTGTGTGTGTGTGTGTGTGTCTGTCTGTCTGTCTGTCTGTCTGAGGACCAACAAATAAATTAAAGTTAAATAAGTTAATAAAGTGAAAATATTGTTACTTTCTCCTTTCCCCCAATTTATTGAATAACTTTCTACTATGTTACAAACAATTCTATTTGCTCCAAATAGTTAGAAAAACAACAATTGTGGTCACAGTCTTGAGAAATTCTTTTGGATAAAGAAATCTGTATTCTGATTCAGATCAGTACAATTGTTAGGAAAGAAATATCAGTGAAGAGAACTGAGATGTGAAATTTGACATTACACAAAAGACCAAAATAGAGGCACCTAACATCAACATCTTTGCCCAAAGGATACAGATAAAAGATGTGGTCGCGATTGCCAAAATTGTTCCTGTAGGGATGGATTTCTGAGCATCCCTCAAATCACCAGATCGGTTAGAACCTGCCATAATACCTAAAACAGAGACAAAACTAGTTATTTTAGTCTAGATTATAAACCGTGAGATAGATGCAAACTTTTTATTCAGAGGTCAAACTCACCCACATCAGAACATAACTTCAGTGAACTCAAGCCAGGCTGGTTATGGGCTCTTACCCCATTTTTTTTTTTTAAACTCTCATTGAACATATAATTTTGCCAATTCTGGATATCCATCTTCCCTGGCCACTACAAGTTAAGATAACTTTTACTATGCTGTCTGTTGGCTTTCATGTGTCGTCTGCGGTTTCCACAGAATTCCCCCAAAATTCCCATTTAATTTCTTATGCTGACCTGCATCAAAACTATGATGGGGAGGGAAAGTCTCAAAGTGGAAGAGATAACTGTACTCATTCCTGGGCCTCCCCCAGAATATTATCTCTAATTTTATTACCCCTTAACTGATCAGTGGGAATGGTCTTGCTAAGGGTATCCTTGCTAATAATCTGAATGGCCCAAGGAAAAGGAATTCTTGATAAAGAGAACAAGTAAGGGCTAACTGATAGTATTACTTAAAATCTGTTACTTCTGGAATATTCTGTTTAGTTCTCATAAAGCACAATAAACAACCAAAAGGTCATTAGAGCCCTAATGATTTTTTTTTTTAATGCTTAGAGAAAAGTAGCAACGAACACATCAGAGCAGTGGTTCTTAACTGGGCATGTTCCAAGAACTTAAAAATATATATTTTATGTTATGCACATATATACATTATTCTGAGAATGGGTCCATGATACTAAGAGCTCACTAGCCCTGTACCAGAGGAAACAGGCACAACATCAAATGCTACTGGGCCAGAGAACAGGAGGGATAAAGGCATCTGGGTGAAAAGGATGCTGTTATTGCATGTTTTACCTGAGTACAGCTGTTTCTATGTTGCTTAAGGGCTTAAAGTGCTGGTATAAATTTCAGTGGCTTGGGGCAACCACCCCACCCTCACCTTTGCCCTAACCTGGTTATATCCCTAAAATATCATTTCCACTGAAAGGAGCCTGTTTCTTTCAGAATTCTACTTAAAAAGTGGTTTCTAGAGCCCAAGGAAAATAAGTTAGTCCAGTAAGGCCTCCCTTGATCCATCTTAAGTTTACCCTAATACAAATCTGGGCAAAGAGCTGAAGGCATATATACGATATATATATATATATATGATCCAGAAAGAACCTGGAAAGTGGAAAAATCTAGTCTGTTTCAAGAGGCAGTGATAGTGAATGAAGGAGCTTCTAAGTCGTGTATATGTACATACATAGCATATGTACATGGGTATCTGTGTGTATATAGAGGTGTATTTACATATACATATGTATATATACATACACCATACATACATTTTAAGTCTCATCTTTATTCATCTTTTAAACCCAACATGATTTCATGCAATGCCAGAGAGAAAATCTGTTATTTCCTAATTAAGTGTAGAATGATGCAGTTTGCTTTGGGGAAGATGTTCATTTTCGGCCACTTCTCACCTACAATTAAGAGCCTTCCTTCTTCAGTTTGTGATAACTGATATTAAACAAGGAGAATTTGCATGGATCAGTGATACTCTGCTTTGTTCCAAGGCTCTAGGTTATTCTTTCTGTCCCAATGACATCAGGATTGAATATTGCCAGATGAAAGACATACAAAGCTGTTCCTTTTCCCACCATCTCCAATAACACAAAGAGAGGGACAAGCCTGTGTGCTTCTTGACCTAGCTGAGGATCTAGTTAGTGGAACATGTCAGCAGCTGGGTGGTTCTGGGACTTAGTGTCTTATCTGAGACTCCTTAAAGATATTTTTACATGACCAATGGCAATGACTCCTTGTCACTAAATTAGAACTTTCACTATTCCATTCAGAGAAAAGGGAACATTAGTATGGTGAACAAGACAGGCAGAAAAGGCCAGCTATCATTTCACTGGATTTAACAGCTATTCATCTAATCTGAGCCTTTTATGGAAGATAAGATGTATTCAAAGCTACTCTACATGCAGTCATGCTGGAGTATCAAATGAGGATTATGGCACAAACTTTCTGAGGATATGGAACAACTGTGTGGCTGGGCTGAACATTACTAATATAGCACTCTGTCCCATTTAGAAAAATCTTTGTTCCAGCAAAGTGGAAGTACTACACCCACTGGTTTAACTAAACTGGTCTTTTAGAAAATCAGCGATATGAGCTATGACTGTCTAATAGCTTTTAAAACAAAAAGCAACACACATAAAGATAATTAGCTTTCCAATTTCACATGGACACTATGGGGCGTGGAGGATCATTCACCAGAAGTAGGTACTGACAGACTGAATTCAAGCAGATCCCTCATTTAAAAGCAGAGCTATTCTTGAAGCATTACACTAGCCTGTGATGAAAAACAAGTCTCAAAATATGCCCTTTCAACAACTCCCATGAAACAAGAAGTAGATGGGACTAAATAAGTGTTTTACTCTTTACAGTATTCCTTTGTGGCCTCAACTCAAATATTCTAAGTTGCAGAGATCGGCCTTTATGGTAGGAATTCCTCCATGGAAAGTCCCCCCCCCCCAATTTTCCTTTAAAAAAGTTGTTTTAAATGAAACTGATTTGGGAATGAAAAATACCAGCTTTTAACTGGAGAATGTAAAAACTAAGTTCTATAAACAGAAGGAAGAAAAGGTGCATGAATATTGTCTTTTCAAATTGAGTCACTAAAACTAAAAACAAAATAATAAACAGATAAAACACAAAATGGTTTGATCTGTGAGAGGTAATATCCCAGGAGGTAATATTCATGAGAAATCCATGCTTTGAAAGGAAATACACAAATTGATGTATTTGTCCATTTGCTTACAAATTACCCAATTCTTCATACAAGTTGATGTGGCCGGGCAGCTAGGTGGCGAATTGGATAAAGCACCAGCCCTCAATTCAGGAGGACCAGGGTTCAAATCCAACTTCAGACACTTGACACTTACTAGGTGTGTGACACCGGGCAAGTCATTTAACCCTCATTGCCCCGTAAAAATAAATAAATAAATAAGTAAGTAAGTAAGTAAATGAATGAATGAATGAATGAATGAATGAATTGAATGAATGAATTGAAGAAAGAAAGAAAGAAAGAAAGAAAGAAAGAAAGAAAGAAAGAAAGAAAGAAAGAAAGAAAGAAAGAAAGAAAGAAAGAAAGAAAGAAAGAAAGAAAGAAAGAAAGAAAGAAAGAAAGAAAGAAAGCCAGGTTGATGTGGCATGTGCTGTATCCTATTGCAGGTAAAGTACACTTCAGTGAGTAGTGGGACAAGAATCTTTTGGACAATAACTACAATTCCCTTTTCTAGGCTGAGCTTTCATTCACTTTTTTCCTTTTTATTTTTTTCTTTTTGCTTCAGAGACTTAATCTTCTACATCTCCAAAAAATGAAACTGAATGCCTAGAACTTCCAGGAGTGGTACATTTTGTGATATGAATCATTTTAATGAAACACAAGAAGAAAAAGATGATAGAACACTTTTGGATAGGATACAGTTGTTTCTCATGCTGAAAACGGGCTATCACAGCCACCAGTGGTTCAATGTCCTTTCAGTCACTGTCTTTAAGATCAATTTAACTCTGTTAAATTTAGCTTCCAAAATTAATTTACTTATTAGAATTTATTTTGGAAACTCAAGTAACTATTATACAGCTGCTTTTCTTATCCTTCCTTAAGAAATTAAGAAAACCCAGTTCAGAAAACATAATTCAAGTAACTGAGATCTAGCTGTTTTTCTAACTTCCCCAAGGCTCCTTGACCCTCCATACAAAGCACGTCTAGAGCTTCTTAACCTTTTTGTGCCTTGGACTCTAGTGGCAGTCTGGTGAAATCTATGGATTCTTTCTCATAATATTTTTTAATGCATAAAATACATAGGATATAAAAGGAAACCACTGATATGGAAACAGTTTTCAAAATACTTTTTAAAAAAGAACTTCCAAAATCAAGCCCCATCTTTTACTGAGTTCAGGTATGTGCTCAACAAAAGCTCTACTTTATACTGGAACAGAAGTTCCAGAAGTACACACCAACTCTCCCTCCCAACACCTCCCCTCTAAAGGCCAAACAAACAACAAAAACAACCTCCCCCGCAAAAAAAGTGCCTCAAAATGAAAGAATGTGGTACCTGTCACAGATGGGAAATAAATTCCTACCAACATCGTAAAGTAGGTCATGATGTCCGTCAATACATAAGGCAGGCCGCTAGTTTTTGTTTCCTCTGACACAGGGAATGAAGGCATACCTTTCTTTTCTACATATGCTCCCTTATCTGCATAAGCACTCCACAGATTTTCTGTTAAAAAGAGAAAAAATATACTTGTATTCTCCTTTGAAACATGATTCTTAGGGGCAGCTAGGTGGCACAGTGGATAAAGCACCAGCCCTGGATTCAGGAAGACCTAAGTTCAAATCCGGCCTCAGTTGACGCTTACTAGCTGTGTGACCCTGGGCAAGTCACTTAACCCCAACTGCCGAAGGAAGGAAAGAAGGAAGGAAGGAAGGAAGGAAGGAAGGAAGGAAGGAAGGAAGGAAGGAAGGAAGGAAGGAAGGAAGGAAGGAAGGAAGGAAGGAAGGAAGGAAGGAAGGGAGGGAGGGAGGGAGGGAGGGAGGGAGGGAGGGAGGGAGAGAGAGAGAGAGAGAGAGAGAGAGAGAGAGAGAAAGAGAGAGAGAGAGAAAGAAAGAAAGAGAGAAAGAAAGAAAGAAAGAAAGAAAGAAAGAAAGAAAGAAAGAAAGAAAGAAAGAAAGAAAGAAAGAAAGAAAGAAAGAAAGAAAGAAAGAAAGAAAGAAAGAAAGAAAGAAAGAAGATTCTTGTGACTTGGCCATGAAGGAGTCACCTAAATGTGACTGTTTCAATCTCAAGCCCCCGTTCTGGTAGCCTCATTGTCTACAACACATCTGCTTGGTTTTCAAGTCCCTCCCTACCCTGTGTCCTGCTCTTATGTCTCATTTTACAGATAAGGAAACTAAGACCCAAAGAGTAAAACTTGTTCCAAGCCATCAGAGGCAGGCTTCTTGACCACTGGTCCAGTAATCTTATTCCTACAACAGATGATCTTCGCCCCACTGCAAGCTATTTAAATCCTACCCTGCTTTCTGTATTTTCTGTGAAGTGCTTCCCTTTCCTGGTCACAGTGATTTTGCTTCAAAGAATGTGTCATACAATGGTATATAGTTTTGTATAGTCCTTCAGTTATTTCATCTGTTCCCAAGTAGGCTCCTTGAGCACATTCTTCTATGTTAAATGTAGTCTCATTAGAGCTGGAGGGGGCCTTGATGTCGTGGTCAGGAAGACCTGGGTTCAAATCCCACTTTTCCGACATCATTGACCATTTAACCTCCATGCCTATGTCTTTATCTGTAAAACAAGTAGCCCACTGGCCTCTAGGGTATAATTCAAAAGATAATACAGGGGGCAGCCAGGTGGCGCAGTGGATAAAGCACCGGCTCTGGATTCAGGAGTACCTGAGTTCAAATCCAGCCTCAAACACTTGACACTTACAAGCTGTGTGACCCTTGGCAAGTCACTTAACCCCCATTGCCCCCCCCCCACACACACACAAAAGGATAATACATATGCAATTGATGGAACACTAACATAAAACATGATGATCATTCAGTTTATGTGTAGGGTGAGCATTTGAAAAGTGGGGTTTCTATTTGAATTCTCCATTAATAACCTTGTCCATTTTCTATAAAAGAATGAGGTTACTAGCATCTCTCGTTGGAAGAAAAAAGCTAATTCAGAAAAAACAAATGGATTAGTTGTATCCCTGTCATCAATACTATTTCATCCTCCTTCCTTCTTCCTTTCTATCCGTCATTCCCTTCTCTCCTTTTCCAAATAGAGTTTAACTCAACTTTTTTTTCAACTTACCTGATATGATACCACTGGCAATTCCTGGAATTCCCTGAATTTCAGTCACATTGTTTTCATAAAAGTAATCATCGCATGTGGCATTAAGCATAGAGCTGTTGCAGAAGAGTCCCCAGAGACGTGTTGTCACCGTTTCATTATTTATAATTTGGAATTTAGCACAGACATCAAATTCTCGGTTGGATAACGTGCGATTTCCAAGAAAACAAACCCTAAAGAGAAGAAATGCCAGTTAGGAGAGCATGTAGATCTTCTCTCCTTTGCTCTGCTGGCCAAAACCATGGAGAATGCATCATATGGCAAATTTCAAAATGAGATTCACGTCACATCACATCACATCACATTCTCCCTTTCTCTCATCACAAGATGGAAAATGATCTCTACACCTATGATCTATGATCAGATCTATGGAGTCTGAATGTTGACTGAAGCAGATTATTTTCACCTTTTTATTTCCCAACATGACTAATGTGGAAATACATTTAACATGATTGTACTGTATAACCTATATCAGATTGCTTGCTGCCTTAGTGAAGGAAGTGGGGGTAGGGGAGAAAACTTTGGATCTCAAAATCTTACAAAAATGACAAGTTGAAAACCGTTTAAATGTAAATGGGGAGAAAATAAAATAATACATTAGGTGAATGTGACCATCATAAAAATAACCAGATGACCCGAAGAACAGTGAATTTTGAAAAGAATTTCTTAAGAAAAGCCATTGCTACTTCTGAAGGACCTATGTGGTACACTGGATAAAACACTGAACTTGTAGTCGAGGAAGAATGTAAAATGGGATAGCACCTTCCTCAAAAAGTTGTTGTAAGAATCAAATAAGATAATCTTTGTAAAGCACTTAGTACAGTGCTGACAAACAGTAGGTGTTTAATAAATGGTCATTTCCTTTCTAACCAGGGTACTGACTCACCTGAGGTATTTTATGAGTTTGTATTTCACAGATCATTCAAGTCATATAGCAACACTAAGAAAAGAATACTCCAAAAAGCCTTAGATAATGTTAATAGGTAATATATGGATTGAATAGCCTTCAAACCCTAACAAGGGCATTCATTCAGACCAATAGTGCTCATCCTTTTAAGACATCAAAACAAAAAAGTGACAAAAGATATTTCAAAATTCAACTTTTTTTTGTTTACAATAAATATCATATGGACAGTTAGGTGGCACAGTGGATAAAGCACCAGCCCTGGATTCAGGAATACCTGAGTTCAAATCCAGCCTCAGACACTTGACACTTACTATCTGTGTGATTTTGGGAAAGACACTTAACCCCCATTGCCCCACCAAAAAAACAAAACAAAACAAAACCACAATAAATATCATAAACAAAAATCACAATGATAATGAATCCAAGGTAGATAACTGACTGTGGAAACAAGGTGAAGGGGATTCTTCTCCAGCCCCCCCCACAAAAACCCTCAAACCTGACCACATATATAGAAGAGTCATGGAAGATGGCAAACATAATCACAAGTGTGCAAGGACAATTAAAAACTTCCAAAAGCAGGCAGGACTGGACCACAGCAAGATCTCATTCTAACTACTGAACACACTGTAACAACACTTCCAGCAAAGATGAGGACATCTTACGGAATGTCTGGGGGCTCAAAAGCAGTCTTGATGACACCAGCATAAATGGCAAGAATTGAGAGGATCACACAGGCCAGAAATACCAGGGCAAGCTTATTGACATATTTGACGCCTACAAACACCACCATGGCCATCAAAGCAAGTGTACACGTCCCATAAACACGCATATTGTTGAGCATTGCTCCGTTTTCTCCTTCAACATCTTCTGAATGAAATATAGCAGCATTTGGAGAAATATAAGTCTGCAGAAAGGGAAAAAGACATTTACATGAAATTTCCTTGAAGTATATATTTTTCTCCCCTTTCAAAAGATAAAGTTCTTCAATCCTTGTAGGTTGGACACAACACAAACATGCAACTTTCCAGGGAGGGGATGTCTTATGATTTCAATTAAGTTTTCTGCTCCAAAAGTTGGTCATTGACTGATCAAAAAAAAAAAAAAAAGAGAGAAAGAGAGAGAGAAGTGGGGAGCTAAAACTAAGTCGTTTCTGACTCCCAAATTCCCATCTATTAAAAAAAAATCCAGGGGCAGCTAGGTGGTGCAGTGGATAAAGTACCAGCCATTGATTCAGGAGGACCCAAGTTCAAATCTGGACTCAGACACTTGACACTTACTAGCTGTGTGATCTTGGGCAAGTCACTTAACCCTCATTGCCCTGCAAAAATAAATAAAAATCCACTGATCTCTAATCTCTTCTGGAGAAAACTTATCTTTCCTTCCAGACCCAACTCTACTATGTCACCAATGCCAGCTCAGGCATGAAGTTCTCAATCCTTCTCCATGTATAAATAGTCTCCCCCTTATTTAAATTGCATTTTGTACTTCATTTAGGCATGTATGGTCTTTTTAAAAAAATTTTATTCTACCATCCCCACTAGACTACTGGAGTGATAGTTATCTCTCTAACTTTCCCTGTATGTAAATAAGGCATTTATTAGGTTTTTCCAATGTGCTCTGCATGGCACTAGTATAATATATCAGATACAGTGGATCACTTGGAATCTGAAGATAAGATTCTATCTCCCCAAAATCTCTTACCTCCATCATCGTCACTCCCTCACACAGCTACCACCCTAAATTTAGGCCCTTGTCAACCTCCTTCATGGACCATATTAAGAGGCTTCCTGTTTCCATCCCTTCCCATTTCTTCCTCCACATATCGTAGTTAAACAGTCTTTCTAAGGCTCAAATCTGGACATATTACACCCTGTTCAAAGATATAATGTGATTTCCTACCGACCTTACCAGGATAAAAATATGCCTCAGGCTAAGCACTCTGGGGCCTCCACAATGTGGCTCCATTTTTTTCCCAGCCTAATCTCATATCACTCCCCTCCATGTACTCTTTGATTCTAGCCTACCTGGGATATGAGTTATTCTCTAAATTAGATATTCCATGTCATGCCTTTGCTAACTTGAACAAGCCACCTCTGATGCCAATATATTTTTCTCCTTATCTCTGCCTCTCTGAATGCTTCCCCCAGCTGAGCTCACATGCCACCTGCCCTGAAACCTTCCCTGATACCCGCCGATCTCCCATCTATTAATGATCTCTTTCTCTCCTCATATTATCTTGTTTACTTAGCTGTATCCTTTACATCTCCCAATAATTATTCTAATTAGATAATTATATTATATGATGATATAATTTCTATATTGTATTATTACATATTATTGTATAGTATTTATTATATGTAATGTCATATATTAATATATTATATAATAGCCCCTTAATAGTTGTAGTGGCAAACATTTATATAACACTATGAACCAGGCACTGCACTAAGTGCATGACAACAACCCATTTTCTATGGGTCACACAGCTCGTGAGTGTATGAAGCCACATCTGAACTCAGGTTTTTCTGACATCAGTTTTGGCATTCTATACACATTACTCAGTATGGCGCTTTGTATAGATCTAGATAGAAGTCACCCCACCAAAAAACTGAATTGAAATTTATAGATGGGAAAACTGAGTTTCAGAAAGATCAAGTGACTGACTCAAATTCATGGCTGCTTTGAAAAACTTAAGCCTCGATGTCTTCAAGGTCTGATGATCTTGATACTATACCAGAAAAGACAAGGTTAATTAATGACCCTGGCAGCAAGAGCTCAACTAACTGGAAATGGAAGGCAATCTAACTCTTTTAAGATGAAGCTATCAAACACATAGGCAAGACTATGTAATTAACATACCGAAGGGAGGAATTAGGAAATGGCCTGCAAATACCATCAACTACATTAGCAGTTCTCAAAACTTTTATTCTCAGAACTTTATATTCTTAAAAATTACAAGGGGGCAGCTAGGTGGCGCAGTGAATAGAGCACTGGCCCTGGATTCAGGAGGACCTGAGTTCAAATCCGGCCTCAGACACTTAACACTTACTAGCTGTGTGACCCTGGGAAAGTCACTTAACCCCAACTAGATATTATACACCACCAAGAGATACTATACAGGTTCAGATTTCTATCCTGTCCATGAATTTGAAAGCATGAAAATGTCATCTAAAAGAACCAACTGATAAACAGCCCCAGAGGAAAGAAGAGGCATTAGAAAGAAGGAGCTAAGTACAAAGAAATATTGGTTATTAAGTGGAAGTTTAGCACTGGCTTATACAACAGGGTTATATTTAGTTCAAATTCTTAATGAAATCAGTAGGAATTACTGGAAACTGTCTTCCAACATTTTTCATGCTCCCCTTTCCCCCCCCCCCAAAACAACACAGCCTACCTGGGTGGATAAATTTAGTAGCTAATCCATAAAGTTTTTCTAATTCAATTAAAATTATATTTTTGGAGGCAAACACTCTTGAAAAAACTTTATTCTGTTTTGTTTTTTGGAGGGGGGAATGAAACTAGTGAGAGGAGAGAAAACCATTGGGAGACTAGGACTCCCTAAGCCCTGTCACCATGATGGGAAAAAGAAAAAAGACTTGGAAGATTTCCAGATGAGATGAAGGAATCAGTTTGGAGGCCCTCAAGAAATGGCTGAGCAAAAACAAAAACAAAAACCAGGGGGCAGCTAGATGGCGCAGTGGTTAAAGCGCTGGCCCTGGATTCAGGAGTACCTGAGGTCAAATCCGGCCTCAGACACTTGACGCTAGCTGTCTGACCCTGGGCAAGTCATTTAACCCCCATTGCCCTGACAAAAAAACAAAAAAACAAAAACAAAAACAAAAACAAACAAACAAAAACAAGAACTGGCTGAGCACTGACGCCTGCCCAAACTGACTTGTTTTCTATACTTGGTGACCTCATGAGAGCCCATGGGTACAGTGACCAAATATCTCACTCACATCCATAAATAAATTCCTGAGTTCCAGTCATATGAGCAACAACTTAGTTACTGGATGTTCTAAACTGGATATTTGTTATCTCAAATTTAACATGATTAAAACAGAACCCACCTACTATCCCCTAAAACTCATGTCTCTTTTTAATTTATTTCTATTGGGGATGCCATCTTTTTACAGGCCCTGTCCCTCTAAATGGACTGACAGCTTTTAAAAGTTGACCAGAGACAGAGAGAAAATGAATTTCATCATAAACTAACCAAACAAAAGACTTACCAGGAAAATCTCAATTGTTCCTAAAATGTACATGGCTCCTGCAAAAGTGGTCCCCAGATAGAAACAGAGTCCGACTGCTCCTCCAAATTCAGGACCTAAAGACCTTGAGATCATGTAGTATGAGCCTCCAGCTAGAAAAAAATCAGAGGGGGAAAAAAGAAAATGCCATCAGGAGGGTATGCTTATTTTACAGAGTGACTGAAGGCTGAAGTGACAGAATGGGGAAGGCAACTTTGCCCTCCATATGAAAAAGGGCAAAGGTTCCAACCTGAAAGTTAAGGGAAAGAAACGGTTTTTTAAATTGATCCTCATGGGGCAGCTAGATGGCACAGTGGATAGAGCACTGGCCTTGGAGTCAGGAGGACCTGAGTTCACATCTGGCCTCAGACACTTGACACTTACCAGCTTTGTGACCCTGAGCAAGTCACTTAACCCTAACTGCCTCACCAAAAATAAGGGGGGAAGGGGGCAGCTAGATGGTGCAGTGGATAAAGCACTGGCCTCGAATTCAGGAGGACCTGAGTTCAAATCCGACCTCAGACACTTGACACTAGCTGTGTGACCCTGGGCAAGTCACTTAACCCTCATTGCCCCATCAAAAAAAAACCCCCAAAACTAGTCCTATTAAAGAACATTAAACCCTTGAGATGTTTGTTATACCCTGCTACAGACTCCTTTCCCAAGCCTCAGAATGATAAAACAACTTCAAACCAAAAACCCAGTATTAAAATTACCTTTGCTGAAGGCTGCATGCTTTTAACCTGAGCGTTCTTTAGAAACTTGGACTGATTTTTTAAAAAATACTATTAATATCAAAGAAGCAAAATAAAATGCTTGTCTTTGTGATTTGTTATCTTCTTTGTTCAATAGAACTATGTATGAGCCCCAGTTATATGTAGCAAACGAACTGTGAAGGAAATACTGGGAATACCCTGTAAATTCATAAGATTTGGGGGGGTTGTTTTTTTTTTTAAAGTAATCTCTAACTCACTGGAATGACTAGCACATTAAATTACTTTTCCTATAAGTTGTACCATGTACTTAGAGACAAGAAACGTGCTGTTCCTTTTTTTTTTTTAAGTGAGGCAATTGGGGTTAAGTGACTTGCCCAGGGTCACACAGCTACTAAGTGTTATGTGTCTGAGGCTGGATTTGAACTCAAGTACTCCTGACTCCAGAGCCAGTGCTCTATCCACTGCGCCACCTAGCTGCCCCTAGAATCGTGCTGTTCCTTAAACATGACAGGAGGATCTCCTGATTTCGTGCATTTTCACATGCCTTGAACTCTCTCTCACCTCATCCTGCTTGCCTGGCTTCTTTTCAGGCTCAGCCTAAGTTCCATCTTGTGTAAGAAGTCTTTCCCTTCACCTCCATTCTCTAGTCTCCATACTTTTATAGTACTTGGGCCCCCATATCTGGAATGTCCTCCTTTCTCATCACTGCATCAAAGGTTTCCCTCAAATTTGGATCAGGTCTCACTTCGCACATGAAACCTTTCTTGGTTATCTGATTTCTAATAACAACTCCCTTGAAAGTCAATCTTTGAGTCAGTTGTCAAACTGTTGAGTGGGGAATTACATTCAAATTAACTCCAGTGCCTTAACTGTCTTATATTTAACAGTTGTGTTTCTCTGGAAATGTGTTTTGTTGTCTCCACTGTCAAAAAACACCCTGCTGGGCTAGCCATACCAAATCTGAAGCTATACTATAAAGCAGCAGTCATCAAAACTATTTGGTACTGGCTAAGAAATAGAGTGGTGGATCAGTGGAATAGATTAGGCACAGGAGACACAGTAAAAAATGACTGGATAAAAGATTTAGACAAAGGGTGATACCATAATAAAATTAAGAGAGGAAAGAGTAGTTTACCCCTCAGATCTATGGAAAGGAAAACAATTTAATGTCCAAACAAGAGAATATTATGAAATGCAAGATAGATGACTGATTACATTAAGTTAAAAAGTTTTTGTACAAACAGAAGCAATGCAGCCAAAATTAGAAGGGAGGCAGAAAGCTGGGAAACAATTTTTACAGCCAGTATTTCTCATAAAAGCCTCATTTCTAAAATATATACGGAACTAAATCAAATTTATAAGAATGTAAGTCAAAACACACTCTGCAAGTTGGAAATGCTTCATTTCTTCTATTTGGTATTTTCATCCTTGGGGCCTAGCACAGTGCAAGGATCACAGGAGGTGCTTAATAAATGCTTGCTCACTGATCTCCAAGTTGCCTTCCAGATCTAATGATGTGACTTCTGCCCTGGACTATAGCCTCTTAATTGATTTCCCAGGCTCTCCTTACTCCAATCCATTTTGCACACTACTTTCAGATTTAAATTTCTAACAATCAGATCTGATGACATCTTTCCCTTTTTAAAAACTGAACTCTTTGTCCTGGCATTCAAGATACTACATAATTTAACTCAAATCTATCTTTCTAGCTCTTTTATTACACCCCTTTACATACTTTGCATTCCAGACAAATTGTACTATTCACTGAATTCCAAACATCTTGCAATTCATACCTCAGTTTCTCATGCTATCCCAATGCCAAAAAACCCCAATAACAATAAACAAATAAAAATACAGTAAAAACTAAAAAATCCCCCCCCACCCCAATTCTAAAACCTATAAGGCCCAAAGGCTTTCCCAAATGGAGTGGTATGTCCTTCCTCTGATCTCACATTTGCCTATTGTATTCTCATCCATATAATATTTATCTCTAGAGAACTACAAAATTTACTGAGAACTGATTCCCCTCCCAGTCCCCTCTTTCCCAAACAAATTAATTGCATGGGGCTGACTGTCTGTCATTTCCAGACTCTTGAAGGACTTATGGACCTTCCCCCAAGTAACTTATCCCCTCCCCAAATTCCCCACCCTTCTCCCCGGACTTTATGTTATTATGTAAAACAATCTATCTACATTAAGTAGTTTCTATTCAGAATCAGAATCAGTTCTATTGTTTCTTTTGTTAAAGGTTCCTTTACATTAAGTAGTTGGAGAAATCTTTTGGTTCTTTTTTTGTTACCCCATAAAAAACCTGTCCTCAGTTCCCATCTTTGGATATTCCTAGCTTCCTAGCTTTGTGATACCAGGAGCTATAGTTCCTCCGCCCCAATTAAAGACCTTATTTCTCCTATATTGATTGTTGCCTTAATTTCCAGGTCAACACTCTTGAGTATACATTTTATTACTCTTAGTTAACCATAAGCTCCTTAACAGCAGAGGCAACATTTATTTTCATATCTTCTCCCCCTTCTAATTGCCACTAAAATGACACTCCTGATGAGGAGGATACCAATTTCTCAAAAGTTGAACACATATTTTAGGAAGTCCTATCTAACTGGGAATATTTCCATTCAGGAGGGTCAAGCAGTGACTGATATTTCAGGACAGTATAAATCTGGTGAGGCTATGGGTTAGCCTATCACGTTAGAGCATGACCATAGCAAGATGAAATTGTCTAAGATATGGCAAGTTTGTGGCCTGAATCAGTGGAAGTTTCACTATGCAAGTGAAATAACCCATCTTTGAAAGTACTAAAAACACTGCCCCTCCCCCCCTTTTCCCATCCCCAAGCCAAAAATGGGACACCAGAGTTGATATCTGTCTGCTAAATTACAGTGTTTATGTTTAGAGCAGGCAATCTTAGCCTGGATTCCATAAACTTGTATTTTTGAAAATACTATACAAAACAAACAACAACAAAAAAGAAAAAAACCAAAACCTGTAACTGTAGGTCAATATAACTGATGTGTTTGGTAAACATTACTCTGAGGTTGGGCCCTTTACTAGACTGCCTAGAGTCCATCACACACACACACACACACACACACACACACACACACACACACACACACACACACAACTTAGCTACCCCTAATACAGAGAGGATTCTCTATCCACTTTAAATAATGAGGCTAACATTTCAAAGACCATATTGCAAGTCCTGGCTAAGCTATTGCACACAAGAAAAGCACTTCCCAAAAGATATAAATAACACTTCTTATAACAGACCAATTTTTGCTGGGCTACAAAGTCTGTCAAGTCAGTAAGAGGTATTTTAGTTGGCCAAAGTCACCACTGAGCTTCATTATAAAAGCAGCAGCTAGGATAGAGAATTGAACCAGGAGTCAGAAAGACCTAAGTTCAAGCTAGGTCTCAGAAACTTAATAGCTGTATGACCCTGGGACAAGACACTTCACCTTTCTCTGCCTCAGTTTCCTTATGTGTGAAACTGGGACAATAATAGTACTTACCTTCCAGGATTGTTGTGAAGATAATGAGATAGCATTGGTTAAAACAGAAAAAAAAAAATGCTAGCTAATTATGATTAAAGCAGCCCTCTCCTCAACAGACCGTCTATAGAAGGAAAGCAAGAAGCATATGGGTTTTTATGAAAGCCACCAGCTTCTCATCCAGCCATTACAAGTGGCACTTGTTTTCAAAACATTTTACATCTCACTTTTCCTTCCTGCCCCCACCCAAGTCCAACACAGAGACACAACACACAACACACAACCACCACCTACCACCCACACGCATGATTTTTTAAAACTTTCAAAAAAGAAAATAAATGGTTGAATTTTAAAGAAAATAACAGTTCTGTCGGGAAATTAAAATTCAGGATAAACATGAAGAAAATGTAACCTTTCCTTAAAGATAAGGGTGCTTAAACTTTCATGGCCTAAAAATAAGCTAGTCTAAAAATATTCTTTAGATTAGAATGAATTGCTGTCTTATTTAATAGGACACATGCTGCACACTTAAAAGTGGTATCTGAATATGGGGGCTGGTCATAAAACACTTCAGTTACGTGAGTCATTTTATATACTTAAGAAACACCAAAATGGTCCATTTGGAGTAAGAAATCATTTAAGTGCTCTTCAAGAGAAATGTTAAGAAAACATCAGGAATCAGGGTTCAGTCAGTAAAAAGGACACAGTGAGATCACTGGGGTCACAGAGCCATACCAATTATTCAAGGCAAATTACTACTTGAATTCAAGGGTCTCCTTCAAAGAATTGATCTAAGCCCCAGGAAGACCCTGCTAGGATAGGATATGGTTGCAACACAGATGGCATCATTCACAGAGCAGTAATCACTACCAAATGCGATGGGAAAAAAAAAAGCCCAAACCAGTAACACATACAGTCCAGTTAGTAAGGAATGAGGGACCCACTGACCATTCAGCTCCAAAACACAACCAAGTAAAAAGCTACCAAATCCTTTTTGCCTCACCTCATTTAATTTCATAGACTCCAGATGTTGGCAACCTCTGGCAAACAAACATTTTTAGTCCTGCCTTTGGAAATAGTAGCCACTGGGGGGGGGGGGGGGGCGCCTGTCATCTGCTATCATTCTCCCCATGGTCACATTATAATTAGTTACTGAATCCTTGGGCTTCCTTTACAAAAGCCAGTCTTCAAAAGACATTATAAATGAGAAACAAGGTTAAGAGGGTAGAATGGTCCAAATTTATTACCTGGAACTACACCGTTTGTTGCTATGGCACTCATTGATATGGCTGTCAGCATCGTCTAGAAAAAAGAAAAGGTGAAAGCATTTTTTCCTTACTCACTTTATACAGAAAAAAACCTTTAAAATCACCATCCATCCCAATAATCAATGCTTACTTGAGAAATGTATTGTCACTGCATTGAAGAGCTGTTTCTTATTCACTTAGTCCTTTAGAGTATTTTTGTCATCAACTCTATCTGATAAGTAAATTCTTTGATTTTATACCTAACATTATAAAATAACTCCTTGCTAGATCAGATAGTGAGATTCCTAAACTCCTAATACCCAAAATTGTCCTCTAAAAAGTCCTGAGTGATCTTAGTCATGAATGAAATACAGCGTCCTTCTCAGTCATGCATTTATCCAACAAATACAGACACATCCTTCATAAGGGCAGCAAAATGAAAGTCATTATGTGACAGAACTTGGCGAATTGCCTATTTGAAAACAAGACTGTTTAAAAAGCATCAACAAAAATACATTTAACAAAATAAGGCCAGCACAGGATCCTCTAACCTGCCCGCTCAGGAGTTAAATTTGTGTATTTACATAAAAGCTGCCTGTAATATTTCACCTCTGACACATACAAGCTGTGTGAAGCTGGGCAGGTCACTTAAACCCTCAGAGCTCAAAGCCAGAGGTGTGAAACTCAAGGCCTTAGGGCTAATATGGAGCCTGCAAAACTCCTGCATTCAACCAAAAGCAGATTAAAACATAACTGACAAGTGTTCAACAAAAATGAATAAAAATACAATAAAACATAGATGGTGTTCATTTGTGGTTTTCTATGTCACTATGTGATCAGCAGGGAGTCTGACCCTAATGGTCTATGCAACTTTTTAAAGCAAAAACAGGTGACCTTCACTGGTTCCAGTGATATGTCCATCCAGTTCCCATCCCAGTTAAAAGCTGCCTTCCCTAGTAATATCATTTTAAGAATGTTATTACAGAACCAATTAACAACACCAATAGGGGTATACTTGTATGCAGCACTCAGCACTGTGCAAGACATCTTTTGCTGAGGTAAAAGGAAGAAAAAAAAATTTTTTAATATGGTCTATGCCTTCAAGAAGTTTATAATCTAATTCAAGAGATAAAAGAGACACTCCTGAAATAGTTAGCTAAGGGCACTTCAAAGACAATGAGATTAAGAGCTCAAAGTGAGATAGTTCAGAGGAAAAATAAATTCCCTGAGGGAAAACCTCTGGGCATAAAGGGGACTTTAAATGCATCCTAACAGATGAGTAAAATCTGAAAATCTCTCCAGAGATGGTAGGAAAGGAAAGGGAAAGGAGAGATGGCATTCAGATAAGACAACACAAACAAAAATTTGGCAAAGAACATATTTCCTGCAAAAGGCAGGAAATGCATATATTTATTTGAAAAATAGTATAAGGAATAGCTGTGACAGAATGGAAAGAGGAACAGGTTGAATAGAAAGAAAAGAAGGTCTGAATTTCAAATGGTAAAATGCTAATGGGGATTTCAAGGGCTAAAATTACTAATGGGGATGAGAAGAGGAATGACATCATCTCTGACCTTTCTGCATGATCTGATGTTGTAGGTGAACCTTTCCTTTTTTTTTTTTTACCGATTTACTTTAATGTTCTAACTATATATTATTTTCAAGGATAACACATTTTACAGTTCAAATATTGACATTACCGATGCAATCATACTGAAGAACAAAAAACTGTCTAAAAGATTTCCCTCTTGTGGTCTTTTGTATATAAAAGGTATAACTGAGTTCAAGATATTTTTTCCCTGACCTTTTCCTTTTAAAATTCAGTGACTGATCTTACTACTATTATTCTTTCTCAGTTACTTTTGATGACATACCCCTCCCCCAACCAGCCTTCCTTCCACTCCCCCATCTAAACTCACCAGGTTTGCTCTTTTGATCCTATGTTCACATCCATATATGAATGTGCATATATATACACAAATATCTAACATGGATACACAGGTAGGCTTGTTTAGAAAGCCCATTGCAGGGGGCAGCTAGGTAGCACAGTGGATAAAGCATCGGCCCTGGATTCAGTAGGACCTGAGTTCAAATCCGGGCTCAGACACTTGACACTTACTAGCTGTATGACCCTGGGCAAGTCACTTAACCCCCATTGCCCCACAAAAAAAAAAAAAAAAAAGGAAGGCAAGCAATATATCAATTATATATGTGAGGTCACATCTATATTAGCAAAAGAAAAAAAAAATTTAAAAGAGTTCATCACTTCTTTCTCTGGAGGTGGAGAGTATGTTTCATTAGGGGTCCTTTAGAACTGTCTTGGCTAAAGTCGCAGCAGATCTTTATTACAATATTGCTGTTATTATGTACAATGTTTTACTGGTTCTACTCATGACCACAGAAGAATCCTGCTGCTTTGTACTATTATTTAACTTTCAGATTTCTGTTTTGGGCAGGGAAATGATCTTAAGGTCCTCACCATTAATCAAGTCAACAATATTACACAGGTACACTACAAAGCACAACAGGTGTCCTCCATATTTCTAAAGAATGAAAAGGATTTCTTTGTCAACGGGTGCATTCAAATATTTCAAACTATACTGACACAACACTTTTTAAAAAATTTCTATTTTAATTTCTATTTATTTGTTTCTTAAGTTCTGAACAATAATAACTATCTCTCCCACAAGCCCCAACCAAAAGACAACTATTTGTTTTTAAAGTTAAGTTGAAGGGGCAGCTAGGTGGCACAGTAGATAGAGCACTGGCCCTGGAATCAGGAGTACCCGAGTTCAAATCCGAGCTCAGACCTTTGACACTTACCAGCTGTGTGACCCTGGGCCAGTCACTTAACCCCAACTGCCTCACCCCCCCCCAAAGTTAAGTTGAACAGGGTAATTTAAAAATATCTATGGTCAAACCATTTATTTTAAAAGCCTGGAGAAAATACCTTGGTATTAGAATTCATGGACTACAGAAATTTAAATCTAAAATGCATAAAGTTATTTCGTACCCAAAAGGTTTACTATCTGAACTGAGCCAAAGCATCCAATTAACTTGCTTAGCTATGTATGTTATCACATATTGTCTGCATGATGTAGGTCTATTCTGGTCTCACTTATGGCATCAAAAAACTATGTGATCTTAAACATGTCACTCTCTTCTCTAGGTCTTACCTGAAACACATCTAGAAGGGGGTGCCCTAGTGGGGACCCTGGGTGGTTCTTAGAGGTCTCTCCCAGGAGTGAAACTGATTCCAAGGCTTAATCATGTAATAAACAAAGGGATAATTTTGTTCTCCACAAGCCAGGTGCCCTCAGACTAACTAGACAAAATCAATCTGAATTAGTGATGTAACTGTGCTATGCTATAACTCAGAGTAAACCAATATGAAGTATTGCCTAGTAAAAGCTAAGAATGAGTACTAGAATTGTCAGTTAACGACAACCATCATTTCAAGTGTGTGATAATATCACTGGAACAATAAATGTCCTACTCACACAAGTGCAGCACATAAACACGATGATGAAGGACTCAAGGATTCCTGCTGCACCTACGATCCACGTCAAACGCAGGAATAGAATGACTCCGAGGATGTTCTGCAGGCAGGGCAAGTACACGCCAATGAAAGTTCCCATTCGTGGAGCCTGAGACAGAAGGAGAATAAAATCTAAGACAACATCTCAAGCCACAACACTGCTTCAATCCCTCCAGTAGAATGCTAGCTCATTAAGGGCAAGGATATTCTATTTCTGGCTTTGGAAATGCAGGGAATCTAATATTTCCACAATTCCTTACAAGTTCTTTTGAGTCCCTGTGGAAGATAGATGGCCAACAAGGGCACTGTTTTATTTCAGGAGTCTTCAAATGGTACAGGAAAAAAAAGTTTAGAATTTGGGAATCATAAGAACAATTTGTGCCTTCACTTTTTCCAATTAGAGGTTGTTAAAAACTTTGAAGCCAAATTGAAGAATTAGAGGTTCCCCCACCCCTTACTATTTATAGGAAATTTTTATTTACAGGTAATCCCTCTTCCATTTTAATTCTATACAAAACATCCTCTATAACAAAGACCCTTGACACTTACCAGCAAGCATAGAGTGTCCCAAAAGTTTTCAGCTTTAATAGCTTAAAACTGCACTGTCTTGGAACATGCTATAAACATAAACCCACACCCACCTTTATTTCTTGAAGGATAATTTACAATAAAAGATCACTGAAAAACTTTTCTCTGATGTTTTCTATCTATTAAGGAATCTTATGCAATCTCAGTATGACAGATCAACAAATAGTGGAAGATACCTTGTTAGAGAAGAACTTTTACGCCGACTCAATTATATTCTCCTCAGAATCTTGTGGGGATCCTTGTCTTCTTTAAAAAAATTTTTTAAAAGAGTAGGTTTTCAATTTAAATACCTTAATTTCTTTTCGCTTGCTATCTTCATCCTCCTCATGTTCGACCACACCCTGACTCAGATTGGTGTAATTTGCTAGTTTATTAAGAAGCGATGATACCATGGGATTGCTATCCATTTCTTCCTGTTTGGATGTAAAGATGATAAGAAAAAAAACCAAAACATTTTGTTTTGCTTTAAGAATGCATCATTCTCACTTAATACTGACATTTTTTAAATTTTTCAATGGTTTTAAAAAGAAAAAAAAAAATCTCCCTTCACATGTATTGAACATAGCATTCAGTGAAGAATTCAGTCTCTTTGATTTACAGAGTGTACTTACTTGCCCTGAGTAAATGGGTAAAAAACCATTCCCCAAATGGCTCTAATGTTTATCAATGAAATCTGTCAGTACTTGGACAGCATAAAATTAAGACTCCTTCCTTCAAATACTAACTTTTTTCCTTCTCTCCATGCTCCCCCAATTTACAGCAATAAGAATTAAAAAGTTTAATTTTAAAAGGCTATATGAATTCATGGAAGGCATATCTAGCCATTCATTTTGTTTAGCTTACTGGCATTTTTAAAAAATGCTATATTTATTGGAGTATTGACATTTTTCTATATACATTTTTGCTAACTTTACTACTCTAATAACTTATTGTAAATAGCTGATAAACAAGATTCTTATGAGTGGAACTGATCTTTTCCCTTAGACAATTTCTTTCTTTATAAGTGCTAA
This sequence comes from Dromiciops gliroides, assembly GCF_019393635.1. Lineage (NCBI taxonomy): Eukaryota > Metazoa > Chordata > Mammalia > Microbiotheria > Microbiotheriidae > Dromiciops > Dromiciops gliroides. Next base: position 338,349,105 of record NC_057861.1, read on the forward strand.
GCTTCAAATGCAGAAAAGTGTGGCAATGTCCATCAATGCTGAATTAACAAACTCTACCTTTACACCTTTCTAAATCACAACCAACGAATATCCTTGAGACAAATTAGTCGTGTTTGTATATCCAATACACAAAAGAAAGCAAGTTACCTCAAACAGCGCCATGTTTTTTCCTTCATAGATATTTTCTCTTTCCATGTCAGTATTGTTAATGAAAGGGCTGTTTTCTCTAGCAGTCCCATCTCCTATTAGAAAGGGGAAGAAAAAGCATTATTAGTCTATTTTGAAAGGAATCAGCATGGCAGAAGGCATTAACTAAAGCTAACTTGCTGCAGCCAACCTGCATCCTCCAAGCATCTATCTCCATGGCCTGAAGATTCTGAAGCTCACCAATCACCCACAGAGTTTTGTCACTGAGACAAAAAGGATGGATATCTGTGAAAGGGAGCAACTTGGAACTTTTGAAAGCACCGCAGTTTCCCCTTCCTATTTATTGTGTGCTGGTGCCAACTTACTGTCCACTTGCAATGCTACAAGTCTACTGACTGTATAATAGATTGGCCATCCAATGCCTGTTATTTGGACAATTGATATTTTATCCATTTCCCCCCCCTATATAGATGACTAGATAACTCCCTTCTGTGGGATATATTCCATGAGTGGATTTTTTCAAAATAGTCAACTGGAGGAGCCTCCAAGGTGGGGTGGGGAGAAGACCTACAGTAAGAGTTCTACTAGAGGCAGAAGCCAGGTGGCTTAGTGGATAGAGCACTGGCCCTAGAGTCAGGAGGACCTGAGTTCAAATCAGGCTTCAGATACTTACTAGCTAAGTGAGCCTGGGTAAGTCACTTAGCCCCATTGCCTCCATACCAAAAAAAAAAAAAAGTTATACTAAAGGAATGTGGTCTGGTCAAGTGTATCTAAGTGAGCATAATAATGAGCTATTGCAGTGGGATTCTATTATATGTACATAAATAAGAAATTCTCAGATCTGGGCACTCCCTCTACCAGTGCAAATCAGTTTAGAGAAATGCCTAGCCCAAGGGGCAGACAGTATCATTATCCCTTCTACACTGTGGGGGTTAGGGCTGTGGCACCCCAAGATCTGGAAAATCCGTGTAAAACTTTTTGTCCTTCCTTTCGTACTAAAGAATATGTCTAAATTCATTCTTTTCTTTTACGGGGTTATTTATGTATGTTATTGTAAAATTTGGGTTAACTATTTGGTCATTGGCTATATGTAGGTAAAGGTAAGTAAAAATGCTTTTTCTGTGTCATCTACTGGCCTTCTTGTGGCTTCTGCATAACTCCCCCGAAATCCCCATTTAATTTCTTATGCCAACACATGATGGGGAAAGTCTCAATGTGGAAGGGATAATAACTATGTTTCAGAGGCTTTAAAATGAGGTCTTCTTGACCCTAAAGCCAGCTCTCATATAAATTGCTAATAGTGAGAAATGGCAGACACAAATTACAACAAATGTCCACAAATAAGATAGTGATTGTCCTAAGAAACGTGGTTCCTGGCCTCCGAGTACAACTCTCTGTCATTCTCTGGGTGACAGTGACAACTTGGCTTGAACTAATTTAACACAGGCACAGCTACCATGAGATACCCACAACCCAAACACAAGCTTTGCATGTAAAGGCCTGCACTGTATGCAAACAAAGCAAGCCCTTAACAAAGGTGATAGAATGATTACAAATGAGAAAGGTGCATCTCTGAGGGGAGAAGTGATTTTTCCTCTGGTACAAAGACAAATGCATCTGTCTGATTGCATCCAATTCCTTCCAAGAACATCAAAGACCCTTTTTTAGTGGTGTAATGGATAGAGAGTTGGGTGTGGAGTCAAGAAGATTCAAGTTCAAAAGTGGCCTCAGACACTCAACAAGCTATATGATCCCGGACAACCTTCGTCTGCCTCTCCCTACCTTCGAAGGTTGTGAGGATTGATATTTGTAAAGCTCTTAGCTCAGTGCCTGACACATAGTAAGCCCTATAAATGCCAGCAAATTGGGGGCTAGAGATGTTAACACGGTAAAAGCTGGGGCAGCTAGATGGCGCAGTGGATAGAGCACCGGCCCTGGAGTCAGGAGGACCTGAGTTCAAATCCGGCCTCAGACACTTAACATGTTCTAGCTGTGTGACCCTGGGCAAGTCACTTAACCCCAATTGCCTCACCCCCCAAAAAAAATTCATTTAAAAAAAAAAAACACGGTAAAAGCTGATAACTGAAAGAAAATTTTTCAGCAAGAATATGGTGTTAATTCTGGCTCAGCAGATGATGTAATTTGTGAGGGGTCGGGAGGTTATGAATACCAATCTGAGTTTCAACATCTCTAAGCCTCAGTTTCCTCATCTGAAGTCTTTTTCTAGCTCCAAATATCATAACTGGAATCAGAGATTCATTGGTTGTGAATGGTAGCTGTCAGAGGGAAAGCCAGCATGCACCGCCCCCCTCCCCCGCTTCGGCCACCAATGATAGATGGCATCTCTTAAAGTCTGATCCTTTGTGTCCTTGCAGGGCATATAATCGGAGGGGTAAACTCGTTATTTCTGACAACCCTAAGGCAAACATCTCTGCAATCTAGAAGCTAAAATTACAGTCACTGGGGTGAGGTGGTAAGCGAGAATAAATAGCAATACTGCCCCACGCCCCCCCACCCCCACACAAAAAGAATTCTGGGGAAAAAAATTGGGGGGGGGGGGGCAATTGGGGTTAAAGTGACTTGCCCAGGGTCACACAGCTAGTAAGTGTTAAGTGTCTGAGGCCAAATTTGAACTCAGGTACTCCTGAATCCAGGGCTCGTGCTCTTTCTACTGTGCCACCTAGCTGCCCCAATTCTGAAAATTTAAAAGAAAGCTTTCTCATTGTCCAAGATGATACACACTCACAACATGAAGGCAATTTTCAGTTTGTCGAACAAAGATGCAACTTTGCACATTTCTCAGCACACTTGTCCCTCTGAGTTTACAGAATAGATAGATAGATCTAGATATATGTATGGCTCTACAGCTATTACATAATATACACAAACTGGTTACCAGATGTTTCCTATACCAAATGAAATCACAAGTCTGAAGAGGAGAGGCTCACTTCTTACACACTCTCACTCACTCCACCTCCCCCCCCCGCCCCCCTGCCGCCTTTCCCTCCCTCCCTCTCACACTCATACTTTTCTAACATGGTATTGTAGTTAGAATATTATATCTGGAGTCAGGAATGCAAATCCTTCCTCACATGGTAACAATGGCCAAACCATTTAACCTTCGCTTCTGACAAGATAAGCTAGGAACTAATGAGGTAAAAAGATTTTCCTTCCATGTCCCAGCTGTTCTGGTGACAGAACCAACAGCAACAGAAAGGTTCATACCTATTTGTTAGCTCTATCCAAACCTACAAGTGAAGAAATTATATGCTAGTGTCAAGTCCTGAAATTCTCCAGTATTCATTCACCCATAGACATTCACCCACACTTTAAAGCAAAATCTTCCCCTGACAGAACAAGAACAAATTGAGGAATGAGAATCATCCAGCACATTACTAAGAACCAAGAGTTTGGCAATTATTAGTCATAAACCAGAAGACTAAATTATTTTTAAAAAAAGGTTTCAGGGGGCAGCTAGATGGCGCAATAGATAGAGCACCGGCCCTGGAGTCAGGAGGACCTGGGTTCAAATCCCGCCTCAGACACTTAACACTTACTAGCTGTATGACCCTGGGCAAGTCACTTAACCCCAAATGCCTCACTAAAAAAAAATAAAAAATAAAAAAAAAGGTTTTAAAGGCTATCAAAGGAATTTAAAAGTCACCAAGTATTACGGCAATGTGGCCATTCAGCGTCTGCCTGTTGATCCCCCTCTCCCCCCCCCCCCCCCAGAAAAGAGAAATCCATTGGCTCCCAAGAAATCTCATTACACTTCAGGACAGCTCTAATTCTTAGGAAGTTTGTCCTTGCATAGAGCTGACATGGGTCTTCTGTGGCAACTCTGACCTCATACATCAAGTTCTGTCCACTGTGGCCATGACCTCATGCCAAAAGGTGAAAGAGAAAAACTACTTTCTCTAGACACGCAGCACAATCTATACAGGAATAAGATCAATTTATACATGTGGATGGATATAAAGACAGGTAACATATGCCAAGTCAGACTATCACTAGAACCTTGACGACCATTCCCCCTCAGACAGTGCTAGAGATAGCCCAGAACCTCTGAACCCAACAGCATTGGAGAAGAGCAATGCTTCCAGCTTAGTGCCTACAGCCATCTATCTGGGAAGCAAGCTCTCTGGAGATACAACCCAGCAACTGCCCTTACATCATCAAAGGATTTTTATCACTGAAATGACTTGACCATCTGCTTTGCCCTGCACCCTGAGGACCATGGGGCCCTCCCATCTCATGTGCACATGTGTCATCTCCCTCATTGGGGTGTGAGCCATTAATACAGTGCTTTGCACAAGCAAACTGTCAATAAAATAATCAATCTCTCATTTATGTTTTCAATTAAGAAACTCCCTATATGAAAATCTCACCACGAAGGCTGACCTGTTCTACTTGTTTTAAATTAATAGACTATGCATTTGGGGCAGCTAGATGGCGCAGTGGATAAGGCCCTGGATTCAGGAGTACCTGAGTTCAAATGCGGCCTCAAACACTTAACACTTACTAGCTGTGTGACCCTGGGCAAGTCACTTAACCCCAACTGCCTCACCAAAAAAAAAAAAAAAATTAGACTATGCATTTAATCATTAATATGTTACAAGCAATGACCTGTAGAGAAAATTTCTGGAGTTCATGGGAACCACCATGCTGAATGTAATTTACAATAAATACAAAAAGCAACCAAACTGGGTCCTACCCAGGAATGCAAATGCCTCTCCTCAAAGCAGCCTAACCAGGAAGCAAAGAATGGGAACTATTTTTTGTTCCACCTTCCTAGGGAAGGTCTTCTACTCCTGAGACTGCCTTCCATTTACACTGTACACGCCTTTTACAAACACCACGTGAAAAAAAGAATCCTTAAAGACCAAACCACTGACTCTAGAGTCCATCTTGAAGAAAGTTGAAAAGAATGGATACTTTGGAGTTCCCAAAAGCAAAACAAAACAAAACAACAACAAAATTTGTTGTAAATATTGAGCAGCTAATGAAATGAGAAGCGCAAGGATTCCACATAGGTTTTGTTTTGCGACAGATAGACACCCACATGCACAAAATTCATTTAAACTGACAAATTTTTCCTGGAGAATAAGTGGAGCAGGAATCTACGACGTGGATCCTTGTGTAAATAATACTGAGCTATAAAACATACAACAGCCTAATCTGATGGTTCTGTCAATAAAGGTCAAGGGTTTGTCCAGGTTGGTCTTATGTGAACTTTGCCCTTCCCCTAGCATGGTCAGTCAGTAGGCGTTTAATTCACAGTCACTGATAAGTACTTAAGCTCAGACCACATAGCATGGTGCCCCCTGCATCAGGGGCGCCACTGTGCTCTATGAGCAAATCAGAATTTGCAGTAACTAGTTCAATTTGGAGCCATCTCCATGGACTATTTGTGCCCAACCTGTAGTAAAGCATTGTAAGCTCATATTGGTCTGATCAGCCACCCCATGCCTTGACTCCAGTATAAAGTGATGTCATTTTGGTCCTCTTTGAGAACAAAGGACAACCAATTGCCAAGTGCTCTGGGAATAGAGTAAATAAAGGAACCCAGAGAGTAAATTGGCAAGAGATTAATTAATATGGTCCAGATGATGCTTTGCTCTCTGACGGCTTAGTTTAATGCAAGGATTAAACTTGGAGGATCTGGAGAACCACAGATTTCCTGGGTGAAGGGCACGTTATTCATCTGGTCAACAAATTTTAAATGCCTAGGATACTTCTAAGTGGACATGCCAATTTTGGAATCACTTTCTATAGTAACTGATCAAAATTAACTCCGGTTATTCTAAAAGTATGGCAAAATCTTTTAATGCTTCAGAGACCCCATTATTAATTGTATATATAATATTAGAGATAATAAAGGTATATGATTTTAGATAGCCCCAGACCTTCCCATCTCTCCTCAAGCTCCCTATGCCACAGTCTTCAGCAGAGAAACTTGGCTCCAACTTTGGAGAAGGATTCTAGGCCTTTGAAAGCTCCCTCATTACAAATTTCAAAATCCCTCTCTGTTGGGGTAACTAGGAGGCATAGAGAATAAAGCACCGGCTCTGGATTCAGGAGGACCTGAGTTCAAATTTGACCTCAGATACTTACTAGCTATGTGACCCTGGGCAGGTCACTTAAACCCTCACTGAGAAAGAAGGAAAAGGAAAGGAAAAAAAGAAAGGAAGGAAGGAAGGAGAAAAAAAACCCTCTCTGTTGCTGCCTATCCTGCGCCCTGCCCCCTTCTGAAAGCTGGCCCCTTTCCTTGCCAAGGCCAAGCTTGCTCCTTATGACCTTAACTGCATCCCAATTGGGTAGCTCACATCAATCATTCCTTCTTTCTTAAATTCCCTCTATCTACCAGCTCCTCAGATGCCAACAATCATGCCAAGATGTCCCCCAAGTTAACTCTGTCACCCTCAATTCGGGGGGGAGGGGGGGGAGGAGGAAGAGAGAAGAATCACACTTGCTGCCCTCATCTCCTTACTCTCTACTTTCTTCAGACCCCTGTGGCCACTTGCCATCTGAACCCAATGCTGCTCACAAGGATTCTGAAAGATTAAGTAAGTTTTGGTTACAATCTTCCCGTTTTTTTCTATATGGGAAGTGTTCATTTGACTTGATTTATTTGTTCAGACCAAAGTTCCAATAGTACTAATAACAATCATAAACAATGATCTCTTAAATGCTAAATTCAGTGGCCGTTCTAACTCATCCTCCTTGACCCCTCTACAGTTGCTGATGCTGTTAACCTTCTCCTAAACACGCTGTCCTGCCTTGGTTTTCATTTAGGTGGCCCTCTCCTGGTTCTTCTCTTAATAGTTACTAAGAAACTGAGGCAAACAGAGGGTCACACAGCCAGTAAGTGTCTTGCAACCAGACTGTTCATCTGGCTGCCATACACATACATGGACATACACAGACACAAATGAGGAGAAAATGTGCCAGGCACTGTGCTAAATACTTTACAATTATTATCTCACTAGATGCTCAAAACAACTCTGGGAACTGAGTCCTAATATTTATCTCCATTTTACAGATGAGGAAACTGAGGGAAACAAGGGTTGTAACTTGTGCCCAGGGTCTGAGATCTGTCCGAGGATGGATTTGAACTCACATCTTCCTGACTCTGGCCCCAGCACTACTCACTGCATGACCTAGCTGCCCCAGAAGCAGAGGTACATAGTACATAATACATAGTACGATAATAAAACCCCCAGAGTAGTATAAGTAGTCCAGGTCACCACTAATCCCAGTCTGGTTTCTAAGTATTAAGTGAGCTTAGGTGAGTCACTTAAATTCTTTAGACATCCATTTCCTCAACAGTAAAAATAAAGGGAATAGGGGGCAGCTAGGTGGCCCAGTGGATAGAGCACCGGCCCTGGAGTCAGGAGTACCTGAGTTCAAATCCAGCCTCAGACACTTAACACTTACTAGCTGTGTGACCCTGGGCAAGTCACTTAACCCCAATTGCCTCACTAAAAAAAATATAAATAAATAAATAATTGAAAAAAGAGAATAGGCCTAGAGCTAATCCTATGATTAAGTAAGGGTGAATGTACTATATATGTGGAAAAGAGAATGCCCAAGGTAGAAGTGAGTTAGAACAACTAACAAAGGAAAGAGTAGGGAACAAAGATGAAAATAGTACTAGATTTGGAGACAGTGCTGGGGTGTGATCTTCACCTGAGTATCAGTTCACCATCTGTAAAATGAGTTATAAGAGGAATACCCCGAAGTTGTGAGGAAAGCTCTTGATCTAGACAGGCTGAAAAGTTAATGACAACATTAATACTGTATTTAAGAGCAGGGCGACATGTTGGCTTACACAACTCCCTATGGTGGTCAGCAGGGGGCAGCAGCAAGACTAGCTCTCTGGAACAGTTTGGGGAGCTGGGGGGCAGGTTTGCAACATGTTTTCATCCATATTCACAAGTTAAATGTTCCTGGATAGTGCCAGTAGCTAGGTTTCTTATTTCTAGTGGATTAAAGCACTCACTACATGAGAGCTTGGGAAAGTCATTTCTCTGGGGCTTTATAAAATTAAGGACTGGACTAAATGTTATCTGTCTCCGTCTGCGTATCTCTGTCTCAGCTGAAGCCTTCCCTGGACATCTCAGTCCCTGTTGTTCATCCTCTTTCCAGTCCTGGGAAAGAAATGTAAACATTTATGTTTACTTATCTGCATACACGTTATCTCCCTCAATGGTATGTTAAGCTCTGTAAGAGTGGAGTCTTCTATTTGTATAGAACAGTGCCTGGCACGTAGCATGCTCACTGAATGGATTGACAACCCAAGAAATCACTGAAGAACTATTCAGAGAAATCACATGGGGGGGGGGGGAGCAGCTAGGTGGTGCAGTGGATAAAGCACTGGCCCTGAATTCAGGAGGACTTGAGTTCGAATCCGGCCTCAGACACTTGACACTTACTAGCTGTGTGACCCTTAACCCTCATTGCCCCGCCAAAAAACAAACAAAAGAAAAGAAATAACATGCTAATTAATCATGTCCCAAATTATAGAATGAACTTATCAAAAAGAAATAGTAGAATATTTTAATCTAACATCACCATCTAGTCTGATGTTATTTACACTATGGAAATGTTCTCTCCCCTACCATGGCCAGAATTATGATGCTGACTAGCAATAAGGAGGATAAGAATAAGTACTAGAATTATGGTCTCAGGGGTATAGAGATTTCATTCATCCATTATATTGTAAGCTCCTTGTGAGTAGGAACTGTTTTTAATGATTGATTCTCAGGTAAGGAATCAAATCCCTCCACCAATACCAGAAAAGGAAATTACCTTTTCCTCTCTGAAAATTTCAGCCTTGGAGTTGGTGTGAAGCAGGTATCAAACTCAAAAACAGGCCAATAATTCACACATAAAGATCACACCACCTGCAATAATGTTTTTTGTTTTGTTTTTTTGGTGGGCAATGGGGGTTAAGTGACTTGCCCAGGGTCACACAGCTAGTAAGTGTCAAGTGTCTGAGGCCAGATTTGAACTCAGGTACTCTTGAATCCAGGGCCAGTGCTTTATTCACCTGCATAATGTTTTAAAACACATTATTACACTAATTACATTGTTCTGATTTGGCTACATTATGGTGGTGGCCTGATGTCTCTGGTTTAGAGCAGTGAGAAATTACAGGGTCACAAAGCCAAAACATATCAGAAGTAGGATTTGAACACATGTCTTCCTGGTTTTGAAGTCAGCTCTCTATCAATTATGCCATCCTGCCTCTTAATAAGTTGTTGAAAATTTTCCACTTGACATTATATAAATGAAATACAGAACAAAGCATTTGAGAATAGCCAAAGTCTCACTGTCCAAATACAGGTAGACACTGTTAAAATGTTAAGACAACAGTTGTCTTTAATACATTCTTGATGTATTGTTAAAAATTTAAATTGGCAAACTTGAGTTACTTGGCCTCTTGTACAACTATTTCTTGGGCACCCACCTAACATTCCTCATCCCGTTATGTCTCACAGCTTGCACTGATATTCCTTCCTTCAACATCTAAATATTAGTACTTTTCAATTCCAAATTTCGTCTTCCAGTTCTTAATCTATTAATACGGGTCCCCAGAGCACCCAGTGTTATATATAGTTCCTAGTCTTCCATTCTTCCCATTTCTCTGGGGATCACCTTTCTTCACAATCAGCTATGCATCCCTGGTATCTTCTCTTTTTTTAATTTTTTTTTTGGGGGGTGAGGCAATTGGGGTTAAGTGACTTGCCCAGGGTCACACAGCTAGTAAGTATCAAGTGTCTGAGGCCAAACTTGAACTCAGGCCCTCCTTAATCCACGGCCGGTGCTCTATCCACTGCGCCACCTAGCTGCTCCAAAAGGTTTTATCTAAAGACAAAACTATACTTGGAATTTCCTGACTACAATGTCTTTTTTTTTAAATGTTTTTGTAAGAATAGTAGCAGGAGGGGAAGCTAGGTGACACAGTGGATAGAGCACTGGCCCTGGAGTCAGGAGTACCTGAGTTCAAATCCGGCCTCAGACACCTAACACTTACTAGCTGTGTGACCCTGGGCAAGTCACTTAACCCCAATTGCCTCACTAAAAAAAAAAATAGTAGCAGGACTATGAGTGCCACTGGCATTCCAAAAAAAAAAGATTAGGAACCGTGAAATGGAACCTTTACTTCATTGAAGAAAAATATCTAAACACTGGAAAACTTAAATGCTGCGAAAAAACATTGCAAAATATAAAATAAATAAAAAAGGAAAGGAAACTTTGAACCTGATATACCAAGCAAATGCCAGGTCTAGCAAACTTAATGTTAGTCCTAGATTACTTATTGATTTAAAAACAAAAAACAAGAAAAAAAAGTAGTAAAATACATAAAAAACAAATTCATGTTTTATAGATGGGGAGGAGAATTTTCAGCACAGTACAAAAAATTTAAGCATTCCTTTCTTTAATTTTGTAATTCTTTATTCAGAATATCACCACTGTTTTAGGTAAATTGATAGCTGAGCAAGGAAATATAATTTGGATTATAAAATTCTTGATTTTATTACAATAGTAGCAGCAACACTGAACCTCAGAATTCCCTGAAGCTGGTACGGAAAGTTAAAGATTAAAAAAAAACAAAAAACCCTCCACTCCATTTTGTCAAGCTACATTGAGAATGCCTCTAACCAAAGAAAAACCACTTAACTCTGGACTCCAAAGTTTATAAGCAACTCTCCAAAGCTTATCAACTAAGTCATAAGTCAGTGTGCTGTAGTGGGGAAAGAGAATGAACAAAGAAAAAAGGGGAATTCAGTAGAGGAGGATGAATGGGATGAAGCTAATCAAAAGGGAAGCCAGTAGATCTGCTCAATTTTTATTCTGCTTCTCTGTTCTCTGTCAACAACGACCTTTGGACTAGAAAGGACACAACAGAGATGGCTCAGAGGGAAATGAAACAGAAGCTAAGCATTGAGAGTTTAAGAGAGTAAACCCTTAGCTTTGATAGGGGAGTCTGACTAAGGTCAACAAGCTCAATAAGTCCATAAACTAAGGTAATGAAAATGGTACAGGAGTTGTTGCTGAGAAGAGTGATTTTTGATAGATTATGAGTGAGAAAAGCTACAGGACTGGATAATTCAAATATTGCTTCAATTGTCAAAGAAAGCAGGCTGTGTAAAAGCCAGCAGACTTGATTTTGCTGACAAAATGCTAGAACATTATCAAAGGGATGGTTAAAGAATATCTAGAAAAGGAAGCAGTTATCACAAAGATCATGCCAAACTAACTGGGGGGGTGGGGGGTGGAGAAGAGATTAGTAGGCACATTTTGATAACAGTGCTCAAAAATTTGTAAGTCTGCCACATAGAAGTGCGATTGGACATTAGGCTTGGTTACAGAAGGAGCAATGGATGGCAGCTCACATCTGGCAGAGCTCTTCATGATTTAAGGAGAATCTTGCTAATAATTAGACCCATCTAAAAATGCAATGGATTTTTCCTCCACTGGAGGTCTGCTTGATCACCACTTGTTTGTTATGTTATGGAAGAGACTCTTGTCTAAGTGTGGATTTGGTCTATGTGACGTCTGCATCTTCTAACCGAGTTTATGAACATCAGTAATTGTATAAACTACTGTGTATAAACAGTATACAGTTTATACTTTATAAGTGTAAACATTTAAAGTTTCATAAAAATCTTACATCAGAGAAGCATAACAAACATATAAAGTTCTGTGTTGTGTATATTTCCCAGTGAACCATAATATTAATGTGCTGATATTTTACTAATAATACATTGGGGGGATTGCAAATGAATACCCTAAATGACAAGATGACTAAGGTCAGGGGGTGCTAAAAGCACAAAGTCACTCAATATAAGTCTATCAGAGAAGTCAGGGTGGAGTCACAACAGAATACTGAATCTAAAGAAAACTCAGGTCACAGCCTTTGAACTTTCTCATATGTTAAAGTCAATGATCTCTGAGGTCCCTTCTACCCATTAACACTCTATGGAATAAATTAATTGCAGGCCAAGCCTAATATATCCGGTGCATTCAGAGTTAACGTTACTCCTGTTAAGTGAGCAGTTCTTCCATTTGTGACAGGTAGCACTAGTAGCCTGCTGATAACAACTCATTACAACGGGACAAACCACACTGGCTTTGGGGGTCAGGGACTTAGGATCAGTTTTGTTGACTGAGTTAAGCTATTTTACTTCTCAAACTCTGTTCAGCTCTAGGATCCTATAAACCTTCAAAGCCTTCAGAGATTTAAGTTCAGTCTAGAATGAATTAATTCCACCTCCAAAACTCAAGTTTCTCTGGCTGAATATCATGATGATGGCACTGACCCATTACCATTCCTCACATCCCCAGCTGTAATCTTTCTCTTGGTTTGAAAAAACAACTGATGATTGAGAGCTGGAGGTTAAATGATTTGCCCAATTCAAAGGTAGCAAGCATCAAAAAGAATCTGAGGGGCAGCTAGGTGGCGCAGTGGATAGAGCACTGGCCCTGGATTCAGGAGGACTGAGTTCAAATCCGACCTCAGACACTTGACACTTACTAGCTGTGTGACCCTGGGCAAGTCACTTAACCCCCATTGCCCCGCAAAAAAAAAAAATAATAATAATAATAATTTGAACCTAGGTCTCCAGACTCAGTCCTTCAATTGTACCACACTGCACCAATCCAGAAGTAAGGCCTTAAGTAAAAGGAGACAAGCTAAGAAATAAATTTTGGACTAATTAGCACCTTTCTTCCCAGAAATGGGGCTCAAAGTTTCTATATTATTACCTCATCATCATTATATTTCACATTTACATAGTTCTGAAGAGTTCCCAGAGAACTTTTCTCATAACAGATTTGGGAAGGAAACAGCAGTTATATCAGGGATGTGCTGGTAAAAGTTTTAACAATGGTTCTCCAAAAACAAAGGCATCCCGAGAACACACAAGTTTAAAGTGCATTATAAGCATTTTCTCCATCACTTTCTTTGTTGTTGTTGTGTCCAACTGTTCATGAATGACCCTGCGGACCACAGCATGCCAATACTGTCCATGGGATATTCTTGGCAAAGATACCAGAATAGTTTGCCATTTCCTCCTCCAACAGATTTAAGGCAGAGGTTAAAGTGACTTGCCCTGGGTCACACTGCTGGTATGTCCGTGAGGTCAAATCTGAACTCTGGTCTTCCTGACTTCAGGCCTAGCACTCTATCCACTGAGTCAGCTGAATACCCCCTAAGCAAACAAACTGAATGACTTTCCCGAGGTCACACAACTAGTAAATATCTGAACCAAATTTGAACTCAGCTCTTCTGACTCCAGGCTCTTTTTTTTGTTTTGTTTTGTTTTGAGGGGCAATGGGGGTTAAATGACTTGCCCAGGGTCACACAGCTAGTAAGTGTCAAGCATCTGAGGCCAGATTTGAACTCAGGTACTCCTGAATCCAGGGCCGGTGCTTTATCTACTGTGCCACCTAGCCACCCGCTGACTCCAGGTTCTTATCCACAGTTCTACCTAGTTACCCCAATCACTTTCTTCAGTGTATACAATTAACAAAACAATAATCAAGCCCTGATTTATAGTGTTGTCGAATTTCCAAGGTACTATTCTCTTCAACCATTCAAAATTCTATTATCCTCGTCTTAGAAATGAAAAAAATTGAGACTTCAGAGAGGTTGATACTCTGATACTCAAAGGGTCAAACGTAGTATCGGTGAAGGAAGGATACAAACCAATAGATACTGAACTGGACACCAAATCCAATACTATTTCTCTTGCACCATGTTATCTCTACCTCCTAATAAGCTGTCCCAGATCCTTCAAAACAGTATTGGGGGGGGGGGGCCCCCCCGCAGCGGATCGAGCACCGGCCCTGGAGTCAAGAGGACCTGAGTTCAAATCCGGCCTCAGACACTTAACACTTACTAGCTGTGTGACCCTGGGCAAGTCACTTAACCCCAATTGCCTCACTAAAAAAAAAAAAAACAGTATGGGATTCAACTCCATTTTTCACATAAATATCCATTTCATCAAGGGAAAGTTTGGAGTTATTTATGGCAATTCACTTTCTTATAATTAACTCTGGCTTTTCATTTCATGCAGTAAGACCTTAATAACTAAAATAAAACCAAATCCCTGTAATCTCTCCATGGGAGCTATTTCAGTGTCCTGTTGACGTATCACACAAGAAAAACTAAAGCAAACACTACATATCGAGGTATCAAAAGCAAGATTCTGAGGGCCTTTCATTAAATTACGATTTGGGGGGGGGGGGGGCGGCTGCACGCGGCCAGGTGTCTCAGTGGATAAAGCATTGGCCCTGGATTTAGAAGGAGCTGAGTTCAAATCTGATCTCTGACACTTGACACTTACTAGCTGTGTGACCTTGGGCAAGTCACTTAATCCTCATTGCCTCACGAAAAACAAAAACAAAAAGAGTAAAGGAGGGGACCAGAAGGAGGTTAGAGTTGATTGGGATTGTTTGGCAGGGGGGGACTAGATGTATGGTTTGGTATAGGGGACCCCCAGAAGAAACTACCTCTACCAAATGCAGGTGGACACCTAAAGTCTTAGGGAGTTACCTTTTTGTAGGTAGAGATATATGAATAAACAAAGATACGAAGCAACGGACATTCATATTTTTTTAAACTCTTATGAACTCAACTGAGAAAAGATTTTAAGGCCATTCAACAATACCTTGAAAAAGAATGGTTAAGAAGTTTGCCTATCCCAGCTAAAAGGGAGATATTTTTAAAGTTACAATGGGAAAACCAATTATATTTATTCATTACAGACCTTGCTCTAAATTAAGGTGATGGTTTCAAGATACAAACCCTGTAACAAGCCACAGGACGTTTGAAGATAAATATTAAGAAATCTAAAACAATGGAGAAATGTTATTCCCTGAACTGCATTCCCATTACAAGTTAATTGTTAAGACATCAGGTTGAAGTTTGGGTTTTTTAAATCTAACTTTAATAAATCAATACAACTAAATTAGAAGAAAAATCCCAATAAATGTGCTTTTATTGGGGGGGAGGGTCACTTCCATTAAGAAAAACAGGAGTACCTTAAGCTGTCTCTAAATCCTTTTACATAAGGAAAGATTCTAACAGCAGTTACTTAGCCTTAGTCTCTACAATACTGGAAAGAAAGGCAGAAAATGCTCATTTTATGCTAAATTGAAGGAAAGACAGTTACCAGCTTAAGTTCTTTAATTCAGCAAGTTTTAAATACTATCATGCTCACAATACAACAGCTAAATACACAGAAGGAACAGGAGCAAGGCTTCTTCCTAGTTATTGGGAAAAAAGACAACTGAAGGGGTAGGTCTCCTCCCCTCCCCCTAGACTTACCTGGGTTTGCCTCTCCTTCATAATCATATTCACTCATAATAGTAAGATCAGAAAGTTAGGGTGGAAAAGACCAAGGGAATAGAAATCCTGATTCTTCAATGATCAAGAAGTCAACCCAGCATGGATGATGAGTGACAGACCGCTGCCCCCGCTCACTAGACTGCACGTCCTCAAATACTCTTAGGAACAGTGAATTGTGGTAGATAATCCTAAAGCAAGTCCATCAAAGGTTCCAGCAGTTTAAACCAGACACATGGCACAGAAACCCAAGCAGCACTGCCCCCACAGCAGCAGCAGCAATAATGCACTCCAAGAGAATTAAGGAGAGGGATAATCATCAGTGATAGATATGGGGAGGGCCTAAAGAACTAAGATCAAGTGTCTTCAAGTAGCAACACTTAAAACAAAGGCTTCCCAGGGTAACTGCAGGTACACTGTATGTTGCCCCTCCAAGGAAGCCTTTGCCCCCAAGAACAAGCAGCAAGCCAGCAGGCAAGCACATCAAGGGAAAAGTGTAATAGGGAAATTAATCTTGTCTAATGGCTGCACTATTATCTGTAAAATGTTTCACTGTGACTGTTGTCCATGAGGTTTTTTAATCCTAGGTATAAGTCAAAGTGCACAGGATTAAATATAATACTTTCTATCATTCCTCCCCTTTCCTTCTCCCCACTCGAAGACCACCCAATTATAGTTCTTTTCCCCCTTAAGCTATGTGGCACTTAAGAATCTCCCTTCTGCAGAAAGTTTTTCATGGGTGGTTCTTCTGACATCTACAATGAGCAACCACCAAAGTATGCCTTATGTTAACATTTAACAAAATTTATCTCTTTCCCTCAATCACAGGATTACCAAAATACCCAGAATTGCGCAATCATCATGTGCTTATTATTACTTTATTCCCTCAGAGAAGGATTTGGTGGTTCCTCCTACATTCGATTTCAAGTGAGATTTTTAAACTCACTCTATTCAGCTACCTTTATATAAATAGTATGAACAGAAAGGGAAAGGTCCTTCATTTATGTGGTCCTCAATGCACTGTAAATAGAGATCTCTAGGCTCTCACCAGTGCAACAATTCTACCACGTACGACGAAGAACACAGCCTTCATCAATGTTTCATAAAAAGACCATAACAGCAGCAGGGGTGCTTCTCCATCACTACAGCCTGGGCCTAGAGATCCCTTAAACACTACAGTCCAAAGCCTGACCCTGGGCTGGTCCATCAACCTCGCCCAACCTCATCAGTAAAATGGAGGACATAATAGAATGTACCTTGCCAGGTAGTTATGAAGCTCAAATGAAAACTTAGAAGTGCTTAATAAACTTTTCTTAGACTGGAGACCAACCTTTCCCTGGCCACACAGATGGTGAATGGAACAATGCATACCTACATACACACATGCCTGCATGAAGGCATTTGCACAACAACCTCCCCCTTTAGATAGTAAGCTCCTGGAGGGCAGGGACTATCTTTTGCCTTAGTTTGAATCCCTACCACTCAGAACAGGTATGCACATAACATCACCGTATCTATTCACAGTATCTATTCACACACACACACATATACACACACACAAAATATTCACCATATTGTTGTAGTTTGTCCTTCCTTCTTTTTTTGGGGGGGGGGGGGTGGTGGTGGTGAGACAATTGGGGTTAACTGACTTGCCCAGGGTCACACAGCTAGTAAGTGTCAAGTGTCTGAGGCCGGATTTGAACTCAGGTCCTCCTGAATCCAGGGTCGGTGCTCTATCCACTGTGCCACCTAGCTGCCCCTGTCCTTCATTCTCAAAGAGGACTGTGACATTGGGTAATGTCATGACTGGCACTGAATTGGATTTAAGGGAAGGAAGGCTGTGTAAAGTTAACAGCCTCACTCTCTCCTCCAGAGCCATCTGGGTCCATCAGCAAGATATGTCAGGATGACTGGAGATGGCTTTGGATGTTTAAGGCAATTGGGGTTAAATGACTTGCCCAGGGTCACACCAGCTATTAAATATCTGAGGTAAGATTTAAACTCCATTGTGCCACCTAGCTGCCCCTGCCTTAGTACACATATTATATATAGATATATATAGAGATATAGAGATATATATATTAGTATCAGGAAAAACAAAAGTGTCCAGAGCTTGAACTCTATTTACTATTATCAGAAACACAGCATATAACAATTCACTGTATACAGGAAATATGTATATACAATATATGTACAAGTGTACATGTATGTATACACATAAACAATACACATGGATACATATATAAAATGTTACGAAAATCTTCAGTGCATACAGTATCAGTACATATATACATTATTATACCTATATATTGCTACATATCTGTTATTATATTGCCGTATATACAAATGGCTATATATTACTATTCAGTTTTGTTCACCCTTCTGTCTTCCTCCACATAGACTCAAATATTTCCTATTTACTCAGTCTCTATTTACTATTACTACCTACTATTTACTCAGTCTCTAAATCAGAAGCACTGAGTCTTGACCCTTGCTGGCTTCCATCAACGTTTCTGGTTAAAAGAGGAGCCCATTCAAAGCGCCACTATTAACCCAGAAGATCCTAAACTATCTCTGTATCTGTCATCAGAATGAATTTAGCAACCTCCCACAGGAAAGGATAAGTAGTTCAGGGCAAAAGGACAAAAACTGTGGGATAGATTAAACTAAGAATGTTTTAGGAAGTTGTGAATCACAGGGGATGTGTAATTAAGGTATTACATATCATAATGGGGCACAGGGAAGGGGAAGCAGTCTGTAAATATAGACTTCTGGGCCAATGAAAGCTTTATTAATGCATACTATATTTGCTACCCATCCCTATCTTCCACCTTACTTCTGGTATCCCTGTAAGACAGTTGGCCTAAAAAAAAAAAAAAAGAGAAAACTACAAAGGTTGAGGTTAAATGTGGTTGAACCCTTCCTCAATTGACTTAAAGGACTCTTCCTAATGATAATTCGAAGAAATTTCAACCATTTATAAATCATGTTAATAACTTGGCCTTAAAACTTGAAGGTTCGGGGCAGCTAGGTGGTGCAGTGGATAAAGCACCGGCCCTGGATTCAGGAGTACTTGAGTTCAAATCCGGCCTTAGACACTTGACACTTACTAGCTGTGTGACCCTGGGCAAGTCACTTAACCCCCATTGCCCTGCAAAAAAACAAAAAACAAACAAAAAAAAAGTGAAGGTTCAGTAACATCACTGTGCCAATAACAAGATTTGGGTAAGGTACCTATGTCCAACTAACTCATCTACAAATGGACTACAAAGAATAAACAATGCAGAATGACTCTGAGATGATTTATAATGCCCATATAATTATATGCATTATTAAATTTAAATTATTTCTTAGTGGCTCACTGACAACTTTGAGGGAGGTTTCTCAATTTGCATGCCTTTACAAATTTACAGCTTTGTCTTCAACCCAGTGCAGCCGAACAACAACTAATATGGAACAACAACTAATATGAAGATATATAAACTGGTCTGTCAAATCTACTGAAAGATCAAAGGAGAGGATAGTTTATAAATTAATAATATTTTAAAATCTTAATTTTGAATCAAAGAATATGAATGTCTGGATAAGGTCCTCTACTCAGCTATCATATCAAAGTGATCTTCCTGTCACTCCTCTCTCCTGCCCCCTTTCGCTCAATTCTAGTGTCTCCCTCCAGACCAAATATGAAATCCTGTTTGGATTTTAAAGCTCTTCAGAACCTAGCTCCCCCTTTCCAATATCCTTACATCTCTCCAGTGACTTGGTGACACTGACTTCCTTGTTGTACCTCAAACAAAACACCTCCAAGCATTTTAACTGGCTATTCCCAAGCCCGGAATTCTTTCTATTCTCCACCTCCTGTCTTCCTTCAAAGTCTCATCTGAAATCCCACCTAGTTCAAGAAGCATTTCCTGAGTGGGCAGCTAGGTGGCACAGTGGATAAAGCACTGGCCCTGGATTCAAATGGACCTGAATTCAAATTCAGCCTCAGACACCTAAGATCTTTTTAACCCTGGGCAAGTCACTTATACCTCATTGCCCTGGGGGATTGGAGGGGAGACACATTTCCTACTTCCCTTTATAATCCTCTAAATAAAAGATTATAAATCATTATGTTATAATTTTAGAATACAGGATTATAAAAATAGTATAAAAAATTTATTTCCTCAGAGTCTATCTCCAATCTATCCTGCATATAGCTTGTTTGTACATAGCTATCTGCATGTTGTCTCCCCCCTTAGACGATCAGCTCCTTTAATCAAGGACAATTTTTACCTTTGTATCTCCAGAACTTAAGACAGTACCTGGGGTACATAGTAGGCGCTTAATACTCACTGACTTGAGAAGAATACCATGCAGAAAACAATTATGAACTTGAACTGGGTTAAACAAAGTTTTGCATTTAGGTTCAGAATAATTCAACTACACAAGTACAGAAAGGGGAGTGACAAATCGACAGATATTGCTCTTACCAATATGGTATTCAGTTTCTGATGCCATATTTTTAAGAAAAGCATAAACAAATTAAGGTCTGTCCAAAGGAAGTACAATGCAGGTGGGGGGATGGGGTAAACAACCCGAGAACTATGACAACTGAAGCATACATCTGAAGGAACTGAGGAAGCTCAGCTTGATGACAGCTGTTAAAATATTTGAAGGGCTGTCATAAAGAACAATTACATTTATGTACATATAGGGCAGAATTAGGACCTATGAGAGGAAGTTACAAGGACACAGGTTTTGATCCAAAATACAAGAACTATAGAACAGAAAAATGTAAGAATTGCCCTGAAAAGTAATTGCTTTCTGTGTGCAAGGGACTACACAGAAATGGATCTAGTTCCGGCCCTGGCACCACTTCCCTATGTGTCTCATTGGGACAGCGACTGTCTTATTTCATACTTGTATCCTGTTCTTCAGAGTACTTAACCACAGCAAACACTTAATAAATGCTTACTCATTCATTCACTCATCCTTTGAAGGGTCATTTTAACGTTATCTAAAAGATGGTATATAAGGATAGCTCCCAAAGCATGCTCTTTTTATTCCTAAGGTTTAGGTGGTGTTACTCACTGCAATGGGCAGCTGGGTGGCATAGAGCGTCAAGGCCTGGAATCAGAAAGACTCCTCTTCCGGAGTTCAAATACAGATTCAGACACCGACTAGCAACCTTGGGCAAGTCATTTAACCCTGTTTGCTTCAGTTTCCTCATTTGTAAAATGATCTGGAGAAGGAAATGGCAAACTGCTCCAGAATCTTTGCCAAGAAAACCCCAAATGGGGTCATGAAGAGCCAGAGATGACAAAAACGAAGCTGAGAAACTTCCTATACAAAGTTAACCAGGTTAAGGTAAGTACTGAATTTCTAGAATCCACACTCAAGTAAAAATTTATTGGCCCAGGGCAGCTAGGTGGCGCAGTGGATAGAGCACTGGAGTCAGGAGTACCTGAGTTCAAATCCAGCCTCAGACACTTGCTTAGCTATGTGACCCTGGGCAAGTCACTTAACCCCATTTGCCTCACTTAAAAAAAAAAAATGTATTGGCCCTTCATAGGAAATGATACCTTCTGGGTACAGCACTATAGATGAGGGTTGGTGTTGGTAGCAACATTTTTTTTGGTGCATGGGGGAATTTATTTTTGTGCTTAAACAACAAGCAAGAAAAGATGAGAGGAAAAAAACAGAAAATCTCCAATTTCAGGATACCAAAAGGGCATCAGAAAATTCTAACTCGCAAAATGAGGCATAGTATTTTTATTGGCAGAAGCCTAGTATTATTGCTACACTTGGCACTTAGTAGGCATTTCATTAATATTAATTAGACTAGGGGGTAGCTTAGTGACTCAGCAGACAGAGTACTGGTTCTGGAGTCAGGAGGACTTGAGTTCAAATCCAGGTTCAGACACTTGACACTTACTAGCTGTGTGACCCTGGGCAAGTCACTTAACCCTGATTGCCTCACACCCCCCCTATATATATATATATATATATATATAAATAAAATTAGACTATTAATGAATTACAAAGAATCAACAGACAAGTATCAAAGCAAATTGGAAAGTCTTTGTTAAAAAGGTAATTTATCAAATTTGCCTTTTGATTGTATATAAACACCATGACACTTTATGGCATATTGACAAGTAGTATTTTTCAGATTAATTTAAGGACTCCACTTTATGGAAGAGGAAGCCACTTAGGGATGTGAATCAACTAGCTCACTTGACAGTCTCGTGGTTAAAAACAGAAATGACTTGAATTCTGGCTTCTAGTGTTTAACAGGCCTTTTTTTTTATCTCAGTCCAATTAAGAATTTTTTTTTAAATTTCCTTGAAGGAACAACTAGGTCACAAAACACGTCTGTCTCCAGTACTATGGACTCCTTTGGCAATCTGGTGATGCCTATGAACGGCTTCTCAGAATGTTTTTTTCCCCCAGAATGTTTTTAAAGAATAAAATAAGTAGGATTACAAAGGAAAATCATATTGAAAAACAATTATTACAATATTCTTTTAAAAAATTCACAGACGAAAGTTTAAGAAGCCTCTGCTTTGGAAATAACTGTTCCAAGCAAATTAAGTAACCTGAAATGCGCAATAAATCTATGGTGTGGATTTACTGTGCATGATACCATGTCATTCCTTTTAACATGGTGATTACAGACAGCTGCGACTGGACACTTTCAGGTTTAGGAGAGCTTTGTTCTCATTTAAATTTTTGACATCTGTTTTATGTGATCCAGGGGAGTTTACCTATAGGGAATAGGCAGACAGGCAACAATCATTTATTAAGAGCTATGTGCCAGGCATTGTGCTAAGTGCTGGAGACAAAAGATTGTATCTAATGGGGGAAGAACTGCATGAAAGTAAATTTAAATGTTTGTGTGTGTCAAGCTATATATTGATAACTAGATAATATTTAAAAGAGAGGGGAAAAGGGAACCCTGTATACGACTGGATTTTAAATGGGATATAAAGAAAGCTAGATGAGGAGAAGGGATAG
Organism: Dromiciops gliroides; assembly: GCF_019393635.1. Lineage (NCBI taxonomy): Eukaryota > Metazoa > Chordata > Mammalia > Microbiotheria > Microbiotheriidae > Dromiciops > Dromiciops gliroides. Next base: position 338,371,609 of record NC_057861.1, read on the forward strand.
CATTCCAGACATGGAAGAATAGAGCCTGGATCCCTAATTTCATTGATTTAAAAGAAAGCTTTCATAAGGTTTAAGTGCTTCCTTCTACTAAGCCAGGTGAGCACCTTCTCGGTAATTCCTAGAGAACTGCCTAGGGTAGTGTTGCTAACCATGTGGCCCCGGGAATGTGCAGACTCCAGAACTGGCTTGAGCCAATTGGGAAATATCTAACAAAATAAATTAAAAAATAAAATGCAAATAATATTACTTGAAGCCAATATGCACTCCACAGGAATCCTTATGTATGGTGACTTGCGCAGAGTCACAGACACAATGTAGGTCTGAGGCAAGTCTCGAACTCACATCTTCCTGGCTTCAAGGCCTTCTCTTTATCTACTACACCATGCTGCTGTTCCATTTAGTTTTTACCAGAAAAAAGGAAGATTAATTTCAGCACTGCTGTTTTTAGTTGCATAATAACTTGTATTCAAAAATACTGAGTTCAAATCTGGCCTCAGACACTTGACATGTGACCCTGGGCAAGTCACTTAACCCCCAGTTACTACTTTCTCAGTCACTTTTTGTATTTGTAAGTCACTTTGTATAAATCCCAACTAAAATCCCACAAAAACAAAACAACCTGTCTTGCATTTTAAATAAAGGGCAGTGGGGGTGGGGAGGAAGATCCATGATCTATGATCCATAATTTCACACATTCCTGTTTTAGTATAACTCATAATGCACAGCCTCTGGAGAAAATGCCAATATCTACACTGTGTTAGCAAAGTTGATGCTTAAGCCACATTAGGACAATGGGAAAAAGAAGTTCTCACCAGCACTGGCATTGTTTCAAAAGCAAGCTGCCACCCAAGTCACCAATTGTCTTTATAACATATCTGTCCCGAAACTGAAACATCAGTCACAGATGAAGCATGCATAGCTGAGAGTTTATTAAAACTTCTATCATCCTAATTTTTTTTCCCTTGGTGACATGGGTTATTGTTGTTTTCAATGAAAACTCACTCTGCCTAAGACAAGGACAATGTTTTTACTGGTTAGTTCAATTAAACTGCTATCTCACCCAAAGAAATACACAAAGGGGAGCTCTCCTCTAACATATTTGCATATACACACAATTCCAAGTTTCCTTTCAAGTCAGAAGTTTCATGGTCTCAGTGTTTTCTCTAAACTTCAAAGACAACACCACCACCACCTCCTCATTATAGAAAGGAAGTTAACAAGATGCTGAAAATCTTCACAATTAAATCAAGGTATCAATGAGGGAAGGGATGAAATGTTTATTGGATATGTGGCAATAAAAAAGTATATACATGGGGCAGCTAGATGTCGCAGTGGATAGAGCACCGGCCCTGGAGTCAGGAGTACCTGAGTTCAAATCCGGCCTCAGACACTTAACACTTACTAGCTGTGTGACCCTGGGCAAGTCACTTAACCCCAATTGCCTCACTAAAAAAAAAAAGCATATACATAAAGATGATCCGTTAAGCTATTAAGGAGATAATACTTAGTATAAAATCAAATTTAAAAACACAAATAGACTTCTAGAGAGCATGTATAGCTCCCAGATTTTTAACTGACAAAACCACACACCCATGAATAGCTGATTCCTCAGAAATGTTAGCATTTAATTAATTAGAAATAATAGGAAGAAAGTACAATTAATTTCCCCTAGATAAAAAGGTCTAAGGAAAAGAGTGTTGGCAAGCCCTGACTAAGATTAACTTGTAAATGTCATCTAACAATTTCACAGGTTGACATTATAGGTTCTGAAGGAGACTATGCCAGAATTTTTTCAAAAACAATTTGATTCTTTTTAGTGAGATCAATAGCTTCCTTTGAGTAATCTTTTTTATAGCCGCTTCAGATGCATATTTAATGAATAGCTGCCTGCTCAGCTCAGCTGCACTGGTATAATAACCACATAACCACTTAGATATTCAGTACCTAACAAACCTCAGGTGCTGTCTCCCTCAAGAAACCTTTCCTAATCCCTCAGTTACTACTTTCTCAGTCACTTTTTATAAGTATTTGTATTTGTAAATCACTTTGTATAAATCCCAACTAAAACCCCACATTCGAGGAAGCCTTCCCTAACCCTTTTAATTCTAGTGCTTTCCATTTCAATTATTTCCTAATTATCAAGCAAATAGCTCATTTGGTATGTGTTTGCATGTGTCCCCCATTAGATTGTAAGCTTGTTGAGAGCAGGGGCTGCCTCTTGTATAACTGGCCTTTTGACACAATGTCTGCCACATAGTAGATGCTTAATAAATGTGTTGATTATATGTGACACACATGTATGTGTATATATAATTAAATATATTTAAAACATAAATGCATATACATATGTGTGCCTTTTCTCCCTCCCACCACCACTAGAACATATGTTCCTTAAGGGCAAGGATTCTCATTTTTTTGTTTGTGTTCCCAGCACCTCCCTCCTAAGCACAGTGCCACACACACAGCAGGCTAGTTTTCTTGTACGGGATGACAAATATTGTCATGTTTTACATAATCATACATGTATAACCCACATCTGATTGTTTACCGCCTCGGGGTGAGGAAAGAGGGGAAAGAGGGATGGACATTGGAACCCAAAACTATGGGGGGGAAAATGTTTTTTATAAAAAAAAATTAAGCGTGCAAAATTTGAAAAAAAAAATGTTGGACTAAAGTACTGTTTTATTATCCCAGGACTAAACCTCCATGTTCACATTAAACTCTCTAAAATGGGGGATAATCTGAAGGTGTGGTGTGTCTACATAGCATCAAAATTACTAAAAGGAAAAAAAATTGGATTAATGTTTTTATCCAAATGAATGTTTGGACAGCTAGTATAATAGTATATTTTAAACCAATTACTTTTGTATTTGTAAATGTTGAATTATACATGCATACATATATACATATATTTTTTAATAAAGGCATTTTTATTTTCTCCAAAGATCTTGTTAGGTTTGTAAAATATTAATAACCTAAAGAAAAAATATACCTCCTTAACAGTGTACTTTACTGTCCTTTAAGCTTAAAAGGGGCAGGTAGGTGGCACAGTGGATAAAGAACTGGCCCTGGATTCAGGAGTACCTGAGTTCAAATCCGGCCTCAGACACTTGACACTTACTAGCTGTGTGACCCTGGGCAAGTCACTTAACCCCCATTGCCCAGCCCCCCCCCCAAGCTGAAAAAGACAGTTCTTCCCAGCATCTATGCTAACAAACATTTAACAACCTGATGATTAAGAAGAGAAATCTAGGTAATAAAAATAAAAGTTATAAATAAAAATCTATTGTTAAAAGAAATAAAAGCCCACCACATGCAAAGCTCTGATGAAGACTTTGGAGCCTGCCTGTGATTAGAAACTTTAAAAAGGGACCTCATTTCACATTTCAGTTCAGTGATGAAGAACTACCATCTAGGAATATCATGGATTTCTCACACTCACATCATTCAGCTTGCCTGTCATTCCTGGGCCTTGTCCATGGTCCTCCCATAAATTTCAACACATTAGGGCTATCCCATATGCTGGAGGCCCTTTCTTGCTTCTTTTGCTATTATAAGAATACTTTGCTGTGGCCATGCAACACAACAAACTCATCTTTTCTGATCATATCAACTCAAGTTATGTGGATTTACATGACTGCCTTTAATAAAATGGCAGAAGAGTTTCTCAAATTTCCACTCCTCCAAATATACTCCAGCCCCTCACTTCAAGTCTGTTTTGAAGACACCACACTTCCTCCACTATTTACAATTCAAAATACTGTAGTGTGGAAAAATCTTTACACTACTTAACACCACAATTCACTTATTTCCCCTCCTTAGGCAAAAGATTTACTTAAAGTCTACTATAAAGAAAGTATAGTTGAGGGACAGCTAGGTGGCACGGTGGATAAAGCACCGGCCATGAGTTCGAATCAGGCCTTAGACACTTGACACTAGCTGTGTGACCCCAGGCAAGTCAGGTAACCCTCACTGCCCCACCCCCCAAAAAAAGTTTTTTAAAGAAAAGTATAGCTGGGGATAACAATCAACACTTTAACTCCCCAACTGGTTGACTCACTCCTATATCCCCCTTTCATCTCTAGTTTCTTCAATCAAGCATCAACATTCCTCAAAGCTTAAACCTTATCACATAGGGCAGATAGGTGGCACAGTAGATAAAGCAGTAGATAACTCAGGAGGACCTGAGTTCAAATTCGGTCTCAGACACTTGACACTTACTAGCTGTGTGACCCTGGGCAAGTCACTTAAACCCCATTGCCCCACAAAAAAAAACAAACAAACAAAAAAAGAAAACTATCAAAATCGCTAAGCATATACAATAACTAGAATTACTGTTTGTTTTTTAAAGACAAAGTTTTAAGTACATGCAATTAAGTATGATACAATTAAGTACAATTAAGTATAAAATTTTAACCTAATTTTCCTTTTTATCTTGGGGGAAAAAAAACTTAAAATCTGCCATTGGGTGGCACTGTGCTAGGTGGCACAGTGGATAAAGCACTGGCCCTGCATTCAGGAGGACCGGAGTTCAAATCCGGCCTCAGACACTTGACACTTAACTAGCTGTGTGACTTTGGGTCACAACCCCAATTACCTCACCAAAAAAAACCAAAAAACAAATCTGCCATTAAGCACGTCAGCAAAGCTTTGTCTCCAAGCTTACATCTCTGTTGTCTCCTATTATCTCAGCCTCTTCCCTACTCAGATAGCACAGAAGTTACAAAAAAATCAAGACAAGAAAGCCTCTTTTCTACACCACCCCCCAATTTCTGCATCTGAGTGTTTAATTCAACCAAGTGTGTAATTCATTCCTGTGACTGTCATCCCTGTCTGCTATTGAAGTAAATCCCAAGGGATTAACTTCTATTCAGAGCGCTCTCTCGCTCTCTCTCTCTCTCTCTCTCTCTCTCTCTCTCTCTCTCTCTCTCTCTCTCACACACACACACACACACACACACACACACACACACACACACACACACACACACACACACACACACACCCTCCGCCTTTACTTAGCCTCTGGAAAAGTGAAACCTTGGGTAACCCTTCAGCTCCTGGGCTGCTACCTAGGTAGCTCCCACAGAGATGTCAAACTATGTAATGGTCAAAGGGATAGTTGCAGAATTCATCAGTCTACACCCCTTTAGGAAGGTTGCATCGAGACTTGGGAAAGAGAAGTTAGAGGAGATTCCACACCAAGAGTCGTGCAGAGTAGGGATGGCAGGCAGGCCTGATCTTTGGGTGCCCACTCCTCTACCTCTCTTCCTCTAAGTGTTCAAAGCCGCTGCTACAAGATGGTAGTATCTGGAGCTGATAGGATAGCCAGAGACTACCAGGAACTCGCCAGCATACTGATGAGGTCTGAATGACTGGGGCTGTCTAGGGACTTGGCTTCATGTTGCCACCCACAAAGAGGGCGGGGGAGGGGGAATGTTCTGCTCAATGCCCCCTAATTCTCAGCAAAAATGTGGGACCCTCACCACTTGCCTGGTGGGAGAGGAAGAGTCAGGTGAGCCAAATGGGATTGATTTTTTCCCTAGTCATGAGTAATTTCCTTTCCTTAACCTTTAAAGATAAAAACTGAATGGTCCCTTAGCAATCATCAATGACAACTCCCTTCTCATTCAACTGACTTGAAGCAAGAGGTCAATGTTACAAAAAGGGAGTTTACCAGACATTAACTTAAATTATATTTAAACAGACCATGAAAAAGTATTGATTTTTAAATGAATGATAACGTAGCTTCCCCACCACTACCTATGGTCAGTAGAGCATATGCTGTCATATGCTATGCATATGCTTTTTCTAGTATTGTTGTTGATGTTCAGTCTTTTTGAGTACGACTCTTTTCTTTTGGGCAGGGCAATGAAGGTTAAGTGACTTGCCCAGGGTCACACAGCTAGTAAGTGTCAGATGTCTGAGATCAAATTTGAACTCTGGTCCTCCTGAATCCAGGGCCAGTGCTTTATCTACTGTGCCACCTAGCTGCCCCTACCAGGAGTTTTCTATGCTGATGAAATCACAATTATGACAGATTTAAAATAACAACAAAATAGAATTCAGAGTCTTAATGCTACAAGAAAAAGAAAAAAAAACTCCTGGTGAAAAAAAATTCTATCAATTCAAACTCTCAATTATTCTGCAACTTATAGTCAGAATTGCCTGGGCCGTTGAAAGGTAACACACACACACACACACACACACACACACACACACACACACAGAGAGAGAAAGGTAGCACAGATTCACAAAGAAGAGATCAGGGGTAGTAATATGGTTCAACAAGAAAAAAAAAAATTACTGGGGCAGCTAGGTGGATAAAGCACCGGCCCTGGATTCAGGAGTACCTGAGTTCAAATCCAGCCTCAGACACTTGACACTTACTAGCTGTGTGACCCTGGACAAGTCACTTAACCCCCATTGCCCCACAAAAAAAAAATAAAGAAAAATTAAAAAAAATAAAATAAAGAAAAGAAAAGAAAAAAAAATTACTAACAAAAAGTAGGCACACAATACAACGGATTATAAGATAATGAGCTTTCTGTTCAGAGGCTTGATCAGACACCTATGAAAAATGATATAATGCAGCATTCAGAATGCAAGCTGTGGGAGAAGGTGGACTAGACCAAAGGCTGTAAAACTCTCAGCCCAATGGGCTAAACCAGATTAAAATATAATTGGGAAACGTCCAATAAAAATAATACAACCTAATGTTGATCTGGGCTTTTTCTAAGTCAAAATGCAGCCCACAGAAATCCATTCCTATTTTGAGCTTGATACCACTGAATTAGACAACTAGAAACAGTTTGGTGGTAGTTCAGCTAGGCCTGTTGTCAGAGAGACCGAAGCTCAAATGCAGCCTCAGACACTTATTAGCTATGTGACAATTAGCAAGTAACTTTACCCTAGCTTGCCTCAGTTTCCTCAACTATAAAATGAGGCTAAGCAACAGCAACCTCAAAAGGTTGTTGTGAGGATTTAAAACACTTCGCATAAGGGGCAGCTAGGTAGTGCAGTGGATAGAGCACCGGCCCTGGAGTCAGGAGGACCCGAGTTCAAATCCCGCCTCAGACACTTGGCACTTACTAGCTGTGTGACCCTGGGCAAGTCACTTAACCCCAATTGAAAAAACCCAACAACAACAAAAACACTTTGTATAGAGCCTGGAATGTAATAGATGCTATAAAAATTCTCACTCCTTTCCCTTCTCTAGACAAAAGCTATTCAGATATTGAACTTAATGAAAACAAAGTGTTTTCATTAAGACAACCCCAAAAGGCAGAGTAATACAAATATGATTCTCATTTACAAGTATTTCTTTTTAGAGGAAGAAAAAAGGCTCAAACAGATAGTCACATGCCTGGTAAGGGGAAGTGCCAGAGATCAAACTGAGAACTTCTGGTGGCAAATCCATTACTTTTCTGCTTTTATCACACAACCTCCTCTCTATGAAATTTCTCCAAGGTCCCTTTCACCTAATTCTGAAATTCTTTCCCCAGGTCACTCTGGGACTCAGTTTCTTCATCTCTAAGATAGAAATAATACCTGTACTACCTGCCTTACTGGGTGGTTGTAAAGGAAACTACTGTGGAAACTTTGTTATCCATTATTTCTAAAACCAAGTACTTCTCCAGAAGTATATCAGATCCTTCTGTGTTCTCTCCAGTTCACTTGCATCACTTCCCCAAGAAGTCTCCAAAAAAAACATTTCAAATGTGGCATTTCAGCAAAATCAAACAGTGAGTTCAATGCTTTGGTATGTATAGCTCCTAATTACATTGCCCTTTACTTGTCCCATCTCACATTACAAGTGTATCAAATGAAATACACAGTGGGACCAAATTAGACTTCCATTATCTGGATGTGAGATCTTTCAATAGTCTTCCCATGCAGCACCATATTTCTCCCTCTCTTTCTTCCACTAGAGTATTTGGGGAAAGGCCATGGCTGTGCTGCTCCTCCTCCTCCTCCTCCATTTACTCTCTCTGGAACCAATCCAGAAGAGAGTAACCTTTGTAACTGGCAGCCCAGAAAAGCAGCACCAGCTTGGAAGCTGCCAGTTCCTGAGCTTAGCCTGAGCAATAAAAAAGATGCACTTAAGAGAATGATTGCATTCTCACAGCACACCAGCCCAATGTTTCCTATGCCTTTGGTCTTTCTAGGATTCCAAGAAGAGCGCTCCCCAGACCGAAATGGACAAACCCAAAAGATTCATTCGTGACAGCATATACTGCAGGGTTATCAGATAGACTTTCCTCAGTCGCTGGGGATGGAGGAAGGCAGGATAAGTGTCAAATCATTCATCAACCTGAAGTATAGGAATTAAACCAGATTATCTTACAGCTCCTTTTCAGATTAATTTGGAAAGAGGAGGACGACATTAAACCCTCAGGAATTTCAACGTGCAATATCATTACTTCAAAATTAAAGAAGCATTTCTTTACCTTGATCTCCCTACATTGCAATGCAGTCTCCTCTTTTTTGTTGTTGTTTGGTTTTGGTTTTTTTAGTGAGGCAATTGAGGTTAAGTGACTTGCCCAGGGTCACACAGCTAGTAAGTGTTTAAGTGTCTGAGGCTGGATTTGAACTCAGGTACTCCTGACTCCAGGGCCTGTGCTCTATCCACTGTGCCACCTAGCTGCCCCTCCTCTTTTTTTTTTTTTTTAAAGGAAATTCATAGCTAACCTCTGGAGCTTGCATGATCTAAAAGGTTTTATTACTAACTCCTCAATGTTTCCTAATTCCTGTTTTCAAAAGGAATGCACTTACTTAAGCAGAGAAATGGTGGGCTCCCAGGTTCTGCAACACAGAAAAGATGGTTTTAATTGAGCCATCATCATACTCACCTATGTGGCCTTATTGCTCCTTCAATGATGGTTACTATTTATTAATGTTTCCTTATTGTTTATTACCATTACTATTTATTATTTTATCTACTTAACAAATTTTGAAATTCAAAATGTTACACAAGTTAAGGCTACAGCAATTTTAAAGATTAAAATCAAGCCCTACTTCTTCACCGCCCCCCCTTCTAAATTAATCTGAAAAGGAGCTATGAGATAATTTGGTTTAATTCCTAGATTTCACTGTGATGAATGACTAAAATGCCCCAACCCCTCCCATCCCCTTCAAGGCTGAGAAAAGTATGAGAGGTATCAGTATATCAGATACCACAATATATACTATCATAGATAATGTCTTTTAGAATTGGAGCTGAGGGGGCAGCTAGGTGACACAGTGGATAGAGCACCGGCCCTAGAGTCATGAGGACCTGAGCTCAAATCAGGCCTCAGACACTTGACACTTACTAGCTGTGTGACCCTGGGCAAGTCACTTAACCCCAACTGCGTCACCAAAAAAAAAAAAATTGGAGTTGAAAAGAACCTTATAGTCCATCCAGTCCAACTCTGGTCATTTCACAAAGAAGGAATTGAGGCCCAGAAAGATAAAGGGAATTGCCCATGGTCAAACAGGTAGGAAAACCATTAAGAAATTATAATACTTGGGGCAGCTAGGTGGCTCAGTGGATAAAACACCAGCCCTGGATTCAGGAGTACCTGAGTTCAAATTCAGCCTCAGACACTTGACTAGCTGTGTGACCCTGGGCAAATCACTGAACCCCGATATCCCCGCAAAAAAAAAAAAAAAGAAGAAGAAATTATAATACTTGTAGGAAGAGGAGCAATTATTTGGGAATGCAGGATGTAGAGTGCCAACTCTACTCTGCCCTGTCATGTACCTAAGTTACAGGGTATAGTAGCCACATGGCCTTGGTGCATTGTAATCACTGAAATGAATTTACCACTACCATCACCCCCTCCTCTGTGCCTCCCCGCCAGTGAAATAATCATCCAGGGGCCTTAAGAGTTCACAGTGATGGAGAAACAAAATTAGTTAAAAGATAAGGTTTCTCTTTCCCCCACCCCTGAGATACTCTCACTTTCTGACTGGGTTCTACTCAGAAAAAGCTTCAGGGCTGTAGGCTCTGAAGTTATGGTCTCCCTCATACAAAAGAGCTGTGTCCCCTGCCCTGGAGAGATGAGGCCACCTAGTAGCTGCAATTCAATAGAGAAAGGATAGCTCAGGATGACAGCAGGTCATCTTTCTGACCCCAGGCCCAGTGCTCTCTCCACTGTTCTACCAGCTGCCTCTAAATGCCAAAAGGGGTGTAAGTACGTTACAAGCAATGAATTACCCCTTGATGTCAAACATATCTTCCAAGAAATTTAGGATAAGAACCAGGAGATGGGCTGGTCATGTTGCAAGAGTGAGATCTAAAATTGATGGGCAGACTAAATGTTACACTGGTGCCTACAAAAAATTTTGTTTAGTTTTGGTTTTGTGATTTTTGTTTTTAATGTAGATAGAAGACTAAGACCACTAGGGCACTGGCTAGCTCTGTTACAGCAGATTCACAGAGGACACATTGCAGAAACTATTTTAGGTAGAGGATCATTTCAGATAAAGGCTACAGTCCACCCAAGGGAGATGCCTGCCTCCAAGTCATCCATGCCTCCTTATAAGGAGAACATGAAATGAATCAGGCAATGTTCTGTAATGTTGTGCTTTTGATTCAAGGAGGAAGCCTGTCTTCAGTGGGAGAACTCCTCCTGAGTGGAATAAAACTGAGCGCTTGACAAAGTCCTTTGTCTCAGAGTCTTTGACAACAAAGATGATAATTATACAAGAGGAAAGGGGGTGAATAAATTGTGCACTGTAATTTGGGAGAGAATGCCAAGTGAGATTAAAGACCCGCTGGAATCATTAAACAAGCCACCTCAGCAATGTTGGCTTGGACCATCTCTTCCTTCCCTGACCCCAGGCTCCTTTCCTGGCTCTCCACTTGAGCCATTGCTTCTGGGGCTCTTTGAGGGTTTTGGGGTTTTTTTTGGGGGGAGGGGGGGGTGAGAAATTAGGGTTAAGTGACTTGCCCAGGGTCACACAGCTAGTAAATGTCAAATGTCTGAGGCCGAATTTGAACTCAGGTCCGCCTGACTCCAGGGTGGGCATTCTATCCACTGCGCCACCTAGCGGCTCCTCTGGGGCTCTTTCTTGTTCATTTTGGTCCCCAACTTCTGTGCTGTGCCTGGAGAGATAAAGGGAAGGCCCCACCTCTTGTCCTCCCATAGCTTCTATAGTGATGATTCCACAACCCATACTTGCAACTAGACCTTTCTCCTGCTTCAACTCTCCCTGAGGATGAAGGCTATCCTTAGTGGCTTTGCACCTTCAGTGAAAGGCACAGTACCTAGCACTTAGCAGGTGCTTGATATGCTTATCCAGCTGGCTAGCCTGTAACTCCACCTGGATGTCCTACCAATTGTTTCTACCCCCTCCCAAAATACAAATCAGAACTGATTTCCCCCCCAAATTCTGCTCCTCCTCCAGCTTCACTATTTGTCAGATGGTACCGTCCACTGGCAGCTGGTGGTGCAGGGAATAGAATTCCAGGCCTGAAATTGGGAAGACATCTTTTTCCGGAGTTCAAATCTGGACTCAGACACTTTATTAGCTGTGTGACCCTGGGCATATCACTTCACCCTGTTTGCTTCAGTCTCCTCATCTTTAGAATGAGCTGGAGAAGAAAATGGCAAACTATTCCAGTATCTTCCCTAAGAAAACTCTAAACGGAGTCACGAATAAGTCAGACAAGACTGAAATGACTTAACCACAACTGTCCATTCACCTAATGTCATACTTTGACACCTTAGGGTAATCTGGGGATGCCAGGTCTTCAAAACCTATTATATCTGCCCCCTCCTCTCTCTTGATGTTGTTTGTCCTTTGTTCTTGAAGAGGACTGACATCAGGGTGATTTAAATGAGAGATGATTGTGCCATGTCACAAGATGGCTCTCCTCCAGAGAGGAGACAGTTGGGGTTAAGTGACTTGCCCAGGTTCACACTGCTAGTGTCTGAAGTCAAATTTGAACTCAGGTCCTCCTGACTTTTAGGGCCAGTGCTCTAACCACTAAACCACCTAGCTGCCCCTCCTCTCTATTCTCACTGTTAACCACTTAATGCAGTCATTCACTACCACCCATCTGGACTGTCACAAACTCCTAAAAAGTCTTCCCCTCCTGATCTCCCAATCTTCCTTTTATATACTTCTTATACCAGATCAACACCTTTCAATGGCTTCCAACTGCCTACCAAATGTAAGTACATACTTCTTGGCCTGGAATTCAAAGCCTTCCAAAACTGAGCACCATCCTTACTTTCCAGACTTCTATTCTTGTACTCTGTGCTCCAGCCAAATTAGACTGCTATCTCCCCCATAAGCATCCCACAGGAGGGAAGACCCTGGTAAGGCAGGTTCTCTCTCCAGACATCGGTTCACACTGCTGTCCACTCCTGCAATGGTCCAATCCATACTGCAGAGGAATTCCCCCTATATGAGGGGCTCCAGTAACAGAAAACTTACTATCTGACAAGGCAGCTCATTCTACTTTTAGACAGCCTTTCTACAGTTTTTCCTTCTGACTTCCTCATTTCTATCTTTATCTCTCCCCCTCCCCTACCATTTCATCATCTGAAAAATGAAGAGGTTCTCATGTCCTAAGAAGACAACGTGATACAGTGGGAAGAACCTTGGAGACAGGAGGCCTAGATTCTAGTCTCGGCTCTGCTATGGCCTTGGACTTGATGCTCTCAAAGGTCCAGTCTAGATGTAACAAGATGTAACAAGTGTCTCCCAGGCAACTGTCTCCTCAGTAATTCAAAACTACTAGACTACTACAATACACAAAAACAATGCTAAGAGAGGACACATCTGCAAACCTAAAATTCTTTCTTTAGGTTGAAAAACTCAGGAAAAGTTTTTTTCTTAGAAATGAGAACAGGAAATTCTTTTTTTTAAGTTTTGGGAAAATCTCGAGGGTGGCAGAACACTAGAATGTAGCAATTAAGCACAAAAGAACAAAAAAAAATCATTATAGTCATTTCCTTCAGTCTACTAGTTGTTACACATGATACATAACCATGTTAAAATTTAAAATGAAAGGGCACAGATGTTGGTAACCAAATGTCATCTACTTTTAAATCAAAGATTGCAATTCTGAACATAAAAAATGTTAAGTAATCAAGTTTTAAAAAAAAAAAAAATCAAGCCAGGAAATATTTGAGTTATCATAAAAGAAAAAGCAACAAATTTTTAATTTTCTATGTTATTGTGGCCATGCAGCCAAATGTCCCATGGTGCGCTAGAGTTTATCCCTTTAAGATCATGCTAATAAAAAATGTATCCTAGTACAAAGTAAAGCCTCTATCTGGCAATGGAGAAGGGTCATGTGACCCTCAATTAAATCAAACGAGCATATAGGAATGCATTTTGTAACTATAATAAATTAGTTATATTCTTTAATAATTTCATCTTCTTGTATAACTCAAAAGACTTTGTTGTACAGTCATTTCAGTCATGTCTGACTCTTCATGACCCCATCTGGAGGAATAGATTGCCATTTCCTTCTCCCGCTTATTTTACATGAGGAAACTGAGGCAAACAGAATAAAGTGACTTGCCCAGGGTCACATAGCAAGTAAGTATCTAATGCCAGATTTGAACTCAGGAAGATGAGTCTTACTGACTTGAGGCCTGTCACTATACCCACTGTACCATATAGCTGCCCCAATTCAAAGACTAGCAATTAAATGAAATTGATCTGTCTACTACATACCAAGGCAGTCATTCCAAGAAAGCTGTTTGGTTGTACAGTTATACTAGCATCCAAGAAGACTTACTCCTTTTTCCTTTATAACTTTTCAACATTATCCTTGCTTTATGTTTTTTTTTTTAATTTAATTTGTTTTTTATTGTTTTTTGCTGGGCAATGAGGGTTAAGTGACTTGCCCAGGGTCACACAGCTAGTTAGTGTCAAGTGTCTGAGGCGGGATTTGAACTCCTGAATCCAGGGCTGGTGCTTTATCCACTGTGCCACCTAGCTACCCCCCCCCCTTTATGTTTTAACAGATGGTTTTACCACCTTGGCAATAGAGAAAGATGGGCTACACATAGAGAGCAGAGAAAAGTGACATTTTAAAAATTTTACTCTTAATGCTCTCACTTCCCTCTATACTTTCTATATACTTTTCCCCTCTATACTGATCTGGTTCCCATTACAAACAAAATCTGCTTTGTTATTTGTACACCACAGGAAATCACAATCCCAGCCTGCAGGAACTAGAGGCAAAAATAAACCCAATACTCAGCTTCTCCTTGTGTGTATAAGCAAATTAAGTTGTGTTGGGAACATAGGATAAAAAGTAGAACGTGCCACAAGTACTTTCATGCTCACAAAATATTTCCCAGTACTCCTTTTCCTTTGTATTGTCTTGTGGTTGGGGAGTTCAGAGGAACTCTCTTCCAGTAGAAAATCAGCTACTTCCGGGTAGGAACCATCTTTCCACTTTGCCTAGCATAGAGTTGAATATGGGTGTTTAATTAGTGTCTGTAGGACTGAACTGGCTTTTTAGTAGTTGAAAGGGAGAGTGGAAACCAAAAATAGTAGTTGTGATGTATTTTAACCTTCCTCAACATTCACTTACTTTGTTTTAAGTGATAAGTATGAGAAGACAGAGAAAACATTCACTATATGCTCTTATCTGACATGTAAAATATTGTAAGATTATAAATCTAGGGGTGGAAACAACAAACATCAGTAAAGACTTCTTGCAAATAACTTGGCTACATGGGATACATGGTATTTGCTGTAATAAGGACATGTGTCTGGGCAAAAAAAAGCAGAGAATTACAGAAGAAATGAGAGAAAGCAAATTTTGGGTCAAAGTTGATTGGAGCAAAAATGAGCAAGAAGAAAAGGGGAACATGTGAAGATCTAAATAAAGGGCTGAAATTATAACAGGTAGGAGAGGAATGTTTTTCTTTTTTATAAAAAGTTTTTTAAAATTGCCAAAAAAAAAGTTAAGACAGTCCTATTTAATTTATTTTACTAAAAATAAACTGGAAGGGAAAGTGACCAAGTATGCTCACCCATTTGTATGGATAAAGCCCAGCTGTATCCCCTTATCTCTAAGGGGATAGAGATATATATCCCTGTTGACCTCTTATTTGTGTCTTATTTTTCTTCAGATGACCTCTCTTTATAGAGGTCAATGGTAAGAGGACATTTATCTGCTAGAAATTTGCCTTCCCATGAGAAATACCTGACCATTAAATTCCCCAATGGAATAATTACTTTAATATTAGCAAAAACAAGACTAAGTTAAATCCTGTACTTTTCCAATTCTTTGAAATAAGCCAAAAAGTATTTGTACTGTATTATACAAGTTTATAGCTTGGAAGGGAATTCAGACATAGCCTAGCCCAATCCCATCATTATAAGGGACACAGACAAAGTAACCTGCTCAAGGTCACTTTCCTTGAGTATTTCTGTATTTTGTGATAAAAGGACTCTTTAAACATACACTACCAAGCACACTGGTACTAATCACTAATTAGTGCCATAGGAAGAAGGAAAGACGGAGGGGGACAGACAGACACACACACACACACACACACACACACACACACACACCCTACTTTCCAGTCAACGTGACTCAGCTAGTAATAACGCAAGTTCAACTTAGGAAATGAAGTGAGGTCATTGTCCAGCCACAGATGTATTGTGAATGAGTACTTACAGAAACTTATCAAAGAAAAGGTCAGAGCTGCTGAAAGATATAGCCAGAAATAGTATCTCCAGTTAAGGGTTGGAGGAGGAGGCAAGAAGGGAAGCAAAGAATCCAATGCAATAAAAGAGAAAGAAGGAGGAGAGAGGAGGGGAGAGAAGGGACAGGGGCTGGTTGTAGAGAGGGGACAGAGGGGAAGAGAAAGAAAGTAGAGGAAGGGGGAGAAAAAGGAGAGAAAAGGGGATCAGGGAGAGAAAGGAGAGAGAAGGAAAAGGAGAGGAAGGGGCAGGGACTGGTTGTATCCTCTCAGCTGCTACTGTCCCTTTGTACAACAAGAAAGGAAAGAGTTAAGACCTCAGCCATGACAAGGGCAAGTGTCCCTGCAGAGCCACAGGGAATGGACTAAGCTACGTGAGGGGAAAGTGGTAGCCAGCAAGTAACCGTGGTTCCTGCTGGCCACTGCCATGAACATGCCAGTCTGGCAAGCATATCGGCCAGCCCTACCTTCTCCTTCCCAGAGTAATAAGATAAATGTAAAACACTCAGAGCTTTTCTGAAAATGTGAAACCAAGCAGATTTCTAAAATTTAGTTGAATAAGAGAAGCATTAATGGGGGCAGCTAGGTGGCGCAGTGGATAAGAGCACTTGCCCTGGAGTCAGGAGTACCTGAGTTCAAATCCAGCCTCAGACACTTAACAGTTACTAGCTGTGTGACCCTGGGCAAGTCACTTAACCCCAACTGCCTCACTAAAAAAACAAACAAACAAAAAGAGAAGCATTAATGAGAAAGAGACAAGCAGACAGATTATATGAGCACTTTAAATAGAAAATTGTAAAGGATAAGTATGAGAAAGATGATTCCTCAATAATTTTCTGAAACTCAGCGGTGGTGATGTGTCAAAGGCTCATTTATTGTCATTCTTGCGAGAATGGGCCACCCCATGTACAGTTGGTCGGTGACCAAAAATGGAGGCTGGCAAGCCTGTTTATCCCCTAGTTCCTAACAAGCATGGACCTTCCCCTTTTTCGTCATTGGTCCGATTACTCAAGGGTTACAATCTACGAGCAAAAACTAGCTACTCAGAACTCAGTATTTCTTAGCTAATGGAGGAGGTGATACAGGGACAATTCTTCAATTCCTCCCTTATATGGACACAGCTCAGGAGCAGACCTAATTGAGACCAACCCAGGGTTTCCCTGAACCATGCATGTGATTTTGTTTGCCAGGTGGGAGGAGAAGGAGACCTTTTTCCTCAAACAGGTCCAGATTGAGAGGAGACCAATCCCCATTTCTTCACAATGAGAGACAGAGCTAGGAGGCAAAGGTTTCTTTTCCCTTTCAAAGAGATCACCTCATCCCTAGCTTCTTAAACTGCGGTTTGAGACCCTGTATGGGGTCATGTAACTGAACGTAGGGGTCGAGAAAAATTTAGCAACAGTAAAAGGTTTTTCTTTTTTGCAGGGCAATGAGGATTAAGTGACTTGCCCAGGGTCACACAGCTAGTGTCAAGTGTCTGAGGTCATATTTGAACTCAGGTTCTCCTGAATCCAGGGCTGGTGCTTTATCCACTGCGCCACCTAGCTGCCACCCCCCACACCACAGTAAAAGGTTTTGTATACCTATTTTATTTACCTATATACACACCCAAGGGCATGTAAAAATTTCTCAGGCAAAAAGGGGTCTAAGTGGAAAAAGTTTAAGATGCCCTGACCTAGTTCACCTTCCTCATTTTACAGAGGAAGGAAATGAGGTCCAAGCAAGGTGATGAGACTTGCCCAAAGATACATGGCTTAAGAGGCAAAATCAGGATCCGAACCCAGGGAAACAGGAATTTTAGTTCAAAACTGGTAGCATCACAGGACAGGAACAGAGAAAACTGTCCCCATGGCTCCTCTGTTAATACATTTCAAAGAAGTTTTTGGAAGGATATGAAGTTTTGGAAAATGCAAAGGTTCTGGCATTTTAAAAGCACAAATGCAACAACAACAACAACAAAAAAGATAGTACTTTTTAACAACAAGCCCCAAAAAAGTACCTTATGCTTAAATCCAGAAAGGAAGCCAAGCCCAAGAAAATATTTAATGAGCTACTGTCTGTGTGGGAGGAAAGGTAAATTATAAATAAGGAAATGGTTTCTGAATAGTCCCACTAACATTACAGTAAAAAAAAAATTACAGTTAAAGCCACAGCTGACATCCTACCATCTAATCGTGTTACCATACACAGAACTCTAAGACAGGAATTTATGGACTGGTTTAGAACATCACTACTACATAAATCTGTGTGTGTGTGAATACACACATGCATGCATGCATGCATGTGCACCAGCTAAGCATCTTAATCACAACTCTCTCCCGTGAGACTTTAATGAACAAAATAGAATGTAATGGGGAAGATTTGTTCATCTATAAATGATTCACATTCAGAGGACCTGCCCTTTTAATTTCTTCCAATCATTTCTTCAGGGCATCTGGTCATTCCCCTCCTCTTCCATGAAAAACATTGGGGTCTTTTATGAGCAAGATATGAATTCCTGACAAAGCACTAGAGACTGTGTCATGATCTCTCATGATTGCTGTGACTGCATATTTGCACCTCAGTCTCTTTGGAACATCTTACAATCTTCCACATTCCTCTGTTCTTTTTTGTCTTTTGTCTTGAATACTTTATCTCTCTCATTTATTCTTCCCTCATATATTCCTCCCTCCTCATATATTCCCTTCAGCAGTTGAAGTAATGAGGGAAGTCAGACCTATTGGGACTTAAGACTTCAAAAATCCAAAAGACCAGACTTTTTCAATGAGAGGAGGTGTTGTGGGGAAGAAGGGAGCACACCCTCTTCCCAGTAACACCCTCACAAGGTTCCAAACAACCCACTTAAAATTTTTCATTAATTGGACACAGTCAAGGTTTTGCAGTTGTTGTGGGGGGTTTCTTATAGCAAGTATCAGTAATATTTACTCATCCAGATCTGAAGACCACTGACCTTCCCCAGCTTGTGCCTGAGTAGAGATTCATTATTGGGGGGGGGGGGTAGTAGGAACAATGGTGGCCTGCTTCCTTTTCACTGACAGATGTCACCATTCAAAGCCATTCCCTAGCAACTGTCAAACAGTCCTCTGAGCTTCTTCCTCTAAAAAGAGTGTGAGAATCTTGGAAACCCAGTAAAATAAAGCCTTATCAAAGGACACTCCAGGGAAGAGGGGAGTTATTCAGAAGTAGCAAAAACCAAAAAAATAGCAATAAAATGTTTGTTTAAAAACAAAGAAACTTTAAGCAGCTACTTCTATACTGAATCTGAACAAATTAATGGGAAAAAAGCCAAACATTTTAGGAAACAATATGTAGGATATAGTCACCTATTTCTGAGACTACTAATTACTGAGTCCTAAGGGCATCTGAAAGACAAAAACCCGAAAAGCACTTGCACATCTGAATGTGTTAGATACTTGAAAACGTTCTGAATTCTTCCCAGCAACCAAAGTTGCACAGTTCTTTCACTCACCATACAAAGACATATCAAAAATAGAACAAATAAATAGAGAGGAAAAGATCTATTCACTGTAAAAAAAAATTACTTGGAAACAATTAAGTTTCAACTACCATAAACACTACTCCTTTTGGGAATAAAGGGATAAGAAAATGAAGCCATTTCCCTTGTGTTTACATATGTGCACACACTGAAACTAAAGTCCTTACAAATTTTTAAAAACAACTATTCAATGTATTTGATACTATTTTAGGCAACTGTAAAGTATTAGCTTTTTAAAGATTCTTGGTAGTAAACAAAATAGCAAAGAAAGCTAACATTCCAAATACTCATGTAAATCATGTACTAAAATATTTTAGATGACATGCCAAATAAAACAAAATCCAATCAAAATCTTATAGTAGGTATAATGAAACTTTTCTTGAGGACACTAAGTTCATGAAATCACCAACTTCTAGTCATGAAATACATTAAAAGCCAAACTATGTACTTGTTAAAGAAGGCACATCTCCCATAAAAATTTTTCAAAGAAAAAAAAGTTCCTTACCAAACCAGAAGTTCTCTTAAAATATTCATAACCTCCATGCCAACAAGTCTTCTTTGAAATGGCTGCCCAATAAACACAACTGGAGCTGCATGTGTCTAAGTTTCCAAATTAAGTGAATGGGAAAAGTAACTACCATTGGACAGGGCACCATTAATAAAAGCACTCACTGTATATAAGTTCTTCCCAGTCTCTTTAATCTTATTTTCATTCGCACCATATTCTAACTGCAGTAAAATGCTTACCAATCACATTGGAGCGCTTTTCAGTTACTGTTAGGTCACGGGCCATAAGCGACTGAGCAGCAAAGGACCAAAACGGCCTTCACATAGTGTAGAATGCTTCTGGTTTTATTTTTCACCTTATCTATAAGAACCAGAGCTCTCCTCATTGTACAAAGCTATGGGAGTTTCCTACTTTTAATATGAATTAACTATTTCTATTCCATTTACTCCCTTTCAAATAGTAATGCAACATAAAAAAGAAAATATTATGTAGCTCTCACAGATATCCTGCCAACTATCACATAAGCAAACTCCCAGCCATCCAGAGTCTAAAACATCCAGAGTTGGTTGCAGCCATACTTCCCCCATCCACCAAACTACCAAAACTTTCCACTGGCCTAGGATTGTAGACCCAACCTTTTCAAGCACCAACCAAATTATTTATCATTTATCATTATATAGGCACTGATGCAGATAACCAAAGCTCCCATGCTAATTATTTAATATTTCCTCAATGGCTTCCAGTAACAGGCTTCAATTCAACTCATTAAACCAGCCATTCTAATTCCTAATCTCTTTACTATGACAAAATAAATTAATGACTTACATAAGCAGATATTGAAGACAATTAAGAAATTAAATGTTAATTATAGACAACTGTCCTTTATACTACATACACTTACTTTGGTACAAACTACATTAATTTCCCTTTCCCTTTCTACTGAATCCATAAACTTGGTTGTTTTTTGGCAAATTAGAACTATGTGCGATGATCCTATGGAGCCAAGTTCTTCTTACATTATCACCACCAACACCAACACCACTCATTTCTATAGAGCTTTCCTCACTGTCACTCCATGGGGGAGGGAGCAAAAGTCTTCATATTGAACCTGGAATTTTAAACCACAACTTTCCTCCAAGGAGCTCCAAGGGCTCTGTGTACAGAGAAACCAGGAAGGACTTACATGTCATTTGTCCTTACTCCAGCTATGCTGAGATAGGGAAAAGACAAACAGTTTATCTGAAAGTTTATCCCTTTCCGCTGGGATAAACTAAACTGACAAGGTCAATACTTGCCAAGGTCTCATGAGTCTACTGTGCCCTAAGACCAATACCAGAGTTTCCGGCTCCCTACAAGTCTTCATTATAAGCAGAAAGCCAATTTTAATGAGCCAGAATGACTGTCTTCCTATGGTAAAGTAAAATGTCTACTAAAAAATGAAATCTACACTATAAGGATATCAAAGAAAAAAAGAAAAGGACCCTTATGTAAAAAAATATTTATAGCAGCTCTTTTTACAGTAATGGAAAAACTGGAAATCAAGGATTTTGCTACATGGAATACACACAGGAACTATATGAATACAACTTAAAAATATTGCTTGCAGAAATGGACAGACCTAAATAATTTTAAAAATTGTTATTGTTCACAAATAGACCAAGACAATATAATAAAAAATTTTAAACTATGTTAATTAACTTAATCAGTGCCATACCAAACTACCAAATGATTATTTTATAGATCTAGGAAAAAAATAGCAAAATTTATCTGAAGGAACAAAAAGCCAAGAATCAAATCTCAAGGGAAATAAAGAAAAAAGTGAGAAGGAGGGACAAACTATCAATATCAGATCTCAAACTATAGTACAAACCAATAATCACATGATTTGGTACTGGTTTGATAACAGAAAGGTTGATACCAACAGATGAGGTGTTCACGTTGTAGAAGAGGGCCAGTGACATCATAGGGTGATGTCTTGACTTTTGTGTGAATTGGATTTCAATGAGGTAGAGCTGCACAAAATCAGCCTCACTCTCTTCCAGAGTCACTATAGTCCAGGGACAGGACACAAAAGTCAGGATGAGTGGCAATGAATGGCCCACATGCAGTAGATGACCTTGGTGTCTTTGATGTCCAAGCATACTACAGCACCTGCTTCAGCAGCCTTCATATCTATTGGAAGAAACTGTTCTTATCTCCCCATTGCACCCAAGGAAGGAAGTCTTCACCTGCTTGGGCTAGACATTCCCCTAACTCACCTAGGAGTTTGAAGCCTGTCAGTTACCCTAAAACTAAATGGTTTAGTCTGGGGTATGGCTTTTGAACATACTATAGTTTCTTGGAGCCACAATTAATTAATATAAAAGCCTAGTATTCAATGACTATAGACACTAGCTACTGGGCTGAGGGCTCACTTTTCAGGGAAAATCGGGAAGCAGTCTGGAAGAAATTGGGTTTAGATGAATACTTCACACTGTATGCCAGTAAGCTGCAATAATCTCCATGATGTGGATATCACATCATAAAGAGGCAAGAAAGAAACTGTCTTGTGGATCTGTGGATAGAGGGAAGATTCATAAACAGAAAGGTGATAGAAAATCACAAAAGATAAAACAATTTTGAGTAAATAAAATTTAAAAGTTTTTACACAAACAAATTCAATGAAGCTAAGAAAAAAATAAGCTGGCTAAAAAAGCTTTGCATCAAGTTTCTCAGATAAAGGTTTATTTATTTATAAGCCAAGATGGCAGAGGAAAGGCAGTAAGCCAAGATATATTAAGGGAATGATTCAAATTTACGAGAGCCATTCCTCAATAAACAGTCAAAGGATATAAACAGGCAAAACTTAAAGGAAGAAATCCCAGCTATTGGAAGCAATATGAAGAATGCTCCAAATCCTAATAGAGAAAAGTAAATTAAAGAAATGAAAGTGGCAGTTAAGTAATACAGTGGAGCTGACAAATCACTTAACACCTGGGCAAGTCACTATACATCTATTTGCCACAGTTCCTCATCTGTCAAATGGGGACACAATGGAGAAGGAAATGGCAAACCATCCCAGTTTTTTGCCAAGAAAATGCCATAGCCCAAAGTCCATGGGGTCAGAGTCCAACATAGCTGAACTACTGAACAACAACAAAATTAAAACCTCTCTGAAGGTCTCTATAACACCCATCAGATTGGCTATCTTGACAAAAAGAGGGGGGTAAAATGTTGGAATGGCTATGGAAAATGAGCACATAGATGCACTGCTGGTAAATCTGTGGACTTATACAGACATTCTAAAAGCAATTTAGAACTCTTACTCAACTATGCATACTCTTTGACCTAATTATGACACTACGAGTCTTTAAAAGAAAAGCAAACTAAAGGAAAGTTCAATATTTGGGGAATGAACTATACAGATTATTATATGGATGTAACAGTATACTATTGTGCCATAAGAAATGATGGTTTTAGGGGCAGCTAAGTGGCGCAGTGGATAGAGCACCAGCCCTGGAGTCAGGAGTACCTGAGTTCAAATCTGGCCTTAGACACTTAACACTTACTAGCTGTGTGACCCTGGCTAAGTCACTTAACCCCAATTGCCTCACTTTAAAAAAAAAAAAAAGAAATGATGGTTTTAGAGAAATTTGGGAAAACTTCTATGAACTGATGATGAGTGAAGTGAACAGAATAAGAACACTTATATTGAAGAAGATGTGGGAAAATTGGAACACTAAGGCACTGTTGGTTGAGCTGTGAACTGATCCAACCATTCTGGAGAGCAATTTGGAACTATGCCCAAAGGACTATGGGACTGGGCATACCCTTTCACCCAGCACACCACTACTAGGTCTGTATCCCAAACAGATCATAAAGGACCTGCATGTTACAAAATTCTTTGTGGTGGCAAAGAATTGGAAATCTAAGGAATGCCCATCATTTGGGGAATGGCTGAACAAGTTGTGCTATGTGAATGTAATGGAATCCTATTGTGTTGTAAGAAACGACAAGCAGGAGTAGTTCAGAGACACCTGGAAGGACTCACATGAACTGATGCTGAGTGAGAAGAGCAGAACCAGGAGAACACTGTATACAGTAACAGCAACACTGTGTGATGATCACCTGTGAGAGACATAGCTCTTCTCAGCAACGCAATGATCCAAGACAATGGGTGGAAAATGCTCTCCACATTCAGAAAAAGAACTATGGAGTCTGAATACAAACTGAAGCATATTCTTTGAACTTTTGTTGTTGCTTTTTTGTTATTGCTCTTGTTTATTTTTTCTTGCATTTTTTCCTTTTGTTCTGAGTAATGTGGAAATGTTTAACATGATTGTAATGTATAACCCCTCCCCAAAAAAACCAAAGAACATTTATACTATACTATCAACATTATGAAAAAATATTAAAATAATAATATTTTTTAAAAGTTTAAGAATTCTGATCAATTGTAATGGTTGACCAGGACACCAGAAGATTCATGATGGAGAATGCTACCCACATTCTGACAGAGAAATGATGGATTAAATATGCAAAATTGGCCAACACTATTTGACTATGTATAATTTTTTTTAAATGGGTTTTGCTTTTATTTCCTTTTTCCATCGGGGGGAGAGGACAGGAAGATAGGAAGAAATCAATAAATGAATGTGTGGGGCAGCTAAGTGGCGCAGTGGATAGAGCACTGGCTCTGGAGTCAGGAGCACCTGAGTTCAAATTCAGTCTCAGACACTTAATACTTACTAGCTGTGTGACCCCGGGCAAGTCACTTAACCCCAATTGCCTCACTAAAAAAAAAAAATTAATTTAATTTAAAATGAATAAATAAATGTGTGATAACTAAAAAAAAAAGGGGGGGTGGGGGGTGGGGAGAGAAGCTTTCCCCATCATTCTAGTTCTGCCTATTGGGACCAAGCAAAATAATCTAATCCCTCTCCCAAGTGACAGTCTATCAAAAACCTGGCAATTACTATCATCTTCTTACATCTTCTCTTCTCCAAACTGAACATTTCTGGTTTGGTTGAATGAATGACCCCCTCTTATGGCCTGGTTCTGGGTACTTTTATCAACACCCTCTAGTTTGGCAACAGTTTTATGAAATGGGAAGCCCAAAAATGAACAGAGTGCCACAGATTTGATCTAAGCATAGCAAACGACAGCAGGGAAAAAAAAACTCGTTTTTTTTTAACTACTACATCATTGACTCCTACTGACTCTGTAGTCTACAGAGACCCTTCCACATCCTTGTCATAAGAAAGGTTACCCACTATATCAGATTGCTTGCTGTCTTGGGGAGGGGGGAGGGAGAAAAATTTAAAACTAGAAATAAAGAAATGTTACTCAGACACATCCACCCTATCTTCTATTTGGAAGAGTTGACTTTTTAAAATTGTCAGCAATTTCCTTCTACGTAGATATTTGCCATCCCTTTAGAAAATAGATTCAGTATGGGGGAGGGCTAGGTGGCACAGTGAATAAAGCACTGACCCTGAATTCAGGAAGACATGAATTCAAATCCAGCCACAAACACACACACACACACACACACACAAATCCAGCCACAGACACTTGACACTAGCTGTGTGACCCTGGGCAAGTCACTCAACCCTCATTGCCCTGCAAAACAAAACAAAAACAAAAACAACAAAAATTCCAATATCATGTATTTTTTTAAATACATGAAATAGAAAATAGATTCCCAACCATTTAGATTACCTACTAATGGAAAGAAAACGCATCCTTTCTTGCTGTCTTTTTATAACTTCTCTGCACTGATTATTTACACGTTATGCTCATTGTATATACTGTTCCTTTATACAAGTCTCCCCATGTTTCCAAGGGCAGCTAGGTGGCACAGTGAATAGAATGTGGGCCTGCAATCAAGAACTCATTTTCATGAGTTCAAATCTGGCCTCAGACACTTACCAGCTGTGTGACCCCTGGGCAAGTCACTTAACCCCATTTGCCTCAATTTTACATCTATAAAGTGAGCTAGAGAAGGACATGGTGAACCACTCCAGTATCTTTGCTAGGAAAACCCCAAACAGGGTCATAAAGAGTCGGATACAATCGAACAAGTACAAACCCATGTTTCCAAGACTTCCTTTTTTCCTTTCAGTCCAACAACATTCCACTGTATTTGCATACCATAATTTGTTCAGCTATTCCTCAATCACCTGGCACATTGTTGCCAGTTATTTGTTGCAACAAATAATGCAGCCCTGAACATTTTTTGTACATATGGGTCATTAACCAACTTGGAGTATAATCAGAGTAGAAACAAATTTCTGAGTCAAAGAGTATGTACAATCTAGTAAAATTTCTTGCATGATTACATATTGTTTTCCACCACAGTCAAACTAATTCACAGCCCTAGAGCCAATAAACGAGTGTACTAATTAATCCCCTCACAGAGCCGTCTTTTAGCATCATTTTCTGGCTACAGGATTTTAATTTACATTTCTCCAGTTATTACAGATTTTGGACCTACTTTTTCAAGTGGTTATTGACAATTTACATTAATTCTTTTGAAAACTACTTGTTTATGTCTGTTAAAGAACAGCTCTTAATCTTATATATGGACCAATTCACTACTGATGTTGGATAGGATAGAATTATAAGATATAGTTAATAAAGATGTTTTAATCCTACTTCTTCTTATCATTCAAGCTGTATTGTTAGGCTGAGATAGTGGAAAAGAACAAAACACGATAACTTTGCACCAACTACGGCCAAATGCCAAAGAATGTCCTCTTTTGAAAAACTGGAGGCTGGAAAAGTACTATCTATAATCCAGGACCATGGAAGAACAATTCCTTTAAAAGAGGGGGAGGGGGGGAGGGGACCTGGCTAATTTTTCTCAAACTATGGGCTTGGGGCAGCTAGGTGGCATAGTGGATAAATCACGGGCCCTGAATTCAGGAGGACCTGAGTTCAAATCTGACCTCAGACACTTGACACTTACTAGCTGTGTGATCCTGGGAAAGTTACAACCCTCATTGCTCTACCAAAAAAAAAAAAGGAAATGGAAAACTATGGGCTTTCCCCCTGTCCCCTAATTCTAAAGCCGAGACATATGAAACTAGTTATAAGTATTAATTTGAACTCCTCAATGGAATGTATTAATTCATAAACTTAATATCTATAATATAAGTTTTTATTGATACTATCACAGAGTTCTTCTAGAAAAACACTAGACTAGGCATTGGGATAGGAGGGTTTTCAATCCATATTCTGCCATAAATTTGCTGTATGATTTAACAAGTTGTTTCAGGTCTTAGCACAGTACCTGGAATATAGGAGACACTTTTAAAAAATACTTCTTGACTTCATTTCTCTGAGCTTTGGTTTTCTCAATGTACTAGGGGATTACTGGAATGAGAAATAAAAGAAGTAAAAGCAGTGACTCATAAGTGTTTTGATGTTGGAGAAGTCTTCCAATATTTATTCAACTACCAATTAATTGTGAGCCATCTTCATAATTACCTTGACATATTTGAGAGGGAGTCTAGAGTTTGAAAAGTTCACAGCTGAGACATACAAATTACCTGGGTTCAAAACCCAGTTCAGCTAACTTATTGTGTACTTTGAGCAAATTACTTTTAACTTCTGTAAAATGAAAATGACTGCTGTCAAGGGGCAGCTAGGTGGCAGTGGATAGAGCACTGGCTCTGGAGTCAGGAGGACAGGAGTTCAAATCCGGCCTCAGACACTTAACTAGCTGTGTGACCCTGGGCAAGTCACTTAACCTCAATTGCCTCACTAAAAAAAAAAAAAAAGAAAAGAAAAAAGAAAATTACTGCTGTCCTTTTCAGGCCTAAATCTATAATCTTGTGATTTTAAAAGATTAGAGATATCTTAACTAAAACACCTTATATACTCTTCTTAGGTTCATGTACCTAAGATTAACAGAAGGATATCCAAAGGAGTAAGTGGACTTTGTCTACTTTGGGTTCAGTTGTGAACACCAGAAACGTTTTAGTCATTATTCAGTTATTTCAGTCATGTCTGAGTCTTCATGACCCCATGTAGGGTTTTCTTGACAAAAATACTGGAGTCATTTGTCATTCCCTTCTCAAACTAGAATTGCAGACATATTCTAACTTATGACTGTTCTTTGAATGCATCTCCCTTAAGCACAGCACATGCCCTTAGAATATTCTTTGTGTTTTTGCCTTTCTTTGTATTCTCGTCACTTAGCAAAGTGCCTGACACACAGTAAGAATTTAATAAAGGCTTGTTGACTGTGTTGTGGGAAAAAAATATCAAACTAGACTACATTGAAGTATGTGTATGCTTCTGATCTTTACTTCTTGATAACACAAACCTCAAAATGAGGAAAACATGTAGACAAAAAATTGAGTCCATGTTCAAATCTACCAATGAACAGTTTCAAAAGAAAAATGCAAACTATCAACATATGAAAATGTTCTTTGAATCAATAATGAGAAATACACATTAAAAGAATCCTATGGGGCGGCTAGGTGGCACAGTGGATAAAACACTGGCCCTGGATTCAGGAGGACCTGAGTTCAAATCTGGCCTCAGACACTTGACATTTACTAGCTGTGTGACCCTGGGCAAGTCACTTCACCCTCATTGCCCTGCAAAAAAGAATCCTGAGATCCCACATCACAGCTAAATTGGCCTAGAATTTAAAAAAAAAAAGAGAATATTCAATATTAGATGGGTTGCAGCAAGACGGGAACACTAATACTCTGTTGGTGGAACTGTGAATTTATCTAAACATTCTGGGAAACAATTTGGAGTTATTTAAGAAAAGACAAACTATTCAACCCTTTTAACCATTGATGTCACTACTGAGCATATATCCCACGGAAGTCAAACATAAAAAAAGGACCCATATAATTATAACGGCTCTTTTTTGAGAATAGCCAAAAAACTAGAAGAAAAAGAATGATTAAACAAAATGTGGCATAGGAATATAATGGAACTGAACCAGGAGGAATTCAGAGAAAAACAAGGATTTGTACAAACTGATAACAGAAGTAAACAGAACCAGAAAAAAAACAGAACAATGACTACATCTGGCCATACCAATACACTTATTGCATATGCCATCAGTTGCATATGCCAACTCTTTCAGCTGGTTTTAATTAAATTTTTCTTTGTTATTAGGAGGGGTTCACTGGGTAGGTAGGGGACATATTATGTAGAAATAACATGTTAAAAAAACAACTAAAACTTGTTTTACAAAACAAAATCAAGGGAAATGAAAAGAAAGCTAAAGTTCTTAAGTACAGAAACATTAAGATTACTAGAGACTTAATAAGCATTGGAATCCAAGACAATATTATGAATGGATTGTCATTTATATGTAATGGGAAAGAGTACTGGATGGTATACAGGAGACACTTGAGGCAGAAAGACCAATTAAGAGGCCACTGAAATTATGTATAAAGGCTATGAGTGCCTGAATAAAAGTGGTGGTAGTGTTTGAGTAGAGAGGAGGGGTCAGAGGTGAAGTTACAGAGGAAGAAAGCAAGCTTGGCAACTAAATGAACATGTAAGATGAAGGAGAGTGAGGAGTGGAGGCTAACACCATTTTCAACTGTAACCTAGTTGAACAACATTTTCTAGCCACTGTCGACTAAATTGGCTTTTGAGGAAGGAAGGAAAGAGATAAGTTAGGAGGCAAGGATTTCAATCCCACTTCACTTGATAAGTCTCAGAGCTTAATTATACTCATCTGTAAAATGGGGATTATAATACACTACCTACTTGTGGGCAGGCAAGTGCTTTTACAAACCTTAAAGTACCATACAGACGTGAAAATAATTTTATAAAATAGCCTATTCTGGAAAAACATGCTTGAATATAACAAAATACCTCAAGGACCCTGTGTTACAGCAAATTCTTATAATTAGTCTTTTTCAATTAATTCATAGCCTGAAGTCCTGTCCGACAATAAGCTTCTGGAAGACAAGGACTATGTCTAATTTACAAATGTGTTAAAGATAGATAAGACAGGATCTGCTCC
The DNA here is from genome assembly GCF_019393635.1 of Dromiciops gliroides. Taxonomy (NCBI): domain Eukaryota; kingdom Metazoa; phylum Chordata; class Mammalia; order Microbiotheria; family Microbiotheriidae; genus Dromiciops; species Dromiciops gliroides. The sequence goes on from NC_057861.1 coordinate 338,401,266, forward strand.
CCAAGCCAGTAGCTGTAATACATCAACCACTTACAAGCACTGCAGGTGCCAAATATCTAGGACCAAGGAACACTAACATTCTTCTCCATGCATTCTACCCTTCTGCCAAGAGCCAAATTAAGTGACAGCATTGTAGTGGAGTGAGAAATTAGACAGACAGACAGACAGACAGACAGACAGACACACACACACACACACACACACACACACACACACACAATGAGTCCAATCCTGTCTTCATAACTTTGGGGAAGCCATTTAAGCTTCCTCGGTTTCAATTTCCTCATCTATAAAATGAGGGGACTAGGGGCAGCTAGGTGGTGCAGTGGATAAAACACTGGCCCTGGATTCAGGAGTTCCTGAGTTCAAATCCGGCTTCAGACACTTGACACTTACTAGCTGTGTGACCCTGGGCAAGTCACTTAACCCCCATAGCCCTGCAAAAAAAAAAAAAAAAAAAAAAGAGGGGAAAAAAATCTAGATCTTCAAAATCCATCCACTGTCAATCCAAGAGTAAGCAGATTAAACAATGGAAGAATCTGCATCTAGAGTTTACAGGAAAGTGAGAGGAGGACATCTTTATAAAAAGTCACCAAGCAGGCATACCTATGTACTGGTAGAGCTGTGAATGGGTACCACCATTCTAGAAACTAATCTCAAATAATGCAACTTTACTACTCCTAGGCCTATACTCAGAGGGAGGAAAAAAAGGTCTTAAGTACAAAAATACTTATAACAGCTCTTAGGGCGACAAAAAAAAAACCCTGGAAACTTAAGGGGATGCCCATCAATTGAGGAATAGCTGAATAAATTGTGGTATGTCAATTTAATGGAATACTGTTATGTAGTAAGAAATGAAGGAAAAGATGATTTCAAAGAGACAAAGAAATATTGGAATGCAGTAATGAAGAGTCAAGTGACCAGCACCAAAATTAATGCTATTACATCAATACTATAAAAATTAACAATTTTAAGACTTCTAGAACTCTGATATACTAAATGATCAACTATAATCACAGTGGATCAATGAGAGAAAACACTACAGACCTTTTGACAGATGATGGAAGAATATGAAGAATGTTGTTTCTTTTTGGATGTGACCAGTGTGTGAACGTTTTGCTTGACTGCTTATGTAATGCAGGGATTCTGCATTTCTTTCTCCACTAGTTTTTAGGGGGACTTGAAAAGGAGGGGAAAGAATGCTAGCAAATTTTAAAAAATCTTTAAACATTAAAAAGAACAAACAAACCATTTCTGCAGCACAGGTAGTTTGCTTCCAAGTGAGAGCATGCCCTTCTGAGGCTAAATACAGGATCATTCTACAAAGCTAGGCAGTTTTGAAGAGATCATTATTTGAAACAGGCAAATACACCTCCTTAACACAGTAGAGTGTTGGCCTTTGAGTCAAAAACCCTGTGTTCAAAAGTCCCACCTGCCACATTGTGGCTGGCAGGCCCAGGATGATTCACTTCTCAGGACCTCAGGCAACAACTCTTTAATAAAGTTTCAAACATTTGCTCATCTGCAGAAGTCTTTTCACCAAGAGTTAACCTGTATCAATGAAATCACAGGTAGAGACCAAACAAAACCACATTCCAAGTGCTTTACTCAGTTTATAGGGGCCAGGAAATCAACGTTATAAAGACACTCAAGTACAAAAAGAGCATCTTAAAATTACTTTGGTGAGAGCAAAAGGGAGGGAATGACAACACACAAGCAGAACGAAAAAGGCTTGAGACTCTGAAGCTAAGGAAAGCTAATACTCTTGTGGAAATTTCCAGGCAAACAGGAGAAGGGATAGGAGGGTGAGGGGCCAGGGAGAGGGAGCAGAAAAGAACTAGCTCAGTTTAGATTAAACATCTTTTAATCTACTCTAAATTTGGAGATTCAAAATAATTCTGACCTGGCTTACAGCAGTAGCCTGGTTCTCTTCAGACCAACAGAAATGGCAGAAGCACATCACGGAAAATTCTCCCAGATGCACCACAGTGAATCACAGGCAAGTTTGACTGAACTTGTGAATTTTTTAATCAATTCCTGTAATTCTCCCTAACCGTCAATCTTTCTAGGAGACGGATCCCAGTGTCCCCTGAGCACAGGGACAGAGGAAGTCAGTCCTGCAAGTAACACTCAAGTCTGCCATAGGCTTGACAGGGAAGGATAGAAGCTGTCCTTCAAAGGCATTAAGTGGACTTGTTATGGAGAGAGGAAAGGCTAGAGTGTGCTCCACGGAGTGCCAGTAAACTTGGATTCTATTAGCAGAGGAAAAAAAAAAAAGAAGAGTTGGGCACTGAGCATGTCCTGACAACCTAGTATTAACACCTTTCATTCTAGAAAGAAAATTTTCAATTTTTAATAAAAAATACTGAAAGGTGACAAAACAATGGAGAGAAAGCGGGCCTCAAAGCAGGTTCAAGTCCCACTTCTGACATATCACTGTGGGACCCTGGATAAATTACTTAACTTGTCAGTGCTCCAGGCCAAATAAAAACGGATTCCTGCCAGCTGCAGACCAACTTAGAAAACCACAAATTAACATGATGTTGCACTGCATTTTATTTATTTTGTTAAATATTTCTGGTTCCCCCAGCACCCTGGAGTTCTATGGACCTAAAGTTTGAGCCCTCTGTTCTTGGCAACCCTTTAAGATTATAAATTGCAGGGGCAGCTAGGTGGCACAGTGGATAGAGCACCGGCCCTGGAGTCAGGAGGACATGAGTTCAAATCCGACCTCAGACACTTAACCCCAATTGCCTCAAAAAAAAAAAAAAAAGATTATAAATTGCAGAAAAGGTGCCAATCTAAATTGAGGAGTTTCTTCTCCTGGGAGTTCCTTATACCAATAAATGGGTCCAGTCCCTATCCCTAATATTAAATTGAAAACTCTACTAAAGGTACAAACAAAGGATACACTCCTATACTATGAGGCAGGGGGATGAAATGAGCAAAGCTTAGCACTTAAGAGTGAGAAATCCTTGGGCTCCCATTTCAAGTCAGATCAACACAAACTTTCAACCTCAGTTCCCTCAACTGTAAACTGGAATAATAATAGAAGCTACTCCTCAGGGTCATTGTGAGGATCAAATGAGATGATATAGCAAAGCACCTTGCAAATCTTCAAACAATGTATAAATGTGAGCTTTTATTATCAAACTCCTGAAAAAAAATCAATGTGAAAATTTGTTTTTACATGTAACTTGGGGGAAACTCTAAATAAATTTGTTATTAAAAATATAGCTTTGCATGACTGCACATGTATTACTTATATTAAATTGCTTGATTTCTTAGGGAGGGAGGAAGAGAATCTGGAACACAGTTTTAAAAAAAAAAAATCAATGTCAGGGGCAGCTAGGTGGTACAATGGATAGAGCACTGGCCCTCTGGTCAGGAAGAGCTGAGCTCAAATCCAGCCTCAGACACTTGACACTTACTAGCTGTGTGACCCTGGGCAAGTCACTTAACCCCAATTGCCTCACACACACACACACACACACACACACACACACACACACACACACACACACACACAATCAAAAATCAATGTGAAAATTTGTTTTTATATGTAACCTGAGAAAAATTCTAAACTCCTGGTTTATCACAACGGAACGCAGATTATAAGCCCTTTCCACATTGTGTTTTCTTAAATTTCTGCAGAATAATGTATATGTGCATATCTGTATGCATACACATGTGTGTCTATTAAATACAGATATATCTATTAGATAACCTATCTATATAGGTATAGAGATCAATGTCTATCTATACAGAGAGGGATAAGGAAAAGGGAAGATAAAGGAGGGAGATTCAGCACCTTGTAGTAACAAGTCAGTCTTCTAGACTTAACTAGCCTGGTCCTCTGACAGACCTACCAGGTCATACTCACTGCTATACCCATAAGCCAAGTCTTTCCAAATTGGTAGAGCCTGCCAGCATTTACATTCCCCACTGGTCCAGCCTTCCAAGATTCACAGTCATCTCCACAAAAGGATGGGAGAAAGTTAATAATGGCAGAGAGTTAGACAGAGCAGGCCATATCACTGAAGTGAGACAGTATAGGATTTGATGGCATGGGAAAATAATTTTTTATTATATGTAACAGCAATGTGTAACTTCTGATATTTTTTTCCTTTTAATAGAGAACCAATTATTTGTTTCTTTTATAAAACTACTGTAGGGGGCGCAGCTAGGTGGCGCAGTGGATAAAGCACCAGCCCTGGATTCAAGAGGATCTGAGTTCAAATCTAGCCTGAGACACTTAACACTAGCTGTGTGACCCTGAGTAAGTCACTCCCTCATTACCTTGCAAATAAATAAATAGAAATTTAAATTTAAAAACACAAAGCTATTGTAGACCTTTGGGGGGGGGGCGGCTGGGCAATGAGGGTTAAGTGACTTGCCCAGGGTCACACAGCCAGTAAGTGTCAAGTGTCTGAGGCCGGATTTGAACTCAGGTACTCCTGAATCCAGGACTGGTGCTTTATCCACTGTGCCACCTAGCTGCCCCTGTAGACCTTTTTTATTATTTTGTTTTCTTGTCTGTATTGATTAATGCATTTTTTTAAAACAGAAAGATACTAACTTAAATGTTTTTAGGTTTATCAAATATTCCATTTGTTTTTACTTATGCAGAATGTGAATATTTGACCACAGGTTTTAGTAATAAAGACTTTTTTTGGTAAACATTAATTAAATAAAGTCAACATATATATTTAATAGAAAGAAAGCTGGACTTAGTCAAGAGATAGATATTAATCTTAGTGTGGGCATCTTGTACCTTTAGGACAACAGACCAATCATTTATATCTACTTTAGGGGCATGGAAATTGGCAAACTGTCAAACTTGGGAGTACCTACCTAAAAGGGTTATTATGAAAAAGTGTACCCAGATAAAGATTTATACCTTATAATATTTTATACAAAATTATTATATATAAATATATATAGTCTATAAATATATTTTCTATAAATTATTTGTAAATTTTATATAAATTGTATAGAAAATATAAGACATTGTATAGAAAACATAAGGTATCATAAAAAGGCTTAGTGGAACATGTTAAAAAAAGAAATGGGCCTGGCTAAAGTATCTTAAAAAGAGCAAATACTCCAGAGCCTAGACCTGGCTCATATAATCACTAACTTGTAACTAGCTGAATCAATTTATCTGAGCCTCCATAAAAGAAGAAGAAAGAAGAAGAAAAGGAAAATGCTTTTTAAAAAAAATTGCCTGAGCCTCAATTTCCCATTCCATGAGAAATATGGGGCTGGTTTAGAGGTCCCCAAAGTCTCTTATCATAACTCCTAAACTTGATGTGCTGGGACAAAAACATCTAAATCTGCTCAATGTCATTATCCCTCTAATTACAGGGTGGTTGAACAAGAAAGGCTTCCGGGTAAAATAAGAAAATATAATTCTCCAAATTTTCCAATAGTAAAAGAAAGGACATAATATTCCAATGATTTAAATATTTACCGACTAATGGGGCTTCCTCATCCCCACCCCATGGAGTTCCTTGTGAGCCACCAAGTTTTAGCTCTCTGGGACATACCACACAATTGCCCTTTTCCCAAAGTCTTGTTAAATCACCTTAAATCAAGAAGCTATTCCAAGTGGTGGAAAAAATACTGAAATCATATAATGAGATTCAAATTGTCTTTACGTATAATTAGGAAAAAAATAAAATATTAAAAAAAAATATTCAGGTGGCAGCTAGGTAGTACAGTGGATAAAGCATCAGCCCTGGATTCAGAAGGACCTGAGTCCAAATCCGGCCTCAGGCACTTGACACTAGCTGTGTGACCCTGGGCAAGTCACTTAACCCTCACTGCCCCGCAAATAAATAAATAAATAAAATATTCAAAGAGAAAGGGGAAAAAGTAAGCAAAAATCAGCACACAGGCATACTAACCATGGCTATTTCAAAGGCGTAAAAATCAAACTCTTGTTCATGTACACAAAATACAAATTAAAACAATTCTTTGCCATCTCCCCACCTCACACCCCCAAAATATGCCCATCCTCATATTTTCCGCTTTCTAATCTCCTCCCAGTAACCCAGCAACCTGATCACTAAGTCTTCCTTTACTCTTCACTCACCCTTACCCTGATAAGGAAAGGTTTGCCAAGCCTTGCTAATTCTACTTATACAGTATCTCTCCCATAAATGTCTCTCTCTTCACTGACAGTTACCCTCCTAGTTCAGACCCCATCACCTCTCACTTGGACTACTCTAAGAGCCCCCTAACTGATCCTCATGAATCCAGTCTCTCCTGACAAACTAACCTTCTTAAGATAAGAGTGACCTCAAACCCCTGATACTTATTTATCTGTGTGACCCTGGGCAAATCACCTAACCCCAATTGCCTTACCCCCCCCCCAAAAAAGGTAAGAGTCACCACATCAATCCCAGGTTTAAAAAACCTTTAGTGGTGGCTCCCTATTGACTCTAGTATAAAAATAGAAACTTCTTAGTGTGACATTTACAATCCTGGTTCCCATTTACCTTCCCAGACCCAGGTCACACTCCCCCGCCAAACTCAATATCCCACCTCCTATGTCAGTGCCAACACTCATCTCCAAATACTCAATGTGATGCCTTCCATGAAATAGCCTTCCCTGATTTCCCCTACCTTTCATGATTATTAATGCTCTGAGGACTCTCTTCTCTCTCTTTTTTTCCTAGCACTGTTCTTACCTGTGCACAAGCATTACCTAAGGAAAATACTAACCTGTTGAGGACAGGGACTGCTTTCTTCCCATCTTCATATCCTAAAGCACCTCCAACCATACTACTGTACACACCTAATAAATGCTTATTGAACTGTTAACAGAGAACCAAATACAATCAGTATTACTTTATTGTATGTATTTTCTATATATTTTCAAATAGTTAACTGCTTGAAACATATATTTATTATTGTGTAATTTCACTCTGTTAGAGGGGGTGAAGTTGGGAGGTCATCTAACACAACACCCTTCATTTTTTGGAAAGAAAATGGAGACCTAAAGAATAACATTAGCATTTTGATTTACACAAGTTTACACAGTGACTTTTGCATGTTAACTCATTTGTAGCTAAGTGACTTGCCCAAAGTCATCCAAGAAATAAGAGGCAAAGTTAGGACTTGGGCTTAACCTTTTAACCTCTTTTTGCCTCAGTTTCCTCATCTGTAAAATGGGGATAAGAATAGTACCTACCTCCAAGGGTGCTCCCCATTAAACTTGCTTTGGCTGTGATGTTATCTATCAGTTCTAGCAAGAATCTTCAAGTTATTAAATGGAAGAACTGACTTTATAGAAAAATACAAGTACTGTAAAATAACCTACTTTGATTGCCTTGAAATGGTTACACTGGGTCATATCGATTGGAAATGAACTAAATGAACTCTAATGTTCTCCCAAGACAAGTCAATGGCTTTCTTAAGTGTGTCAGACACACTGATCTCACCTAAGAACATCTGTGACCCTTCCAGAAGCCCAGTCTCATCTTTGCCCCTCCCACACAAACACTGGAAATACTCTGGGAAGTCAAGGAACAGGAGAGGCTTTATCTGCCCCACCTCTTTTCCTCACCAGAATAGCTTAAACAGATGGATAACCTTTAAGGCAAACATTCTTGGGCAGCTAGGTGATGCAGTGGATAGAGCGCCAGGTCTAAGGTCAGGAAGACTCATTTTCTGGAGTCCAAATCTGGCCTCAGACACTTACTCTGTGACCCTGGGCAAGTCACTTAACCCTCTTTGCCTTACTTTCCTCATCTATAAAATGAGCTGGAAAAGAAAATGGCAAACCACTCCAGTATCTTTGGCAAGAAAACTTCAAATTTAGGGGGAGTGGGGGGGAGGTATCAGTTAGAGTAAGACATGACTGAAACAAATGAATAAAAAAGGCAGGAGTTCTTAACCTTGCATCCATGAACTTTTAAAAAATATATATATTTTGATATATAACCTACATCAGATTATCTGCTGCCTAGGGGAGGGGGGAGGGAAGGGAGGGAGGGAGAAAAATTTGAAATTGGAAATCTTATCTAAACAAATGTTGAAAACTAAAAGTAATTAATTTACATATATATAGAGAGAGAGAACTGTATTTCAAAAGAACTGGTTCCCTTCTTAATTTTATGCATTTTATTTTAGGCATTTTTAAATGCCATCTGAGGATTCAATTAACAAGCTAAGTGGAACTGGAGCTCCGTCTTTGCGTTATACCAAGGTCACCACACCAGCAACACACACAACAGCACATCCAAAACATTGACCAGCACACGCTGAAATTCTCAATTGCTACCATCTTCCCATCAGTGGCAACTCAGAAACAAGATTTCCTTTAACTATGAAGCACAGAAATTCCTAAAAGACTTTCCAAAAAAGAAAAAAAATCTCCATAGACGTTCATTTCAGAACATCCAATCAATTCACACCACATTATCATTTACTCACTATAAGATTTGTCCCCACTACACCAAATCAAAATATATTATATCTCAGGTAGTATCAATTTATTCCTATATTGAGCTACTTTCAATTTGTTCCATGGCCAAACAAGGACTTGTGAGTTCACACTAAAAATGACCACTTTAAAAAATACTATTCATATGAAAAGGGTAGGCTGAAATTCTCTATCCTTGGCACACAATTTTTAAAAAGAAAAAATATTGTATAAAGCCAAAGGTGTCATTTTTACCAGAACTTGGGATTCCCAAGGGCAAGGTCTACAACTGCTCAGCTCAAGCAGTACAGAGCATAATTGTTTAAGCTAATAAATGTCCTAAAAAACACCAAACCAAGAGAAAGAAAACCTGTTCACAGGATCATAGATTAAGGGCTCAAAGGAATCTTGCTTGATGTTGTATAGTTAAACCGCTCAGGAGTAAATTAAACCCTTTACAAGTTCCTAGTAAGGACTAAGGACGAAAAAGAGATTGGAACCAAGAAAGAAGCATACTATTGAATAGAAAATGAAAAATAAAAAAGAAACCAGATGAGTTGCAATATATGAAGTGGTGAAGTGGAAATAAAGCACTGAATTTGGAGTCAGAAGATGTAAATTCAAACCCCAGCTGTTGACAACTATACCTCTGTGACCCTGAAAAAGCTGTTTAATCCTCTCTGGGCCTCAGTTTCTTCTTTAAATTGAGGAAGTATACTGTTTCTACTTTTTTTTTCTTTTCTTTTTTTCCCTTTTGTTCTGATTCTTCTTTCACAACATGACTAATTCAGAAATATTTTTAATGTGACTGTACATATATATAACCTGTAACATTGTTTGCTGTCTGGGGGAGAGGGGAGGGAAGGGAAAAAAATTTGGAACTAGAAATCTTATGAAAACAAATGTTGAGGTGGCAGCTAGATGACACAGTGGATAAAGCACCAGCCCTGGATTCTGGAGGACCTGAGTTCAAATCCAACCTCAGACACTTGACATAGCTGTGTGACCCTGGGCAAGTCACTTAACCCTCAATGCCCTGCAAAAAAAAAAGAAAGAAAGAAAAGAAAAACAAATATTGAAAGACTATATCTACATGGAACTAGAAATAAAATACTTTTATGATTAAAAAAAATTGAGGAAGTAATACTAAGCAATCACAGGTAAAAAAGAGAGAACTAGGAAACTGCTTCCAGTTCTAAATCCCTGCTCTTTCAATTGTATAATTCATGATTTATGAAAGCCCCTAAGGTAACTCCAATTTTATACCACAGAAATTTTCTGATTTTCTAAAATTATTGGACAATAACGGCAGCAAATGAATCACTTTTCCTCTCAATAAGTACACTGCAAAAACATTACCCAGGATCCCAAGGGCTGTTAAATAGGCAAAACAGGAAATTAAAATGTTTTTATCATAGTAAAAGTTATTAAGTATGTCTAATGTGTGCCAATGGGTACTGTGATAAAATAACATTTGCTGTCAAGAACTTAAAACTTAATAGGTGAGGAAAGGGAAGACCCATACAGGAATAAATCTGATGCAAGGTACAGTAGAGTGAGTGATGTTAGACTTGTTTGCCCTTGAGGCATACTTTAAGAAATTTGTGATGACAGATCACTTTCAGCTAGGGGTGGGAGGAAGGAGAGGAATTTGGGAAGGCTTTATAGAAGTGTCCTTGGAGATATGTTCTGAACAAAGATTTCCAATAGGTGGAAATGAGAAGAGAGTATATTATATTCTAAACAAGATAGCCCATGTGAATTCACAGAGCCTAGAGAGAGAGGGCAGAAAGAGATTGAAAAACAACTTGTATAACTATGGTGATTCTTAAAATGCCATGCTCAAAAGTTTGCATGTTATCCTCTATCAGAGGAAGTATAGTTGCATCTTTGCAAAAGGATTATATTGGTAGCAAGGAAGGATGGATTAGGAGAAGATAGAATGGACACTGGGGTCCAGTATTTCTTCCCTGTACAATTTTAATGAAGGTCTGAGCTGGAGGACGGGGGTGGGGTGGGGGTGTAGTGTGAATAGAATGGGTGCAATGAAAAAAAATGGCAAAGGCATAATCAACATGACAGACACCTAATTGATGTGGTGAGAAAATGGTCATGTGACCCAGAAGTTTAATCCTGGATGACTAGGTAGGCATCAAAGATGGGGGGTGGGGGGGGGGGGTGTTGGACATGCTGAGTTTGAGGTACCAGCAAGATGATTAACTAGCGGGTATGGTATGTCCAACAGGCAGGTGGAGACCCAGGACTGACACTCAATGCTAGACATACATTCTGGAATTATCCCAAAAGGAGTGATAACTTGCTCCTCTGCCCCAGCCACAAGAATAATAACCAAAGGGGCAGCTAGATAGCACAGTGGTTAAAGCACCAGGACTGGATTCAGGAGTACCTGAGTTCAAATCCAGCCTCAGACACTTGACACTAGCTGTGTGACACTGGGCAAGTCGCTTAACCCTCATTGCCCCGCAAAAAAAAACAAAAAACCCAAGAATAATAACCAAAGCTAAGAGAGTAAGATCAAAGGGATAGAAGGATTCAGGATAGAAAAATCAAAGGACTGAGCCTTGGAATGACATTTTTCACATCAAATGATGGCAATGTCTCAAGATATGTGACTGAAAACCTTCTTGCTATATAGACTACTGACATCTTTAATTGAATGAGAACTGAAAGACCTTAGATTTTCTGATTCAAACCTGTCTTCTTCATAATTAAGAATAATAAGGGGGCAGCTAGGTGGCAGTGGATAAACCACTGGCCCTGGATTCAGGAGGACCCGAGTTCAAATATGACCTCAGACACTTAACAATTACTAGCTGTGTGACCCTAGGCAAGTCACTTAAACCCAATTGCCTCACCAAAAAAAAAAAAAAGAATAATGATAAACTATAAACAAATAGTGCTTTAGAATTTTGTATGGGGGCAGCTAGGTGGTGCAGTGGATAAAGCACCGGCCCTGGAGTCAGGAGGACCTAAGTTCAAATCTGGCCTCAGACACTTGACACTTAGTAGCTGTGTGACCCTTGGCAAGTCACTTAACCCTCATTGCCCTGCAAAAAAAAAACCAAAAACAAAAACAGAATTTTGTATGAAGCTTTACATGTATTATTTTATTTTAGCCATACAATTACACTGGGAAACGGGTTTTTCCTACTCTATTCAAGCGGTTAAAAGACTTGACCAAGGATATATCAGTAGCATAACCACATTTGAATCCAAGTCCTTTAACTAAATTCAGCACTTTCTCCCTTGGATGACAATATGGGAACTTGAAACATGGAGGGGGGGGGGGGGGGGAGAACACGGCCCCGGAGAGTTCAGATTCCACAGCTGGAATCTCCTTACATTGGTCATTACAAAAATATGGCAGTTCCTCAGCAGAAAACAAAAACAAAACTTAAGTGTTTTGCAGATTGGCCAAAGTATTCAGGGAAGAAGCGCAGACACAAAGGGAAATGGAAACTGGTAACTTTTGGCTTCTATCAAGCTGTACATAAGCATCTTCTGATAATTAAAACATAGCTACACCAAGTGACCCCATTCTCAAAAAACTCAATGATAGTCAGGTCCTGTTTGTCCAGCCTTAAAAATTGCTCTCCCTTACATATTCTTACACCTTGCTCAATCTTAATCTAAAAACAGGAAATACATCCTTCTCTGAAGGTTCTGCTTGATCCTCTTGGGTCCTTATGAGAATGTTCTTTCCTAAAGTTGAGTCACTTAAGAAGCAAGTAAGGGAAATGCGATCTAGCCTAGACCTAGCAAGGAGAGAAATGAAAAGACTCTGGGAAGAGTGGGTTGAAGCATAGGAATAGAGAGATTAAAGAGAAAAGGGGAACCAAGGCTTCATGCTAAGGGATAAAGCCTTGGGTAGTAAATACTGGGTAGGACATGAGATTTGGAGTCAGGAGACTTGGCTTTGTAACCCATCTCTGCAGCTTAAAATTGTGTGGCAGAAGACAAATAATCTGACCTTTCTGAAATCAACTAGTCCATCTTTAAGGTCTTCCACCAGATCCCAAATCTTATAGGGTTACTAATCAAAACTGTTAGGAAGCTGCATGAGTTGTAATTCATCCTTCTTACTATCAGTTGGATACATGTCTTCACTCTCCTGGTAACTAATATGGTAATGTTCTACATAATTGCACATGTATAACCTATCTTGATTTCTTGCAACCTTGGGGAGGGGGGACGGGAGGAAGGGAGAGAGGGAATGAGAGAGGGATAAAATTTGGAACTCAAAACTTTCAATAAATAAATAAATTAGAAAGCTTCTAAGGTTACTTCCAGTTCCAGTTAGAAGATTCTGTGGTAGCCATAAATGTTAATATTGTCCCAAACTCCACAAGTTGTCCAAGTTGGAGAAGACCCAGTAGAGCAAAAAAGAGCTCCGTGAAAACCTGGAGTGGAGGAGAGTGGTATTGGGGGGAGATACTGGAAGAAAACAAAACAGATGCTGAGCGTCAAGGCCGAGATGCAGCTACTTCCTAAGAAGGATAGGCAAGCTCTCTTGTTTGTTGCAAGGAAATCCCATCCTTTCTTTTTCCAACTGATAACTGTTCAGTCAAGGTCGCATGATGTGGAAAATGAGCTGGGAGAAAGCAAATGACTCTTTCCACCCCGTTTCCCACGCTAATTGCCCAACTTCCCCATTCCCCATCATATCACCACTTATAAGGTAACAACCCCATACCCAAAGCACCAGAGAGCACAAGAGGGGGGCTTCCTACTGTTAACCTGGAAATTAAGGAAATAATCAACATAGGAGGAATAAGGTCTTTAATGGGGCAGAGGAACTATAGCTCGGTATTGCAAAGCACGGAGGCTAGGAATACCCAAAGATGGGAACAGAGGACAGAACAGAGGGAGCGATGAAACTACCCTTGGGAAAGGTAAGTTTCCCACAGGCAGAAACTATTTAATGTAAATGAATCTTTTTACATAATAACCTAAAGTCCAGGAAGTAAGCTAGGGAATCTTTGGGAGGGGATAGTTTGTTTGGGGAAGATCCATAAGCATCAAGAGCCTGGAAATGACAAAGACTGGTCAGCCCAAGGCAATTCATTTGTCTGGGAAAAGGAGGACTAGGCGGGGAATCAGTTCTCAGTAAATTTTGTAGTTCTCACTACCCTGCCACTTTTTTGTGTGTTCCTGCACCTCCCTGGCTTCTCACCGAGCCCCAGCTCCCGCATCCCAAAGGGCTCTCAACCCAGGCCTGATATTTCACGTCCCCAAGGACAACGGTACGGCTCTCCCGTCCCAACCCCCACCATCCCTAGAGCGCTCGGTCTCCCACCCTCAGCAGCGAGAAACAAAGACCCAAATGACCCAAAGGAAGCCGGTCAGCGGCGAAGACCGCCAAGTCTCCAGGGCGACAACACAAGCCCAGGGGCACGCCGGCGCCTTCTCTTCCGTCTTTGTCCCGGCTCAGGTACACACACAGTCTCCTCGAGTCTCCTCCCTCAGCACCGCCCCATCCCGGGCCAGGAACTTGGAAATCAGTTCACCTCGCTGCCCGGACCCAGGGGCCGGGCTGGGGCTGCAGGACTAGCGTGGGGTGGAAAGCACGGGAACTCGGAGGTCTCCCAATCAATCGGACGCCTCCTTGGCTCTTACTTACCCAGGATCCCGGAGCTGCATTCTAGCGGCTCTTGGCTAAACGCGAGCTCGACCTCCGGGGAAACCTCCGGGTCCGGCGGCGACAGCGGCTGCCGCTCCAGCTCTTCCTCCGGTGCCCCGGACTCCCTAGAGCCATTCGCGGCGTCTGCCTGCGCCTCCACGGGCACCACGGTGAAGTTCGTAGGCATCGTGGCCCGGACGATGCTGCCCTTCCTCCTTCTCCTCTCGGACTTCAGGGGAGCGCGCCAGCGAGCGGGGCTGTCCCCAGGCTCAGCCCCTGGTGTTCTGCCGGTGCGGCGCTGCTGCTGCTGCTGCTGCTGCTGCTGCTGCTGCCGCCGCCGCCGCTGCTCTCGCAGCCTCCTCCCGGACCAGAGTAAGAGTTGGGCTCCCTTAGCTACAGGCTCTCACGTGAGGGCCATTTCCTTATTTGGGGGGATGGGCGGGGGTGGAGTGGTGCAGGCAGCCCCCGCCACCTCCCTTCCCGCCAGCCCGCCCTCCCTCCAATCTAGTCCCACATGACATCACCTGCCAGCAGCAAGTGGCTGCTGTCTCTTTTTTCCTAGCTTGCCCCTGCGGCCGGGCACCTCCCACTTTATTTGTAAAGAGGAAAAAGTTTGTTGTGTGAGGACGCGCAGGGACTTTGGAGAGAAAGGGAAAAACACTCGAGGGGGATGGAACAGGGCAGGGCAGGCTTGGGAAAGGCAGGTCCCCTTCCACGCAGGTGGCTGGTGCCGCCAGCCTTGTTCCTGCCCCCGGGTAAAGAAGGGTCGTCTTCTGGAAAGGAATCTCTCCGCTGTCTTAATAACTCCTCGTGTCTTTTCGTTTAGGCATTTTAGGGCTTGTTTTTTCATTCAACAAGCAATTATTAAAGGGCTCCCCGTGTGCATTCCCTAGCTTCAAGGACAAGCAAGGGTCCCACCTTTCTCAAGAACTCCTCAGTCACAGGGGTTCCCCTTCGGATTTATCCTGTCCATATCTTGTTTGTACTTGGGCGTCTGCCTGCTGTCTTTCCCATCAGACAGTGAGTTCCTTGAGAGCAGGAATTGCTTTTTGCCCATCTTTGCATCCTCAGGGCTTAGCACAGTGCCTTGCACATAGAAGATGCCTAATAAATGCTGGAGAAGGAAATAGCAAACCACTCCAGTATCTTTGCCAAGAAAACCTCAAATGAGGTCAGGAATAACTGAAATGACTGAACAACAAAAATAAATGCTAGTTGACTGATTAGGGGCTGGGTATACAAAGACAAAAAAACACACAAACAAAAAACAGGCCTCACTGACTTTGGGATTCCAGCAAATTGGAGCCACGGCTAGGGGGAAAAGATATCATACTGGCATTCTGTGAGCTGTTCAAATAAATCATCCACTGTACTCTTAATAACTTTTGTAAAGGGAGCTGGGGAACCCAACAAAGGAAATCTAGCATGGAGAAGCAGGAGAATAACCACTTTATCAGACTAGATTGTGTATTCCACTCCTCTCCTTTTACAAATCCTTCTAGGCTCCCTTGCTCCACCCATCCATCCCAAACCCACACAATAACTTGTAAAGCAGCTGGGCCAACACCCAACACCTCAGTAGTAAATACTCAAGTTTTTGTTTTGCAGAAAAGAAGACTGGCTATATCCACTTTAAGGTAAAGTTTTGGTGTTTTCCATGATAGGCTGTTTGCAACTCCATATAACAGAAATAAGACCAACTCAGCAATTACTTGATAGTTTGTATATACTTGTATGTGTACATGTTGTTGCCCCAAATAAAATGTAAACTCCTTGAGGAGAAAGGACTGTTAAATTTGGGGGGGGGGGTGTTGGTTTGGGTTTTTTCGGGGCAATGAAGGTTAAGTGACTTGCCCAGGGTCACACAGCTAGTGTCAAGTTTCTGAGGCTGGATTTGAACTCAAGTCCTCCTGAATCCAGGGCGGGTGCTTTATCCACTGTGCCACCTAGCCACCCCCTATATATTTGTTTTTGTAAGCCCAGGACCCAGAGCAGCACCTGGCACAAAGTGGGCACTTAATAAATGCTTGTGGCCAAGGAAAGGAAAACCTGAGGAAAGAGGTTGGTTTCTAAGCTATACTCATAATGTCCAGTGGTATGTAAGCTCCTTGAGGACAGAAAAGATTTCATTTTCTGCTGAGGCCTCCCTTTTTGGGGTTTCTCTGAGAAGTAGTAGATAGGGTACTGGACCTGGAATCATCAAGACTGGGTTTCCAAACCTGTCTCAGACACTTAATTATCTGTGTGACCCTATAAAAGTCAATGAACTTCCCTGTGCCTCCATTTTCTTTTCTGTAAAATGAGCATGTTGGACTGGATAGCCCCTCTGATTCTTCCCACTCTATGATTCTATGGTCCAGCATGCCTTCATAGTTATGTAGTAGGTGCTTGTTGGGAAAAAAAAGGAAAGATACTTTTCTCAGCAACTCCACTCTCTCTCCAAACTCTTCTTTGACTGCACTGTCCCAGCTCTTTTCAATTTCCACCTCCTGAGGAGGCCCTGGCTCTCCTTGTTTTCAGGCTCCCTGCTCACTTTTCTTCAGGAGAGGCATAGGCCCTCTATAGGCATTCTTCTGAAATGAACCTTATACCTCTTTTCTCCATAATTCACTCAGTTAGGGAGACTCTCCCTGAAATCCTGCCCACCTCTGAATCCTCTGCGCAGTGGGAGTAGTCCTGGCAGTGTGAAAACTTGGCAGTAGCTGGAGCTCCCTATGTCCCCAGACGGATCTGTGCCCAGTATCACTTGACCTTTCTAGTTAAGCTTCCAAAACCCTTTGTTGACTTTCCCCAAGAGTGCACACAAGGTTTTTTTTCTGCCCACCAGACATCTAAATGGGCCATACAGTTTGGAATTTGAAGCAGCTAAAGCCTTTGTACGTCAAATAAGTCTTTCTAGTTCTGGTATGATTCTGCTGAACTCAATCTTTGCCTTATTTGATTTCCTTTCTTCTAATGCAGCTTTTTGAGGTCATCAGAGGGGTCTAGAAGCAGTTGTCCAGGTTTCTGGAGGATTGGTTCATCTAGATGTGGGACTAAGGCAAAAGCAGCAGATAGAAACAGTGAAAAGGACTTCTTAGAGCTGGATAATAGAGATGAAGGCTTTGTGCAAGTGAGCATATGATTTTCTCATCCGAATTAGAAACCTATACTTTATAATGCTTGTTTTTAGAAACACTGGATTAAAGGAGGTTTTTTACTGTTTACCCTACCCTTCAGGGCTTCAAGAGGGTATCCCTTGGAACCAGGCTGTATTTGTTTATCTTTAGCTGGGGAACTCCTCTTTTCCCTTATTTCTGGATTAAAGAATTTAAAGCAGAAAAGGTACAATCAACTTGCACGTATTCCTGGTAGATTCCGTTTCTTGCTACTCCCTGGCTCAAGGCTTTTCCACTAAGAAGGTTCGGCAAGCAAGAAGGATCTGTCACTGTCTTTTGTTGGCTGAGCACTTCCACTTCCAAACGTTGTTATTCAGTTGTGTCTAACTTTTTGTGACTCCATTTGGGGTTTTCTTGGCAAATATATTGGAATGGTTCTTCTTGTTTAGTTGTTTCCAGCCGTGTCCGACTCTTCATGACCCTTGATGGGGTTTTCTTGGCAAAGATACTGGAATGGTTTGCCATTTCCTTCTCATTTTACAGGTGAGGAAATTGAGGCAAACAGGATAGAGTGACTTGATCAGGGTCACACAGCTAGTAAGTGTCTGAGGTCACATTTGAACTGAGGCCTTTTTTAACCCCAACCCATACTCTATTCACTGTGCCACCTGGCTGCTAACCAGCTCCATTAGCCTATATTGAAAAAAAGGTTCCCCACATATTGTTACTTGGAAGCACTAGAATACACCATACTTTATGTTTGAGTGCTCTTTAATAACCAAAAGACAAAAGAAAAAAATTGATCATCTGACATCTAATCAACCAGCATTTTTTGAGTACCTTTTCTATGCCCCACGCTTTTAGAAGAAACATCTCAAGCATGCATTGAGCATAGGACCAGATGTCCTAGCACACTGTAGGGCAAGAATTACCATCTGCCCTTCCCCTTTTTATATAAATGACCACAAATGTCATACTTAATCATCCATAAATGTTTCTCCCTGAAGGGGAAGGTAAAAGCCAAAGGTAAATAATGCCTCAGGGTGTGCCAAGAAACTGAGGCACACCCAGCCTCGGTCTATGCAGGCTTAAGATCTTCAAAGTAATAATAACAATTACTCATATTTCTATAGTACCTCAAGTGCTGTTCTCACAACAATAAAATAAAGAGTATTGTTGTCTCCCTTGGATAGAAGAGGAAGCTGAGGCCCAGAAAAAAAAAATGATCCCGTTTCCCTATCTGTAACCTACAGATAATAACACTTGCAGGTAGCTATAAGTAAAGAACTTTGTAAACCATAAGATGCTATAGAAATCAGAGTTATCATCATCATCAGAGGTCTTTAAAGAAATTGTTTTAAGGATTACGGTAGAATACTTTTAATAAGCATAGGGAATTTTATTAATGATATAAATAAAATCTAATATTATAAAATCAATATTATAATAGTGGATAACATTACCAACTAAAGGCCTGATGCCCCCCTTTTTATAGGAATGATAACAGATATCTCACCAATCATAAATGTTTTATCTGCGTACTCAGTAGTAAAGAGCTTTCTAAAGTTTATAGAAATCAATTAAACAAGAAAGACATAATCAGAGACATTTAATTTACATAAGTCTCCAAAGAGCCAAAACCTGCACAGAATTTTCAGGTTACTGCTTTTCCCATGGGGGACTGTCCCTATAAAAAGATGAGATTAAGACAAGAATTCACCAAAACACACATAAGGAACTTCATGAGGTCTTAAGTTTACTCTGTTGATATAGGATTATAGAATGTCTGAGCAAAACACAGCTTTCCTCTGCTCACTACCTGCTTGAGTCCTGCTCCTTCTCCCTGTGATTTTGTAAATAAATTAAATTTGTATGATTGGTCATTGTATTGGCTACTCTTTAATTGCTTTATATCTGCTTTAGAAAGTAATATATTGTATATAGAGGAAAGAACAGCAGGCCTAACTTACCCAAGGTCACAAAAGTAAAAGATGAATTTAACCAATAGGACTTATCTCTCTCAAAGCCACTGTTGACTGTCAACTTTTCTACAATTCCCCTTAATGGTTATAAACAACTTTACTTACAAATAACTTATAAAGTCTTTATTTAGCATGAGCTAAATTGATACTCTGCTAACACCGCACACTTTATTGGGAAACAATAATAAAGCAAAATGCTAAACCTCCATTCCCACAATGCTATTGGCTAAGATAAAGCTTTTTTCCTCTGGTTTCATTCAAACTGTCATCCAAATGAGCAACTTCCCACTGTCCTAATAAAGAAACTAGCTACTGCAAAACCCCAAGGTAATATTATTGGTAAAAACTTAGAAACACTAGTATATCAAGTTATCTAAATTCCTTAGACATCTGGCTACAAGCCACAGACCCACAGGTAAACAAAGTTCATCCATAAGTAATTACATACATTCAGAGTCTCATGGCAGTCTACAGAATAAGTTAGGCTAGTTTTACAATGACAAGGGTTCTTTTCCCTGAGAAATGCAGAATCTAATTCATCTTTTGAGCTAAGGAAGAGCTAGCCATAGTGGACAGCTGCCACTGTCCAGTGTGAAAGTAACCACTGCATGACCAGGAGAATGTTGAGTGTTATTCAGTCCAACTACAGATCTCAAAAAAAAAAAAAAAAAGAGCTGTGCTGGGAATCCGGAGACATGAATTCCAGCTCTGTCATTCCCTCCCTAGGACATGTGACCTCTAACAAGTCACTTGCTTTTTCTGTGACTCAGTTTCCTCATCTGTAAAAATAGAAATAATAAAGCAGATGGTCTTTGTTAACATTTATAATCTTAACTGGCTTCTATGTAGTGCTTTAAGGTTTCAAAATGTTTTAAATACTTTTTTTAAATACATTATTGGGGGTGGCTAGGTGGCACAGTGGATAAAGCACCAGCCCTGGATTCAGGAGTACCTGAGTTCAAAGCCAGCCTCAGACACTTGACACTTACCAGCTGTGTGACCCTGGGCAAGTCACTTAACCCCCATTGCCCCGCAAAAAAAAAAAAAAAAAACCCACATCAAAACAAAACAAAAAATACATTATTGCCTCTGATTTCATGTTAGGTACAAATATAGTCTTGGAGACTATGGGACCAAGTTCTTTCTCTGTTACTTACAGGCAGTATCATTCTGGGCAATTTACTTACATCTTCCTGAGCCTCTGTTTCTCCATCAGGAAAACTGAGATAATAATACTTGCATGACCTGCCATGAGAAAAGTGCTTTGTAAGTTGTAAAGAGCTATATATATACTGTAAATGTGAGCTATTATTATTTGTTCCATTTGGACAATGCTGAATGAGAACAAGAAAAGAGATTGGGTCTTTATTATTTTTTGAGGGAGCAAAATGGGAAAATGCTGAACAGGAGTAACATGCACCTGACTCACCTATTACATAGAGCTACAGAAAGGACAAAAAGAAAATACGGTAAGTCTTCATTTATAAAGCATTCCACTATGCCACAGATCGATTATAGAAGAAGTCAAATTATGTCTTTTGTGAAGATCCTCATGTATATAGGGAGTTCTAAACTTATGAGTAGTCACTAGGGACTTACTTCTTGTATGTTGCAACCACAAGAAGTCCACTTCCCTCACAACTGGAGTTGTTACCATTGGAGGTCTTCCCTCCTCTTCACCTTTTCCTTCTCCCTCTTCTTCTTGCCCCCCCTGTCACCAATACCCCTCACCCTCCTCCCCCCTCAGCACTGGAGCTTCTGCCCCAGTTCCTACCCTCTCAAAAGCCACCAGAAATCCCTATCCCCCCCCCAAAGCCCCACCCCATGTGTCAATAATCACCTTAGGCACTTTCCCTCTTGGTGGTCCTACAGAATTAGGTAGCAAAGTCCTAATTCTCAGTTTGTCAGTGTTTCCATCTTAAATTCCATGTCGTGAGTATAATTTAATGCTCTCAGATTATTTATTCTACTTTAGCGCAGTATAGGAGAAGGAACACTGAAATTAGAATTGGGACCAGGGTTTTCCACTTTCTGATTTTATACTTCAATTATTGGATCTTAAATTCCCTTATCTATACAGAGTGGATGATAATATTATACATGGTATAATATTGCCATTGTAGAAACTGTGAAAAGTATTAAATATTAGGCTGAAGTTTTGATTCTTTATTTTTTCCTAGTGACAACAGAATGCCGCTGAAGCTTTGGAATACCTTTAGATTGGTTAGATGTGTGATTTATAAATGTCAATGTGGAGTCTATCTAGAAGATGGATTAATGAAGGGGGACCAATTAAGGTTTTGCATGAGTGATATGTGATGTGGTCCTAACCTAGGAGAAAAATTGTTTGAGTGAAGAGAGAATACATTTGAGAGATGGTTTGAAAGTAGAATCAACAAGACTTATCAACTGGTTGGACTGAAAAAGATATTTATAGACCATGATTTAAACAGGGACTTCTTAAAATTTTTCCACTTGTGATCCTTATTCTCCTGAGAAAATTTTATGTGACCCCAGATATTTAGGTACATAAAATAGGTATACCTAACCTTTGGCGATTGCCAAATTTTTCTTGACCCACAGTTTAAGAAGCTTTGATTTAAATAAATAATGTGAGGGGGGCAGCTAGGTGGTGCAGTAGATAAAGCACCTTCCCTGGATTCAGAGGATCTGAATTCAAATCCAGCCTCAGACACTTGACGTTTACTAGCTGTGTGACCCTGGGCAAGTCACTTAACCCTCATTGTCCTCCCACTCACACACAAAAAATTTTAATACTGTCTATCACTTACTATCTAGATATCCCAGAGCAAATCACTTAATCTCTCTGGATCTCAGTTTCCTTGTCTATAAAATGAGAGAGTCTAATTAGATGATCTCTAAGGTACTTCCAGCTACAAATCTATAATCCAGTGTAAACAAAATCAATATATAGCCATAACAAAATTCTGGTCAATTTACAATGGTCATTGTTTGTGCCAAATTGTCAAAGTTAAAAAACACATGCCTCTACTATTAGTAATTTGTAACCAAATTCTTTTGTTGGGAAGTACCTGTTGTGTAGAAGCAAAATATATCAATAATTTTAATTACTATTACTTCTCAATTTTAAAAAAATTGGAGAAATATGTTAAGAATTGTATAAAGTGACACAGAATTAAAAAGGGGAGAGCTAAAAACTCACCCTAATAAGCAAAGATTTCAATAATTTCAAAAATAAAATCAATAGTGATTGTCAACAAAACTCTTCAAATGCAAAAAGTCAAACTAAAAGGGGCCATCTCTCCTTTCCATTAATCTGTTTAGAGCAATCCACTTGGGAGACTTGGGTTAGCGTTTGTTGTGAAGTGTCCCCTCAGCCCAAACAAAGGTATCAATGGAAATCAATGAATAATTAGTCATCCCGAAACACAAACAATTAAATCCTTTAATCATTAATCCATTTGTTCTACTCCCCCCCCCCCCTTTTATGACTTTAAAGAGAAAGACTTTTAAATCCTCTCCTACCTACTTACATTGATGCCCCTCTGGTAAATAGCTTCCCAGCTGTTGCAGTTAAAATCCTTGTAGTTTCTTTCCTTCACAGTGGTGGCCAGCCTGCCGTACCCCCTCAGCCCACAATAGAATTAATTCCACAGCAATGTTAGCCCCCTTCTCTTCTGAGCTCCATTTTCCCCTCATATATGACTTGGTAGAAACTGGAGGAGAAAGAAGAATTAGAGCTATAATGTGTGTTAGCACTGGGATGAGTCTATCAGAAGAATTTTCCATTCTCAAAAGGAGTTTCTCCCCACTCCCGTCAGGCTTTTGCTAGAAAGGATAATTCCCTCAATGACCGCTAAAGTCCCATTTGGCTCTGAATTCTGTGGCTCTGATACCTCAGAATCTTAGGGGAAAGGATAAGAGAATCTTTGCTAAGATTTCTGCTCATATAGGAAAGAGAAAAGAAGGGAGGAAGCTGTACAAAGGAAGGAAGCCAAGAGGTGAGGAGGAAACGGGAAGAGGGCACATGGAAGATTAGAAGAAATCTCTTCAGGATGTGTGCAAGGAATGGAACTTTCTAACAGCTACAACCTGGCCAACCCCAGCTTTTTTCCCTCCAAAGGAGTGAAGAGGTGTCACATTTGGGAAAGTGGGCGGGGCTTAGGGGACTGTCCAAACCTACAATTTCATAATATAGGGAACTCCCAGTGTGGAAAATCATTCCATCCATGTAGATCTGCAACTCTCCTGTCATTTGTAGTCTGAGAGAGTGATTAACTGACTATGGGAGATATGGAAGCATTTTAGATTTGGTCTGAAGAGGAGACAAGACAAATGCATAAAAAGTTGAATAAAAATAAACAATGTATGGGATAGAAAAGAAGTCATAAAGGAGTTGCAATGCTTAGCTCTCAGATTTCAAGAATTCAGAGAAGAAAGAAATCTATCATTTCAGGGTGAGATAAACTGGAAAGACCAGGATTTAAGGATTTGACAGATGGAAAGGAATAGAGAGGAGGGGAGAAGGGTTTCAAGGAGGTGGGTGGTAGTGATTCAAAGTAAAGAAAACAGGAATAATAACACTTAACCCTCATTGCCCATCAAAAAAAAAAGATTGAATGGTCAATTGTAAACTCCTTAAGGACTAGGGCTAATTCCCTAGTATTAGGGTTTTTTTGTTTGTTTGTTGGGGGGGGGGGGAGTTGGTGAGTCAATTTGGGTTAAGTGACCTGCCCAGGGTCACAAAGCTAGTAAGTCTCAAGTATCTGAGACCAGATTTGAACTCAGGTCCTCCTGAGTCCAGAGCCTGTGCTCTATCCACTGCACCACCTAGCTGCCCACCTAGTATTAGTTCTTTTTTTTTTTTTTTTGGTGAGGCAATTGGGGTTAAGTGACTTGCCCAGGGTCACACAGCTAGTAAGTGTCAAGTGTCTGAGGCCGGATTTGAACTCAGGTCCTCCTGAATCCAGGGCTGGTGCTTTATCCACTGTGCCACCTAGCTGTCCCTAGTATTAGTTCTTAATAAATGTTGAATTGATTTGAATATATTCTCTAAGCTAGTGGTTTCTGAATTATTTTGGTCCGCCACTCCTATCAGTAAATAATTTGTGAGCATGCACCCCCATTTACTTATTCATAAATTACATATGTACTTCTATACTAATATTTGTATATGTTATAAAACTTAGGCAAAAAAACCCAGAAATTGTAAAATAATGAGATAAATGGAGCAGCTAGGTGGCGCAATGGATAGAGCACCGGCCCTGGAGTCAGGAGTACCTGAGTTCAAATCCGGCCTCAGACACTTAACACTTACTAGCTGTGTGACCCTGGGCAAGTCACTTAACCCCAACTGCCTCACTAAAAAAAAAAAAATGAGATAAAGATGAAATAATATTTGATCCTGGTGACAACAGGAATCCACTGGGGCTTACTGAATAAGGAAAAGACATGAAAGACCTGCCAATGCTTGTATGCTGAGACTACTACTCCTAGGCAATGCAGGACCCTTAAAGGTTTCTGAGCAGCCAGAAAGATCTAATTGAAGTATGGTTTTAGGTTTAAGGAAGATTAGTCCGTAGACAGCATGTAAGATCTACAGATGAAAACCATCTCAGAGACTATTATCTTATAGATGTAAGATGATAATAACTTTAGGGAATGAAAAAAGGGAACATATAAGAGATGGAGAAGGAAGTCAGTTCCATTGGTGTTTTATTGTCTATAAGGGGCAGGGGATATGAAGAACTAAATTATACTATAATTTTTGAGTCTAGATGACTTGTTTGCCTAGTCCACAGCCAAGACTGTACTCAACTTTATTAGAACCAGCCAAAACTTAACACTGAACTGGCATTTTCCTATTGAACCTCCAAACCACAAAGGAGAGATAGAGTATGATTTTGTGGAAATGGGGTCCTTACATACCTCACACAAAAAAAGAAAAAGAGGGGGGCAGCTAAATGGCGCAGTGGATAAAGCACCAGCCCTGGATTCAGAAGGACTTGAGTTCAAATCTGGTCTCAAACACTTGACACTTACTAGCTGTGTGACCCTGGACAAGTCACTTAATCTTCATTGCCCTGCAAAAAAAAAAGAAAAGAAAAAAGGCCTGATTTTGAATCCTTGAACTGCTACTTACTAAATCATTTGTCTCTTCCAGCTCTAAAACTATGATTCTATTTGGAATAGAAATAATAAGTCAGTTGAGGAATTGGCCATGAGTTCAGTTTTAGATTTAGGGAAATCTGTGGAGGGAGAGGGAGAGACAGACAGAGAGACAAAGAGGAGAAGAGAGACAGAGCCAGAGAGACAGAGGAGGGCCTGAACCTTAGCAAACATCCACATTTAGGGGACAAGAAAAGGACCTGGTAAAAGAGACAGAGAGGTCTGAGGAGAAAGCACTCACTAGGACCATGAATTCTCCTATTTCCCTGGCCATTTTCTACTCCTGCAGCAGCAGCAGCAGCAGCCTCTCAACAGGACCTCGGGTTTGGTGAGCCTTCTGGGGTAGATTTGCTAGTTATACAGGATAAAGAAGCATGTATGGACTGTGATCTTCAGTGCTAAAGGGAATAACCCACACTGATAAAATAATAGATACAGCAGAGTAAGGTGACTTTGCAGGGTGAAAGGTCAGTAGAATGCCTGGGGTGGAAAGGGCAGATAGTAAAGGGTTAAGGAAAAGTAAGGAAACACAGGCAGGTTATAAATTATGCCTTCAAAAAGAAAGAAAAGGAAAAAAATAAAATAAAAAGGGGTAACTAAGTGGCGAAGTGGATAAAGCACCGGCCCTGGAGTCAGGAGTACCCGAGTTCAAATCCAGCCTCAGACCTTGCCTCACTAAAAAAAAAAATAAGAAGAAAGAAAGAAAAGGGAGAAATGCGACACAACTAGAGGGTGAGACAGGGTTAAAGAAAGCTTTTGTTTTATTCTCTTGAATTTGTGCACAAATTTGAGGGCAGAGAAGAATGAGACATTGGAGAGGGAGACATTGAAAGTGCTGGAGGAAGGAGATAACTGGAAGGGCAAGGTCTAGGAGAAAGCTCCCTCAAGTGCAGTTTACCCAGGAAATCTCTAATCAATCAGTTTTATTACAAAGGAGAGGAGAGTTTAGCCTTGAAGAAGAGGAGGCATATCTATTACTAGGATATAGTAGGGGCATGGTGAGGCCAGCTCAAACCTAGCTTTCCAAGTCAATTGCTAGATTTTCAGTGTAAGCATATACACCTGGGAAATCACCAAATGCTTCAAATTAGGACTTACTCAATTTATTGTTTTATTGACTGTCTAGTCCTAAGAAGCGATAGAGAAAATTTCAATAATGCAAATTAAACCTAAAAACATTTCTCCCCTAGAAAGCCAGTTATTAAACATTTATCAGCATGCGCCTGGATATGAGCAAAAAGAAGAGAGGATATATGTGAGGATAAAGATACTTAGATACGGAGGGCATGGAATCTTCTCCCTGCTCTGTTAAGTAAGAAGGTAGTGAGTGCTTTTGCTGAAAGTGAGAAATGGTAGTAGATTTGATGTAGATCTGAAACAGCCATTGAAAGCAGTGGGCTATGAAACTAACAAGGGATGAATAATGGGCATCACTAAGAAGCAATGAGAGCCCAGATGAAATCAGCACACATAAGTTTGTAGTGGACTAAATCAGCACAGTTCTCTGGCTTTTTTCTGTGATGCTCTGTAGCAAAAGGAAAGAAAGGGAAGGAAGGGAAGGGAGAGGAGGAAGGAAGGAAGGAAGGAAGGAAGGAAGGAAGGAAGGAAGGAAGGAAGGAAGGAAGGAAGGAAGGAAGGAAGGAAGGAAGGAAGGAAGGAAGGAAAAGAAAGAAAAAGAAAGGGAAGGAAGAAAGAAAGAGAGAGAAAGAAAAAGAAAGAAGGAAGAAAAAGAAAGAAAGAGAAGGAAGAAAGAAAGAAAGAAAGAAAGAAAGAAAGAAAGAAAGAAAGAAAGAAAGAAAGAAAGAAAGAAAGAAAGAAAGAAAGAAAGAAAGAAAGAAAACAAGTCCTCCCGGATACCAGGGAGTCCTTGGGGATGAGCCAAAAGGAAATCCAAGGAGGTTGAGAGTCTGGGGTATTAGTGAAATCAATATTGGCTTTCACTGGGAGGAGGAAAGAAAAGGAAGAGTGTGAGACTGGAAATCATCAACTTGAAGGTCATTTAAGGTTGTAAACTCTGAAAAGGAAAGCCTGAAGCTTACAAGGAAGAATATAGAACCTGAGTATCTCAAAGAGATTCAAAGGGACCTAATTCAAAATTAGGGTTAGGACTAGCAGAATCAGGCTTGTTGTTTTAATGACACAGCCATGGAGGTACCACACATAACCTATGGTCACAGAATTACCAAAATACCCAAAAAAATCATTTGAAGGGGGGCAGGGTAATGGGGCATGGTGGACAGACAGAGCATTAGATTAGAAATCAACTCGTGATTTTTCTTTCCCACTGTACAATCCAAGTTCTATATTAACTAGGCTAGCTGCTTACTCTTTGTGCCCTCCCCAAAAATTAATTAACAAATAGATAAATTAATAAATGAATGAAGAAAAAATAAAAAAATTCACTATCCAGTCTGCCTTACAGAGGCAACACAGTAGAATAAATAGCGGGCAAGCCTTGAAGCCAGGGAGATCTGCCTTCAAATCCACCTATGACACATATAGGCTGTGGAACCCTGGGTAAGTTACTTGAGTACCTTTAAGTGCTCTAGGCAGCTAGTTTTCTAAGGCTGTAAGTTTCAGAGGTGGTGCCAACCTACAATGGTAGAGGAAGTTTCCTCACCTGAGAGCTCCTTATACTAATGAAATTACAGATCCAATCTCAATCCATTCTACCTGTAATTAAAGATGATTATCATTATAAGATTATCACCACACTATTTAACCCTAACCTAACAGGTGCTATAGGAATTGCAGTAATATTATAGCCTATTCTTTATGTGTCTATCCAAATCTTTTCTTTTTTCAATCACCCCAGTTGACTGACTTAAAGCTGCAACTTTAAGTTTGATTAAACAAATATTTATTCTTACTTCAAGGTTACTGCCATCTAGTGCAACTATATAAGGTATGAAATAAGGGGCAGCTAGGTGGTGAAGTGGATAGAGCACCGGCCCTGGAGTCAGGAGTACCTGAGTTCAAATCCAGCCTCAGAAGATTGACACTTAGCTGTGTGACCCTGGGCAAGTCACTTAACCCCAATTGCCTCACACACACACACACACACACACACACACACACACACACCGTACGAAATAGTTAAGATTACCTGTTTAAGGTGTAAAAGTGTCACATTGATAGGATGCATTACTATTATATTCCTATGTGGTTGAATACTTTGGGACAAACTTGTGTGTATGAAAGAATCAGTAAGTCAGTCAATAAATAAATATTAAGCACCTACTATGTGCCAGGCTATACCCATATATGGGAAAGGCTTCAGGAGTTAACCCGGAGGAAAAATCAGGAGTCGGAGTCCCTTAGGCAGTTGGATATTGGACATCACATACCTCTGGCAACTCCTGCAGCGGCACTGGTGCCAAACTGTATTGGCTCTGCCTCTCCTTTGGATCCACCAATGTCGAGGAGAGGGAAAACCTGCTGCATGGGCAACAGCTTGTTTTCCATATTGATCTGCCCAGGCCAGCACCCTGGAGAGGACACTCCAGCTACTCCTCATGGGGTAGAGACAACATGGGATGCGGCAGTTACCAGTTATAAGTCACTCAGGAGCTGCGGCTCCCACATCGGACTGCACAGCCACACTGTGGCCTGTGGCTCTTCAAGGCGCTGATCCATGGTCGCCTGCGACTAGTAGAGGCCTACTATTTGCCAGGCACCGTGCTAAGGGATTCAAAGAAAGGCAAAAGATGGTACCTACCCTCAAGGAGCTCATAGTCTAATGGAAGGAAACAACACATAAATGGAAATTGAAAAGCAGGGAGAGAAAAGACCTGACAGGACATTGTGGAGACTGGCAGTTGGGTTAGAAATGATGAAATTGCTGCCAGGGGCAGCGTCCTTAAGTGGAAGATAAAAGGATCGCTTTGATGTCCATCTTCCACCCCACCACACTCCACCCGTACCCCTGAATTCAGAGGGAAGAAGGGATCCCTGGCTAAGGGAGCATTGAGGAGTTTCAGATTTTCGGAGCTGATGTGATCTTTCAGGATGATGAGTTTCTGGAGACATCCAAGTCCAAGAGAGTAACCACATGGGAAAAGATGCTACGGCTGCCCTAGGGTGTGGGAAACATTCTCAGAATCTCAGATCTAAAAGGGCCCTCAAAGGTTTCCAAGTCTAACCCATACCGGGACAACAATACCCTCTAAACCATCCCAAACAAAATGTTCATCCAGCCTTTTCTTGAAGACCTCAAATGAAACACAGGGCATCTTGGGGCAGGCCATGCCACTTTGGGACAGCTCTTTTATCAAGCACTTCTTTATATGAGGCCCAAATTGGTCTTTTTTGGAACTTCTATTCATTGTTCCTCATTCTACCCCTTTGAGACCAACAAAGATAGGTATGTTCTTTCTTCCATGTGACAGCCCTTGAAGATAACTTTCTTGTCTCCCCTCAAAGTCTTCTCATACCCAAGCTATATATTCCTTTATTTGATCATAACCTTCAATCATTAATCTTTCCCTAAACCTTACAAATCCCAGCCTAGCCCTGTTCTTTGTCATCAGTGTGGCCTCTAAGTTCTTTCTCAGACATTCCTCAACTGATTGACATCTCTTAAGTATCCAGTTCTGGGGGTGTTTTGGTTTGTTGTTGTTATTGTTTTTTTGCCAATATACACACACATACACACACAACACACTGTAAATATTTTTTTACATATAGAACCTTTTCCTCTTTCTTTGATCTTTTTGGATATAGACCTAGCCGTGGTTTAGCTGGGACAAATGGTATGCACTGTTTAGTAATTTTTTGTGCACAGTTCCAAATTGTTTTCCATAATGTGGTTGTACCCATTCATGGGAACATTTCACTCTCATTAATATCTCCCTATCTACTGGATCTTTCCCTTTTCTCTACAAAAACCTCCATTTGCTCCTACTATCCTGCTAAATATTGTCCTATACCTTTCCCCTACTTGGCTAAGATCCTTGAGAAAGGAGTTTACGATGTCTACAAACTCTACTTCCTCTTTTCTGACTGGATTCTAATTCCTCTGCAGTCTGGTTTCCAACCCCATTCATCCACTGAAACTGCTCCCTCCAGAGACACCAGTGATCTCTAAATTACCAAATCTAAAGGCCTTTTACCAAGCTTAATTCTCCTAAACCTCTATGCAGCCTCTCACACAATCAATCACCCACTCTTCCTGATTACTTTCTTCTCTAGGTTTTCTTGACAACATTCTCTCCTAGTTCTCCTCCCTCCTACCTGTCTGACCATTCCTCTTCAAGTCTCCTTTGCTGGTTCTTTACTAGTTATCCACTAACAATGTCTCCCCAAGGTTCAGTCCCAGGCCCTCTTCTCTTCTCCTTCTTTGTTGTTGTTCAGTCATGTCCGACCCTTTGTAACCCCATCTGGGGTTTTCTTGGCAATGATATTGGAGTGGTTTGCCATTTTCTTATGCAGCTCATTTTACAGATGAGGAAACTGAAGGAAACAGGGTTAAGTGACTTGCCCAGTGTCTGAGGCCAGATTTGTACTCCAGAATATAAGTCTTACTAGCTCCAGACCCAGCACTGTATCCACTGCACTACCTAGCTGCCCCTACTTTCTGTACATGTCTTAAAAATCTAAGTTGGTTAATGTGTTACTTGTATACTCACACTGGTCTCCCTTTTCTTGCCCCTCTGAATCATTTCTCTTTATGTCTTCAGAATTTCAATCTTAACAACTTCCAATAACTCTTTTTCTTTTGTGGGACAATGAGGGTTAAGTGACTTGCCCAGGGTCACACAGCTAGTGTCAAGTGTCTGAGGCCAGATTTGAACTCAGGACCTCTTGAATCCAGGGCTAGTGCTTTATCCACTGTGCCACCTAGCTGCCCCTCCAATAACTCTTGGACCGACTTTTTTGTCTGTGGCATCCTACTAATCCTTTTTCAGAATACTTTAAAAACTATTCTCCCAAAACCTGGGGTCAACCAGTTAATAAACCTTTATGAAGCTCCTGCTATATGGACCAGGCAATATGCTTAGCTCAAGTGCATATAAAATTGTGCCCAGCCATTCTCTGACCAGTAATTCTAAATAGGCACTCTTTGGACAAATTACAACTCTTTTCCATTTTCTTTTTATTGCCCTTTAACCTTTAACCCTTTGTCCTTGTATAAATAATCTAGTTGCTCTTCTGCTTAATGGACTGCTCCATGTGGGACTGTATAAATTGTTTGGCTAAGTTGGCTTTGTCACGTTGGCAGTGTCAGTAAAGCCAAAGCCACCAGGGAGCATTTTACAGGGTATCTGAACTAGATATACTGCAGATTTATAAGGTTTCTAGGTGGTCACCCCATTTGGCTCTGTCTGTTACACATCCTTGACCCTAGTAGGCAGGCTGTATAAAGAAAGAATAGTAAATAAATCATTCTCTAAGGCATTAAATATAAATGTCCTGGCTGGGGTACTAGGATTTATGATATAAGGATATATAAATAGAATGAACAGAAAGAAATGCCTCTGCAAACCTTGCATGTAGGAAGTTTGCCACAAAGAGAGCTGTGAGGAAGAAAGAAGGAGCTGCAGGATGAGGAGAATGGGAGGGAGGCTTCCATCAGTGGCAAATACTTGAAAGCTATGTTCTGAAAGGACCTATACTCCTTCCATTTACAGATGAGGA
The DNA here is from genome assembly GCF_019393635.1 of Dromiciops gliroides. NCBI lineage: Eukaryota > Metazoa > Chordata > Mammalia > Microbiotheria > Microbiotheriidae > Dromiciops > Dromiciops gliroides. The sequence continues at coordinate 338,433,204 of NC_057861.1, forward strand.
AACTGAGACCTAAGATCACATAGCTAAGAAATGGCAGAGTTGAGACTGTACTTAGGTCTTCTGACTACAAATCCAATGTTCTATGGAATTTTTGCTGTACCCCACCAAACCATACCACACTGATATGTGTGTGTATGTGTGTATGTATATGTATGTGTGTATTGTGAGAATTGGAGTGACACCGCTCTGCTGGAGAGATACTGTAGGAAAGCTCCACCATGAGGAGAAGGCGTCTAAGGTCAAGCTATGTGGCTTGGAAGGTCAGTTCCTTGGCATCAGGAAGTGACATTTGCTTGTGGGTACTGTCGATCAAAGCTACCAGCCAATTAGCTTGGAGCTGTGTGTGGTGGATGGGATGTTTTCTGGTTTTCACAAGAGGCTTGTGGGACGAAGAAGGAGCAAGGTTCTCTCTCTTGCTTTTTGGCTGGGGACCTCAGGTGGAGTGGAGCTGGAGATGCTGGAGACACTGGCTCCCTGAGATAGATAGATGAATCTAGGCCTCTTTCTCTGTCCTCACCAAATTCTTAAGCTCCTTAATAAATGCTTAAAAGTCTAAACTCTTGCTAAAGCTTCTAATTTATTGGCGACCACTCATTAGATTTTTAGACAGTATAGATAGAATTTTAGCCACCTTACAGACAGCAACTATTCAGTATATATGTGTATATATATATTCAGTATATATGTGTATATATATTATATACACATATGTGGAGGTATATGTATATTTTATTGTTCTGTCATTTTCTGTTGGGTTTGACTCCTTGTGACCCCATTTGGAATTTTCTTGGCAGACTGGTTTGACATTTCCTTCTCCATCTAATTTTTGTGGGTTTTTTTGTTTTTTTGTGTTTTTTTTGATGAGGGAGTTGGGGTTAAGTGACTTGCCCAGGGTCACACAGCTAGTGAGTATTAAGTGTTTGAGGCCGGATTTGAACTCAGGTCCTCCTGACTCCAGGGCTGGTGCTCTATCCACTGTGTCACCTAGCTGCCCCTCCAGCTCATTTGACAGATGAGGAAACAGAACTAAACAGGGTTAGTGTATGTGATCACTGAAGTCCCTTTCAATTCTAAATTCTCCCAACTCCTCTACTGTTTGTAGATGGGAGAGCATATTTAATTCCAGCTGGATATGACCGAGAACAAGCAAACACCAAACTTCCTCTTTGGCCCTTGTCCTGCTTTTTCACTCTGCTTCTCTTCCTCTTCCCTCCCCCATCTCCAAATATCAAAGATTAACTGATAATATGGGAAAGTAGATAACAGGGGACAGTTGGTCACAACATTAAAGCATCCCTCAGTTTTTCAGGAATGGTCAAAAGTATGGTCACAGGGGGCAGCTAGGTGGCTCAGTGGATAGAGCACCAGCCCTGGAGTCAGGAGTACCTGAGTTCAAATCCGGCCTCAGACACTTGACACTTACCAGCTGTGTGACCCTGGGCAAGTCACTTAACCCCAATTGCCTCACAAAAAAAAAAAAAAATATATATATATATATATATATATATATATGGTCACAAAGAGGCCAGGGATCAATTTTCAGTAAGAGCAAATTTGCCATATTCTTGTCATATTATGATATCTCCTAGGACTGCCCAAAGTACTGTTTCTCAGCCAGAGCACCAGACCATTTTTTTTTAAACATTTTGACAGCTGGATGGCGTGGTAGATAGAGCACTGGCCCTTGAGTCAGGAGTACCTGAGTTCAAATCTGGCCTCAGACACTTAATGCTTACTAGCTGTGTGACCCTGGGCAAGTCACTTAACCCCAATCTCAAATAACTTAGTTAACAATCTTACAACTTCCATAAGTGATAGCCAAATTGTTTTAGCTGTAACCTCCTCTTCACTATAAGCAAAGGTGGAAATTTCCACTTTCCTAAATTGAAGCAGGGGTTATCAGAGCTGATAAAAATAACAATGGTTTTTAAACAATTTTTCCACTTTCTTTTAGTTGTTCAGTTCATTCTAATAACATCCAAGTTATTAAAAGTTGTTCTTCTAGCTACAGAACTGATGGAAAGGTTTTAGAGTTGATGAGTATCCAATGCCAGTGGTGAGAAAATGATTTTCTGTGTAAGGTAATTTGGAAATGCATTCAACTGAATTGAGGTCACCTGATGGGTAATGGGTTTTTTCAAGTTTCAAATACATAATAATTATTTATGGTGTTGTTACATTTTTAAATTTTCTCATATTGTAAAACATGTTCAACAAAACAAATGACTTGTTAAAACCTCCCCTTTCAGTTTCTCCCTCTGTCAAATGAGCTGGAGGGGCAGCTAGGTGGCGCAGTGGATAGAGCACCAGCCCTGGAGTCAGGAGGACCTGAGTTCAAATCCGGCCTCAGACACTTAATACTTACTAGCTGTGTGACCCTGGGCAAGTCACTTAACCCCAACTGCCTCATCAAAAAAAAAAAAAAAAAAAACACAAACATTAGATGGAGAAGGAAATGTCAAACCAGTCATCAAAAGGAAAAGGTTGTAAAAATTAATTTCACAGAGCAGTATTTATAAATGACTCTTATGACATGTTGATGGATGGGTTTTTTATGATTAAAAATAAAGGTAAGAAAAACAATTTCGAGGTCTATTTTCCTCCAAAACTGTATTATGATGACATAGCAGTGAGTGGTTCTGAATAATTAATGAAGCTACTTTATTTAACACACACACACACACACACACACAGAACAGTATTTCCTTGTAATAGAGGGGTATCTTTCCTTCAAAACCCTCCCCTCTTCTAAACTTCTTATTACTCCATAGAGGGTACCGCCATCCTCCCAGTCACCCAGGCTCAAACCTAGGTGTCAACTTTCTTCTTGTGCTAGCTCTTCATCTGCAGTCTGCCCAGCCAAATCTTGTGGTTTCTAACTTCAAATGTTCTGTAAACTTCCCCTTGTCTCCATTCACACAGTCATGGTGCAGGCCCTCATCAGCTCACACCTTCACTTTTCTAATGGCCAACGCCCAGTCTCTCTGTTCCTATCCATCTTCCACTCAGCTGTTAATCAGAGGTGTGTTGGAGCCAGCTGGAACCCAGCTATCAGGAACTAATTATTAAAATTTTGGTGTGACCATTTACAACACAGAAATTGATGAATGGAAATTATAGACGAGGAATTGATTTATTATTTCGTTAGGCATCTAGACAAGAAAGTGAGAAAACATTAATAATGCAGGTTAAACTTAAAGGGGGACACCTAGGTGGTGCAGTAGATAGAGCTCCAGGCCTGCAATCTGGAAGATTCAACTTCCTGAATTCAAATCTGGCTTTAGACACTTACTAGGCACTTACTAAGTGACCCTGGGTAAGTCACTTAATCTTGTTTGCCTCAGTTGCCTCATCTGTCAAATAAATGAGCTGGAGAAGGAAATGGCAAATGACTCCAGCAGCTTTGCCAAGAAAATTCCAAATGGGGTCATGAAGAGTTGTACATAACTGAACAACACAAATAACAACAAACTTAAAAGCGTCATGTTACATTCCCCCCCCACCCCCAATAAGGGCTGATTGTTGCTCAGATCCCACCTTCTTTAGAAGCCTGTCCTCTATCCCTCACACTGGTGGTGTCTTCCCTCTGAGATTCCATTTACACAATTTTTCTCTTAGTAGACAGTTATTCACACATGGTCTCCTGCATTAGAATGTGAGGGCCTTGGTGAGAGGCATAGTGTTTTTGCTTTTCTTTATATGCCCAGGACTCAGCACAGTGCTTGGCTCATGGAATGTCCTTAATAAAATCTTGCTGACTTTCTAATCAGCAAAGGCCTCAAGATTGCTTATGCCTCCCTATATTCTATGGTTTACTCTCTGAGGACTACGTGTCTGGAACCTGCATGCTTAGCTTATCTCCATGTGATTAGGGCATGAGAAAAACTAGCTCCTATAGTTCAAACTCACAGAAGAATGTTTTGTGCCAGAAAGCCAATTTAATCATTTACTATGTAGACTACGCCTAACAAGATGACCAGGGGGGTAGCCAGTACCTTTTCTTCCTTCCAGAGAATCTTCATGGGAAAACAAGTTAAGAACAGACCACCCCTTGGTGCATAAATGATATTCCTTTTTTTTTTTTTTTGCCAGGCAATGAGGGTTAAGTGACTTGCCCAGGGTCACACAGCTAGTAAGTGTCAAGTGTCTGAGATTGGATTTGAACTCAGGTCCTCCTGAATCCAGGGCTGATGCTTTATCCACTGCACCACCTAGCTGCCCCGTGATATTATTAATACTATAGAGATTTGTCCAAGCTATTGGTGCACCTGTCAGCTAGGATGGACAACTTCTCCTCAGCCAATGTTAAGAGAGGAGCTGTGTGTTTTATTTTATTCATTTAAAGACATTAGGGGCAGCTAGATGGCACAGTGGTTAGAACACCGGCCCTGGATTCAGGAGTACCTGAGTTCAAATCCGGCCTCAGACACTTACTAGCTGTGTGACCCTGGGCAAGTCACTTAACCCCTATTGCCTCACTAAAAAAAAAAAAAAAAAGACATTATAGTGGGAAGGGGCTTATAGGCTTCACCAAACAGTCAAAGGGGTCCATGAGACAAAATAATGGTTAAGAACTCCTGATGCAGTCTAATATTCTCATTACAAAGATAAAGGAACTCAGGCCCAGAGAAGTAAAGCATGCTCAAGGTCACACAAATAGTAAGTAGTTGAGCTAGATTTTTAATCCAGATCTTTGGACTCACAACTGATATATTCTTTCCCCTGTAACATAACTGTCTTTGCATTTGCCCAGATTCAGAGTGGGTGAAAGCAAACAATGAGAAATTAGATTGATGGGATAGGTTGGAGACACACTGTGGAGAATATCAAGCTTCAGACTCAGGAATTGGTATTTTATTTAGGAAGTCACTAGAAACCATAGAAGGTTTGGGAGCAAGGGAGTGACTCCAGTCAGGAGACAACAGGCAGCAGTGTGAGGGATGGATTGAAGATTGAGATGAGACAAGTAATACCAGCAGTAAAGCTAGTCTAGGTGAGAGGTAATGAGGGCCAGAGTTAGTGGCTAATAGTAGTGGTAGGGGCAGCTAGGTGGTACAGTGAACTCATCTTCCTGAGTTCAGACCTGCTCTCAGCTGTGTGACTGTGGGCAAGTCACTTAACCCTGTTTGTCTCAGTTTCTTCAACTGTAAAATGAGCTATAGAAGGAAATGGTGAACCACTCTAGTATCTTTGCCAAGAAAACCCCAAATGAAGTCACAAAGAGTCAGACATAACTGAAAAGCAACTGAATAAGAAGTAGTAATGAGGGGCAGCTAGGTGGCGCAGTGGATAGAGCACCGGCCCTGGAGTCAGGAGGACCTGAGTTCAAATCCGGCCTCAGACACATAACACTTACTAGCTGTGCGACCCTGGGCAAGTCACTTAACCCCAATTGCCTCACTAAAAAAAAAAAAAAGAAGTAGTAATGAGTGTGGAAAGGAGAGAGCAGGGGCAAACTCTATTATGGAGACAGAGCCAGGGGACCTGACAACTGGTTGAATGTGATGGGTGAAGGAGAGGAAAGAGACAAAGATGACCGTGAGCTTTTTAGCCTGGGTGACTGGGAAAAGGGAGTTGCCTTTCACAGAAATAGAGAAGTCTGGAGGACAAGCTAGGAGAAGAGATAGGAAGAATTTTTTTTAGGCAAAAAGAAATGATGAATTCTATCCTGGACAGGTTGAGTTTGAGATGGCAGCAATCCATCCAAACGGAGTGACCCAGCAAACAGTGAGACACGCAGGCCTGGAGCTTAGGGCTGTGGACACAGATGTGGAAACCACCCGCACAAAGTTGGTAAATGAAACTCTGGGTGTGGATAAGGACACCAAAGAAGAAGCCATAGAAGTTACAGAAGCTTTTATTATGTAATAAATCCTTTGGCAGTCTGGAGAAGTCAACGGGCCACTTCTCAGTATAACACACAGAGGATTATAAAGGGAACCAATTATATCAAAATACAATTTTCAGAACAAAAACAAAAAAAACCCCGCAAATTCACAGACACCAAATGAAGGGAGAAAATAAAAGAGGATTTTGGGAGACACCATCACTGAGGGGATGAGAAGAGAAAGAGGGACCGGTAAAAGAGACACAAAAAGAAGGTAGCCACAAACATTCCTGATGGCAACGGTGGGCAGGCATGCCATGGGGTGTGGTGCTGGTGGGTTGTAGAGGCTCACGGAGCCCTAGGAAAGGAGAAGGAGAGAAGCTATCCTGCCTCAGATGTGTTTTTTATTTTACTTTTGCACATGAAACTGCAAATTTGTTATGTACATCTGGCTGTTCCTTTTAAATATATAATAAAGTTATATACAATAAAGTTATCATGGAACTTTCCCCCCTGTTTTCTCCCCCCACCATTAGACACAAACGCGTGTTTAGATACAGATATAGATGTTGATATAGATGTACACATATATGTGTATAATTATTCTATATGTAAGAGTTATATGATATCAAGTAAGTTCCCTAACTTCTCTAGAACTCAGCTTCTTGATTTGTTTTTTTGGGTTGTTTTGTTATTTGTTTGTTTTGGGGGTAAGACAGTTGGGGTTAAGTGACTTGCCCAGGGTCACACAGCTAGTAAGTGTCAAGTGTCTGAGGCTGCATTTGAACTCAGGTCCTCCTGAATCCAGGGCCGGTGCTCTATCCACTGCACCACCTAGCTGCCCCACAGCTTCTTGATTTGTAAGAATGAAGGGACCTGATTAGTTCCTTCTAGCTTTATAGCCCATGAATTTTCACTTGTATAGTCAACCTGTCAGTCAACAGGCATTTCAATGCTTACTATTTGCCAAGCTCTGTGCTAAGGGTTGGGCATACAAAAATGTGCTTCCTGAATTCAGGAGTTCCTATTCTAAAAAGAGAGACAACATGTAAATAACTATGTATACTAGATGTAGGCAGTGTAAATGGGAGGTGATTTCAGAGGGAAGGGACCAGGATGATGAGAAAGGCCTTCAGTAGAAGGTGGGATTTGAATTGAATCCTGTGACATTTGCAAGTTTATAGGGGGCAGCTAAGTAGCTCAGTGGATAAAGCACCAGCCCTGGATTCAGGAGGACCTGAGTTCAAATCCACGTTCTGACACTTGACCCTTACTAGCTGTGAGCTGTGTGACCCTGGAACAGTCACTTAACCCTCATTGCCCCACCAAAAAAAAAAAGAAAGAAAGTTTACAGAATATTTCATCTATATTATCAATACATTTAAATGACATATGTAAATAAGTATTTAATACGTATTTAAGTATGTATATAAATATTTAAATCACTTTATGTATATAAAAATAGACCCCAACTTAATCTCTATTTGTAAAAGCCTTCATCAATATTTAACACTAACATTGACAAGGAAAAATTAAAGCATAATAAAAAATTAATATTCATTCTTCCATTTTACTCCAGTTTTCATTCCCTTGGGTTATTTCAAACCAGATGGATGAGTGTTAACGTAGATGAAAGCTAAGTCAACCAATGTCCTGATGCCAATATCTACCCTCAGATAGAGTGTTGAAACTTAAAACTGACCTCAGACTTTTGAAATTCACTATATACAGAAGTAGAATATGGTTCCTGGAGTTAAATTCAGCAGTTCTAGCTTCCTACCTAAATAGTAACTGAAGGATTGAAAACCTTTTCCAGGTAGCAAGGGACCCAAAAAGCATATTTATAGACATTTTTCTTCTGTGTAGACTGAAGACTAATAATTTTTTAATAACATTCAATCCATTTGCAATGTTTTGTCTCAGTTCATCCAAAATATAACCTCTGCTAATCAGTTCCTTTCTAAGCATAAACACATCACATCATCACCTAATGATTCAACCACAGCAACAGCTCTGTCTTTGCTGCCCAATAATAGATGTTATAAGAAAGATTATGGTGAGCCAATTAGTGGCAGGATACAGGGTGCTAATAGGAATAGCCTCACTTACCTTTCTTTAATTAAAATATTCTAAATGGTGCAGCTAATAAAATTTTTTTTCTGAGAAACATGCAAGGCAGTTTTGCAACATGCTACCCTATTTAATTACTGTTCTGAAGAAACTTGCCTCAGTCAGGAAGGCATTTCTGCAATGCAAGATGATCCCTGTATTTTTTTATACATTACAAAGATTTTGATCTCGGGCAAAGTGAAAGTGAAAATGGGCAACAGTCATGCCAGGACAAATCTGCAAAACTGAAGCCCAAAAGAAAAATCTTGTTGTCTCTGTGACTTCTCCATGGATTTTCTTTAAGGGAAGAGAGTATAGTGGAAAAAGAACTGGAGTTAATGTCAGGGGACTTGTGTTTGAAGCCTTACTCAGTTATCACCTGTAGGACCTTGAACTTAACCTCTCTGGGATTCAGTTTGCTTTATTTATAAAATTCAGTAGCTGGACTAAATAATCTCTAAGTCTCTTCCAGTTCTAACTGCTGTGGTTCTTTTCTAAATAGCTTGACACCATATTTCTTCCTTTTCTATTCCCCCATCAAAGACCTATACTTGGGAGTATGTCTGTCATGGTTTGGTTTTTTTTAAATAATATTTCCCCTTAATTACATGTAAAAACAATTTTTAACATTCATTTTCTAAAATTTTGCATTCCTAATTCTCTTCCTTGCTCCTTTCCCTTTCCCCTCCCTAAGATAGTAAACAATTTGACATAGGTTATACATATGAAATCATGTCTTGGCTTTTCTGAGAAGGTCACTGATCTTGACCCTTTGTCTCTGGCAACCAGAAAGACCCATGGCTCCATCATGGCAGGGATGCTATCTTTAGGCATCCCCAGCCCCTACAACTTTTCCAGTCTGAGATTGCTGAGTCAGAGGAATCCTTAGAGACATGGACCTCAATTTCTTTATCCTGGAAGATTCCTTCCCCTGTTTTCTCCTGATAGGACCAGACTAATGGAGCTAGAAGTTTCCATGAGTCTATCTGCTTGACATCCTTACGTTTTCTGACAGATAACTAACTACACCTTAGTAAGCCTGATATGGTTTGGCAACCACAAGTAGCAGTGGCCAGGCCCTAGAAAGATTTCCCTGTCCCCTTTCCCATCCTGGGGGAGGAGGGAGCTATGAAGGAGGAGGAAGCCAAGGAAATTGTAGTTACTACTACATGTAGAAGCTTTTCTCTTCTTTTCTTTCCTTTTCCTTTCCCTTTCCCTTTCCCTTTCCCTTTCCCTTTCCCTTTCCCTTTCCCTTTCCCTTTCCCTTTCCCTTTCCCTTTCCCTTTCCCTTCCCTTCCCTTCCCTTCCCTTCCCTTCCCTTCCCTTCCCTTTCCTTTCCTTTCCTTTCCTTTCCTTTCCTTTCCTTTCCTTTCCTTTCCTTTCCTTTCCTTTCCTTTCCTTTCCTTTCCTTTCCTTTCCTTTCCTTTCCTTTCCTTTCCTTTCCTTTCCTTTCCTTTCCTTTCCTTCCTCCCTCCCTCCCTCCCTTCCTTCCTTCCTCCCTCCCTCCCTCCCTTCCTGGAGCAGTTAGCAAGTTTATTTGGTGAAAGCAGAGAGCAGGTAGGCCAAAGAGGACATGTGGTGGGGGTTGGAAGAAAGGATGTTGGTAACCCTGACAATGTAGTCAATTGCTTCAGGGATGAGAGGCTAGAAGCTTTTCTTAACTTGATCTTGTTGAAAAATTCGTACTTTTCTTTGAAAGAGCAAGGAGAACATTCACAGTGGCCAGGCAAATACCAAGTCCTTTCCTCCTACTCTTCCCATTCCCCCCCCCCCCCTACGAACAGGCAGTAGGAGGAAGGTCAGGCTCTCATGATACTAATAGGCATGGAAGAAACTGTCCAGGGCAGCCATCTCTTCATTTCTCTTTCAGCTGAGCTCCTCTACATTTCATCATGCCTTCATGTTCAATAGTGCCCCTGCCCCTTTTCAGTTTCTCTCTCTCTCTCTCTCTTTTTTTTTTTTTTTTAGTGAGGCAATTGGGGTTAAGTGACTTGCCTAGGCTCACACAGCTAGTAAGTGTTAAGTGTCTGAGGCCAGATTTGAACTCAGGTCCTCCTGAATCCAGGGCCAGTGCTCTATCCACTGCGCCACCTAGCTGCCTGACTCCATCACTTTCAAAAGAACTGTAGGGATTCTTTGACATTGGCCATTTCTCTCTTTCAAACTTGTATACTCAATGATGCTGTGGTGGTTTAGTCATACTACCAACCAATAGAAGTAGAGACTTCAGTCAAACTCCTACTAATGAAATAGTATTAAAAAGAGATAGGGGGATACTATTGTGATGGGGAAAGAAATAATAATGTCCCAACTGGTCTTGCTAACATCAATGCCATCCTCCCCCACCACCAGCAAATAAATAAACAAGTGAATAAACAAACAATAAAGTTCAATCCAATAGGGGGAAAAAAGAAATTCAGAGGCTCATCTCACATTACATAAAGTCCTTCCCTAAACAAGATATTTATTTTTAGCCACACTTTTTCAATAGCCCTTGAATATTTTGAGACTTTAACAATTACCTTAAGACATTTGTATTAGTCACCAACTTTTTCTCCCCATAAACAAAGAAAGTACTCTTCTTCTAGTTATTTGTTCAAATGACAAAAAGTCCTAAGGTAAGAATTGTTTAACAAAGACCCTTTCAAAACACTGTCCCTTGGGGCAGCTAGGTGGCACAGTGGATAGAGCACCGGCCCTGGATTCAGGAGGACTTGAGTTCAAATCCAGCCTCAGACACTTAACAATTACTAGCTATGTGACCCTAGGCAAGTCACTTAACCCCAATTGCCTCACCAAAAAAAAAAAAAACCACCAACAACAAAAAAACCACTGTCCCAAACCTGAAGAAGACAACAAACTTTCTTTTGCCACCAACGTAAGTCCCCTGTTGGACTTATTCTTCTGACCTAGATACCTATCCCAATCACCTGAAGCCATGCTTCCTACCAAGTACAGGAAACTCAGGTGCATTAAGTATAACAGAGGAGGAAACTCATGGGATCCTGCTTGGGCAAGTGCTTACTTATTAGGGGAATATTTACAATGTACTTAAAATGTGCTGAGTACTTTTTTTTTTGGGGGGGGGGAATGGATACAGAGATGAAATCAGATGCCATTCCTGGTGCTTCAGGGAGTTTACAGTCTAGTACCATACATGGATCAATTGGATCATGGATCAAGCAAATTCCAAAAATACATTTGGGACAATGAGCACAGAGGAGCACACACATGTGAGTCCAATGAGAGATGACTTACAACTGTAGGCCCAGAGGAAGTGCCTTCTGGAGAAATGTAATAGACATTCTTCTAATTCTCTCAATTCAATATTTCTCATCTGTCAAGAGGATGAGAAATCATGTCACCCATGAAGAAAAATGTGAAGGACAGTGGGAAGAGAGCTAGATTTGAAGTCCAAGGACCTGGGTTCAAATTACTACTCTGCTGTGTGACCATAGACAAGGCATTTTTATCAATTGGCCCCTTATTCCTCATTTAGAAAATGAGGGATTTAGACTAGACAACTTCTAAAGTCTCTTCATCTCTATGCATATGGTCCTATAATTGAAGGATCTGCAACATTGACCCCAGAATCAAAAGATTTGTTATTGTTGTTGTTGTTTAGTCAATTCAGTCATATCCAACTCTTTATGACCTCATTTGAGATTTTCCTGGCAAAGATACTGGAGTGGTTTGCCATTTCCTTCTCCAGCTTATTTTATGGATGAGGAAACTGAGGGTTAAGTGACTTACCCAGTATCACACAGCTAGTAAGGGTTTGAGGCAGGATTTGAACTCAGGAAGATAAGTCTTCCTGACACTAGGCCTGGCACTCTATACAAAGTAGTTAAACACAAGTTTTTTAAGAGGAAGGGCACTAGCAGTTGAGAGTGGCCAAGAATGATTTCATTTAGTTCTTGAACTGAGTCTTGAAAGTAGAAAGAGATTCTTTGAGGGAGAAATGAGAAGGGTGTGCACTCCATGCAGGAGGGCAGCCCAGCCCATCCAAAGACAAGGAGAAGGCAGATGGAGAGCTATGTGTAGAGAACAAAGGAGGGGCAGCTAGGTGGCACAGTGGATAGAGCACCGGCCCTGGATTCAGGAGGACCTGAGTTCAAATCTGACCTTAGACACTTGACACTTACTAGCTATGTGACCCTGGGCAAGTCACTTAACCCCAATTGCCTCACCAGAAAACAAAACAAAACCAAAACAAAAGAAAAAAAGAACAAAGGAAAGGTCAGTCTGCTAGGACTGCAGGGAGTAGGAGGGGGGAGAAGTTTGCTGTCTTCAATATGAAACAGTCTGCCACGAGGAAGGAAAGTATTAGCTGCTGGGAGAGTCAGGAAAGGCCTCCTGGAGGAAGTGGTGTTTGTACTGAACTCTGAAGGAGACTAGGGATTTCAAGAGGCAGAGGTGAGAAGGAAGGAGATTCCAGAACAGAAAAAGAATGCAAATGAGTTGGGATTGCCTCACTGCGGAGAAATAAAGGACTTGGGCAATGCTTTGGGCAGCAGGCGTGCTTAGCATTCTGTTCCAGTACAAAGCTGTAGAAGGCGGGGCGCTGTTAGATAGTAAACATTTACTAAGATTTACTATGAGCCAGGACTGTGCTAAACTGAGACTAGAGGGAAGATGAAGGCTAAAAGCATCCCTACTCTCAAGGATTACATGTTCCAGCCTTAAGAAATTGGCATGCTAGCAGGGGACGTGATGCAAATACAATGTATTCCTGAGATTCAAGCACATTCCCATTCACTACTCTATTGTAATGAAAGCAAAGGGGTTTGGTTTGGGTTTTTTAACATAATTAATTCAAGCCAGGGAATTGTACATTTTAGCACTGCAGGAAAAGTTGCTCAACATTCTTCCCTGAAGAGGAACATTCCTCTGACTAGGTGTGAGTATGAAAGTAGGACTATATATATATATATATATATATATATATATATATATATATATATATATATATATATATATATATATATATATTTATGTGTGTGTGTGCGCATGTGCGTGTATATGTATACACGTGTATGTATGTATATGCACACGTGTGTATACACCTACATGCATATATACATGTGTATATGTACACACACACATATATACGTGTGTGTGTGTGTATGAGAATGATGAAGGGAGAAAAAAGAAAAGGAAAAGAAGGGCTCACATTCTCTCTTGCCCTAGCCCTCAGCTTTGCAGATAAAATTCAGCCACAAGAAGATGCCAAAGATTCACCCTGCTTTATGCACCAATGACTACCAGTGAACACTAATGAAATGAGTCTAACTCAACTGCCTATGAAATACTTAATTCTAAGACATGTTCATTTGCAGTAAATACTGGTCTGTCAACCCATTTTTGTAAAATCCATGGATTAGTTGATCTTTCTTTTTCCCCTTGTCTATTCACATTTACTGAGGGTTCTTTACCAAAGCTGGATAAGTAGTTGTTCTGGAAGAAATGTACTTTGGTAGAAAGAATTTTGGATTTGGAGTCAGACAACATGCCCAACCTTAGGATCTGCTGCTTATTAACTATAAGATGGTAGGCAAGTCACTTCAACGTTTAGCCTCAATTTCCTTATCTTTAAAATGAGGGAGTTGGACTAGATAATCTCTGAGCTTCCTTCCAGCTTCAAATCTTCATAGAACTTTAATGTTCACATACTATTTTCACTTTTGTTGTTACTTTTTTGTTACTGCTCTTGTTTATTCTTTCTCGCATTTTTCTCTTTTGTTCTGATTAATGTGGAAATATGTTTAAAATGATAGTAATGTATAACCTATATCAAATTTTTTGCTGGCTCCAGGAGGGGGGAGGGAAAGGAGGGGAAAAGATTTGGAATTCAAAAAATATCTTTACATGTAATTGAAAAAAATTCAAAATAAAATTTTAAAATAGGGGAAAAAAAGAACTTTAATGTTCATCATTTTGTGTCCTTTTATTTTCCACTTATGATCATGGTGTGTGTGCGTGCGCGCACACTTCAGTGCTTAAAGGATCTTTGTTTTTTTCACTGTAGGTACTCTCTCCCCTGGTGCAGATCACAACCTCTCTGTGATTTCTTAGATGGTGTTCAAGAGTCTCCTTGGTCAACCTGGTGATTAGCTTCTTTGAACTTAGACTGGCTTTTGGACAACATATAGTAAACATAATAATAATCATACTAACAACAACAAATCTCCATTTAAGGAGAAAGTTCAGCTCAGACACCTCATTTCTCAACTGGATACATGGCCTGCCCTTAAGAAGCTTACAATCTAATGGGGGGTGGGGCGAGGCTAGGTGGCTCAGTGGATAAAGCACCAGCCCTGGATTCAGGAGTACCTGAGTTCAAATTTGGCCTCAGACACTTGACACTTACTAGCTGCGTGACCCTGGGCAAGTCACTTAACCCCCATTGCCCTGCAAAAAAACAAACAAAAAAACCCCAAACAAAAAAACAACAACAAAAAAACAATCTAATGAGGAAGGCAAAGTGCAAACAAATATATACAAAGCAGCAAACTATTTACAAGATGAATAGGAAATAATTAACAAAGGGAAAACACTGGAATTAGGAGAGTTTGGGGAAGGGTTCTTGTAGAAGGCAGAATTTTAATTGGGATTTAAAGGAAGCCAAGGAGGTCAGTAGTTGGAGTGGCAGAGGGAGAATGTTCCAGGCATTGGAGACAACCAGAGAGAATGCTTGAAGTCAAAAGATGGAGTGGAACAGCAAGGAGGCCAGTGTCACTGAATTGAAGAGTACATGTTAGGAAGTAAAGGTATAAGAAAACCAGAGAGATAGGAGGGAACTAGGTTATGAAGGGCTTTGAATGACAAAAAGAGCATTTTGTATTTGCTTCTGGGGGCTATGGGAAACCATTGGGATTTATTGAGTAGGGAGGGACATGATGAGACTTGCGCTTTCGGAAAATCACTTTAGTGACTACATGGAGAATGGACTGGAGTGGGGAGAGATGTAAGGCAGGCAGACCCTGTAGCATGTTATTGCAATAATCCAGGCATGTGGTGATGAGGGTCTGCACCATGGTCCGGGCTGTGTCAGAGGAAAGAAGGAGGTTTATTGAAGAGATGTTGCAATCGTGAGATTGACAGGCCTTGACAATTTGGACATGGGGAGTGAGAGATAGTGAAGACTCTAGGATGATTCTTAGGATGGGAGCCTTAGGGACTAGAAAAATGGTATTGTCCTCTACAGTAACAGGGAAGGGAGGAAGGGAGGAGAGTTTGGGGGGGAAGAGAATGAGTTCCATTTATTACAACCCTGGGAGGTAGGTACTATTATCACCCCCATTTTGTAGTTAAAGAAATTGAGGCAAACAGAAGTTAAGTGACTTGTCCAAGATCACACAGCTAGTACACAGGTGAGACTGAATTTTAACTCGAGTCTCCTTGTCTCCAGGTTCAGCACTCTATCCACTAAGGCATCTAGCTACAGAGTCAGTCCATCACTGGGTCAATACTCAAAACCTTTCTAGTTTGAGAGGAATTGTCATAGCTATTGAGAACATCTCCCATACCTGGAAAGCACCCTCTCCTCCCACTTGCTTTTTTAGAATCCCTTGTTTCCTTCAAAGTTCTGTTCACTTTGTACAATGAAGCTCTTTATCTGCTAGTGCCCTGCTCTGTTCCCCCCAATAACCTCATATTTACTTTAAGTGGATTTTGTGTACAATTTACATGTATACACAATATCTCCTAGAGAATATAAGCTTCTTCAGGTACAGATTGTATCTTTTTTTTCCCTTAATAGTATTTTTTCCTAATTACTTGTAAAGATAGTTTTCAACATTCATTTTTGTAAGATTTTGAATCCCAAATTTTTCTCCCTCCCTTCCCCCTCCTCAAGACAACAAGCAATCTGATACAGGTTATATATGTACAATCATGTTAAACATATTACCATATTAGTCATGTTGTGAAAGAAGAATCAGAACAAAGAGGGAAAACCACAAGAAAGAAAAAACAAAAAAACAATTAAAGTGAAAACTCAATCTGCATTCAGACTCCATGGTTCTTTTTCTGGATGTGGAGAGTATTTTCCATCATGAGTTTTTTGGAATTGTCTTGGATCATTGTATTGCTGAGAACTATCACAGCTGATCACTGTACAGTGTTGCTGTTATTGGGCACAATATTCTCCTGGTTCTGCTCACTTCACTCAGCATGAGTTCATATAAGTCTTTCCAGGTTTTTCTGAAATCAGCCTGGTCATCATTTCTTATAGCATAATAGTATTCTATTACATTTATTTACCACAACTTGTTCAGCCATTCCTCAATTGATGGACAATCCCTCGATTTCCGATTCTTTGCCACAGACTATTATCATTTTTGTCAGTTATACCCAGCACCTAGCACAGTGTCAAGCACAAAGAACATGCTTAATAAATACCATTAATTAATTAATTGGTTGATCCCACATCAGAATCAGACTGCAGTGGAGGGTAAAAAACTTTGTAGGAAAGCACACCATAAAAAGCTTGCCTTTGTATTCCATCCTTTCCCAAAGTATTTCCTTCACTTTACCAGAAATCACAACCTGCGCACAATTTACACCAGCCCTAAGAGCCTGTTCAGAGTTTTTCTTAGTCTCATTCTTGCATACTATCAGGAAGAAGAAGCAGAGAAATTGATTGACTTGTCTCTACAATCAGCTGATCCCTTTTAAAAAGTGGAAATCAAAATGTGGAAGTGAAGCTAGGAAAGTCTTCAAAGACAGCATAGCAGTAAAAGCCAGGAAAAAATGGCCTATAGCAGTTAGAGGTAGAGAGAGCCAGATGCTCTAACAGGCAATGTGTAGGCATTAACCAAAAGATCTGGTCCATTTTTACTCCTGGATGGGGATGGTGAAAAGTTAACTCCAGATTTACCACTGAACAACAACACCTAATTTCATCACTTTGGGGAACTCCCTGTGTGACTCAGTGTTATTCCCCTGGAATTCAGAGCCTTACAGAGTTACCTGAAGCATAGTTAAATTAAGTTAACTTGCTCTGAAATAATACAGCTGGTATGAGTCAGAGATAGAGCATGAGCTTATAACTTCTTGCCTCCAAAACAGTTTTCTATCCACTGAACCATATTGCCCCAGAAAATAATTGACATAGAGCACTGGCCTTGGAGTCAGGAGTACCTGGGTTCAAATCCAGCTTAACACTTAACACTTACTAGCTGTGTGACCCTGGGCAAGTCACTTAACCCCAATTGCCTCGCTAAAAAAAAAAAAATTAAAAATTAAAAAGAAAATAATTGACAGGGGAACCTAGGTGGTTCAGTTGATAGAGCACAGGTCCTGGAGTCAGGAAGACCTGAGTTCAAATCTAGGCTCAAACACTTAATAGCTGTGTGACCCCTGTGAGCCACTTTACCCTGATTGCATAAGAAAAAGAAATAGTTAACAACACTAATAATGATGGTTGGGGCAGCTAGGTGGCGCAGTGGATAGAGCACTGGACCTGAGTTCAAATCCGACCTCAGACATTTAACATTTACTAGCTGTGTGACCCTAGGCAAGTCACTTTAACCCCAACTGACTCACCAAAAAAAATTTAAAAATAAAAAAATAATAATAATGATGGTCACATATCTATATACACTTTATATATCTTTCAATACTTTTTTTTACACCTACTGCATCAAGTAACCCTCACAAAAACCCTGCTGGTTAGATAGAGCAACCTATCTCCATTTTATTAATGAGAAAACAGGCTTGTGGAGGCTAAATGAGTGCCTGTGGTCACATAGCTAATAAGTTATAGAATTGGAAACTGGAACCCACACTAGATTCTGATGCTTCGTATGGTGTTCTTTGCCCTGTACACTCTCTGCTGCCTCAGAAGACTGAGATTCACACTGTAATTATTTGTTTGTTGGGGGGGGGGGTTGCTGGGCAATTTGGGTTAAGTGACTTGGCCAGGGTCACACAGCTAGTAAGTGTCAAGTGTCTGAGGCAGAATTTGAACTCAGGTCCTCCTGAATCCAGGGCCGGTGCTTTATCCACTACACCATCTAGCTGCCCCCCACACTGTAATTAGAGAACAACACAAACCAGGATTGCAATCAGGTTTGCATCCCTCAGGTGAATGGAACAGACTCTAAGTGCAATGGTAATTTTTTTTCTTTTTCTTTTTCTTTTTTTTTTGGTGAGGCAATTGGGGTTAAGTGACTTGCCCAGGGTCACACAGCTAGTAAGTGTCAAGTGTCTGAGACCAGATTTGAACTCAGGTCCTCCTGAATCCAGGCCTGGTGCTCTATCCACTGTACCACCTAGCTGCCCCTGAAATGGTAATTTTTAAAAAATGAGCAAGATGTCAGTGTGAACTTGAATTGTCAGAGAAGGCTTCAAAGGAAACATGACACTTGAACTAAATCTGGAAAAATAGGTAGGTTTAGGATAGGCAGAGAGGAGTAGGGAAGGCATCAGATGATCTGATATCACACAAGGGGGGAATGAGCATAGCACACATTGGGGCATAAGTTAAGTGCCAGCAGTGTTGTGCTGGACCCAACTCAAAGGAACCAAAGAGGCCAATTGTTATATTTTCAGTGTGAGCAATTACATCTCAGAAATCAACCAATGCTACAAATTAGGGCTTGATTATTTCATTGATTGTCTAGACTTGAGAAAGTGATGGAGAAAATGTCAATTATAAATATTAAACTTAAAAGTGTGTTGTACAGGGGCAGCTAGGTGGCTCAGTGGATAAAACATGGGCCCTGGATTCAGAAGGACCTGAGTTCAAATCCGGCCTCAGACACTTGACACTAGCTGTGTGACCCTGGGCAAGTCACTTAACCCCCATTGCCCTGCCCAAAAAAAAAAAAGTGTGTTGGACAGACTTTTCTTTTTTCCCTTTAGAGAGCTAGTTGTTAAACATTTCCCAGCACACCACTGGTTATATATTAGGAACAAGCGGTATATAGATCTGGCAGATAGAATGGGACCAGATGGTGGAGGACTTTAACTTCAGGAAGAGGGTATGAGATATCAGATCAGCAGTGGGAGCCACTGGAATATTTTCTTTAGGAGGTGTTAAGGGCTAAAATTCTAGCTAAACTGTCTAAAATATCTAATGAGTGGTCGCCAACAAATTATAAGCTTTAGCCAGAGTTAGACTTTTAAGCATTTATTAAGGAGAATAAGAATTTGGTAAAGAGAGAGAAAGGCCTAGATTCCTATCTATTAAAGGGAGAGCACATTTCTAGCTCCGCTCTCCACCAGAGTCCAAAGGAAAGAGCGTGAGACCAAGCGCCAGTGTCTTCCTTCCTCCTCCCACTAGCCAGCGTCACTTCCTGACACCAAAGAAAAGACTCCTGGTCTTGCCCTCAAAGACCTTCGCTTCATGGGCGCAAGTCTTCTACAGTAAGTCTCCAGCAGGTGGCATCATTCCAATCGCTACAGTTGGGAGTAACATGACAAGAGTATTGTTTTAGGAAGGTTACTTAGAACATATTTCTGGGATCAAAGAATCAGGTACGTGACAGATTGGGGTATATGGGGTATATGTGAGGATTTGGTGAGCCCTTTTCAGGGCTGCTCATCTACCTTTGGTGTCCACCTGCCAACCAATTCTCACCTATAGCTCCAAGAAGCTGTAGCATGTGCAGAGGCCACACTTCAGTAAACCTTCTAGGCATTTGGGCTAAACCAGGTTGAGGGTAACCAACATTTCAGCAAGTTAGGAAGATGTTTACCCCAAACATGTGAAGACTTTCTGTGGCAGGCTCTGTGGAGCCCTTAGAGTTTGGTCAGACATCAAAGATGCCACGGTCATCTGCTGTATCCCAGGTCATGATTAGTAGTCTTGACTTTTATCCTGCCACTGGCCTTCAAAGGGAGATTGAGGCTGATGATCTGTACAACTATGTTTCGATTAAATCCCAATTCACACACTAGTCAAGATACCACCCCATGATGTCACTGGTCTCTTCAGAAAGAAAGGAGAAACAACAACAATATGGTGGATCAAAGAAAGGAGGAAATGGAGGTAGAGGGAGTAGTGGGAAACTCAGTAATCTTGATATGATGGGGGCCTGGACTACGGTGATGAGAGTGGGAATGAAGAGAAAGAGACAAAACCAAGAGACATTTGGAAGGGATTTAAAAATGTGTGTGTGTGTGTGTGTGTGTGAGAGAGAGAGAGAGAGAGAGAGAGAGAGAGAGAGAGAGAGAGAGAAAGAGTATATGTATATATAGATGTATGTGTATATATACACACATGTGTATACATATATATAAAAATAAAATTTTGTTTTAAGAAAGCAGACACACACAAACCACAAACAAAATATACTCTCTGAAAAACATTATGCAAAACAACACAAATGAGTGTTTGCGATGTCTTCATTCTCTTTGGAATCTTCCTCCTGAGACTTGTCTGCCACGTTGCCCCCATGGGGGTATATACCTTTCCTTTCTCCTTCCTTTCCAGTCCTCTCTTGAGGGTAGGGACTGTCTGTCTTGTTTGTATTTCTACCCCCAGTACTTAGCAAAGTGCCTGGAACAAAGTAAGAAGTTCAAAAATGCTCTCTCTCTGTCTCATGAAATGGACGTTTGTAATTGGCTATTCTTCATTAAAGGAGAGGAAGGCTATATACTTTAAGTTGAACAAATTAGAACCAACGATCTGCTCTATTTTATATTTAGGTTTTGTTGTCAGTTTTATTTTCATTTACATAGCTATAATTTTGTGTCTATTTTTTAGACCCTTTTTTCTTTACTCTTGGAAGGAAAATTGGATGATACTTGGTGACATATTAGATGTATTAGTTGGAAATAGATGGGTCCAAATGTTTTTGTTCTGTTTTGGTTTGGTTTTTTACAGGGCAATGAGGGTTAAGTAACTTGCCCAGGGTCACGCAGCTAGTAAGTGTCAAGTGTCTGATGTTGTATTTGAACTCAAGTCCTCCTGAATCCAGGGCTGATGCTTTATCCACTTAGCCACCTAGCTGCCCACCCCCCCCCAATAGTTTTTGTGTCTCAATAGCTGAAAATCGAGGGAGCCCTGAGAGTTAGCATGAATGCCAGAGAGGGAGGCTTGTTTATTTGGATACATTTTGATTTTTGATACAACAAACACTTCCCAACCAACTCCCAAATACAAAAGGGGAGGTTATATAGAAGTTCTTTTTTCTGTGTATGGAGAACATTTTCCCGTATGAGTTCTTTGGAACTGTCTTGGGTCATTGCATTGCTGAGAAGAGCCAAGTCTATCACAGTTGATCATCACACAATGTTGCTGTTGCTGTGTACAATGTTCTCCTGGTTCTGCTCACTTCACTCAGCATCAGTCCACTTAAGTCTTTCCAGGTTTTTCTGAACCCTGCCTGCGACAAATGACTTTTTTTTTTTTTCCTGGTGAGGCAATTGGGGTTAATTGACTTGCCCAGAGTCACACAGCTAGTAAGTGTTAAATGTCTGAGGCCGGATTTGAACTCAGGTACTCCTGACTTCAGGGCCGGTGCTCTATCCACTGTGCCACCTAGCTGCCCCTTGACAAATGACTTTTAAAGTGCTTTCTAACTCTATGATTCATCCTTCTCTTCCCATTGTCCACCCACTCCACAGAAACCTTTATCTTTGCTCCCCCACATCAGTGCAATGTCCCATTAACAACAGATATACAGAGTGGCCCAAAAGTCTTAATGCAGTATTAGCAGTAAGAGCTAATAAAAGAACTTATAGACTACCTCAAGAATTAGGAATCCCTAACTTTCCCCAGTCTTTCCCCACCCCCAATTTCTGGAGAACCTCAATTTCTATCACATTCTAAAACACTAAAGAGCCTTTAAAAATATTTCTGGTTTGGTTCATTCGAAGCAACAAAACATAGAAAAAAAGTATTGGACTAGGATTCTGAAAAAACCTGAGTTTAGTTAGATACTGGCTTTGCCACTTAACTGACTTTTTAAACCGGGGCAAATCACTTTTTTTCCTGAGGCTTTTGCAAAATGAGTATAACAATATTTGTGTAATGATTGGAATGACGCCACCTACTGGAGACTTGCTGTGGAGAACTCCACCATGAGGAAAATGCCTCAGAGGCATTGTGGCTTTTCCTTGGCATCAGGAAATGACATTTGCTCATGGGTGCTGTCTATCAAGTCTACCAGCCAATCAACAGGAGGAGCCTCCTATGGTCTGGGAGGAGACAGGAAGGAGGAAAGGGAGCCTGTGCAGAGAGCGCTGGCCCTTTTTGGCTTCCGGACTTGATGGTGGTGGAGGCAGAGGACTTCACAGGAAATTTGAGGAAAGATAGGAATGCCAGGCTGTTAGAATTCTGTTCTCAATCTTTTTCTTTCTATTTTCCAATAAACCCTTAAAAACCTAAGCTCATTTTATCAGTGATTTTTAGTCAGTTTCCCCCAAACTGGGGGAACACATTAGAATCCACATTTAGAATCTTAAATTACACATTTGTACTACCTATCTCATTGGCATGGGGTGAGGATCAAACAAAATAATGTATTTAAAGCACTATATATTTATAAGCTATTGTTATTTTAAAAATTCAATTCCACTGCCACCCCACAGTGAGAAAGCAAGAAAAACAAAACCCAATATAAACATGTATAATCAAGCAAAACAAATTCCTGAATTGATCATGCCTTACTTACCCCTTTTTCCCTCTTATGAACATACATACAAGCATAACGTACATATACACACGTGCATATATCCATATTCATGCACACATATAAATGTGCACATATATGAGTCATGGCAGAAAATATTATTTAGTGAACAGAGGTCTCCAGCCTCCCCAAATCCAATTTCCTCCTTTGTATTAAGGCCACTTAGTGCACCAAACAAGTCATTTACTATACTTAATTAAGAATTCTCTGAATCCTGTGGCATAAGTGTCTGTGAGGACATAAGGAAAATGAGTTTGGGATTTTTGCAGTTACAGGAAGCAAATTTTTCAGACTGTGGGAAGGAAGAAGATGGTCAAAGCATTTGACACATGACCAGTAAACAACTAACAACTAAGGCATTAGGAAAAATCTGGCTCTGGGGAAATTGTGAAAATGACAAGCAAGAGAATGGCATAATCATAATTTCTAGGAGTCTTATAGTGCTACAAAAATATCAACTTGTTTATAGTCAAAATATTAAGGGGGCAGCTAGATGGCGCAGTGGATAGGGCACCAGCCCTGGAGTCAGGAGTACCTGAGTTCAAATCCGGCCTCAGACACTTAACACTTACTAGCTGTGTGACCCTGGGCAAGTCACTTAACCCCAATTGCCTCACTAAAAAAAAAAAAAAAAAGTTAAAAAAAAAATATTAAGAACTACAGTTTGGGAGAAGATGTGTACCATTTATTAATCATCCTTGAATCAAAAGCAGCTCAGTTATTATAAACTCTATGCAACTATAAATAATGTACACTAAATAAATTATTCCAAAAGAACATTAATTAAATGAGATAACTAAGGAACCTTCCAGGAAGATATAAATCAGGCTAAATTCTCTGCCTGGGGGCACTATAAATTTAAAATAACAATGAAAGAACCAGTTGTCAAGAAGCTGCAGTTATTCTTTTGCCTAGTTTAGCCATAGCTTAGCCACTGTAAGCAAACCTAAAGTTGTCTTTCAGACACAATAAACATGTATTAAATACAAACAATGTGGGATCAATCAACTGGAATTTATTTAACACCTACTATGTGTCAGACACTGTGCTAAGCACTGAGGATACAAAGAAAGTCGGTCAAAAAACCAAATACTCCTTGCTCTCAAGGTGCTCACAGGCTAATGAAAACACTGTGCTTCTTCGTCCACTTCTCCCAGTGTTTCCCACCAAGGAATTGCATTTTAGACAAGGACCTGGACGTCCCGGAGTTTACAGTCTGCCAGGAAGATGTTTCAACCCTTTAGGATCTGGGACTTCATGGATGAGTATGCCCTACCAGTGAAGATCACCACCCTCCAGCATTAGGAGACTATGTTCATAAGCTGCTGTGGCTGAGAAAAAACAAAACGGAAAAAAAAAAAACCCACCCCTTTACTAGCGTCTGACGTTTTGGGGGCAAAATGCTATGACCCGATCAGATTGATCTTCTCATGACAGACAGTTCATTGGCAGATGTGTACTCAAATTCCTTCTAGTGGGGGATGTGATATGCAAATATAAGGCAAAATGAGACACTATAAGTACACGGTCCTATGCCAGAGGTCTACTTTATTGTCTGTGACGATGGTAAAACTAAATCACCTTACTGGCCCCACCCCCTTAGTGTGTGTGGGAAACTAGCTAGGAATTACTCATAAATTAGGAGCTTCAGCAACAGTTTAGACATTAAGCATTTATTAAAGTGTATTAGGGGTTAGCAAAGGGAGAGCACATGTCTCTGAAAGAATAGAAAGAACCTTAGATCTATGCTGGGGGGAGAGAGAGAGAGAAAGCTGCCTTCACCTAGCAGGTCACAATTCCAAAGAGGAAAAGCCTGACTCAGTTCAACCGGAAGTTCCCTGTGGGACCAGAAGAGAGGCAGCCCCCACACACCGCTCCAAGCTAAGTGCCTGGTAGCATTCAAGTCCATTAATTGAAATGACTTAAAGGTGGTCCAGGAATTGTGAGGCAACTTCTGGGATGCCAATTCGATCTCAGAAAAGTCAAATGCTTTCATTGGCAAGGGGGCCCAGGAGAGTCATATTCTCACATGCCTCATTAGGAGATGACCTTAGGTTTGTTTGTAATAATTATTCCACTGGAATTCTGACTTATCTTCATAAGAATTGGCAGGTTCTAACCAGAGGGAAAATCACCATGTCCTTCCTTTGAATATTCTGATTCAATTCAATTATTAAGCAATTATAATGTTTAGGTACTTTGTTGAACAGGTAAGTGGGGCAATGGATATAGTTGTGGGCCTGGAATAAGGAAAACCTGAGTTGAAATTTGGCCTGAGACACATACTAGCTGGGTGACCCTGGACAAGTCACTTACTCCTATATGCCTCAGTTTCCTCATCTGTAAAATGAGCCAGAGTAGGAAAGGGCAAACCATTGAAGGATCTTTGCCAAGAAAACTTCAAAAAGTGGGGAGTGAGGAGGGGATGGGGGGGGAGGATGAAAGAAGGAAAGGGGAAAGGTCAAAAAGAGTCAGACAAAACTAAAATGACTGAACAACAACAGGTAATTTGTTGGACTTTAGAGATATAAAGGCAAAAACAAAGCATTCCCTGCTCTGCTCTCAAGAAGTTTACAATCATTGGGGGGGGGGGGGTAAGAGTGGGAGAGAGATGGTGGTGATAGAATATGATATGTACCTAGATAAACAAATATAAGCCTATCTCAATGGAATTTAACATTTGGGTTTTTGGGGTTGGTTTTTTTTTTTTTTAGTTTTTTTGGTGAGGAAATTGGGGTTAAGTGACTTGCCCAGGGTCACACAGCTAGTAAGTGTCAAGTGTCTGAGGCTGGATTTGAACTCATGTCCTCCTGAATCCA
Source organism: Dromiciops gliroides (assembly GCF_019393635.1). Lineage (NCBI taxonomy): Eukaryota > Metazoa > Chordata > Mammalia > Microbiotheria > Microbiotheriidae > Dromiciops > Dromiciops gliroides. The sequence goes on from NC_057861.1 coordinate 338,458,604, forward strand.
AGGCCAGTGCTCTATCCACTGCACCACCTAGCTGCCCCTATCTCAATGGAATTTAGATCTCTCTTTCCCCAAAGGAGAAGATCAGAGAATGCAAAGGCCAGTTCTCAAGATTTAAATCCCATTTTTCTTAAAAGGGAAAGAAAGGGGCAGCTAGGTGGCGCAGTGGATAAAGCACTGGCCTTGGATTCAGGAGGACCTGAGTTCGAATCCAGCCTCAGACACTTGACACTTAACTAGCTATGTGACCCTGGGCAAGTCACTTAACCCTCATTGCCCTGCAAAAAAAAGGGGGGGGGGAGGAAACCAGAGAAAGACAATGCCTGTGAAAATTAAAGGAAGATTTTATTAAGCAGGGAAGAAAATCTGACATGATCATGGGAGCTATCCAGCCTATTGCCAAATAGAAGTTGAGGTAACAGATTACAAGGGTCTATATACAGTTCAAACAAAGGCAGGTAAAGAATTTGGAGGGAAAGATGGGCTTAGAAAGGAATGAGTCAGTGGGTCCCATTCCTAAGGTGAGGAGGAGTGGGAAATTCCAGGGGTCAAGGATGCGGTGTTTGTTACACAAATCACTAGGCATCTTTGGTGATAAGCAGTTCAGTTCAAGGTCTTATTAGGAGATGTCTTGATAAGAAGATCTCTCAAAAAAAAAAAAAGGGGGGGATTATTCCAGAGTTAAGGGTTAAGGTTGTCTCCAAAAAGACCATAAACAGGATATGTCCATAGTCACATATCCTACAGTCAGATAAGTCTTTGATTGCCTTCAGAGTTACTGACTCCCTGCTGTCCAACTAGGTTTATTCAGTCACACAAAGGATTGTTGGTGTATTAATCAATGCAGCCAGTCATAATACTGTTGTTCTGAGTACCTGGATAATAGGGGGATTCAAGCAAATCAAGGAATCCATTTTCATAACACACGTGTGTGTATACATATGTATGTATATGCATGTACACAATATGCACACACATAGACATACATAGACACACACTCACACCTATACATACACACATACAGAATAATTTGGGGGGAAGGGAGGAAATAACTACTAACAGGTGGGAGAATCAAGAAAGGCCCCTTTGGGGCAGCTAGGTGGCACAGTGGATAAAGCACCTGCTCTGGATTCAGGACTCCCTGAATTCAAATCCGTCCTCAGACATTTGACACTTAACTAGCTGTGTGACCCTGGGCAAGTCACTTAACCCTCATTGCCCTGCCAAAAAAAAAAAAAAAGGCCCCTGAAATTTCAAGGGAGATAGGGATTCCAAGAGGCAGAGATAAAAAAGAACAGCATTCCAGGAATTCAGCATAGAGGTTGAGCCCCACACAAAAAAAATGGAGATAAGAGACAGACCGTACAGGGAATGGCAAATAGACCAGTTGGCTAGAAATACACTGTATGAGTGAGGAAGAGAAGAAGAGTGTGATATCAGTCTGGAGAGGTAGGCAGATTGTGAAGGGATTTAAATGCCAAACAAATAAGTTTTCCTCAAAGTAATAGGGAACCACTGATTATTCCTGAATGAATGAATAGGCAAAGGACTGACATGGTCAAACCTATATTTTAGCATACTTGTGATTTCATTGATGTGGATAGTAGGTTAGTATTGGGAAAATATTTTCTTAATTTCAAAAAGCAGCTTTATAAACAAATTCATGGAACACAATCAGTTGTAAGACCCAACTCTTTACCTTCCTTTCTCCATTAACATTGGAGCCACTTAACTCCTACTTGGCCCTTGTTCCAGGGCCTCCCTGTTGGAGAGCCATAAAGACCCATGGATCCATAGCTCAAGATTCTTCAGCACAAATAACCTTGGGCTTAGCTTCTTTGTGACCTTCTCAGTCTAATGTTCTGGTTTGTAATGATTGGAATGACACTACCTGCTGGAGAGCTACTGTGGGAAAGCTCCACCATGAGGAGAAGGCATCTGAGGGCAACCCATGTGATCAGTTCCTTGGCATCAGGAAGTGACGTTTGCTCGGGGATACTGTCTAGCAAAGCTACCAGCCAATCAACTTGAGGAGCCTCCCATTTCTGGGAGAAGGACACGATGGAGGAAGCTGACACCGGCGGGGGGTCTTCCTCTTTTGGTTCCTGACCTCGCCATGGTGGGTCGGATGATGGGGTCTCTTAGAAATAGTTAGATTTTTACCTTTCTCTCTGATCCTAATGCTCTTTAATAAATACTTAAACACTAAAATACTCTTTTTTTTTGGCGGTGCAATGGGGGTTAAGTGACTTGCCCAGGGTCACACAGCTAGTGTCAAGTGTCTGAGGCTGGATTTGAACTAAGGTACTCCTGACTCCAGGGCCAGTGCTTTATCCACTGCACCACCTAGCTGCCCCCTAAAATACTCTTGCTAAAGCTTATAATTTATTGGCGACCACTCATTAGATTTTAGAATAGCCAGGGTCACACAGCTAGTAAGTGTCAAGTGTCTGAGGCTGGATTTGAGCTCAGGTACTCCTGAATCCAGGGCCGGTGCTTTATCCACTGCACCACCTAGCTGCCCCCCCAAAATACTCTTGCTAAAGCTTATAATTTATTGGTGACCACTCATTAGATTTTAGAATAGCTAGAATTTTAGCCCCTTACAGGTTCTAGAAAAATCAAATAACTTGAGAAGCAATGTTGTACAGAACATTGGACTTAAAAGAATCAGAAGTCCTAGGTTGGGTCCAGTTTCTCCACTTGTGTAACCTTGAATAACCCATTCTGAGTTTTAATTCCCATGTCTGTAAAATGGGGGTGATAATATTTGGGTTCCTTTATACAACAGATCATTCAGAGGTAATCTGAGTGAACTGTTTTATAATCATAAAGTGCTTTTGTAAATGTATATTATTTTGGGAGGAGGCAGTAATAGAAAATAATAAAAATAATAGAATAGAATAGAATATATAAATAATATAATAGAATATATAAATAATATAATAGAAAGGATGCTGGATTTGTAGTTGGAGGGCCTTTCTGGTCTTCATCTGAAAACAGATAATAATATGTGCAGTGCCTGATATTGTGAGGATTAAATGAAATAATAAAGTAGTTTAGGGACTGTTATGAGCTAAATGTTTTGTTCAGTCATTCTCATGTCTGACTCTTTGTGACCCTCTTTTTGTTTTTTTTTTTCTTTTTTGGCAAAGATACTGGAGCAGTGGTTTGCTATTTCCCTTCCTAGCTCATTTTACAAATGAGGAAACTGAGGCAAACAGGATTAAGTGACTTGTCCAGGGTCCCCAAACTAGTAAGTATCTGAGGCCAAATTTTAACTCAGGTCCTCTTGACTCTAGGGCTGGCACCTAGCTGCCCCATCAGCTATCAACAGAAGTAGTCATATTACAGGCATTCTAACCTTGGCCACTGTGATCAGGTTTCCTTACCCTGATTCCCAAGCCCAGCAAAAGTGTTCCTGTCTTGCCCATCCATTCCTAGGGCCCTGTCTGTCCTCACCTTTTATCCCTTTTTCTGTGGGAACTCCTTTCAGCTTACCTAGGACCTGGAGCCCTGTCCTCAAACTCTACAACCCCAAGTGCCTGGCTTGCCCCTACCCACTCCCAGCCTAGTTTAGTACCATATTCTTACCACCTGCTGCCTGTCATAGGGGGCCCCTCCTGACTCCAGGCACATGCCTGCTTCAATCCCTGTTTGGCCCCAGCAGTGACAGGGACTGCTGGTACTGTACTAACAACCAACATATCAGATGTAATTATATTTTTGTTCTTCATGCTGAGAGAGGGAGGAGGCTGCAGTCAAGATTTGTTTTAAGAGTGACTGTGCTAAATGACTAAGGTGATTAGATATAATCACATTTAGTCTTTCACCTGCAGCAGTTGAGATAACAGTCTGGAGGCTAGGGCCTGAAACAGACGCTGCAACAGTCATTAATAAACATCATATGCCTACCCTATAGAGACAAGAATGTACAAAATATTTGTGTGACTTTGTTTGCTTAACAGCCAGGAACACAGCAGTCTTAATGAAAAGACACTGATTAAATGGAAAAGGGTAAATGGAAAACTTGAAGATTAAAAGCTAAAACAATTAGAGACTTAAATGAGGTATATTTCTGTTTTATTCTTTATACGTCCTTCATCTCACCTTTCATCTTTTATCTCATGACACATATGCAGTCATTATTTTAAACTAAATTATACTTCTGTACTTTAAAAAAAAATGCTTTGCTTCCTCATTTTTCTATAATGTACTAGTCTTCTCTCTCTCTTTCTCTTTTTTGGTGGGGCAATGAGGGTTAAGTGACTTGCCCAAGGTCACATAGCTAGTAAGTGTCATATGTATCTGAGGCCAGATTTGAACTCAGGTACTCCTGAATCCAGGGCCAGTGCTTTATCCACTGAGCCTCCTAGCTGCCCTATAATGTACTAGTTAAGTCTGTATTCACTACTTATATTTTTATTTGGGGTCTACAATTGTGTTTTTACTTGAGTTGACATGGATTGCCTGCTCCGTTATTTTTTATCTTAAAAAAGATTCAGGGCTCTGAATGTGAGGATTAAGAGGTTAAGTGACTTGCCCAGGGTCACACAGCTATTATGTATCAGGAGCAGGACTTTTAGGTCTTCTTGAATCCCAAATAGGCCCCTCTAGCCATCATGACATGAGGCCATGCTGCTTAGTTAATCAATGTAATTGATTTGGAGATTTACAGTTTGAAGAGACTTTCTGAGCACCGTTACTTTGGTTTTATCCAAGATACAACCTCCTGCTACATGCCTTCTCTTCAATATTTCAGCTTCATTGAGGAAAGGAACCTGCTGGCCCCTCTATTGGCAGTGAGGGAATCAGCCACCTGGAAATCCAGTGGCTTAGATGAGTCAGGGGTGGGAGTGGAACGCATCACCCAAATGTACCCTGAAGAGAATGGATGCCACCATTAATATGTTTTTAGAAAAATCAACTTTTGAGTCTATCCAGCTCCAAATGCCCCTCCAGTAGGGACACTGGGGATCAGTGGGTCTATACCTGACATGAAGGGTGTATATTTGAGCTAGAGCATGCTCTGAACTCTTGGGGCAGAGAAGAAGCCCACTCACTAAGCCAAACACTCATGGACCCCAGTCCTGGCTCCAGGAGAAGCAAGAAGAGCTGATAAGAGGGCTTAAGAAAAAATAAGAGGGACAGCTAGGTGGCGCAATGGAAAAAGCACCGGCCCTGGATTCAGGAGTACCTGAGTTCAAATCCAGCCTCAGACACTTGACACTTACTAGCTGTGTGACCCTGGGCAAGTCATTTAACCCCCATTGCCCTGCAAAAAAAAAAAAATTAAATTAAATTTAAAAAAAAGAACACTCTTACCTTAAATAGGAATATTTCTGTCATATCAAATATTTAATTTAAACTTTTCTAGGTGTCTCTACAATCCAATGCTCCACCAAATTTTCCTTACCTATGGTTTTTTTGGTTTTTGGTTTTGTTTTTGCAGAGCAATGAGGGTTAAGTGACTTGCCCAGGATCACACAGTAGTAAGTGTCAAGTGTCTGAGGCCGGATTTGAAATCAGGTCTCCTGAGTTCAAGGCCAGTGCATTATCCACTGCACCACCTAGTTGCCCTTACCTATGGTTTTTACAAACAATGATCACCTCCACTTGGCTCCAGCAAAGTGGCCAATGGGCCAGTTATCCAGTGAATTCAAAGAAGTATGATATGGGTGAAAAACCATGATTACAACCACTGATATCTGTTCATAATTTCTTCCTGGGCTGGAAATGACAGACTAGAATATGGAAATAATGAACCACACTAGAAAAAAAAAGTAATTTAGTCAGGATTGAAATAGACTCACACAGTGGATAGAGCACCAGCCCCTGGAGTCAGGAGTACCTGAGTTCACATCTGGCCCTCAGACCTTAACAACTTAAACACTTACTAGCTTGTGTGACCCTGGTCAAGTCACTTAACCCCAATTGCCTCACTAAAAAAAAAAAAGAAAAAGAAATAGACTCACACGCAAACTACAAACCAGCAACAAAATTCTTCTTCTTTTAAAATATAAAGAACTCACATTAAATATGGCTATCAATTGTCCACCTTTTCTTTCTAAAAGTAGAAGGCGGGGCAGCTAGGTGGCACAGTGGATAAAGCACCAGCCCTGGATTCAGGAGGACCTGAGTTCAAATCTGGCCTCAGCCACTTGACACTTACTAGCTGTGTGACCCTGGGCAAGTCATTTAACCCCCATTGCCCTGCAAAAAAAAAAAAAATTAAATTAAATTTAAAAAAAAGAACACTCTTACCTTAAATAGGAATATTTCTGTCATATCAAATATTTAATTTAAACTTTTCTAGGTGTCTCTACAATCCAATGCTCCACCAAATTTTCCTTACCTATGGTTTTTTTGGTTTTTGGTTTTGTTTTTGCAGAGCAATGAGGGTTAAGTGACTTGCCCAGGATCACACAGCTAGTAAGTGTCAAGTGTCTGAGGCCGGATTTGAACTCAGGTCCTCCTGAGTTCAAGGCCAGTGCATTATCCACTGCACCACCTAGTTGCCCTTACCTATGGTTTTACAAACAAAGATCACCTCCACTTGGCTCCAGCAAAGTGGCCAATGGGCCAGTTATCCAGTGAATTCAAAGAAGTATGATATGGGTGAAAAACCATGATTACAACCACTGATATCTGTTCATAATTTCTTCCTGGGCTGGAAATGACAGACTAGAATATGGAAATAATGAACCACACTAGAAAAAAAAAAGTAATTTAGTCAGGATTGAAATAGACTCACACAGTGGATAGAGCACCAGCCCTGGAGTCAGGAGTACCTGAGTTCAAATCTGGCCTCAGACACTTAACCACTTAACACTTACTAGCTGTGTGACCCTGGTCAAGTCACTTAACCCCAATTGCCTCACTAAAAAAAAAAAAGAAAAAGAAATAGACTCACACGCAAACTACAAACCAGCAACAAAATTCTTCTTCTTTTAAAATATAAAGAACTCACATTAAATATGGCTATCAATTGTCCACCTTTTCTTTCTTAAAAGTAGAAGGCGGGGCAGCTAGGTGGCACAGTGGATAAAGCACCAGCCCTGGATTCAGGAGGACCTGAGTTCAAATCTGGCCTCAGCCACTTGACACTTACTAGCTGTGTGACCCTGGGCAAGTCACTTAACCCTCATTGCCCCGCAAAATAAAATAAATAATGCTCTTTTTCTCTTAAAGTGATTTAAAAAAAAAAAGTAGAAGGCAATCAATTTTTGATTATTTGTAGTGACTGACAGAGCAATAGCAGAGATTTAGTCATCCTGAATGGACACAGTCAGCATATAGCCATAACCTACTTGTTTTTATATGTATAAAAGGAGGAGTTGAAAGTGACACCATGGTCATGAAGCTGCATGATAATGTAACGATTGGAATGACGCCACCTGCTGGATACTTACTGTAGAAGAGTTCTGCCCATGAAGCGAAGGTCTTTGAGGGCAAGACCAGGCATCAGGAAGTGACGCGGACGAGTGGGAGGAGGAAGGAAGAGACTGGCGCTCGGTCTCAGGCTCTTTCCTCTGGACTCTGGCGGAGAGCGGAGCTAGAAATGTGCTCTCCCTTTAATAGATAGGAATCTAGGCCTTTCTCTTTCTCTTTACCAAATTCTTATTCTCCTTAATAAATGCTTAAAAGTCTAACTCTTGCTAAAGCTTATAATTTATTGGCGACCACTCATTAGATATTTTAGACAGACTAGCTAGAATTTTAACCCTTAACAATAAGAAAGATGGAGATGCCCTCCAAAACAGTGGGATGACTTTTGGAGAAAAAATACAGTGTTATGAAGTCAGTGATATAGATCAAAGTCCATTCATGTCTTCTCATCTTTTGAGACTTACCCTGTACCATCCAAAATGAAAAGGGGGGAGAGCTAGTGTTCTTATACCTGACCCTTCCCAGGAGTGCCTACAACAACCACAAAGTGATCTGAAAGTCAGGGAGCAGGTGTGGAGGTAAGAATTGTTTTTTCAATAGCACCTATATAGCTGCTATTATCAGTACCTGGGTAGTAGTTGTTAGGTTACAAGTGCCCTGAAAAGCAGCTCAGAAGAAGAGATTGGAAGCTTGTATAGCAAAAAGGGGAGGAAGAGTAGGAAAGTAGGGAAGGGTAGGTATAGTTGTATTGGAGACAGGCCTCATGATTGGCCCTGATTGGGATGGTAGGAGGTAGCCCATCTTCCCATCTCCTGCGTCATTGATCACCTACCCCATGGTCCCTTATTTTGGAGTTGACTCAAATAGGATTTTGTTAGAAATATTAGGAAGAAGTGTAGAAGAAGGAATAGTCCTTGAAATGGATGGCAGATTGGGAAACCATCTCATGCATGAACTGGAACCTTTAACATGATTATACTATAGAGATAAATTCAGTCTATAAGACTTCATCTTAGAAACCAAGCACTAAAAAATCCTTTTCGTGAGATGGCTTTGTCTATGAGGTAAATCCAATGAATGAACCTAAAAAGAACTCCATATAGTCAGGCCCTAGTATCTTATTGTTATTATTTCCATATGACATAACTGGCATAATAGCAGAAGTAAAGAGAAAACCAATTAATTCTAAGATTTTTAAATGAAGTCCCTTCAGACAACAGAAATTCACATCCAGAAATAATTCACCGTGACCATGTTAAATTTATACCAGAGATTCAAGAATGATTCAAACATTAGGAAAAGAATGAACATATATGGTCATGCTAAAAACATCTAAAATCACATAATTTGTGATCCCAGTAGATGCAGAAAAGACCTTTGACAAAGTCCAGCACTTATTTGTGCTTAAAAAAAAACTTATCAAATATAGGCACCGAGGAATCCTTTTTAATATAATAAAAAGTATGTATCTAAAACCAAAAGCAAGTGTCATATGCAGAAGGGATACATAAGGGCTTTTTTTTCTTTCTTTTTTTTCCCCATAAGGGCTTTTTCTAATACATATAGAAGTAAAACAAGGATACCTAATCTGCCCACTATTATTTAGAAATGATAGCAATAGAAACAAGTTCTGGAAAATAGTCCTGGAAATGCTAGCAATAGTATTAAGACAAGAGAAAAAGAATAAAGATGTAAAGATAGATAAAGACCATCATTATTTACTGATGACATGATGGTTTACTTGGAAAATTCTAGGGAATCAGCAACTGAGATAATTAATAGCTTAAGCAAAGTCACAGGCTACAAAATAAACCCTCAAAAATCATCAGCAGTTTTACATGATTACAACAAAATCCAAGAGGCAATAATAGAGAGGGAAATAGTTTTTCAAAAAACTAAAAATGCAAAAATATAGGGATATATTATTACTGAAACAAGGGATAAAGGCAATTATAAAAGATTGTGGTGAGTAAAACTATATGTGGTCGCCCTATTTCTGTCCCAAGTGTAGGGAAAATTAGCTGGGGTTTCTAATATAGTTGTTACTTATAAATTAAAAGCTTTATCACCAGTTTTGGGGCATTAAATATTTATTAAAGTATATTAAATATTAGTAAAGAGAGTGTACATGTCTCTGAAAGTCCTCTGCCACCAAGAACGCCTCTGAGAGAGTAACTGAGTGTGGAAGCTTCCTCTGGGTCCGAAGAAGAGGCGGTCCATACACACTACTTCAAGCTAATTGGCTAGCATCACCCAAATCCATTAGTTCACTGGACTTGAGGGCAGTCCATGAGCAGAACATGTGGAGGTCAGAGTTCAGAGAACACACCCCCTGAGGGTCAGGCTCTCAGGTAGGTGTGGTTTCAATTAAGTCAGCTTCAAGTGAGTCATTCAGCAAAGTCAATCCAATCAATCTTAATATAATGCCCTGGGGGGCAGGGGGGTCGGGGAGGAACAGACTGTGGGCATTCCAAAACCCATTATTTTCTCACAAGATGAAATAGATAACTTTGATTACATGAAACAGAAAAGCTTTTGCATAGACAAAATTAATGCACCTAGGAGAAGTGGTCAAAATGGGGGGAAAATCTTTGTATTAAATTACTATGGGGCAGCTAGGTGGCACAATGGATAGAGCACCGGCCCTGGATTCAGGAGGACCTGAGTTCAAATCCGAACTCAGACCCTTGACAATTACTAGCTGTGTGACCCTGGGCAAGTCATTTAACCCCAATTGCCTCACTAAAAAAAAAAAAATTACTATGGTTAGCATTTATTATTTAAGATATGTAAATAGCATATGTGTATCTGTTTTAGATATGTATACATTATATATATAACATATATTTTTGTACATGTCATATGCATATATGCAACCAAAAGCCATGGCCAATAGATAAATAGTCAAAGGATTGTTAAAATATTAGTAAATTATTAAGGTTATTAAAATAATCATAAACCATTAGCAAGCATATGAAGGAACACTCCAAGTCACTAATACTAGAAATAGTAATCAAAACAACCCTGATGCTTCACCTTACAATCTACAAATTGCCAAAGATTACAAAAGATGGGAAAAACCGTTGGAGAAATTTAGGGAAGATTGGCACACTGGTTTGTTGGTAGTGATGACCATTAACACAGTCATTTTGGAAAGCAATTTGGAATTATGCAAATAAAGGGTCTAAAATGGCCATACCCCTCAACCTAGAAATTTCACTATGAGGCTTATACCCAACAATGTCATGAATAAAAAGAAAGTCTTGTAACGATTGGAATGACGGCACCTGCTGGATACTTACTGTAGAAGAGTTCTGCCCATGAAGCGAAGGTCTTTGAGGGCAAGACCAGGAGTCTTTTCTTTGGGAGGAAGTGACGCGGACTAGTGGGAGGAGGAAGGAAGAGACTGGCGCTGACTCTGGGGCTTTTTCCTGAGGACGCTGGCGGAGAAGGGAGCTAGAAATGTGCTCTCCCTTTAATAGATAGGAATCTAGGCCTTTCTCTCTCTCTTTACCAAATTCTTATTCTCCTTAATAAATACTTAAAAACCTAACTCTTGCTAAAGCTTATAATTTATTGGCGACCACTCATTAGATATTTTAGACAGACTAGCTAGAATTTTAGCCCTTAACAGTCTCCAGATACACCAAAATATTTAAAACAGCACTTTTGTGAGATAGCAAAGAATTAGAAACAAAATAGTTGCCCATTGATTGGGAAATGGCTAGACAAATTGTGATACATGAATGTATTGGAATATTACTGTGATATAAGAACTGATGAATAGTATGAATACAGAAAGGTCTACATGAACTGATGCAGAGTGAAGTAAGCAGAGCCAAGAAAACAATATACATAACAACTGCAACAATGTAAATGAAAAAAATAACTAAAAATAACAAATAAAAAGTGAACGTTACAAAATTACAAAGAACATGTAAGACTCCAAAGAAAAGATATAAGGCACTCTGCCCTGCTTTGCAGAGATCAGAGGTCCATGAATGTGATATATTGACCATGTTTTCAGACCTTTTCTTTTTTTAAAAAAGTTTTTATTCATATCTCCTGTTCCTTACATCATCATAGTTATTCTGTACCTCATATCCTTTTTTCTCCCCTGCCCAGAGAGCTATCCCATAGAACAAAGGTTTTTAGACTTTTTCAATGAATTAGTCAATTATGCTGATCTTTTTTTCCTCTCTTTTCTTTTGTATTTAAAAACATTATTTTTTTAATGGGATGAATCTCCAGAAGGGAGAAGGGAGGGATACTGAGGGAAATATGGTGAGGTTAAAAAAAAAAGATATCAATTAAAAACTTATAGTTAAGAAACAAGTAATGAGAAACATGGAGTTGGAATGTGTTCTGTGGAATGATTGCTGGACACACTATTCAAAAAGCATGGAAACCCAGATCCTTTTCCCAAATGACTGAAGCATAAAAATTCTAGCCATGCTTCCCTCTCTGATTCTCTGGGATCAGCTGTCTATAAGGTAGAAGAGATTGTCATTAGTTAACTGTGTGGGTGAGGGTGAGGCACTGACAACACATTGCAAGAAACAATGAAGGAAGAATTTCCTGGCATGATCTTAAGGAACTCTGTCCTGATGAAAATGCTAGCTTTCAGGTTAAGAAAAAAAAGTACTTATCTATATATCTTTTCATACATACACACACACACACACACACACACACACACACACACACACATGCGAATATATGAAGAGAAAGGGAGGGAGAGGGAGGAGGGAGAGAGGGAGGGAGAGAGAGGGAGAGAGAGAGCGGGAGAGAGAGAGCCAAATACAGATCATTCATTATTGCTTACCACCACCTCAACTCCCACCCCCACTCCACCAACCAGGAACTTTTTTGTGAGGCAATGACTCAAGTCTTCCTCCAGCATCTCCCCAGGGTACAGAGGTGACTCTGGGTACTTATCGGTAATGGCAGTACAAGCTCTGGCAAGTCCTCCCAATGTGGAAGGGTTTCAAGTATGTCCTTCCTCCTACTGCCCAGTGCCAGTCATGGGAGAGCCAGATCATCGAAGCCTGGTCTAGCCACTTAGCAAGGAAGTGTTTTTGGCTACACGAACTTATGAAGGTGTTCTATGAAAGGCCTACAGAGGTTGAGAATTTAATAGGTAAAAAATATCTATATCTGTAAAACTTGAAATAAAGGAATATGCATGTATATATCTATATACACACATATATGCATAACAAAATACCCTCCTAAAAGCTAGTTTGACCACCCCCCCCTTAAATCAAACATACAGATTCAATTCCAGTCAATTCAATTAAATTCAGCCCAGTCAATAAGCATTTATTAAGTGTCTACTATGTGTCAGGCAATATGCTAAGCAGAAAGACCAATTAAGAGGCTGCTGCAATAATCTAGGTAAGAGGTGATAATTGTCCGAACTAAAAATGTAGAGTTGTGAGAATGAAAAAAAGGGGTTGAATGTGAAAGATGTTGTGGAGGTAAAAACAGCAAGGTTCATCAACTAATTTGATTGGAGAGAATGAAGAATCAATGGTAATGCCAAGATTATGAATATGGGAGACCAGAAGGATGGTGGTGCCTTTGACAGAAATAGGTAAATTTAGAAGGGGAAGGGGGAGGACTTAGAGGGAAAGAAAATTAATTTAGCTTTTTTCATGTTCTTTAAGATGTCTCTAGAGCATCCAGTTTGAAATATTCAATGGCCCATTGGTGATATAGGACCTAAAGCTCAGAGGAGTGATTGGAAAATCTTAATATTTCTGTCTCTTTCTCTTTCTCTCTCTGTCTCTGTCTCTCTGTCTCTCTCTGTTTCTCTCTCTCTTTCAATCTGATGCCCAGAGACACAGAGACAGAGCAGACACAGGGAGACAGAGAGAGAGTAGAGAAGGAGGAAGAAGAGAAGAGGCCTAGGATAGATCACTGATGGCATACAGTGACATAAGATCTAGTAATTAACTAGTAATTTGCTTAGTGTTCAGTTTTCTTCGGGCATTATCCTATATGATCTATTGATCAAATAACTGATAATTACTTCCAAAGTTCCCCTCTACTATGTGCTATGAAGACACGCTGCTTAGGAATAATTTTTTAATTAGAGTAAAATTCTCACTCCAACCATTGATTTTGTTTTGTTTTGTTTGTTGTTTTTGTGTTTTTGTTTTTGGTGGGGCAATGAGGATTAAGTAACTTGCCCAAGGTCACACAGGCAGTAAAGTGTTAAGTGTCTGAGGCTAGATTTGAACTCCAGTCCTCCTGAATCTAGAGCCAATGCTTTATCCTCTGTGCCACCTAGCTGGCCCCATTGATTTTGGCTTAACTTTCACTATCCTTTAATATCTTCAATTTTCTATCATGTGAGAATGAAAAAAGAGCTAGCTTACAATCTAATGGGGGTGTGTGTAAATAATATATAAACAAATAACTCTGATACAAACTAGAATGTGATGGTAGCAAAAGAAAAACAAAATGCTAAAAAAATAAGGTAAAAATCATTTTCACCTAAAGGGATCGGGGAAAACTTCATGAAGAAGGTGATGCCTGAGCTAAGCTTTGAAGGAAGAAGAATATAATAGTTACAAGATAGACAGAATTCCAGATACAGGAGAAACAGGTGATAGGGATGTTCAGATTTGGGACAGGTAAGAATGAATGGAATGGGGAACAGTAGACTGGTTTGTCTAGAATGTGTGAAAGATAAGGGTATGAAATACACTAAGCTAAAGGAGGATAGAGAGAGCAGGGAAGAGAAGAGGACAATTTAATACAAGGGCCTAAAGTTTGGAGGTGCTGGAGGGGAAAAAAGGGGGTTAAGATGCCCTTTTATTAGAAATTCATTTTCTAGGTGAAAATAATGCACATACATTTCTGTCTTCTTACTTATTTGGTAAATAGGTACTTAGTGACCTGAAAGAATTAATGCAATTCATTCTCATTCAGTGATTGGGTTAAAAATTGTTTGCTTTTTGGGGTGGCTAGGTAGTGCAGTGGATAAAGGCCCAGCCCTGGATTCAGGAAAGACTTGAGTTCAAATATGGCCTCAGGCACTTGACTTACTAGCTGTGTGACCCTGGGCAAGTCCCTTAACTTTCCTTGCCCTACAAAAACAAACAAACCAAAAAAGATTGTTTGCTTTCAAAGTACAAGTCCAAATAGAACTATGGAAGTAAATGCCATAGGCTTGTTTTATAGTGTGGTTTCTTTAGATTGAATAGTGTGTGAAATAAACATAATAACATGTTTACCTAAAATGTTAGCCAAATGTTTAAATGTATTGGGCTATCTTAAAAGAAGAATTGGCAGTGAGTGGTAGAGGCTGCCCCTTTCTTTAAGAAAGTCTGGCATTTACACCTCAAATATCAACAGTTTTTAAAATGCCTCACCTGAAGTAGATTCAGTCCATTAGTAACACTTGATAGGATAATAGGAACCTTAAAAAATCATTTAGTCCAACCATCCTTTCACAGATGAGGAAACAAGCCCAGAGAGGCTAACTCCCTCAGGGTCATAGGCAGTACCTTGGTCAGAGCCCAAGTTTCAATTTGGAAAGCACTCTCAAGACTTGACTCTTATCAAGCTATCCCCCTCCTCCTTGCTCTGCATGTTCTCACATGAAGAGCCTCCCGTGCTACATCCACCTGGTCCTTGTGGGGCACACAGTGGGTCACGTAGTCTAATTCACAACAGCTGCCAAACAGCAAAGTGATCTTGGACTGCTAAGTAGGTCAAAACAGAGGCTACTAGGTATAAACACAAAAGGGAGTGCATGACTCAGAATGACACCATGAACTCCCTGGCCCACCCCCCTTCACTTTAGAAGCACCTGAAATCCTTCTCCTTCCATGCAATGACTAACTGGGTGAGAGAGCGATTTCCTTTTGACTTCTCTATCTCTAAAGATGCATCTTCTGAATGAACCATACTATTTCTTTTGTTTTGGTGCTGTTGTTTTTTCTATTTTGAGGTTTTTCATCATTGCTCTGCTTTTTCTCTTATAACATGACTAATGCAGAAATAGGATTAATGTTATTATGTGTGTGTATATATATACACATACACACACACACACACACACACACACATATATATATATATATACATATACATATATATATACAAATACCTATATCAGATTACCTGCTGTCTAGGGGAGGGGGAGGGGGGAGGGAGGGAGAAAAATCTGAAATTGGAAAGCTTGTGTAAACAAAAGTTGAGAACTATCTTTACATGTAACAGGAAAAAAATAAAATACTTTATTAATTAAAAAAATAAATAAAGATGCATCTTTTTGTTGTTGTTGTTGTTGTCTTTTATGACCCTTCCTCTCCTACTACACTATAAATTTACCTATCTCGTTGTGGACAATCTTAATATATTAGTCATCTGTTTCCTTATACAATGAATGGATTTGTTCAGTTTCTGGTCAGATGGCCCAGGCCATTATTTGAAAGCCACCCTACCTGTATTCTGACTATCATCCTCACCTCTCTTTTACTAGAAGCTTTCTCCTAGAGTCACCACAGGCTCTGACGGGTGAGCTTCCAATCCATCTTGCCAAAAACCAGGTTTCCAAATAATTTACTTTCAGCACCCTCCTGCTCTCTCTTCTCCTTCCAGCTTTCCTTTATGTGTTGTCAAATTATCTCACAAGAACCATGGGAAGTAGGCACTATTATCCCCATTTTATAGTTGACAAAACTGAGGCAGATCAAGGTTAAATGACTTCCCTAGGATCACACAGCTAATAAGTATTGGAGGCTACATTTGAACTCAGGTCTTCCTGACCCAGTACTCTATCCACTGAACCACCTAGCTATTTCATAAATGCATTTGTTGGGCAGCTACGTGGCGCAGTGGATAAATCACTGGTTCTGGATTCAGGAAAACCTGAGTTCAAATCTGGCCTCAGACATTTGACACTTACTACTTGTGTGACCTTGGGCAAGTCACTTAATCCTCATTGCCCCGCCCCCCCCCAAAGGTGTTTCACACACAACTCATCAAAAAGGATGGTTCAAAAGAACCCATGAAAAAAGCATAAGTGCATTTATTTTTCCCTACTTACTCTCTCATTATGCTACCCATTCTGAAAGCCAGTTTGTAAATAAGACACAAGAACATAAGAAATAATACAGGCAGCTAACGTTTCAACCAAACTTTAAGGTCTGCCAAATACTAGATGATGGAACTGTGGCCCAGAGAAAGTTAAGTGACTTTCCTGTGGTCACACACAGTAGGAGGTCTAGGATTATAACCCCAGGCCCCTCACTCTCAATCTGGTGCCCTTCTATCCCACACTGCTGCATTTTAAAGTTGCTGATCAAACAAAGAAAGAAATGTGGGGCATTTAAGGCATAATAAGTGCCATATTCAATTTCTGTGAAGAAGAAGAATTAAAAGAAAGAAAAACCAGATTCTGCATGTCAGAAAGAAGGCCTCCCACTTTGTCACTTCCCCAGTGGAGAAGGTATTATCTACTATGAGGAATTCTGCCCTTCAGTCACTTTTTTTCTCTGACACAGGCCAACGCTGTTTTGGCCAGAGCTAGAGCTAATCATACTTTTAAAATAGATGACTAATAAAATCAAGGTCAGTTATTCCAACTGTCTGATAGAAATTTTTTTTTTGTCTGATAGAAATTCTGCTTATTTTCCTAAAGAGCAGGGAGTCAGATCTAAACAACTTGTCAAACAAAAGAATAATAGGCTAAAACTTAATCTACTTTCTGTCTAACAAATAAACTTGTGTTAGTCAAACAAATTTTAAAAAAGAATTAAGCCACTAACTTTAAATTCTTGCATTCTACTCCTGGCACATTCCCCTACTGTAGCATTTAATCTTGCCTTGACAAACAGAGGCTGCATAGTGTTGTAGAAATAGTACAGGGTTTGGAGTTGGCGGAGAGGAGCTCACTGTATCTATATAACTTTGGGTAGGTTACTTAGGGCAGCTAGGTGGCACAGTAAATAGCATGTCTGGCCTAGAGTCAGAAAGACCAGAGTTCAAATCCAGCCTCAGACAATTCCTAGCTGTGTGACTCTGGGGAAGTCACTTAACCCTGTCTTCCTCAGTTTCCTCATCTGTAAAATGAGCTGGAGAAGGAAATGCAAACCACTCCAGTATCTTTGACAAGAAAACCCCAAATGGAGTCATGAAGAGTTGAACATGACTGAAAACAACTCAACAATAAAAAAGGTCACAACTTCTTTCTGTTTCTTCACTTTGAAAGAGAGAGGTTGGGCTGGTAGAGCACCAAAGGTCCTTGCTCCTCTACTATTCTATGATTTTAACATTCACTAGGAAATAGATGGTTGTCATAACTAGGGCCAAAGGATTAGGGAAGATGAAGAAGAAAAAGCCCTGTGTTTGGGATTCTGTCTCCACCTCTTACTGACAGTGTAAACCTCAGTCAGTTACAAAGTTTCTTAGCCTCATTCTTTAATGATAAAAAATGATGCTTGTTGGGGGCAGCTAGGTGGCACAGTGGATAGAGCACCAGCCCTGAAGTCAGGAGGACCTGAGGTCAAATCCAGCCTCAGACACTTAACACTTACTAGGCTGTGTGATCCTGGGCAAGTCACTTAACCCCAATTGCCTTCCCCCCCCCCCCGAAAAAAATGATGCTTGTTGTACCTACCTCAAAGGGATATTGTGAAGATCTAATGAAATAGTGCATACAAAGTGCTATGTAAACCCAGGCTGCTATCATGAAGTCATTTAAAAGTAGTTTCTCTATCCACCCAAATAGTTCATCTTAATATGGCACTTTATATAAATGTACAAGTGCTTACCATACTTAGGGGGCTCATAGGATTTTCAATAGCCCTGAATAGGGGCAACTAGGCCCTGGAGTAAGGAGGACCCAAGTTCAAATCCAGCCTCAGACATTAGCTGTGTGATCCTGGGAAAGTCACAACCCCATTGCCTCAAAAAAAAAAAAAAGTCGATAACCTTAAATATAGAACTACTTAACATGTTAACCTGAAAAGACAAAAGACAGTTCTGGCTCTCAAAAATCTCACGGTGTACGACAGACTATGAACAAACTGGACATATACAAGATAAACTGGAGCTAATCAACAGGAGGAAGGCACCAGAATTAAGGGGGTTTCAGGAAGGCTTCCTGTAAGAGGAAGGATTTTATCTGGGACTTGAAAAAAAAACCAGGGAGGCCAGGAGGTGGAGATGAGGAGGAAGAGCATCCCGTGGAAGACAGCCAGGAAGAAATGCCTGGAGTCGGGAGATGGAGCCTCTTGTGTGGGGAACAGCCAGGAGGTACAATGTAGAGCTGAGCAAAACAACAGGAAATACTGACCAAGTCCAGCACCTTAGCCTTGTTTCCTTCTGCACCAGAGTGGCTATATCAATTCATCTCATGTTAACTTTTGTAACGTATAAGAAATTGTTTGTGGACAAGCTACCGGCTTCCAGGTTTAATCACACATGGTCTTGTCAGTACTTACCATCTACTACTCACGTATTAAGACAATAATTACTTATTGATCCTTAATCATAAAATACACATTTCACTCCTCAAAAGTACTGGGTAAATAAATCATTATCTCCTATTGATTAAGGTACCAATTTGACTCTTCCAGAGACAGATCTTTCTTTACCTCCATCTGCAACCTTTTTGTTATTACAAGTCCTTAATTTTATGAGATCTTTATCTGCAGGATATCTACCCATACCTCAATTCATAATTCATCCTGAACCCTTGGGGGAGGGTTGGTCAAAGTCATAAAGAGGGAGTCTTGCTTTAACTGAGAGTTGAAATCGGAGGTCAGGAAAGCAATATATTAGCTTCAGATCATGGGAATGGGTCAAAGCGATCTGGCAAAGTGATTTGACATTGTCTGTACAAATTATTCATCTTTGGAGGGAGCAACATGCCCCAGCTGGATACACTGAGCTAGGCTTTAAAGAACCCGTCAGAAGGAAAATTTTGTTGGGCTCAACATCTTTCATGTGACTAGTTGTATTGCACAATTGTGAAGTAGCTCTCCAAACCATATATACAAACTACTATTTTGGCTAGCTGATGATTCAATGGAAACATGGCAGAAAGGGAAAAGGGCAGGATTTGGAACCAGATGATCAGCATCATTTAGCCTCCCTCTGCCTCATTTGCCTGGTTATGTAAAATGGGAACAATCATATCATTATATAAATAAACATATGCATATATACATGTCTCTTTGTGTGTATATATATATGAATATTACATATATAAATACATTGTTTTGGTTGTCATTCATCCTTCATTTGTGTGTGTGTGTGTGTGTGTGTGTGTGTGTGTGTATGTGTGTGTGTGAGAGAGAGAGAGAGGCAATTGGGGTTAAGTGACTTGCCCAGGGTCACACAGCTAGTAATTAATTGTTAAGTGTCCGAGGCCGGATTTGAACTCAGGTCCTCCTGAATCCAGAGCCGGTGCTCTATCCACTGTGCCACCTAGCTGCCCCCATCCTTCATTTTCAAAAAGGAACAGTGACATCACAGGGTAATGTCTTGACTTGCACATGAATTGGATTTACATGAGGCAGAGTCCAATGGCAAGACAAAAATCAGGAAGATTAACAATGGATGGGGATGTAGTAGATGACCTTGGCATCTTCAATGTCTGACCAGACCTAAGTGCTCCACAATGCCTGAGTCAACCCCTTCATTGTCATTAGAACAAGTTGTTCTTTATCTTTCCATTGTGCCAGGGAAAGTCTTCACATGCTTGGGTTGGAGGCCTGATGGTTACCCTCAACCTGGTTTAACTCATCTGCCGAGACAGTTTAACTGGGGTGTGGCCAAGGTATATTTTAAAGCTTCTTGGAGCAACAGGTGAGAGTTGGCAGGTGGATACCAAAGGTAAGCAACCCTGAAAAGGGCTTAGCAAGCCCTCACACCAGAGGTGCTAGTCATTCTTCCTTTTCCTTTTTTTTTTTTTTTCAGGGCAATAAGGGTTAAGTGACTTGCCCAGGGTCACACAGCTAGTGTCAAGTGTCTGAGGCCGGATTTGAACTCAGGTCCTCCTGAATCCAGGGCCAGTGCTGCGCCACCTAGCTGCCCCCCACCCCCCGCTAGTCATTCTTGATCACCCCATATATCCATACCTATCTTGCTGGGTTGTTCTAAGGAAAATGTTTTGTAAACACTAGAGTGCTATATAAATATGAGTAGGAATTGGTTGAATTGATACCACTGAAGTTAAATGTGTGGATCCAGTGCTTGAAAAGGCTGGTTTACTTTATTTTATATTTTGCATGGGCACCAAAAATGGTCGTTACTCACTCAAATGAATGTGGCCAGTCAGAAGGCCAAACATAGTGATTCACTCACAGTCTCATCCAACACAACCTATCACTCCTATGGGGGAAAAAATCCATATGATTTTTCATATCTATCCGAAAAAAAAAAGCATCATTGATCATGGGTCAGCCATATACAATTCATAAAGAAAAGCAGCAATTATCATGGTCAGGACTTGTTCTGAGCTTCAGGCCCAAGCGTGGGTGAAGGTGGGGGTAAAATGGTGAATATAGATAAATAGAATGTAAGACCTAAAGACCCCAGCAACTGCATCTGGTCAAGTTCCTCAGATGTGCTCATTGTTCCAGATGCACCTTCAATTTTCTGTGTAACTGTTCAGACTATGCCTTGACCTGTTCCATTTAGAACTCTCTAGTAATAAATAGCAGCAGTCTTAAGGAGGGTGGAGCAGATAAGAATGATAAATTCAGAAGAATAGCACTTTCTGTTTTTGAAGAGCACTAAAGCAACCACAGGGTTGAAACAACTGCTTAATTGGAAGCCAAAATATGACAGATAGTTGGTGAGCTCCTCCCCCATTCTCCCCGTATCCCTCCATATGAGGTAGAATCTTCAGCAGTAACAAGGTCGCAGTCTCCCTCAAATAAGAGTGCATTCTCAGCTACCACCTCCAGCTGACACTGCTACTTGCCCCTAGATGGGAAGAGAGGTGGGGAGGGCAGTGTGTTGGCACTTGGCCCCACTGTAAAAAGTCCTCCTTACACCACTGATGAATGGTTTTTGTTTCTGGCTCGTCTTTTTGAATTTTGTTTACTCTCCAGTGTAATTTTGCTTACTCTCTAGCTCTAGTTTACTCATGAATAACCCTTACCTACTTCAACCAGATTCTAGATTATCCTCCACACACTTTGGGAACTGAAAGGCTCTACAAGCCTAAGTCTAGATCAAACCATAGTGAATCCTGTCACTGAGGATGCCTATAAAATAAAATCAGCTGTATCAATCCATAACAATTGTGAAGATGGCAAAGATGATGGGTTACTGAGGGAGTCAGGGAGCTGCCATGGGATAAAACCAGAAATTGTTGAACATTCTGTTCAAAGGGATGAAATGAAATGTGGAAAATCTGTTTTCTTCAAATCCTGGAGTATAATTGAAAGGCAATTTTCCCAACCAGTCAAAGAAGTCCAGGAAGAATTAGAATATTACACGTCAGCAAAACTCGTTCTTTCTTAAGATTGAAACTGACTTTTCTTTGGGGAAAAAAAAATTTCCCTCCTTGTCATGGAGTCAGGGTGGAGGAGCAGGAAAACCTTCCAGTGGAAAGATTTACTGTAGCTAAATGACCCAGTGTTAACTGTAGCTAAGTGACCAGGTGGCATGTGCATAGAGCACAGGACCTGGAATCACAAAGACCTGGATCAAATCCAACCTTTGACATGTACTAGCTGTGTGACCCTGGGCAAGTCACTTAACTCTGTCTGCCTCAGTTTTCTAATCTGTAAAATGAGCTGGAGAAGGAAATGGCAAACTACTCCAATATCTTTTGTTAGGAAAACCACAAAATGGGATCACAAAGAGTCAGACATGACTGAACAACAACAAACTAAACATGTCTGTGGTCTTGACTCTTGTCACGTCTGCCAAGTATGGCTACCAGCAAAGGTGACAGAAATCATGAATAAGTGTCAGGGGTACAAACAAAGGCTCTCTGCCTAAGGAAGCTTTTAAAAAATATCTTCTGGTTGCTCCCTCTCTTTTTTTAAACATTACAATCATTTCCCAATGACTGCCCACTTTTCTTTCCTTTTAACAGAAAAGAACCCTTTAATAAATGGAACCCTTCCTTTTAACAAAGAAGCACAGATAAAGAAATCAAATAAACATATTGGCAGTATCTGATCACTTATACATCATTCCACACCTGTAACTATCTTTCAGTTGAGAAGTGAAAGATAGGGTTGCTGTCAGTGCTTTGAAGTCACAGTTGGCCAATGATCATCATGGAGTAGTAAAAGGAGGCATGGATTTAGAGTCCCAAGTCCTGGGTTCAAAATTCTGACTCTTGCACTTACTACCTATGTGGCCTTGGGTAAATTACTTAAATTCCCTGGGCCTCTGGGGGCACCTAGGTGGCGCAGTGGATAGAGCACCAGCCCTGAAGTCAGGAGTACCTGAGTTCAAATCCGGCCTCAGACACTTAATACTTACTAGCTGTGTGACCCTGGGCAAGTCACTTAACCCCAATTGTCTCACTTTAAAAAAAATTTTTCCTGAGCCTCAGTTTCTTCATCTGTAAAAATGAGGACTTTTAACCTATAAGGTTCCTCTCAACTCTAAATCTACAATCCTATGATTCATAGGATCAAAGTTATTGCCTTTCAGTATTGTTTTCCTTTACATTATGGTGATCATTGTGTAAATCAGTCTCCCTGCCCTTTTTACTTAGTAAACTCTGCATCAGTTCATACAAGTCATCTTAAGTCTTCCTTTCTCTAAAGTTTTCAAATTCATCATTTCTATTTGTGCAGTAATATTCCATTACATTCATATACCACAATTTCTTTTGCCGTTCCCCAGTAAATGAGTGTTCACCCTGAGGAAACTTAAAAGGGAAATGGGATCTAAAACAGTGTCAAGTTATACCCAAACTGGTCCTTTCTTTAGCTTTCTATATACCTTCTTATTGCTGGAAGTCAGGGCTCTCTTGATGAAGCCCAAAAGTCACATTAATGTTTCTGGTCCACCACATCACACTGTTGACTCATGTTGAGCTTGTCATACTCTAGCCCCCCTAGATCTTTACTGCTCTCTATGCCTTGTTCATTTGGTACTTGGGAAGTTGATTTTCCCCTAGACAGACAGTGGTTTTGAATGGCAGATGTTAGGGGAATAGGAAGGAGGAATTGGCTAGGTATAGCAACAGTAACAAGTAACCAAATAAGTTGGAGCTTTCACAGATCACTTCCCATCGGAAAGTCTACTCAGGTAATTGTATTGCAGGAGAAGGGAGGGTACCAAAAGTTGAAGGAGGCCTTTGATAATCTTGTGGGCCGCTAGATGGCACAGTGAAAATAGAGTAGTGCTGGACCTAAAGTCAGGAAGACTCCTCTTCCTGAGTTCCAATCTGGCCTCAGATACTTACTATCTGTGGGACCCTGGGCAAGTCACTTAACTCTGTTTGCCTCAGTTTCCTCATCTGTAAAATGAGCTGGAGAAGGAAATGGCAAACCCACTCTAGTATCTTTGCCCATTAAACCCCAAAGAGAGTCACAAAGGACATGACTGAAAACAACTGGACAAAAAAATTGATAATTTTGCCCTTCCAGGAGAGATGTACACAGTGACACAGATGTTTGTATTTGTGTCTAGATACAAATAAGAAAAAGAAAGGCAATCCCTGCACTCAGGGAACTAACAATCTATCAGTCTATTGGAGGAGGATAGTACACAAAAAGAAACTGAAAAGGTGAAGAAGAGATATGATATTCCTAGGATTTGAGTCAAAATTGGAAAGTTTTGAAAGTTCTGAGCCCTGCCTTGATTTCCCAACTGAAAAATGAACACAGCAAGAGAAGCCAAAAATAGCTTGCTGAAAAAAAAAAAAAAAAAGGTAGGAGGACCTTACCACTCAGGTCTAGGTGCAGAGAGATGTCAAGATAAAGAAAACAAGTCAGTACAAAATGTGGGGAGAGCATTAAGAGGAACTTGCAAATCACTTTACTGTATTGAAAGGGACCATTTGTTTTCCACTGGCTATCACCAGTAAGTTTACAGTGTAAAATCGGTAAATCTACTAAATCTTCTGTGCTGGCACTGAAGAGTATCTGAGAACAGATGAAGTGGGATAAAAGAGTGAGAGAGATGGCAGTAAAAGCCAGAAGGGAGAAGAAAGAATGGGTAGGGTGTGTGCACCAAGATATGTGTGTGTGTGTGTGTGTGTGTGTGTGTGTGTGTGTGTGAGAGAGAGAGAGAGAGAGAGAGAGAGAGAGAGAGAGAGAGAGAGAGAGAGAGAGATCTTTATTTCAGGAAATGTGAGTAACAGAGGTGGAAGGGCCTGAGGGAGAAGAGGAGGGATAAAAAAAGACTTCACCAGAAGGGAAAGGAAGAATGGGTAGGGTGTGTGCATGAAGGACATAATGGCCGTGTTGGATGTATGTATGCCTCTTTGCCAGAATCCTTTTTTTTTAATTAATTTTTTTTTGTTTTTGAGGGGCAATGAGGGTTAAGTGACTTGCCTAGGGTCACATAGCTAGTAAGTGTCAAGTGTCTGAGGCCAGATTTGAACTCAGGTCCTCCTGAATTTAGGACCAGTGCTTTATCCACTGCACCACCTAGCTGCCCCTTGTGTATGCCTCTTTGTTCCAGGAAATATGAGCAAGAAAAGTGGAAGGAACCCAAGACAAGAAAGAAGGGACATGGAAAAAGAAGCCTCTATGAGACAGGGGGGCAACCCCATGTCAGGGTTGATCTTTGGAGAAACTTCTCAGTCCAAGGCTGACTCCAATCCATCCTCCTTATGTTTTTCCTTGAACCTCAAGTCCTCATCCCTCAGGTATCTGTGGGTCTGCTTCCCTTTTCAGTGCCAACCCTCTTGCTTCTTACCAAAGTTTCCTCCTTTGTTAATTGAGGGAACAAAATTCGGCCTCAGTTTCTCTCCTACTTTACTGTGTCTGAAGTAAGCATGCAACACTTTGGAGGTTTCCAGTGGTATTATGTGCTAGTGATGGGAAACAGGAAGTTAAATGCCCCTCTCCAATATTCGTGCCACCTTCTTATTTTCCCTCCTGCCTGGACCCCAAATATACCCTTCTCTTTCAGTTAGAATTCAAAAGTTCTAATGGTATCTTTCTAAACACAAAGATTAAGGGAAGTTTTGTTAATATTTCAGAGGGGAAAAAAGACTGGGCATTTCATTACAGAAGCTGGTGAAGAGAGGGGTTTTATGGGGAACTGAGATGTGATGTCACAAAATGAAATCAGGACAAAATCAGTGAGGGGGTAACAATGGGGTTGGTTGGAGAAAGGGGAAGGAGGATTTTTCCTCTTCTCCCACCCGCCCGTAAACAGTTCTGCCACCTCTAATCCTAGACTCCATTACAAGATGAGACATAGGGATAGATGGAGAGGGTACAGTGGGGGAAGGGCACTCAACAGACAAAAAGGAAGGAATTATAGGGACATGAAGGAGGTCCTGTAGAAACATAGTTGCTCCAAAGCATGGCTGTTTTGTAATGATCATGGAAGGAAGCAGAGTTGGAACCAGAAATACCCAAATTCAAATCTTATCTCTGATACTAGTGGTGTGAATGTAGATAAGTTATTTTATATGCAGATAATGATACTTCTAGTGCATATCTGATAGGCTCAGTCCAGTGCTCCAATGAGATAATAATTCATGTAAAGTTATTTATAAACTTTAAGCATGATGTAAACGTCCATTGTTTTTTATAAGCAAAAGAGGCAAATTTTGTCTTGATGTTAGGAAAAACTTACCAATAATTCAAACATTCCAAAAGTGTAATGGAATTGATGTAGGAGGCAAAAAACAGGGGGTTAACAGAAAAACCTAAGACCCAACCTCTAATTCAGATATGAGCTCTAAGAGGGATTCAGATCCCAGTTAATGGATAACTTACAAGTCAGGATGCTAGGTTCTCTTACCCATAGTAATCTGTACCCAAAATGGGAACAGAGGGAGCTAGGCCATGAAGACCTTAAATAAAATGACGGGCTATAGAAATTCTAATGAAAAATGAAGATATTTTGAAACTAAGCATGAGAATCAGAAAGAGACACAGAAAAGGCCAAATTTGTCCCCAGATTCACCTTATGATGTGTAAACCCCCAAAACACACCTCCACAGAAAAAAGTAGCTGCCTTGGGGTTGGCTTAGGACCCCAGGAACTCCAAATTAGGATAGACCCTCCCCTGTACCTCCGAAAGGTGGAGATTATTATAATGAGAAGGACAGGCCCTCCCCTGTACATCCCTAAGGTGGAGATTATTATAATGAGACTGATAATCAATTTATCCTTACTATAAATGTAACTGTCTTTTCTTTCACTATTTGAGAGATAGCTTTCTATTATTCTGGTTCTATTGTTGCAAATGAATAGACCAGGGCAGCTAGGTGGCACAGTGGATAAAGCACCACCCTTGGATTCAGGAGTTCAAATCTGACCTCAGACACTTGACACTTACTAGCTGTGTGACCTTGGGCAAGTCACTTAACTCTCATTACCCTGCAAAAACAAACAAACAAAAAAACCAACAACAAGCAAATGAATGGACCACTGCCAGCCTACAAGGATCAAGAGAAGTATGGAAAGAATTTGGGAATTCTATTTGGGAAAACTATCCCATCTATTCACAGATGCTTATATCCTCTAACAAAATGACACTTGGGTCAAGGGTGAGTGCTTTGTCCACTGTGTCACCTAGCTGCTCCATGATGACATCTTTAAAATAAAATTAAGGGGTGAGAGGATTGCACTGGGAGAAAGGGAAAGGGAGAAGTAAAATGGGGTAAAATATCTCACATAAAAGAAGCAAGAAAAAGCTTACAGAGTGGAGGGAAAGATGGGAGAGGAGCAGGAGAGTGAATGAGCCTTATATTCATCAGAATTGCTCAAAGAAGGAATAACATACACATACTCAAGTGGGTATAGTAATATATCTTGCCCTGTGGGAAAGTGGGAGGGGTGAAGAAAGGAAGGACAGATTGGGGGAGGGGCAGTCAGAAGGAAAACACTTTTGAGGAGGGATAGGGTAAAAGAAGTTAGAAAATAGAGTAAATATCATGGGGAGCAAATAGGATAGAGAGAAATGGCAATAGTAACTGGGGGAAAAATTTGAAGCAGAGGCAAGAGCAATGTAAGATGATGAGGAGGATGATGGTACTTACTTTGCTGGGCTATTGTGAAGAAAATTCTTTGTCAGGTATAGGGTACTATATAAATGTTAGCTATTATTGTTGTTGCAATAATCAACCTCATTGGTGTTTTGTAAGGAAATCTTCCTTTAAAGTACTATATAAATGTAGTTTACTATAAAAAAAATACTATCAGAAAAAACCTGGAAAGACTTACATGAGCTGATGCAAAGTGAAATGTACTATATACAAAATGACAGCAATATTATAAGATGATCTGCTGCTAATGACTTAGTTATTTTCAGCAATGCAATGATTCAAGACTACTCTGAAGGACTTATGAAAAATGCAATTCATCTACAGAGAAAGAACTCATGGTACCTGAATACAGATGGAAGTATATTTTGTTGTTGTTGTTAGTTCCTTTTTCTAAACTTTTTTTGTTTGGTATGTTTTGCACAACTGCACATGTATAACTTATATTGAATTGCTTGAGTGCTTGGGCAGGTAGGGAGGGAGGAAGAGAATTTGGAACAAAAAGTTTTAAAAATTGATGTTAGGGGGCAGCTAGGTGGCACAGTGGATAGAGCACTGGCCCTGGAGTCAGGAGGACCTGAGTTCAAATCTGGCCTCAGACCCTTAACACCTACTAGCTGTGTGACCCTGTGCAAGTCACTTAGCCCCAATTGCCTGTTTCATCAAGGAACACCTGTTCCTAGAAGAAACAAAGGGGGGAATGCGATGAAATAATGGGATTTAGCAGATACTCAAAGACCCACCTGGAGATTAATCAAGATTGATTGAATCAAGTGAGAGTAATTGACTGCTGATTAAGCCTACTTCAAGTTAATTGGATTGTAATCACACCTGGCTATCCCTTAAGAAGGTATTGTTCTCAGAAACTAGACTGTGAACTCAACTTGAGAACACCTTCAAAGACAATGGATTTGGATGAGCCAACCAATCACCTTGAAGCAGTGTGTAAGGACCGCCTCTGTTCCAGATCTATAAAAAAGCTTCCACAAACAGCTTGCTGAGGAATACTGATTAAAACAGGCTGGAGAAGGGGTTCCTGATTAAAACAGGCTCGTTGGAGAGTTCCTGATCAAAGCAGGCTTGTGGAGGAGGACTTCAGGAAGAACCCAACCAAGCTGGAACTCTAGGCTAGGTAGGACTTCTTTCTCATAACCTTCTGAACTCTTTATAAATATCTGTATGTTCTAATAAATGTTTAATGCCCAAAGACTGGTACTGAAGCCTTTTAATTTTTGGCGACCACAATTTAGATTTTAAACATCACATGCCTCACTTAAAAAAAATTTGATGTTACAATTTGGTTTTACATGTAAGGTGGGGAAATATTCTAAATAAACAAACAAACAAACAAAACAAAACAAAAATCAAAATGACACCTGGGCTCCTCCTGACAAGTAAATAGTCTATTATCCCATCCTTCTGCAAAAGTAAAGTTAGCAAAATCATGACTTCCCAAAAATCAGGAGAGAGAGAAAAAAGAAATATAGGATACATTTCAGTAAGCCTCAGGAAAGGCAAGAGGGCAGATGGTCCACCAAAAAGCAAACATGTACAGAAAATCCAGAAAGTAAACATTCTCATATAAAAGAATAAGGATTTAGGTGTGTGTGTGTTTAGTTGTCTTCAGTTGAATCCAACTCTTCCTGATCCCATTTGAGGTTTTGTTCAGAGAGATACTGGAATGGTTTGCTGTTTCCTTCTCCACCTCATTTTACAGATAAGGAAACTGAGGTCAACTGGGTTAAGTGATTTGCCCAGGGGCATACAGCTAGTGTCTGAAGACATATTTGAACTCAGTTCTTCCTGACTCCAGCCCCGGGATTTTATCTACTCTGCCACCTAGCTATCTGTCCCCAGAGGGACTTATAGGAAAGAAAGAGTAAGTAAAAACATTATGTCTACCCTGATATGCTCTCACTTCTCCATTGCTGACATTCTCTATTTATTATATGTATTGCTTCTGGCTATTGTTCATAGTACAGGGCCCACATCTGGATGAGTCAGGAAAACTAGTTGTACCCTGAAGCAGACTTGGCAAGATCTCCTCAAAGTGAGAGAAGGGCTCTGGACATCAGAAGTCTCTTGGTAATTTTCACCCCTGTGTATTTCCTCCACGTGTTTTAGTATCTTTGTGCTTCCCCAGGAAAAGTATGCTATATGCAAAGTATATGTATATGTATGTGTATGTGTATGTGTATGTGTATGTGTATGTGTATGTGTATGTGTATGTGTATGTGTATATGTATATGTATATGTATATGTATATGTATATGTATATGTATATGTATATATGCAAAAGTATATGCAAGAGGGAGAATGAGCCTACCTGTTTGGGCTTGCTATGTTATCAATAAATATCCCCTTTAAAGCTAAATAATGCCAAATGGTTGATTGATATTAGAGAAATTAATAGGTTAATTGACATGGGGATGGGGTACACTCATGAGTGACAGATTTCCCAAAGTTTTAGTGCATTCTTCTTTTTTTTAATTTCTGCATTATTCATGTTATACAAGAAGAATCAGAGCACAAAGGAAAAACCTCAAATCAGAAAACCAACAGCACCAAAAACAAAAGAAATAGTATGGTCCAATCAGCATCCATATTCCACAGTTCCTTATTTTTTTTTTCTGGATTTGGAGAGCCTTTTCCATAATAAGTCCTTTGGAGCTTTCTTGTTCCATTGGATTGATGAGAAGAATCTAGTCTATCACAGTTAATCAACACATAATGTTGATGATACTGTGTATAATGTTCTTCTGGTTCTGCTCATCTCACTCATCATCAGTTCATGCAAGTCCTTCCAGGTTTCTCTGAACTCCACCTGCCCATCATTTCTTTTAGCACAATAGAATTCCATTACATTCATATACAACAACTTGTTCAGCCATTACCCAATTGATGGACATCCCCTCAATTTCCAATTCCTTGCTACCACAAAAAGAGCAGCTATAAATATTTTTGTACATGTGGGTCCTTTCCCCTTTTTTTATGATCCTTAGTGCATTCTTAAACTTTAAAGTCTTGGCCCCACAAAGTACCTGAAGGCAGGAATAATCCAACAGCCTTCTGGCGCCAGTGGGAATGGGAACATGAGCCCAGAGAGGGTGCTGAAGTAAGAACTTACATTCAGTCTTACAAAGTGCTTTCTTTCCCCAGAACAACCCAAAGACTTAGATAGGCTCTCCTCCCCATGTCCTTACACCCTCCTCATCCCCATTTTCTATAGTGCTTTCTGTAGGTATGATGCAGTGTCTTTGCTACTATATTCTAATAATTACGAAGGGGAAACAATTACCTGGACAATAGAGGAAAGAGAAGAGGAGGAGGGTAAATGCTAAGACATATTATCCCAATATCTCAGAATCCAGAAGGATGTCTGCAGTTGGGTAAATAGAGAACTGTTTCAAAGGACTCAGGAGTCAATACTAAAATGCCCCAAATAGGTTTAAAAAAAAAAAAAAAGGAAACAATTGCCGTGTTGTTTCATGCAAAAAGTTCCAGCATGTCATCCTGTAGGATATAATTTCCAGATATGATTAAACAATTTAGTAGTCCAAGAAGAAAAAAAAATAAGCAAAAAGATTTTGGAAAAGATTACATTCAGAAACCTTGGGGAGTCTGATTTTAAAAGGCAGCATTATCCATTTGTCCTGAAATGTTGTCATTCAGAAAGAAAACCCTCCCCTGTTTTCGTCACAGGTTGGACATTTTATACAGCCCATTGTTTCGCATGTGTTAAATGTTCATTCAATACCCACTTAGGATAGAATGAGTCCACAGGTCTAGAATTATCCCATTCTTAAGTGTTCTTACTCCCTGCCTGACAAATTGAGTATTTTTAATATCAAAGGTTGTCTTTTTTAAAAACATATAATAATACCAATGGCTCTTGTTTAGAAAAGAGATTAGAAATTGGAAAAATATTTCAACATTTAACTACCATTCAACTGTAGCACCAAGACATAAACTACCTTATCGCTCATGCCAACTCTCCCCCTGTCCCAGTCATTTTACTGATCTCATGTCCTCTGAAACTGATACAAATCACTACTGCATGATGGTCCACCTGCTTATATTTTACAAAGAACTGCTTGTTAAGAAGGAAATACTTAATACGTAATATTTTCCACCTTCATTTAATGGTATCATGCATCTCTCCTTTTAAAGGTACATTAATTTAGTAGACACAGTGCTAGCTCTCCAAGGACACTAGCTGGTGTGCAGGGTGAGTCCTATAATCCAATATATATTAAATGGTATCCGTGGGATCATAATTTGATTTATCAAACATTTACTAAGTACCTACTCCACAAAAGACACTGTGGTAAGAGCTTGGAATACAAAGATGGGGGGAAAAAAGACAATGGTCCTGTCCTCATGAAGCTTACAATCTAATAGAGAAAACAATAGCATACAAATAAATATAATGCTCAGTAGTATGCCTGGCACAGAGTAAGTGCTTAATAAATACTTGTTGATTGATTTATTGATTAATATAAGCTCAAAAAGGACACCTAGAGAAGACTCTTAGAAAATCTGAGGAGAAAGAATCAGGGATAGCTTCCTGGCAGAAGTGACAACTGAGCTAAACTTTGAAGGAAAAAAAGTTACTTGTTTATTTCTTAAGTTCAGAATAATTTTTAAATTTAATTTATTATTTTTTTTTTAGTGAGGCAATTGGGGTTAAGTGACTTGCCCAGAGTCACACAGCTAGTAAGTGTTAAGTGTCTGAGGCTGGATTTGAACTCAGGTCTTCCTGAATCCAGGGCCAGTGCTCTATCCACTGTGCCACCTAGCTGCCCCCAGAATAAAGTTTTTTAAAAATTTTAAAAAGAGAGAGAGAGAAGGAAGGAAGGAAGGAAGGAAGGAAGGAAGGAAGGAAGGAAGGAAGGAAGGAAGGAAGGAAGGAAGGAAGGAAGGAAGGAAGGAAGGAAGGAAGGAAGGAAAGGAAAGGAAGGGAGGGAGGGAGGAAGGAAAGAAGGAAGGAAGGAAGGAAGGAAGGAAGGAAGGAAGGAAGGAAGGAAGGAAGGAAGGAAGGAAGGAAGGAAGGAAGGAAGGAAGGAAGGAAGGAAGGAAGAAAAGTTCAATAGGCTGAGATGTGGAAGAAGCAATCCTCTCCCAGGAGGCCCAAACTGCCTACGTACATGGAAGTGGGAGAGTGCAAGACCACAAAACAACAGGCAGGTCAGTTTGGCTGGAATATGAGAAGGTGTGAATAGGACAGTATCAGTGTGAGATGCATTAAGTGTTAAGGTGGAGAATTCCTCACTAGTGCCTAAAATCAGAGTAGACAAAAAAGCTGGATTAGAGTCTAATTTTTTTTTATTTCACCAAGCATATGAAAATAATAGCACATTTATGTGGCACTTGACCATTTACAAAGTACTTTACATACATTATATGACTTGAACCTAACCAAAATTCAGTGATATAGGCTATCCCCCCACTTACTATACCCATTCACCCCCTACCTTCAGTGTCTTAGAATTCCTAGTTTCCTTTAAAGTTAAGTTCAAGGGCCATCAGCTCCATGAGGCCTTTCCTGATATGCCTAACTGCTAGTGCTTTCCTCCAGAAATGTATTTATTTTGCATGACCTTACATATGTATATGTTTCCTTCAATAGAAAGTAAGCTCCTAAAAAAAAAAAAAAAGAAAGAAAGTAAGTTCCTAGGGGGCAGCTAGGTGGGCAGTGGATAAACCGCCGGTCCTGGATTCAGGAGAACCTGAGTTCAAATCCGGCCTCAGACACTTGACACTAGCTGTGTGACCCTGGGCAAGTCACTCAACCCTCATTGCCCTGCAAAAAAGAAAAGAAAAGAAAAAAGAAAAAAAAGAAAGTAAGCTCCTTCTTTCACAGCATGACTGATGCAGAAATGTGTTTAATATGATTGTACACATATAACGTATATCAGATTGCTTGCTGTCTTGGGGAGGGGGGAGGGGAGGGAGGGAAAAAAATCTGAAACTAGAAATCTTATAAAAACAAATGTTGAAAATTATCTCTACATGTAACTGGAAAATAATAAAATACTTTTAGAGGGGAAAAAGAGAGAGAGAAAAAAAAAGAAAAAGAAAGTAAGTTCCTAGAGGGCAGGGGTGATATCATTTTTGTCTTTGTATTCCTAGAACCTAACATGGTGGCCTGTACACAGTGGGTGCTTAACAAATGCTCGTTTAGGGGCAGCTAGGTGGCACAGTGGATAGAGCACTGGCCCTGGAGTCAGGAGTACCTGAGTTCAAATCCGGCCTCAGACACTTAACACTTACTAGCTGTGTGACTCTGGGCAAGTCACTTAACCCCAAGTGCCTCACTTAAAAAATAAAAATAAAATAAATTAACAAATGCTCGTTTGTTGATTTATTTTCTAGATGGGGACACAGAGTCTCAGGGGAGTTAAATGCCTTGGCCAGAGTCAAAAAGCCAATTAATAAGCTAAGTGTCAAAGTGGATAGAGTGCTGGGTCTGAAGTCAGGAAGACTCATCTTCCTCAGTTGAAATATGGCCTCAGAGACTTGCTAGTTGTGTGACCCTAGGTAAGCTACTTCACGCTTACTTTCCTTATCTGTAAAATGAACTGGAGAAGGAAATGGCAAACGACTCTAGCATCTTTGCCAACAAAACCTCACTCTTACAAAGAGTGAAAAAGAACTCAATGACTCAACAACAACAACAAATAAATGTCAGAGCTAGAATTCAAAATCAGTTTTTTAAAGTTAAGTCCAATGGACATTCCACTAGACCTTGCTATCTGTTCCTTTCAGAGTTCTACTCCCTCTTTCCCCTCCTCTTCCCCCCCTCCCATTTCCTCACCAAAACCCAATGAATGAATGGGAGGGATATGGTTGAAGCTCAGAGTAGGGAGATGGGGGACTTCACTGACCCCAGCGGCATACAGCCCTGGAGTACCGTGAGTTTTATTGTTGTCTCATCATTACCACCATCATCATCATCATTTTACATTGCTGCCTCTTGTGAGAATTAGAGCACTACCAACCTGTTGAGAAAGATATTATAGGGAAGCTCCACCATGAAAAGAAAGCATGTGACTTTGCCTTCCGGAAGTGATGTCTGCCACCCGTGGATACTGTCAATCAGTGTTACCAGCCAGTTAGCCTGGAGCTGTGTGTGTGGACGGCCCTGTTTCCTGTTTGACAGGAGGCTTCTGGGAGAAGCGTGAAGGAGCGAGGCCTTTTCATGTCCAGATGGTGGCTTGGTGGCACGGATAGGCCGAATAGGGGGAATTTCACTTGGGCTGTTAGGGAAAGGTAAGTTTTTCTCTCTGGCTATACTGTATAGAACTAAACTAGGATTTTCCATGCTATATGGAATCTGTTCTCAATCTCTCTCTTTCTCTCTCTCTCTCTCTCTCTCTCTTCCCTAACTTCTAATGCATTTTAATAAATACTTAAAAGTCTAAACTCTTGCTAAAGCTTCTAATTTAAGGCAACTACTCATTAGATTTTAAACATCACAGCTAGGGGGCAGCTAGGTGGCACAGTGGATAGAGCACTGGCCCTGGAGTCAGGAGGACCTGAGTTCAAATCTGTCCTCAGACACTTAACACTTACTAGCTGTATGACCCTGGGCAAGTCACTTAACCCCCAATTGTCCCACTAAAAATAATAATAATAATAATAATAATAATAATAAATAAACAAACAAACATCACAGCTAGAATTTTAGGCCCTTATACTCTGAAAGTCAAAACAATGGTCTTTGCTATGAGAAAGGGTGACAATGGGCTGCTACTTACCATTCCTTTGACTTCCCAGACTAAAGCCATCTTGTCTACTCCCCTACAGTTGTAGTTCTCTGTCTCATCCCTATTTGAATGTTAACTCTTTGCGGGCCATGACTGTCTCACTTTCCAATTTGTATCTCTAGGGCCTACCAGTGTGCCACATTAGACACCCAAGAAATATCTATCCTTCCTTTCTATCTAATAGTTGAAATTTATTAACAATCATATGCTCTAAGCACCAGCCCTGGATTCAGGAGGACCTGAGTTCAAATCTGACCTCAGACACTTGACACTTACTAGCTGTGTGACCCTGGGCAAGTAATTTAACCCTCATTGCCCCGCCCTCTCCCCCCCCCTGGCAAATGAGGCTCTTTGGTGAGGCCTCCATGGCTAGTAAGTCTCAAAGCTGGGACAAGCATGATTCTTCTGACTCAAATCCAGCAATTTTTTTCCTCCCTTAAGTCAGACTGCCTCTCCCTGGTAGGTAAATACAGCAAGAATCTCATTTGGAGAAGACACCTGTTGCAAAAATCCGAGCACTGATGTTTTTTTCTTCCTAAAACATTTGGAAATGAAAACGGTTGCATGGTTAGAATGAAGGGAAATGTGTGTTCTCTCTGTGCCGATGATTCCTTGGGAGAGATGAGTGTGTATGTGGTCAGGACCTGATAATATACAAGTTGACCAGAGTAATGATAGCAATTACAGTGCAGTTGGACATTCGGACACCAGTTGATTAAAAAATTTGCACAGAGCTTAAAAAGAAGACAAATCATGTATCCCTATAAGATTTGAATTTTATTGAAATAAAAAATTTAGGACCACATTGTCCTAAATCTAAACTGATTCATGATAACACAGCTACTTAAAGAAACCATTCTGGGTTTTGCATTCCCATCACTCTCCCATCTCCCCAACCTCCTGAAGAAAAAAACACCCAATAAATAAAATAGTCCCCGAGGCCCCTTCTAGCTCTAGATCTCAGAGCCTAAGATCGACCTTTTTCTACGTGGGATGAAATGAGTCGAAGGAGGATTCTTTTGTTCCTAGACCCATGATGTCTCCCAAGATCTCTATTGCCACCTACTGTTGGTTCACTTACTTACTTCAATTTGCTAAGAGCTTACTGAGGTGCTGCAGGCATTGGGGGAGATGCATATTCAATTCAACAATTAAATAAGTGTCAAGAATTGTGCTAAGCACTGGATACACAAATGTAGTTGTCACCTCAAGATGAGAATGGAAAAAAAGTAACTAGGACACAAACCCTGTAGAGTGACCTAAGGTCAAAAGAGAGGGCAAAAGTGGCAGAAAAACCTGGGGGCGAAAGCACTTTTTCAGATGAGGTGGTCATTAGACAAGACTCAGAGGCTGAAGTTGAAATGGGTCTTTAAGAAAGGGAGAAATATTGAGGGGAGTCTATTTCATGATTGCTATTGTTTTTCAGTTGTATCTGACACTTTGTGACCCCCAAAGACCGTAGCATATCCATAATGTCCATGGGGTTTTCTTGGCAAAGATATTGGAAGTGGTTTGCCATTTCCTTCTCTTATGGATTAAAGCAAATGGAGGTTAAGTGAATTGCCCAGTGTCACACAGCTAGTAGGTGTCTGAGGCTGGATTTGAACTTCGGTCTCTCTGATTCCAGGACCACTACTCTACCCACTAAGCCACTGATCTCCCTCCATTTCAGGATTAGGGGATTTCAGTTAAAAACCAAAGGCAGAGATAGAAGAGGGCAAGATAAGAACTGAGCACAGTAGTCCAAACAGAAGGGGAGTAGTGTGAGATATAGCTAGAAAGATAATTTGAAGGCTGATTGGGAAGACTACTGAGAGCCATTGATTGTTGAATTATAACATTGTGGAGCTAGGAGGGACAGAATGAAAGTCTGAAATTTAAATCTCTTCTACTGCTACTTCAAAGGTTTTTGGAGAGGGGAGTAACATGATTAGAGCCAGTGCATTAGGAACAGAATACTCTGAAATACATTGTGGGAGATCATGGTGATTTGATTATCTGCCTGGGCAAGTCAGCCAGCCATAATCTGGAGGGTCTTTACTGGATGCTTACAGTCTAAGGTGATATTCCATCATTGGTCCTACTTGTGGAGACACCTAAAAGGGGGAAAAGGGAAGGAATGGAAAGAAACCCTACAAACTACCTATTAAATTTTTTACCATTCAACTGGTCTCAGTTTCCTCATCTGTCAAATGAGCTGGAGAAGGAAATGGCAAACCACTTCAGTATCTCTGCCAAGAAAACCCCAAATGGGGTCATGAAGAGTCCATTGGGACTAAACAACAATCGGCTTTACAGTCATTTCCCAATTATCTGTCCTAAGTGGGATCAAGGAAAGAATGACTAATTGAAATCCACAGTTGGTCACCAAAGCCTATTTTATTTACCTTTTTCCACTATCAAACCTTTCACTAGCTACTAACAGTCAGTAAATGGACTAAATTTAGTTTCATCTCCTTTTTTCCACCTTGAAGAATGCATGATTCATAATAACCACTTAATGAATGATCCACACTCTTTCTGGCAGAGTCACAATAAGCCTCTAGATCGTCTCCCCAAATCTCTACAGGTAAAGGAATTAAATACTAGGCGTGGATAATCCACACAGTAATTAATCAATCCCTATCCCTATCCTCATTTAATCTCCGTTTGCCTTAATCCACTGGGAGAAGGAAATGGCAAACATCTCCAGCATCTTTGCCAAGAAAACCCCATGGAGGGGCAGCTAGGTGGCGCAGTGGATAGAGCACCGGCCCTGGAGTCAGGAGTACCTGAGTTCAAATCCGGCCTCAGACACTTAACACTTACTAGCTGTGTGACCCTGGGCAAGTCACTTAACCCCAATTGCCTCACTAAAAAAAAAAAAAAAGAAAAAAAAAGAAAACCCCATGGAGAGTATTGGCATGCTATTGATGTAGGAGGCAAAAAAAGGGGTTAACAGAAAAACCTAAGACCCAAGCTTTAATTCAGATATTAGCTCCAAAAGGGAGTCAGATCCCAGTTAATGGATAACTTATAAGTCAGGATGCCAAATTCTCTTACCCACAGTAATCAGTACCCATAACAGGAACACAGGAAGTTAGGCCATGGAGACCTGAAGACTATAACAATGATAAAATTGACAGCCTATAGAAACTCAAACTAGGAATAAATGAAAAATGAGGATGTTTTGAAACTACCCATGGGAATCAGAAAGAGACATGTGCAGAAAAGGCCAAATTTGTCCCCAGACTCACCTTATGATGTGTAAACCCCAAAAACACACCTCCACAGAAAAAGGTACCCATCTTGGGGGTTGACTTAGGACCCCAGGAACTCCAAATTAGGACAGGCCCTCCCCTGTATCTCCCTAAAATGGAGATTATTATAATGAGACTGATAATCAAGTTATCCATACTATAAATATAACGGTCTTTTCTTTCAC
Source organism: Dromiciops gliroides (assembly GCF_019393635.1). Classification (NCBI taxonomy): domain Eukaryota; kingdom Metazoa; phylum Chordata; class Mammalia; order Microbiotheria; family Microbiotheriidae; genus Dromiciops; species Dromiciops gliroides. The sequence continues at coordinate 338,497,353 of NC_057861.1, forward strand.
TATTCACCTTTCCACTATTCTAGTTCTCTCCCTGTGATCACTCACAGTATTGCAATAAAACTTGGGAAACTGAGTCACTGAGTCTTGTAATTCTTTTGGGACAATCAATTTGACCCCAAATTCCATCCCATATCACTAGGGTCCATGGAGTTACGAAGAGTCAGACTTGACTGAACAACAACACCATCCCTATCATAGGAAATGTCTTGCAAAACTGACCTTTTGACTTTTTGATGCAGTTGGAAAGCTAGATTATTAGCCACCAAGTTGCTAAGCGGACTGCCTATGACTTTCATTCAAACCACAAGGTGACCAGAATGTTTGTTTGCTGTCACGATTATAATGTCAATCGTGGTATTTCACTCAGCAATTTTTACAACTATATTTTGTGAGTGGCACCTGGGAATAAAGGATAGGGGACCAGCCTTGAAGTCAGAAAAATCTGGGTTCAAGTTCTGTCTGACACATACTATCTCTATGATGATGGGTGGATCACTTAGCCTCTCAATGACCCAAGTAATTCCCAAAGACCAAGATTATAAAGTGATGGGAGTTTCCATACCATATAACTGAAGTGAGAGGCAATATGGTGTAGTGGATATGGGACTGGACCGGTACTTAGGAAGACCAGGGTTTAAATCCTGCCTCAGACAGTTACTAGCCATGTGATCTGGGGCAACTCATTTAACTGCTTCCTGCCTCAGCTTCCTCATCTATTAAAGAAAGGAGTTGGACTTGACAGATTTCTACCTCCAATCTTTGATGCCAAATCAGAGATCAGGCTTAACCCCACCCCCACCCCCCACCTCCCCACTCCTTCAAAAAAGCAAAATCTGACTGGTCTAGCATCTCACTGGAAAAGATTTAAGCTTCATACTTTCCATCCTGACCCTCCAAACTCCACAAGTTTATGATTCAACCATCAGTAGCTTTGTGACAGGTCAGAGATTCAGAGATATATTTTAAGTTTTGAGGATGGTACAGACCAGGCAAATAGAGGAAGAGTTTAACAATTTCTTTTCTTTTCTTTTCTTTTTTGTTTTTGGTGAGGCAACTGGGGTTAAGTGACTTGCCCAGGGTCACACAGCCAGTAAGTGTTAAGTGTGTGAGGTCAGATTTGAATTCCAGGGCCAGTGTTCTATCCACTGTGCCACCTAGCTGCCCCGAGTTTAACAGTTTCTTGAAGAGCTATTTACATTTTACTCTGTTCCACTGGAACTGTCAAAGTCTGTAAAATCCACAATACGTTATCAAATATAAAGACTCACCAAAGCACTATCTTAGAACCTGGCATAGGGGGGAGAGGAACAGGAAAATTAGATGCTAGCCTTTGCTCTGTCACTAACTGCTTTAGTAACCTAGGACAAGTTGTATAACCTCTCTGAGTCTAAATAGTTACCTTCCAGCTCAAAAATGCTATCATTCTAAAGATCTTTCCAAAAAAAAAATTGGGTGGGAGCACAGCTAGGGAGTGCACTGAATACAGCACCAGCCCTGGATTCAGGAGGACCAGAGTTCAAATCCAAACTCAGACACTTGACACCTACTAGTTGTGTGACCTTGGGCAAGTCACTTAACCCTCATTGCCCTGGAGAAAAAAATTGGGGTGGGGAGAGTCTTGTAATATGTAATCTATATCTATACACACATACACACACACACACATATATATATATATATATATATTTTTTAGTGAGGCAATTGGGGTTAAGTGACTTGCCCAGGGTCACACAGCTAGTAAGTGTTAAGTGTCTGAGGTCGGATTTGAACCCAGGTCCTCCTGACTCCAGGGCTGGTGCTCTATCCACTGCGCCACCTAGCTGCCCCACACACATATATATTTTAAAGTTACAACTATTTCAACCCAATTTCAGAATCCTATGGATAGGATGGAGCTTCAAAAGTCATTTAGACCACTCTTCAGATTCAGTGATTAAATCCTCCTAGAAAAAATGATGTTTTTATTAAAGGTCTTGAGAAAAAGTATTTTTCTATTATAAAAATATTACCAGAATATAAAAAGAAGAAAGCAGAAAGGGGTCTCAGATAAGCCAGACAGGATTGCAATTACCACTATTAAGTGTGAATTAAAAAAAACAAAAACAAAAAACAAATAAGGGAAATATAAACAAACTACTTAACAGAAGTTTACTCTTTCATATATAATGTCTTTGTATATCAAAATTTTAATGTTTGCTGATGCTTATTGATTTCCTAATAAGAGGGAAAAAATTGTTTTAATTACCTGGCTGCTCTAAAGAAAGCAAAAATAAACACAGTTCTATTTTATAGCATTTGTTATGCTGTCAAATGTGAGGAGCAGAGAAAGAATACCAGAAAATCAGGCCCTCGTTCCCTCCCTCCCCGTCCACCCTTTTCTTAGGTTGTCCCATACCCCACTCTTCTTTGGTGTCTTAATTGTCTCCCACTCTAGGCTTTGGTTTCAGCTTTCAGTCTAAATTCAATTCTGTAAAGGTCAGGCCTGGCCCTATAGCTATGCAGAATGAGTATGGATAAAACTGGTCTTAGGCAAAGATAAGCAGAACTGGTGGTCACTTTTGTGCTGTAATTTGAGGGGCACTTCATTGGTTCCTCTGCTCCCAAATACCTTTCCTACCCCAAATGCCACCCGTTTGCTATGGTATTTGAAAATCCACAGTTGAAGACTTCCCCTCTCCCCCTCCCTGAGACAGTAAGCAATCAGATAGGTTATATAGTTGCGATTATGTAAAACACTGCCATATTAGTTATTTCGTATAACTAATAACTAAGACTTGAATAAAAGAAAAAAATGAAAGAAAGTGAAAAATAGCATGCTTCAGTGTGTGTTCTATCAATATCAGTTCTTCCTTTGGAGGTGGATAGTATGCTTCATCCTTAGTCCTTTGGGATTGTCTTGGATCATTGTTTTGCTGAGAATAAGTAATGCATTCACAGTTCTTCAAGGAACAATATTGTTGTCACTGTGCACAGTGTTCTCTTGGTTCTTCTCACTTCACTATACATCAGTTCATACAAGTCTTTCTAGGCCTTTCTGAAATCATCCTGCTTGTCATTTCTTATAGCACAATAATATTCCATCACCATCATATGCCACAGCTTATTTAGCCATTCCCCAATTGATTGACATGCCTTTGATTTCTTAGCCACCACAAAAAGAGCTGCTATAAATATTTTTGTACAAATATGTCATTTTCTCTTTTGTGGGATGTCTTTGGGATATAAACCTAGCAATGGTATTGCAGGATCAAAGGGTATGCACAGTTCTCTAGCCCTTTGGACATAGTTCCAAATTGCTTGAAGATTTATTTCTTTGGGTTAAAGTATTGCCTTATTTTAAAATGCAAATTGAGCTGAGAGAGGCTGCATTTTTATAGCTCTTTATAGAGCACACAATGCTTTCCGTGTATTATCTTCTTGGATCCTTACCTCCAAATCATGAAAACCATTCCAAACTGAAACCATGCAAGTATTATTATCTCCATCTGACAGATTAAAAAAATGAGTTTCAGAGAGGTGGTCAACAAGCTATGTGAGAAAACAATTATTATTATTTTTTTTTAGTGAGGCAATTGGGGTTAAGTGACTTGCCCAGGGTCACACAGCTAGTAAGTGTTAAGTGTCTGAGGCTGGATTTGAACTCAGGTACTCCTGACTTCAGGGCCGGTGCTCTATCCACTGCGCCATCTAGCTGCCCCGAGAAAACAATTATTAATAATGGATTTCTTGGGGGACCCAGAGATCAGTTTCTCAGTGCTTTCTCCCCCTTATTCCAGAAAGTCCTCTACTCCTGAAGAAACTGGATCAAATGTCATCTGGGACAAACCCAAGGGAACAAAAGGAATGGAGATATTTTTTGTCTAGATTAGGAAAGAACTGATGGGATAAAACCACACCTAGAGAGCTGGTGATGAGTGAGATGAGCAGAACCAGAAGAACATTGTACACAGTATCATCAACATTGAGTGTTGACCTACTGTGATGGACTATATTCTTCTCACCAATGCAATGGTACAGAAGAGTTCCAGGGAACTCATGATAGAAGAGGATCTCCAAATCCAGGAAAAAAAAAAAAAGAACTGTGGAGTATAGATGCTGATTGAACCATACTATTTCTTTTGTTTTGGGAGCTATTGTTTTTTTTTCTATTTTGAGGTTTTGCATTACTGCTCTGATTTTTTCTCTTATAACAGGATTAATGCAGAAATAGGATTAATGTTATTATGTGTATATATATGTATATGTATATACATATATAGATATAACCTATATCAGATTACCTGCTGTCTAGGGGAGGGGGGGAGGGAGGGGAGGGAGAAAAATCTGAAATTGTAAAGCTTTCATAAACAAAAGTTGAGAACTATCTTTACATGTAAGGGAAAAAATAAAATACCTTATATGTATTAAAAAAAAAAAGCCACACCTAGATAATGGACTTTACCTAGAGCAACTTCAGGAGGGTCTTTGGCATTCTTTTCCCTGATGTCATGTCTAGAGTTCATTTTAATGTAGACTACCTCCAAATCATGTCAACCAATGGAAGTGAAGATGCTAACCAATTAGCTTTGATCAATGTCTAATGACCTGCCTCTATCAAAAGAGAATAAAAACCTTTGGAAGATTCCCCAAAAGGACAGTATGGGTCTTCGAGGGTTTGGGGGGCTTTTCTCCTGCATGCACTAACTGGCATGCTAAAGCTCTCTCCCTGCTTTCTTTCTTTCTTTTGTTTTGTTTTGTTTTTTGTAGGGCAATGAGGGTTAAGTGACTTGCCCAGGGTCACACAGCTAGTAAGTGTCAAGTGTCTGAGGCCGGATTTGAACTCAGGTCTTTCCTGAATCTGGGGCCGGTACTTTATCTACTGCGCCACCTAGCTGCCCCCTCTCCCTGCTTTCTGTACTACGCAGCCTGAGACCCAGAGAAGTTAGGGAGAAGCATGGTCAATCCTTTACTGATATAATATTAATTAATTAATAATATGCTTACCCAAAACTTGTATGTCTAGAAATACCAATAGCAATTAAAAATTAAAAAACCCAGCTAGCAGGGAGTCTTGAACCCAGATCTTCAAATTTCTTCTTCAGTGTTTTCTCTACTACACAAGGCTGAATATTTATACCAGGTGTTTTCAAGGGGCTGAGGGAATCAGTTTTGATGAAAGGGAGGAAGGAAGCAAAATTATGGAGAATTGGACAAAAATGCCCAGGGGTGGAATGCCTGGATTTTGTGCTGAAGTGGGAGGCTCTGAGCCATCTGGAAATAGCCAGAATCCTAGGTGGGACTGCAGGAAGGGAATGAAAAAACAGAAAGGAGAGATGGAAAGAAGCTGCTATCTTGGCCTGCTCCATCATTTGGCCTGTGACCATTTCTGAATGCCATTTTCTATAATCTGGAAAGTGAATTTCCCTTATGACATAAAGACACAGAACTGCACCAGGGTGTTCTGTAGACTTAAAAAATTACTAAATAATAGGGTTGAACACATGGTTCAATGCGCTGCCAAGGCATGCAAAAAGCTCTTAAAACTATCACCTTAAATGCTACCTTTCAGTTATCTATGTATGAATATCTGTTATCTTCATGGTGTATTTTTTTTCTCCTCAAGCACCATCTCCCCAGCTATAACTTAGCATGTTGCCAGTTTTCATTTATCAACTATCAGATACGTGGTTGGGGAAAGCAAGCCTGCTTAGATGTTATTTTAAACAAAATTGGGAAGGTCCCTCTTCCCAAAATCAATGAATATTCTAATGTTCAATATAACTGATTTGGGGAAGTATCATCTGCTTATTACTTGGGGCAGCTAGGTGGTGCAGTAGGTAGAGTGCTGGGCCTGGAGTCAAGAAAACCTGTGTTCAGATCTGGTCTCAGACATTTACTAGCCATGTGACCTTGGGCAAGTCACTTAGCCTTAGCTTTGTCCTCTGTAAATTGGGGATAATAACAGCACCTACCTCACAGGGTTATTGTGAGGATCAGATAAGATAATATTTGTAAGTGTCTGTGTGTAGAAGGTGCTATATAAATGTTAGCCATCATCATCACTTTCCCTCAACCTGGCTTTCCTTCTTCCCTGCTGATTTTTTTTTCTTTTTTTTTTTGTGGGGCAAAGGGGGTCAAGTGACCTGCCCAGGGTCACACAGCTAGTAAGTGTCAATGTCTGAGGTCGGATTTGAACTCAGGTCCTCCTGAATCCAGGGCCATTGCTTTATCCACTGCACCACCTAGCTGCCCCCCGCCCCCATTCCCTGCTGATTTTTAAGAACTAGACATCCATATATTTCTAGATCAAGAATACAGCTTCTTTACAGCAGTTTGAACTCCTTCCTCCAGCCCTTCCCTTCCTTTACTGGGGGCCATCAGGAACAAGAATAGATGCTGCCCATTCCTCCCCCCATCATCCTCTCAATGTACCTGAGCTTGCTCTTCTATCCCACGCAATCCCGTCCTTTCACTGAACAGCTAAATGTTTTGAAGCCCTCTTTGAGGGCATGTTATCCTGGCTCCTTTTGCTTGCTTTCTGAGATGACAATCTCATTACAATAGCATAAAAATGGCACCATAATGAATTCCAGAGCCATAGTGGCACCAGATGGGGCCAGTGTAATTGGTACTCCAATGGACAACAAATACGGAGCCAGCTATTACTAATGCATCAGGCTACTTAAAGTCCTTCATGTTTTAAGGTCTCTCAAACTCACATATTTTCAGAGCTAAGAGTTGACTAACAGACCAGTTCCCTTTCAGCGAGTGGAAGATTTTCAAAAGCACAAAAACATGCACGTTTCTCTTGGGAAATCCACCAATTTTAGTCTCTGGTGGAAGGCAATTAGTAGTGCACAAAGCAGAGGGATTCAAAGGCTCTGTTCTGATTTGGGTTTGCTCTGTTATTCTGATTCCTTGGTCAACAACTCTCAGTGCCAAAAACCCAATGTCCAAGGAGGATAACTTGTAGAGATTTTAAGAAAGTCAGGAAAACGAATTGATGAGACAGTTAAGGCATTTAACTGACAGCCATTTGTGATCTTGCTAATGATCCATAATTGATGACTATTGCTTTTCATTGTATTTCAAGTGACTTAAAATTGTTTAACTGGAGGAAGAAGGTCTACACCTTAAAGTTTTCAGTAAAGTTCATGTCCTGATAGTATCATTGTAAGGCTCGAATTGGATAATATATATTAAAAAAAAGCACAAAGCACTACATAAATACAGTCTATTTTCTACTAAGTTTGGAAGGCAGCTAGATGGCACAGTGGATAGAACATTGGGCCTGGAGTTAGGAAGACTCATCTTTCTGAATTTAAATCTGGCCTCAGACACTTACTAGCTGTGTGACCCTGGCCAACTCACTTAACCCTGTCTGCCTCAGTTCCTCATCCGTAAAATGAGCTGGAGAAAGAAATGGCAAACCACTCCAGTATCTTTGCCAAGAAAACTCCAAATGGGGTCACAAAGAGTCCGAAATGACTGAACAACAATTCCCATTGATTAATGAGCTCAATATGGGATAATGAAAGTGATAAACTGAATCTTTTTCTTTCTTTCTTTTTTTTTTCCTGAGGCAATTGGGGTTAAGTGACTTGCCCAGGGTCACACAGCTATAAGTGTCAAGGGTCTGAAGCTGGATTTGAACTCAGGTCCTCCTGAATCCAGGGCCAGTGCTCTATCCACTGCGCCACCTAGCTGCCCCTGATAAACTGAATCTCAATCAACTTAAATATCCATTGCAGATACATCGAAAGCCTCCAATTTCACCCAAACTCAGTCACATCACTTTATTGACAAACCATGACAAGAACTTGCAACTTTTTAAAAAGAGTAATAATTTAATTGGAATTAAGACAATTAGTAAAGAAATAGGGAAATAGTCCCATACACCAGACAGGGGATTTGAGATTCATCCCCAAGCAAGTAGCATGGGGGAGGCACAGAAACCAATCCCAAGAAACCCAGGCTTTGTGACAAGGAAGGCATTGCCAACTCTCTGATGCACCCCCAAAATGGAGGTCATAGGTTGTAGGTTGTGAAGAGTCACTCCTACAGTACCTGGTGCTTTATAACCAGGTCAGTCCCAGTAGGAGGGGCTCTTTCTCCCCTTGTTTCAGCTTGCTCTCAGTAGACATTGGGAAAGCACCATGACTGGGCTCTTTTTGCATCCTCATGGTGCTCTGTTCTGCCTTCTCCAGGTTTTGAACTTAGCACATGGTTCTCCATTTTCAGCAGCCTAGGACCATGATGGGACTTCCTGGACTCCCAGCTATTTCTCCAGGTAGAATCCCTTTCTTCCCCTTCCTTTTTTCCCCTTTCTTTGTCTCAGGATGAAATTTTCTCCATGTCTAGACTATCCAGTCAGGGGATTTCTTTCAGGACTTGGAAATATAATTGATCCTGTCTTTTGACCTGGAACCTCTTGGTAAATGGAGTTCCTTTGATCAGATGGAGGTCTCTTGCATAAATATATATATATTTGGGGGGGCAATAAGGGTTAAGTGACTTGCCCAGGGTCACACAGCTTATAAGTGTCAAGTGTCTGAGGCCGGATTTGAACTCAGGTACTCCTGAATCCAGGGCTGGTGCTTTATCCACTGCACCACCTAGCCGCCCCGAGAGTAGGGCTTCTTAAAATTTTTCCACTACACTTACTGGCTGTGTGACCCTGGGCAAGTCACTTAACCCCAATTGCCTCACTTTAAAAAAAAATTTTTTTTCCACTCATGACCCCCTTTTGCCCAAGAAATTTTTATGCAACCCCAGGTATATAAAATAGGTATACATAACCTTTTACTGTTGCCAACTTTTTCACAACTCCCACACTCAGTTACTAGACCCACAGTTTAAAAAGCTTTGGCCTAGAGCACTTAGAAGTTAAGTAACTTGCCCAGGGTCATAGTGGCAGCACAAGTCAGAGGCCAGACTCAAAGCCAGGTCTTCCTGACTTCATGCTTACCTCTCTATCCATACTAACTGGTGATGCAGGGGATAGAGTTCTGGGTCTGGTATCAAGAAGACCTGAGTTTAAATCCAGCCTCAGACATTTATTAGCTGTGTGATCCTGGGCCAGTCATTTAATCTCTGTTTGCCTCAGTTTCCACAACTGTACAATGTGGATAACAGTAGCACCTACCTTAAAGCATTGTTGTGAAGATCAAATAAAATAATATTTGTAAAAAAAAAAATGCCTGACACATAGTAGGTGCTATAGAAATGCTTATTCCCTACCCCTACTCCACTCTAAATTGTCCATATCTTTGAAATTTATATTGGGAATGATTTCTTCTCAGAATTTAAAGTAAACATTGTGGTAATAACATAATGAATGCTTGAGAATGTAAAAATGAACGTTTTTAGCAATTACTCCATAAATTATATGATTGTCTGTTATATTCTAGTCTAGATCAAGGATTTAGATTATATTGAGAGGTAAATAGAAAGGAAAATCAGAAAGAAAAAATTCATGCCAATAGGAAAACATTCTGGTAATAACATAATGAATGCTTGAGCATTTTTGGAAGGGCAATGAGGGTTAGGTAACTTGCCCAGGGTCACACAGCTAGCAAGTGTCAAGTGTCTGAGGTCGGATTTGAATTCAGGTCCTCCTGACTCCAGGGCTGGTGCTTTATCCACTGAGCCACCTACCTGCCCCTGAGCACTTGACTTCTTACACGATGTTAACAACTCCAAAGATATATTTAATCAGATTTGTGTCTGTTAATTTAGAAGCATTTGGGGAATTAAAGCTAAAACCTAGTCCTTCAAAGAATCTGAGTGCTTTGAAAAGTAATATGGGGGCAGCTAGGTGGCGCAGTGGATAAAGCACCGGCCCTGGATTCAGGAGTACCTGAGTTCAAATCCGGCCTCAGACACTTAACACTTACTAGCTGTGTGACCCTGGGCAAGTCACTTAACCCCAATTGCCTTACCGAAAAAACAAACAAACAAAAAAAAAGCAAAGTAATATGTAGATTATGGTCAAAAGGCCCCCGTTTGATAATGGCCTCTTTCCGCATCTTAGCTGTCTTGGGCACTGGCCCCAGACTAATTTGCCTTTATTGGATGCCAGATGATAGCAGTATCTATAAGCATGAAATGAGTGGATTGTACCTCAGCCCATTCAATCATTTCAGCCACTTAAAATAATCTACTTGACTGCCCCATAATCCAGCCGTAACAATAGTTATGGGTGGTGAAGAAGGCCAAAAAGATCCCAGAGTTCTTGCTATGGTGTACCTTAGGAGTTATGATTATTGTGGGAACAACTAGTGTTCTTCCTCCCTTCATGGGAAGAAAGAAATATGATTTTCGAAAGACAACCACAGCTTTTTGTTATGAAGAATCATTGTATATTAAACCATAAGTGCCTACCTGTCCATTGCTGAGGTAGAGTATTGGTCAATAGAAATACTTTATATGATTATTACCAAGTAAAGGTAAAAACTAAATAGTATGTACCATCACACTGACAAGGCTATTGACTTCTACCTCCGTAATATCTCTGCTCTTTCTTCCCATTAAGTCTAGACTGGGCCCCCATCATCCCTCAGCTGGACTCCTGTAAAAATACCTTGAATGGTTTCCCTGATTCAAGTCTTTCCTTTCTTCAATCTATCCTCCATATGGCTACAGCACAGATCTGACCAAGTCACCCCCCTCCTCAAAGACCTTCAGGGGCTATTAATTCCTTTTTTTATTTTTGTGGGGCAATGAGAGTTAAGTGACTTGCCCAGGGTCACACAGCTAGTAAGTGTCAAGTGTCTGAGGTCGGATTTGAACTCAGGTCCCTCTGAATCCAGGGCAGGTGCTTTATCCACTGCACCACCTAACTGCCCCCTTAATTCCCTCTTCAATCTAGCTCTAAACTACCTTTTCAGACTTATTTCATACAATATCCCTTCAGGAATTCTGCATTCAGACAAAACCCAACTACTTACAAACCATTCGGTAAACTCTCCATCCCATCCCTTGCTCCTGTGCATTCATTCACCCTTTCCCTCCATACCTGGTATAGACTATCTCATCTCTCCAATGTTTATCGCCTTTCTTTTTGTTGGTTTTTTTTTTGGTTTTTTGGGTGTTTTTTGGGGGGGCAATGGGGGTTAAGTGACTTGCCCAGGGTCACACAGCTAGTAAGTGTCAAGTGTCCGAGGCCAGATTTGAACTCAGGTACTCCTGAATCCAGGGCCCGTGCTTTATCCACTGTGCTATCTAGCCGCCCCCTGTTTATCTCCTTTCAAGGTTCAGCTCAGGTACTAAAAAGCCCCTTCCCTCCCCCCACCCCCAGTTGTTAGTGATCCCTTCCTTTTCTTTGTTTTGTTTTGGTTTGGGTTTTTTTTTATCCCTTCCTTTTCAAATTACCTTTTTTTTACTTATATGTTGATATGTTATAGTTTCTCCCTAATCATTGCTTTAAATAGAATGTGAACTCTTTGAATTCAAGGACTAATTGGTTTTTATATCTCTTGTACCTAGCACTTGTGAATAATTAAGGTTGAATTTGGCTGAATTAAACAAAGCACAGCATACTGTATCATCTCTCATCTCCCCACCCCTACAAATATTATGGAAGACATTTCATTGTGCTTTCCTTAATATGGCTACTTAGGTTTCCTGCATATTTGCCCCTTCATATTACTATTTACTGATATTCAGGAAGGCTATATATATTTTTTAAATGAAAGCCAGATATAATTATGTATGTTTTTATTTTTAATGGAGGTGGTGTATCATGGTGCATAAAGAGCTGGCCAGGAGGACCTGGGTTCAAATTCTGTCTTTAACAGGTACTGGCCATCTGACCCCAGGTGAGGTATATAACCTTCCGGTGCTGCAGACAACTCTCTGAGATCAATAAGGTGTTGAGAAGACCATTTCAATTGGTTGAAGAAATTCCTTACAGTTGTTCCTTATACCAATAAAATCATAGTGCTTATCATTTCTTTCATTTAAAAAAAATTTGATTATGGATGGTAGGGCCATAGATTTACACCTGGAAGGCTATCCGGTCCAAACTTTTCATTTTACTGATGAAGAACCTGAAGTGCTTTGCCCAAGGTCACACAGGTTGTGTGTGTAATTGGGTTGTAAGATCAACCATTATAACCACATATAACCTAGGAAAGGTGGTTATGTGTATGATATATGTGATATCTCTATGTACTACTGGCCCATTTTCTTTATACACCCTCATCCTGGTTTCTAAAGTACTCAGGGTGTATATTTTGATATTCCTTATTAATTACTAAAATCACAACATCCTGTTAGTTAGTTAACTCTGAGCTACATCCCAGCTTATTAAATACTGTTTATTTAATAAATTAGAAAAAACTTTTTTTTTTCCTATAAATAAGCTTTTGTTCATCTCACTAAATCAAAATCCTTCATTTCCTTAGTAACATTAAGGATATTGGCCATAGTAGTTAACAGTGCAATGAACAATAAAACAGTAAATCAACAATAAAACAAAAGCACAAATATTTACAATATATTAGCTATGAGACAGAACACATATAACATTGTCTTTAATTATCACTACAACTGCTAACCTTCCTCAGTTTCAGAAATCCACCATTCAGTTTTCTCAGGAAACTAAATAAGGGCTTTTCTCAGGAATTCTCTTCGTGTTTCTTCACAAGGGTTAAATTCAGTTCTCTCAGGAAATAAGCATTCTTAGTCCTTTTTCTTTGTTTTCTCTTCAAGCATCACAATTAATAGTCTCTCCAGAACGACAGCTAATCTCTTTCCTCACAGAATGACAGTGTTAAACTGTCACACCAAGATTTCATGGCCTCTTAAAGAGAAACAGTATCTATAGTGTTTGAAGGAGAGATCATTGGAGCTAGGGTTGCGTAAGCATCAGAAATGGGATTTGAATGTAGATTCTCTGACTCAGAAACTAGCTTCTTAAACTGTGGGTTGTAACCCCCTGTGGGGTCACATAGCTGAATATGGGGGTAGTGAAAAAGTTGGCAACAGTAAAAGGATACGTATACCTATTTTGTATACTTTTACCCAGAGTCGTGTAAAAATTTCTCAGCTGAAAATGGTCACAAGTGGAAAAAGCTTAAGAAGTCCTGGTATAGAGCACTATAAGATACTGCTTCCCCTGTCTCCCTCCATTTTTCACATTCCTCTTGTACTTTTCCAAGGTATCCAATAGGGTGGGTCTCACATCATGTTTACATATTCCTTTTATGCTCAGTGAACAGGTAGAGCAGCTACTTCTCTAGTCACACAATGAAGGGAGTAACTCTGTAACTGTCCCCCTACCTAGGCTGGCAATCTGCCATGCAGATGACGTGGGTGGTGGGAAAGGACAGGCAAAGAGCAACAATAAACATCATACTTTCACAAAACCAAATTCAGATCCTATATACTTAGTGTGTCTGGGAGCCTTCATGTTCCTGGTCCCTTGAGTATCTGAAAATCAAGTTTAAGGCCAGTAATAAAATTTTAAAGTGAACAGCTGCCTGAAAAGCAAAAAAGACATGAAAGAGAACCACATTGACAGGCTACTAAATGTGGGGGGGGAGGAGGTAAGGGAGGGGGGAGGGAGAGAGAGAGAGAGAGAATTACTGTACTGTGCATTAGTATACTTTGAAAATAATTTGTAGTAGGGTGAAAATACTTCAGGAAAAAGCGATTTATTTTTTCAGAAAAATTATTGTATTCTAACTATTGTTCTGTAAGAAACGATGAGCAGGAGGAGTTCAGAGAAACCTGGAGGGTCTTGTGTGGGCTGATGATGAGTGAGATGAGCAGAACCAGAAGAACATTGTACACAGTATCATCAACATTGAGTGTTGATCTACTGTGATGGACTATATTCTTCTCACCAATGCAATGGTACAGAAGAGTTCCAGGGAACTCGTGATAGAAGGGGATCTCCAAATCCAAGAAAAAAAAAAAAAAGAACTGTGGAATATAGATGCTGAATGAACCATACTATTTCTTTTGTTTTGGGTGCTGTTGTTTTTTCTATTTTGAGGTTTTTCATCATTGCTCTGATTTTTCTCTTATAACATGACTAATGCAGAAATAGGATTAATGTTATTATGTGTATATATATATATATATATATATATATATATATAAAACCTATATAAGATTACCTCCTGTCTAGGGGAGGGGGGAGGGAGGGAAGGGAGGGAGAAAAATCTGAAATTGGAAAGCTTGTATAAACAAAAGTTGAGAACTATCTTTACATGTAACGGAAAAAAAAATAAATTTTAAAAAAAGAAAAGAAAAATTATTGTATTCTAGGTGATAGGGAAATATCCAACCTTATATTTCTCAATTCAATTGAGTAATCAATAAAGCAACTACTCTATGAAACCCTTGATCCTTTGGATGATATTTGATATCCGTTGTGTTTCTGCACTATGGGTTCACTTTATTTCTTTCAAAAGACTTCACAAGGGGAGGTAGAGGTGAACTTGCAACAACTTGATTACCAAAACATCTTTTTTAAAATGAATTTAAAAAAAAAATTCCCTGTCATACTAATCTTAAATGGTACAATAAAATTTACTAAGTAGCATTAACCTGAAATAACAGGAAATTATTATCTGGGCACAAGAAATAAGTATTGACCACATTTTGGAAAGCTTAATTTTTGTTGGAGGCCATTTCTCACCCTATTTTTGCTCTCGTATATGCATAGAAATATATACTTCTAAAGCTGGCAAAGAAAACCTCCCTATTGGGCCACATCCTTCTTCGGCTACTTTAAGGCCAAATGTAATTCTACCAGGAAGATGCTTATGCCTTTACTCTAGAGATAGATGCTCTCACTGCTTTCTTGCAACATGACATGAAGATAGTTGCTAAGGAGAGATGGGAGTGAGATCTAGATTTCTTCTGTGATAGCTTGGAAGAAGCAGTCTTAACAAAGATTCATTTTACTAAGTGCTTTGGGTAAGGCTTGGAAGGAACAAGAGGGACAGTGAACAGACAGCCAAATGCTTACTAGTTTCAGTTGCTCATTAATGAGGATCCTTACTAATAAAGTTAATATTTACAGTTAATAGTTTAAAGATTATCTCATCTTTCACTTTTACACTTTAGTCTTTTTTTTTCCTTCAGGGCAATGAGGGTTAAGTGACTTGCCCAAGGTCACACAGCTAGTATGTGTCAAGTGTCTGAGGCAGGATTTGAACTCAGGAACTCCTGAATCCAGGCTAGGTGTTTTATCCACTGTGCCACCTAGCTGCCTCCTAGTCATCTTTTTATTCAGTGTAACATCCAGTTATCTTTTTAGTGAACAGTAATCAGTGATTACAGATCCTATATGGCCCATCTGTAAGCATGGTATAGAAAGGATTGCAGCATCTGGTGGGATACTACAAGATGGCCTCCATGGTCTGTTCCAATTCTAATATCCTGGGATTCTGAGATTTTGCTTTGGAAGAATTCTTTTTTTTTTTTTTTATTTTAGTGAGGCAATTGGGGTTAAGTGACTTACCCAGGGTCACACAGCTAGTAAGTGTTAAGTGTCTGAGGCCGGATTTGAACTTAGGTACTCCTGACTCCAGGGCCGGTGCTCTATCCAAAATTATTTATTTATTTATTTTTGTGGGGGCAGTGGGGGTAAGTGACTTGCCCAGGGTCATACACCTAGTGAGTGTAAAGTGTCCGAGGCCATATTTGAACTCAGGTACTCCTGAATCCAGGGCCGGTGCTTTATCCACTGCACCACCTAGCTTCAAAGAATTCTTAAGAGACCAAAAACCTGAGATGTTCTCCTGTCACTCCCAGTCTGCATGCTTAATTTTGCTAGATTTTGAAAGGTCTCTTTTGGCTTCCTTGAGTGTTAACACATACTATGCTGTTTTCTGTGTGAGGAAGAACTAAACATAAGTCAACAAAAGAAAGGAAGGGTGGCCTACCACCTTACCAGGGAAGCTGCGTTAATTAGGAGCCCGGCTAGAATTTAGAAGAGGCACATGGTTCTTTTCCTTATACCAGACGTTAGCTATTTTCAGCAGAAAACTTTCCATGATCCTTGTCACAAGGGAGAGGCAGGTTTCAGTTCTGCAGAGCTTTAGGCCTTTCTCATATCTGCCCTTACCACAGATATGTCTGATAGTAAGGAAACTAAATGTAAAAACAATGGCCACTTCTGCCTCTTCAGACTGCTCCATGTCTACACCCCAGATGAAGGTGGGGGTGAAGTGCACTGTTTTCTCCAACATTATCAAAATGCCAAATGGCAAAAGAGGATGAAAGAAGAGTACATATTGACATTTTTACCGACTTTCCCTTCCATTTATTCTCTCCTCCCCAGCTCTCCCCTTCACCCCCAAACTGTGGCTTGTTATAAGATTTTTATACACAAGGCAGCTACAATTTTAAAAGTGCCTGGAATGAGAGGTTGCTGGCACACAGAAGTATTTTCCTGCAGAGCCAAGGCACAAACAAAATTGTGAAATATGCAAAAGTTTGTCTTCAAACATCCCCTCCTCAGCCCTGTCAGGCCCTCTCCTTGTTAACAAAACCTACTTAAAAAATTATCTGAGGCAATTCATATATTCAACAAATAGTTATTAAGCCCTGATCATGAGTAATGTATTGTAGCACAAGCTGTGAGAGATACAAATACAAAGAAGTTGCTCTACCTATCCTCAAGATGCTTTCAATCTAAGTGGCAGAGATGAGATGTGAATGCACAGGCGTGCACCAAGCATATCTGTACCAGCAGCATGTACCAGCACGAGCAGCCCACTCTGCATACCTATGCATCTATATGATAAACTAACATCAATCAATCAATAAACATTTATTAAACACCTATTATGGGCTAGGTACTGTGCTAAGCTCTGAGGGTAGAAAAAAAGTCAAAAGACGGTCCATGGGGGCAGCTAGGTGGCTCAGTGGATAAAGCACTGGCCTTGGATTCAGGAGGACCTGAGTTCAAATCTAACCTCAGACACTTGACACTAGCTGTGTGACCCTGGGATGACTTCTAAGTTGTGAGCCTGAGAGCCTGGGAAATGGTAATAAGGAAGACAGGGAAAGTGCTCCTTATTTATTTATTTATTTGGAGGCAAACAGGATTAAGTGACTTTCCCAGGGTTACATAGCTAGTCCGAGATAGGATTTGAACTCTGGTCCTCCAGTTTCAAGTTACAGTGCCACCTAGCTGCCCAAGGGAGAATTTATAGGGAAAGAGAAAAGAACTCTGTTTTAGATACATTGAGTTTAAGATGACTACTGGACGTCAGGAACAGAAAAAAAGGGATGCACTAGAAGGATAATTACAAAGAAAACATCTGTAAGACTTGGTAACTGATTAAATGGAAAAGATGGAGAAGAGGGAAAAAGCAACTGGCATCATAAGATGAAATGACTGAAGCACAGTGGTACCATTAACAGAAATAAGGAAGTCAAACAGAAGACCTGGTTTGGGAAAGCAGATGATGAATTTGAGCCTCTATAAAGTCTGCATCAGTGCGTAGTTAGGATCTGGTAACAACACCCCACTCTAATGAAGTTTCTTAGCATATATAATGCACATGTATATGTAAGTAGATGCTTTTTTTTTTTTTTGGTCATTCCTAGATAGCAAATAAAACTGCAACGCTGGTGTATTTTACCGTGAATTTTTTCCCCCTTTTGAGTTTGTTTTTGGCAGAACAGAATCAGAATGGTGTGGTAAGATGGAAAGAACCCTGAGTTAGAGTCAGAGACCTTATCCTGTTATTTGTGCAACCTTGAGAAAGTCATAACTTCTCAAGGTTTCCCGTTTCCTCATGAGTGAAATGACAGCACTGGGCCAAAGCTCTAGGGTTCCTGCTAGCTCTAAATCCTACTGCAATGATTTTCATTTGCTCTTTGATTATCCTTCTTCACCCTCCAGGGCAGTTTGGAGCTGGTTTTTAAAAGGCTCCCTTCAACTTCCTTCTTAAAACCAGTTTGTGTCAAGGAGAACAAGAAAAGGAGCCACCAATTTCTCTCATATGGTAGATATTTGACTCTGCAGTCAGTCAACATGTTAAAGTAAAAACTGTCCTTTAAAAAGCAGAAGCAGAGACCCATTTTTTTTTGTGGGGTAATGAGGGTTAAGTGACTTGCCCAGGGTCACACAGCTAGTAAGTGTTAAGTGTCTGAGGCCGGATTTCAACTCAGGTCCTCCTGAATCCAGGGCGGCCTTTAACCACTGTACCACCTAGCTGCACCGCCCCCCCACCCACCCTCCCCCCACCCCCCGCCCGACTCATATCTCAAAGACATCAAAAAAAAGAGAAAAGCACCTATTTGGTCAAAAATCTTTATAGTAGCTCTTTTTATGGTGGCTAAGAATTGGAAATCAAAGGGATGCCCATCAATTGGGGAATGGGCTAAAGAAGCTGTGGCATATTAATGTAATGGAATATTATTATTGTACTATAAGAAATGACAAGAAAAAAAAAGAAATGACAAGCAGGACAATTTCAGAAAAGACCTGGAAAGACTTACATGAATTGATGTAATATGAAGCAAACAGAACCAGGAGAACATTGTACACAGTGACAGCAATATCGTATAATGAAAAACTGTGAATGACTTAGCTATTCTCAGAAGTACTATCATCCAAGACAATCCCAAAGAACTACTGATGAAACATACTATCCACCTCCAGAGAAAGAACTGATATTGACTGAACACAGACTGAAGGATGCTATTTCTCACTTTTTTCTTTCATTTTTTTCCTTTTATTTGACTCTTCTTATACAAAATTACTAATATGGAAATGTTTCACATAATTGCACATATAGAGCCTACATCTGATTGTTTACTGCCTCAGGGAGGAGGGAGGGAAGGGAGAGAGGGAGGATTAGAATTTGGAACTCAAAACTTTAAATAAAAATGTTTATTTTTTAAAAAGCAGAAGCCAGTTAAAGGGAAAAGGGAAGAAAGCAGCTTAGGATACAGCATGTCTTAATAGATGGCTTTCCAGGGGATGGATAAGATTGATCTCCAAGGTCTCTTCCAGCTCTCACATTCTATGATTTGGGGATATCTTGGTGGAGAGCAAGGCAGCTTAGCTATCATAGGATATCAAAGAATGAATTAAATGTCTCAGAGACAAGAAATCTAGATCCCTTCCTGTCAGGAAAATGCACTAACTGAAGTTACTCTGCTAATATAGAATTCACAATGCGTGGCACATAGAAAGTGCTCATTGACTTATTCCTTATCCTATTTTCAACAATCATTTATTGAATATCCTCTCTGTACCTTATTTTCACTACCTCTTCCATTCCCTCTCTGTAGTGTGCTCAAGGGATTGGTTAATGGGATGCAAACTGTCAGCTCCTACCAAAATGGAATGACTTTGGACAGGGATTCAATGATTGACTGTCTACCTGTCACCTGAGGATCAGCCTAGTCAAATTCAGAGGGACTCATTACCAAGTTAGCCATAGGGTGATGAATTCAGTCATAACAACTACCCAAGAGTACATGCAAAGCTTTGTTGGGGGCAGGGAGGGGAGGAGATTATCCTTACCAACAAGATCATGGATCCTTAAAGAAATGGATTATTGGGGGCAGCTAGGTGGTACAGTAGAGAAAGCACCAGCCCTGGATTCAGGAGGACCTGAGTTCAAATCTGCCCTCAGACACTTGACACTAGCTGTGTGACCCTGGGCAAGTCACTTAACCCTCATTGCCCCCGCAAAAAAAAAAAAAAAAAGAATATTGTACATTGGAATGTACACATAATAAGTGCTTCATAAATGGTATACTATCTTTCCCCAACAGGATAAATGGGCTATCTAATTAGGTCAAGTTTAACTGCTTTAAAACTATTACCAGTTAGTAGTTTCAGTAATGCCATACCAATGAATATCCACCACCCCATCCTAGAGACTAGAGGATGTTAGTGAGAAATGTTCATTCTCTTTCCAAATAAGTGGATTCTGCTTGCTTTAAAACCTGGTGAAATTGCCTATCCCAGAGTAGATCAAGGAGAAAGGATATTCACTAAAATGGATTTTTGTTGCTGGTAATAGAATAGCATTTACTGCAGATGGGCTGTTTTTAGAAGGATTTGATTTTAATTTTAATTTTTAAAAGTATTATTGATGCTTTGCTTTTTATGTCACCAGTTTTCGCCAGCATCCTTTCCTCTTCTTTCCCCCTCCCAGAGAGAAATCTAATTTAACAAATAGTATTTTTTGGGGGGTGAAGCAATTGGGGTTAAGTGACTTGCCCAAGGTCGAACAGCTAGTAAGTGTCAAGCGTCTGAGGCAGGATTTGAACTCAGGTCCTACTGACTCCAGGGTCGGTGCTCCCTAGCTGCCCCAACAAATAGTATTTTTTAAAGACAAAAAAAATATTTTTAGCATAACATTGAAAAAGTCTGAAAATACATGCAATATACAACACCTGCGGAACTTCCACTTATCTGAAGGGATGTTGTGGGAGTGCCTTCTCCTAGTTCTTTTTTTGAGCCGCGCTTGCTTGTTCTTCATAAAATTGAAGCATTTTCTTTTTATCAGTCAGCTAGGACTCAACATACGATAGTTTGTAGCTATTCCTTGCATTTTGTAGGAGATGGCAGGAGGCACTTCTTGTGACTATGCTCTAGTCCATGTAATGGAGGGAAGAGCTGAGATGATCTAATAGATCTAAATAGATCTAAATAGATAATAGAGCTAATAGATCCTTTTTGTTTATTCTCTCTTTCTCCTTTACTCCCCCCATTCCCTTTATTCATCCCAATCAGTATGGCCCAGTGATAAGAGTGCTAGCTGTGGAGTCAAATCCTGCATCTTATATTTATCACCTATCTACATGACCTTGATTCAAACAGGCTCATGGCCAGGTTAGCCACAGGGTGATGAAATATTGAGTCATAACAACTCTCCAAAACCATCTGTAAAGCAGTCGAGGAATTCTTTTTTGTTTTGTTTTTGGTGGGGCAATGAGGGTTAAGTGACTTACCCAAGGTCACACAGCTAGTAAGTGTCGAGTGTCTGAGGCCGGATTTGAACTCAGGCCCTCCTGAATCCAGGGCCAGTGCTTTAACCACTGTGCTACCTAGCTGTAGAAACAGTTGAGGAATCTTAATCTGTTTTGTTGGGAGGTGAGAAAAGAATACTCTTACCAACAAGATCATTGATCCTTAAAGTAGGAAAGTTTTCCTTTAGGAAAACTGAGCCTCTCTGGGCCTCAGTTTCCTCATCTGTAAAATGCAAGGATTAGATTAGATAGCCTCTATGATCTTTCTGACTTACCTTCTTCCATTTCCACACTCACAGTCCAAATTAATCACATTTCTTAAGTGGCCAATACAAATAATGAGAGCAGTACCAACTACCCATGTTGGCATCTCACTTTGGCACTGAAGTGACTAGGGTTTTTCAAACTGTGCCAGCAAAGCACCAGTTCAGGCAGGTCCTATCAAGTTTGAAAGACCCAGGGTCCAGAAGTAATAGTGAACTCTGTGTTGTTGTTTTTTTGCCTGAGAAACCGCCTCACTGAGTTCAGAAAGGTTTGTCACCAGAAATCTGGCAACAAATTAATAATGTGTTTCTAGCCATGATAGCTCACAAATGCTATTACAGCACAGAAGATTTTTAATTTAGATCGGTAAATGGGGTACTCACAACAATGAAATCATGGATCCTTGAAGTAAATATGTGGAGGGAAGCCCTCTAGGCAGTAGGGTGAAAAAAGAGAATAAACAACATGGTCCCTGCCCTCAAAGAAGTTATACTCTTTTTAAAAAATTAATAAAGTATTTTATTTTTTTCCCGTTACATGTAAAGATAGTTCTCAACTTTTGTTTATACAAGCTTTCCAATTTCAGATCTTTCTCCCTCCCTCCCCTCCCTCCCCCCCCCCCCAGCAGGCAATCTGATATAGGTTTATATATATATACATATACATATATATGTTATATGTGTATATATATATATACACACACACATAATAACATTAATCCTATTTCTGCATTAATCCTGTTACAAGAGAAAGAATCAGAGCAGTGATGCAAAACCTCAAAATAGAAAAAAAAAAAACCAACAGCACCCAAAACAAAAGAAATAGTATGGTTCAATCAGCATCTATACTCCACAGTTCTTTCTTTCTTTTTTTTTTTCTTGGATTTGGAGATCCTCTTCTATCATGAGTTCCCTGGAACTCTTCTGTACCATTGCATTGGTGAGAAGAATATAGTCCATCACAGTAGATCAACACTCAATGTTGATGATACTGTGTACAATGCTCTTCTGGTTCTGCTCATCTCACTCATCATCAGCCCACACAAGACCCTCCAGGTTTCTCTGAACTCCTTCTGCTCATCGTTTCTTATGGCACAATAGTATTCCATTGTATTCATATACCACAACTTGTTCAGCCATTCCCCAATTGATGGGCATCCCCTCAACTTCCAATTCCTTGCCACCATGTATAGAGCAGCTATAAATATTTTTGTACATGTGGGTCCCTTTCCCCTTTCCATGATTTCTTTGGGCAAAAGACCCAAAAGTGGTATTTCTGGGTCAAATGGTATGGACAGCTATATCACCCTTTGGGCATAATTCCAAATTGCTCTCCAGAATGGTTGGATCAGTTCACAGCTCCACCAACAATGCATTAGTGTTCCAATTTTCCCACAGCTTCTCCAACATTTATTATTTTCCTTTTTTGTCATTTTAGCCAATCTGATAGGTGTCAGGTGGTACCTCAGAGTTGTTTTAATTTGCATCTCTCTAATCATTAGAGATTTAGAGCATTTTTTCATATGGGAATAGATAGCTTTGGTTTCATCAGAAAACTGCCTGTTCATATCCTTTGACCATTTCTCAATTGGGGAATGACTTGGGTTCTTATAAATTTGATTTAGTTCCCTATATATTTTAGAGATGAGGCCTTTATCAGAAGTACTGGCCACAAAAATTGTTTCCCAGCTTTCTGCCTCCAGAAGTTATACTCTTAAGAGGGGAATATGTGGAAGGAGCCTAATCCTGACAATGGTCAGGTTCACTTGTGTCAGTATGCTAGAGAAAGGAAACACTTCCTAAGAGGGAAGGATAACCATCAACATGTGAATTATACATCTGCTTAAGAGAAAAAATTTACTTAAAAGAATGCTTCTGGTTTAATAACGGCAGATTGAATTATGTTTCCATTTTACCAGTATGTTGTTTCTTTCTTTTTTTTTTTTTTGGTGGGGTAATGAGGGTTAAATGACATGCCCAGGGTCACACAGCTAGTAAGTGTAAAGTGTCAGAGGCCAGATTTGAACTCAGGTCCTCCTGACTCTAGACCCAGTGCTCTATCCATAGTAATACCTAGCTGCTCTGGAAACAATAATAGCTAGCATTTATATAGAGCTTTAAAGAACTTTACAATTATTAACTCCATCAATCTTCATAACAATTCTAAGAAAATAGACACTCAAAGGATATTGACTGTTCTGGAGCCCCCTACCAATTTCACCTTATAGATATCCTTCAATGCATTGACATGCATTGACATATATGTTACAGTTAATATTCACCAACTCGATGAATATCTGTAATTACCCAGAGGATTTAGCTAACATTCAATAAGAGAAAATAAAACATCAGTAATCATGCAATTGGGCCACTAGGTGGCATCATAGTGCAAGAGAATGCTGGGCCTGGAGTGGGGAAGACTCATCTTCCTGAGTTCAAATCTTACCTTACACACTATCTGTGTGACCCTGGGCAAGTCACCTAACCTTGTTTGCCTCCGTTTCCTCATATGTAAAATGACCTGGAGAAGGAAATGGCAAACCACTCCAGTATCTATGCCAAGAAAACCCCAAATGGGGTCACAAAGAGTCAGACACAACTAAAAAACATCAACCCCCCCATTTAGGTGTGAATGTGCTTTTAATGTTGTTATTCTACTCCTTTATGATGAACTTAGTAAATTCTAGGTAAACTCTTGACACTCAGAAAGAGAGAGAAGAGGAATGATGGGGGCAGCTAGGTAGTGTAGTGGATAAAGCACTGGCCCTGGATTCAGGAGGACCTGAGTTCAAATCCGACCCCACACTTGACACTAGCTGTGTGACCTTGAGCAAGTCACTTAACCCTCGTTGCCCCACAAAAAAAAAGGGGGAAAAAAGGAAGAGGAATGATGGTAAGGTCCTGTGTTTCTGTTCCCACTAAATGTTCAAGCTCCTGATGCCCAACACCATACATAACCCAGTAGTCAAATATTTGTTGTAGCATATGGACTTATATTATTCACTTTCTAGACTCAAGAGTCTTCTTTATGCACTGGAGCAAGTGAAAGTGGCCAAGAAAATATAAACTGAAGTAAAATCCCCCAAATATCTGAGTGTTTTCTTGGGGTATCTACCAATTTACTAGGAGAAAAGAAGAAAGCTCATCCAAAGCATGCAAATGTACTCGAAGTTTCTCTTTCTGGTTTCTGTTTTCCTTGGCTCTCATCTGACACATAATAGCTGGAGTCTTATAAGACACAAGGATTGTCATTCAAGTATACTTTATTAACATAGGAACTTGAGCTATCTTTTGGGTATTCGTCTGAATGTTAGTCTAATATAAGAAAACCACACCTCAAAGAACCAGAAATTTCTGGCTGGTGACATCAGAATCACCGATTTCGCCCTTAGTTTTGTGGATAAAGTAAATCTCGACTGAATATTTCATCCTTTATTTAAAACTCACAGAATTCTAATAAGTTTGACTAAAATGTTTAATGTCGGGGCAGCTAGGTGGCGCAGTACATAGAGAGCTGGCCCTGGAGTCAGGAGAACCTGAGTTCAAATCCGGCCTGAGACACTTAACACTTACTAGCTGTGTGACCCTGGGCAAGTCACTTAACCCCGATTGCCTTACCAAAAAAAATAAAAAAAATAAAATAAAATGTTTAATGTCAGATAGTTCTCTCTTAAGTCTCTTCCAGTTCTAAGTAAGGCCAGTGATTCTGTGGTCCAATGTAGAGTTCTGTTTAAGTCCTCCTGACATCCAGTATGAAAGATGACTTTCATACTGCACGTAAAGCATGAAGGCCAATTGTCATCCTTTCTAAAACCTTCCAGACTAACTGAACAGTACAAAGTGCTAGCAAAGGGAAGGGAAAATGGGGAAGGGGAAAAGCATTTTTATAGTGCCTGTTGGGGCATCTAGGTCGCAGTGGACTGGGAATCAGGAAGATTTATCTTTATGAGTTCAAATCTGGCCTCAGACACTAGCTGTGTGACCCTGGGCAAGCCACTTAACCCTGTCGGCCTCAGTTTCTTCATCTGTAAAGTGAGTTGGAGTAGGAAAGGGCAAACTGCTCCAGTAGCTTTACCAAGAAAACCCCAAATGGGGGTCACAAAGAGTCAGACACAACTGAGTAACAACAAAAATAATGTCTGCTATATGCCAGATACTGTACTAAACACCTTTACAATTGTTATCTCATCTGATCCTCACAACTCTAGGGAGTAGGTGATATTATTATCCTCATTTTAGAGTGAAGGAAATTGAGGCAGACAGTGATTAAGTGACTTGCCCCAGGGGCCATTCCTCTAGCAAGTGTCTGAGGCTAGATTTGAACTCAGGTCTTCCTGGCCCTAGGCCCAGTGTTTTAAGAAACATGCCACCAAAGTAATAAGAAAGTAAAATTTGAAAGAATCAAATAACCAAGCTAGCTTAATTTGTTTGTGATATTCACACGCCAAAAAATCCCCTTTGTTAGGGTTTTCTGCTTAGCTATATTAAATAGCATCATTATCAAATGACAACTTGTTGTCTTCTAGCTATTTGGAATGGGGGACATAACTTATCCTTCTCATTAAATCATTCATCTAGAGTTGGATGGTGCATCAGAGACCATGTAGCCCATCTCTTTTTTTTTTTTTTTTTAGTGAGGCAATTGGGGTTAAGTGACTTGCCCAGGGTCACACAGCTAGTAAGTGTTAACAGTCTGAGGCCGGATTTGAACTCAGGTACTCCTGACTCCAGGGCCGGTGCTTTATCCACTGCGCCACCTAGCCACCCCCAGCCCATCTCTTAAAGATGAGGAAACTGAGGCCCACAGAGACTGAGTGCCTTGTCTAAAGTCATACAGGTAGCAAGTATTAGGTGATGCTTTAAACCTGCATCCTCTGACTCCAGAGTCAGTATTCACTACTGCTCTACCCTGCCCGCTGGGCTTCTGCCAGAACAAAATAGGTTTCAGAAAAGAGATGGTAATGGGGCATGGCACTGGATGGCAGATTTCTGTGAGCTACCAGGGCAGAAAGGACCCTCTTGGTTCTAACCTGATTTATGCCTTTAGAGGGGGCAACACTGCCCCTCCCTGACACCCCCCACACACACACACACAGATGACCACTGAATTTGTCAAGAGCATGGAATAAAGAAGTTCTGTCTTTGTTTTTGTTTTTTATTGTCATCAGCCCTCAAGGGTAACTAAAACAGCTAGGTAGTGCAGTAGATAGAGTACCAGACCAGGAGTCAGGAAAACCTGAATCCAAATTCAGCCTCAGTAGGCATCTAGCTCTGGGACCCCAGACAAGTCACTTAAATGCTCTGTGCCTCAGTTTCCTCATTTGTAAAATGCGGATAAGTATAGCAACCTGCAGAGTTGTTACAAGGATAAAAAATGAAATAAAATAAGAAAAGAGAAGGAGAAAAGGACTTTTTCAAATTCTAAAATACTATATAAATGTTCGCTATAATTGAAGAATGGATAGGCTATGGAATTTCTGGGGGAAAGGAAGGCAGATAACTCACACTTTGACTGGATAGAAGAACATGAGAAAGAACTGCACTCTCTTCCCTTCCTTTCCTGTAATTCTTCTCTGTTAGAGGAAACCGTTCTCTGCCTCTCTTTAGTGGTAGGCAAAGGGTACCCAGACACAGCTTTCCTCTCCAAATCTTGCCACTGACCCTTAGCTTTGTGAGGAAGTATGGGAAAAATCACTTCTCTGGGCTTTACAACTTCTCTCATCTGTAAAATGGAGATAATAATAATTGTGGCTTATCACAAGGATAAGATGATCTTCCAATTAAATGATGTGTATAAAGTGCTTTGCAAAACTTCATGTGTTTCATCAGATAGAATCAAATGAGATAAAGAATTTAAATTAAAATTTTTAAATCAAAAAGCCCAAATAAGTGTTGAGTCATTTTTTTTAGTTGCATCTGTAAATAGTATTTATTTGGGTGGGCAGCTATGTGGCACAGTGATTTGCCATTTTCTTCTCTAGTTCATTTTATAGATGAGGAAACTGAGGCAAACAGTGTTAAGTGACTTGTCCAGGGTCACACAGGTAATAAATGTCTGAGGCTGGATTTGGACTCTAGTTCTGGTGCCATTTAGATGACCAACCAAATTAATATTATTTGCAAAAGATAGATCTCTAAATTAAATATATAAACACATATATTTAAAATCCTAAAGCAGTCCTTGGGGAGGGGGAAAGGTAGAAAAAAAAACAATTTTTTTTTTGTGGGGCAATGGGGGTTAAGTGACTTGCCCAGGGTCACACAGCTAGTAAAAACAAAAATTTTTTTTAAATAAAATAAAATCCCAAAGTGTTACCAAAAAACCAAGCTAAATCGAACAGTAGTATTTCCTTTAAACTTAGTCAAGATAATAAGCATTTATTAAGTGCTTATGAGGCACTGTGCTAAGGGGTAAGGATACAAATGGAAAACAAAAAGAACAGCCGACATTGTTCTGAAGGAGCTTACATCCTAACATGAAAGACAACACAGAGAAAGGAGCTGAAAGAGGGTAGTGGGGAAGGTGCCCAAATCAGGGCGTGGCCCATGAGACCTAGGGCAAGTCACTGACCCTGAGTCTCAGTTTCCTCATCTGTAAAATGAGGGTGCCAATCTAAATGACCTCAAAAGTCACTTCTAGCTCAAAATCTATGATCCCATGTTCCCACTAGTGAAAATAAATGGGGAGGGACAGCTAGGTGGTGCAGTGGATAAAGCACCAGCCCTGGATTCAGAGGGACCTGAGTTCAAGTCTGGACTCAGACACTTGATGCTTACTAGCTGTGTGACCCTGGGCAAGTCACTTAACCCTCATTGCCCTGAAAAAAAAAAAAAAGATTTGAACCCAGGTGTTCTTGATTTCAAGTGCAGAACTCTAACTACTCTACCATACTACATACTCAGCTTTACTCTCGACATATTTGTGTTTCTGAAGTGATTGTTATTAGTGAAACATTTACTGGATGTTAGTCTTTAAGGTCATAATTGGGCTTTGAGCTAAAACCAATTTACAAAACGTAAGCAAAGTTCCAACCTCTGTTAGTTCCATTTCAACAATCCCACTTATAAAGTTGGAAAACACAGTGAAACCATTTGAATTGCCAAGACACATTACAATAAGGAGAACTTAAATGATAACTCAACTTGCATCTTAAACTTGTCTTACAGTATAGATTTGATCATGTCAGAAAACTTCATTAGCTCCCGTTTACTTCTCTAGGACTGAATCCATCTATTCTCTAGTTTGGCATTTCAACCACTCCAAAATCTGGCTTCCATTTCGTTTTCCAAGTTTATTTTATATTAATCTCCTTCATGTACTCTATAATCCAGCAAAACTGGCCTATGAACTGTTCTCTGGACTTGGCATTCCATCTTCTTTCTGCATTCTAACACAGGCTTTGCACAGATGATCTACCCCATGCCTAGAACTTAATCCTTCCTCACTTCTGTCTCTTGAAATCCTTGGCTTCTTTCAGTTAGCGAGTTCATAAACATTTATTAAGTACCTACCAGGCACTGTGCTAGGTGGCCAACTGGATGAAGCACTGGGCTTGGAATCAGGAAGACTCATCTTCATGAGTTCAAATCTACCCTCAGATACTAGATGTATGACCCTGAGCAAGTTACTTACCTCTGTTTCCCTCAGTTTCTCCCTCTGTCAAATGAGCTGGAGGGACAGCTAGGTGGTACAGTGGATAAAGCACCTGCCCTGGATTCAGGAGGACCTGAGTTCAAATCCGACCTCAGACACTTGACACTTACTAGCTGTGTGACCCTGGGCAAGTCACTTAACCCCCATTGCCCCGCCCCCCCCCCAAAAAAATGAGCTGGAGAGGGAAATGGTAAACCACTCCAGTATCTTTGCCAAAAAAGCCCCAAATGAGATCATGAAGAGTCTGAAATGACTCAACAATGGGCATTGTGATAAGTTCTGGGGATACAAAGAAAGGCAAAAGGCAGTTCTTGTCCTCAAGGAGCTTACAATATGATGGGGGCAACAATATCTGTATTACTAGGGATGATGAACAAGCTATAGAAGGGACAAAGGGAATAATCAGTTCAGGTGAAACCTTTTGTGTGAAGCTTGAATTCCCTGGTTGTTAGTACATTCTTCCTCCTCCAATTACTTCTTGTTTACTTATGCTATTACATGAGACCCATGCATTTTGTTTATATTGTGAAACTTGCTTTATGTGCTAGTACCTTCTGTATTATGTTTCTGGACTTTGTTTGTTGCATGCCATTCTATTACAGAAGTTCCATCTTCCAAACCAGACCCCTAGAGGCCATGGCTCTGTAGTGGGAGCATGCAGCTTTATTTTCACCAGGCCATTTTCTGTTCTGCCTCCTCTCGATCCACCCCCTTCCTCTAAGAATTATAATAAAATCAACATTATGGGGCAGCTAGATGGCACAGTGGATATAGCACCAGCCCTGAAGTCAAGAGTACCTGAGTTCAAATCTGACCTCAGACACTTAACACTTACTAGCTGTGTGACCCTGGGCAAGTCACTTAACCCCAACTGCCTCACTAAAAACATAAAAAATAAATAAATAAAATAAAATACAAACTACTTTTTTAAAAAAATCAACATTACTGTGGCTTCTAGAAAGGGCAAATCAATTGACTGCCCTATTGTTTCACTCATCATCATGGTGACTTCCAAGACCTTAACTACCATTCCCTGACTCCCAGTCACTTAAATATGTTATCTTAGACACTAGAATGTAAGTTTCTTGAGGCTAGGGGCTGTCTCACAATATTTATATCCCTGCAGTAGTAAAAACCTAAAGATATAATCATCCTTCCCTCCTTCCTCTTTCCCTCCCTCCTCCTACTCTCTGCTCATTTTTACATAGGAATGAGAAAATGTGGTTTACCCATAAAAGGCCTATGTTGTAGAAGATTTTTCCTTCCATTAGCTTTATTCTTGATGTGATTAACCCCAACCACAGGATGAAAAAGTGAAAAAAATATACCCATAGCTTCTTTTAGAAAGGGCTCCAATATACTCCTTTCTAGGTAAACCACTTTTCTGGCAGAATTCTCCTCCTTAGGCAGCCTGGTGGCTCTCTACTCCTGAGGGCTCAACATATTCGTTTCTGATTCTCTACAGATTTGCTTTAGCCCTACTGAAGCTCAGAGGTGCCAACCTGTCCCCAACAAACCCCCCCCAAACAAACAAAAAAAACCCCAAACTCAGGCAATCCATTAGCCTCAGCCTCCCCCGGTAGAAAGGATTTAGGGTGTAGGCCACCACTTCTGACTGGTAAACCACTTCTCCGAGGATAATGAATGGTAAGAGAAGGGCCCAAGCACATTACCCACCCACCCCCTCTCCCAAATTATAAGACCACACTGTTTCATTCATTCATTCATTCGTTCATTCATTCATTCCAAAAGCATTTGTAAACTACAAATTCAGAGGCCACATCTGAATCTGGCACCATATATAGCAGAAATAGCAGCAGAAGATATAGGACTTGCCTCCCCAGAAACTACCATCTAGTTCATAGTTGAGAACTCATAGCAAGGAAGAGGGAACAATGAAGGGAAGAGTCTACTCAATAAATATTTATTAAGTGCCCACACTTTGCAAGAACTATGCTAAAAGAGCCATGACATAGAACTAAGAGAGATAAGAGTTTCCAGGAGGAGGGGTATCAATCCAACTTCATTTTGTGCTCCTGGAGGGAAGGGACAGTTTTTTATACTTCTTCTGTATTCCTATATTGTCTACTATAGTACTAGGCACACAGTAGGTACCCAATAAACAATAAATGAATTGAACTGTCCATTACTTTAGTTTTTCTTTTTCTTTTTTGGGGGGGTGGGGTGGGGCAATGAGGGTTAAGTGACTTGCCCAGAGTCACACAGCTAGTAAGTGTCAAGTGTCTGAGGATGGATTTGAACTCAGGTCCTCCTGAATCCAGGGCTGGTGCTTTATCCACTGCACCACCTAGCTGCCCCCATTTACTTTAGTTTTTCAAGAGACAAAACTAAAACTTAAACCCCGAGACATCGCTATAATGTACTCTTAAAGATTTGGTCCTTTTCAGGCCAAAAGTATCTGTTCTCTTTCTCTAAGACAGAGACTAATGACACAATATATACTTTTCTGTGTTATTTCCCAAGGTACCAGAACACTGTGATGTGCGCACAGTGGGCATTCAATAAATATTACTGACTGATCAACTAGCCAGGGGGTGTTATGCATCATTAACTTGTCAATATCATATGTTTTTCTCTACTAGATAATTAAAGGTATTCCTTAATAAAATATGTGCAGTGTGGGTAAATTAATGTTGTAATTCATAGAGACAGATAAATGTCATACTTTTTCTCTGCGTGCCTGCCAAATATCTGTTTGCTGGGAATCATCTGTCTGTGGACTTTAAAAAGGTAGGAAAATTGCAGCCTCAACTTAAACAATTTTGGGGGTTGTTTTGTTGATGCCTTTTGTTTTTTACATCAGAGACACTTCTGATCCTCTCTCCCTGCCTCCAGCATAAAATCTTCCCTTGCCAGAAGAAGAAGAAGAAGAAGAAGAAGAAGAAGAAGAAGAAGAAGAAGAAGAAGTAGTAGTAGTAAACTAACCAACACACTAAATGTTGGCCTCTGACAACATATGTCTTATCCATAATCACTGCCTATCTACTCAGAGACATATTTCATCATCTATCCTCTGGCCCATTGACCAGTACCTTTAATAAAAGTTTGGCTGTCTTTTCTTGTTGTTTTAATGTATATTGTTAGAGTGAGTATGTATATTGCTACCCCGGTCCTACTTTCTCTGACCTGCATCAGTTCATGTAAGTTTTCCCATGTTTCTCCAGATTCCTTATATGTATATGGGTTAGTAATTATCTGTTATAGTATAATAGATATTATATTGAGGTCTATGGGGTGTTCAAGAAGGACTAGCATCTACTGAGTCCTTTTCAGGGCTGTTCATTCATCTTTGGATGTCACCTGTCACCCAACTCTCACCTGTAGCTCCAAGAAGCTGTAGCATGCACAGTGGCCACATGCCAGTAAACTGTCTCAGCAGATGGGCTAAACCAGGTTGAAGGTAACCAAAAAGCCTCAAACTCAGTAGTGAGTTAGGAGGATGTCTGCCTGAAGCATGTGAAGAGGCAGAACGGTCAGATGAGGACAATTTGTTCCAGTGGTCATAAAGGTGGCTGAAGCAGCAGTTGTAGCACCCTTAGAGCTCAGTCAGGCATCGAAGAAATCAGAGTAGGCAATGGTCACACTCCTTTTCTGCACTTCCTCCATACCCATACTAATCCTGTTTGTCCTGGGCAAGTGGTAGGCTATTTTAATTTGTTGTTAGCATGCTTCAGTTACTATCCTCAAGTACAGCACATTACCCATCGGTCCTTTTTTAAAAACAAAAAAAGATTTACATAAAAGTTGGTAATTATTTGGAAGGTTCAAAAGTGAGTTTTACAGCTATTTAAAATATTGTTTGACAGAATGGACCTGGAAAGTATAACTCCTGCCTTTTAGCTGATTGTTCATTCTAATAGAAGAAGCCTCTTAACATTTTTTTGGGGGGGTGGTATGACTAACCCCCTTGGCAGTCTGGTGAAGTGTATGTATGGATCCCTTCCAAGAATAACCTTTTTATTTTATTTTATTTTATTTTATTTATTTATTTATTATTTTTGCAGGGCAATGAGGGTTAAGTGACTTGCCCAGGGTCACACAGCTAGTAAGTGTCAAATGTTTGAGACTAGATTTGAACTCAGGTCCTCCTGAATCCAGGGCTGGAGCTTTAACCACTGCACCACCTAGCTGCCCCAGAATAACCTTTTTAAATGCATAAAACAAAATACATAGGATTGCAAAGGAAATGATTTATATTGAACAACAGTTTTCTTTGAACTAATACAGAGGAAAGTGAGCAGAACTAGAATAATTTTTTCAATGATAATAAAGAAAAATGCATTTGAAAGGTTTTAGAACTCTGATTGACAAAATGATAAAGAAGAGTCCAACATAATATCTAATGCTCTTTAAGGCTTGTAAAATGCTTAACATATGTTAGCTTATTTATTTTTCACAACAATCTGGTAAAGTAGGTGTTATTATTTACCCCCATTTTGCTGATGAGGAAGAGACATAAAAATTAGATTACTTACCCAGTATCACATAGCTAAGTGTTTGAGGCAGGATTTGAACTCAGAACTTCCTAATTCCAAGTTCCATAGCCTCTCTACTATGTCACCTAGATTCCTCTGTTGATGAAACCTGCTTTTTGCCTCTAAAGACAGAGGTGATAAGCTTAAAATTCAGAAAGACATTTTCAAACATGGCTTTTATGGGAATTTGTTTCTATATACTATGTAGATATGTATTGAGGTATTCTTTATTTAATTTTTTTTCAGTTGGGAGGGGAATTTTAGGGACAGATAAAAAACTTGTTACATGAAAAAACAAAAATGATATTTAAAAAAGAAATATAATTATCAAAATACTCAGTACTACATATATATACACACAGGTATACATATATAGGAAGAATATATACATTTATACACATCTATATATACCTAAATGAACCTCTCTCTCTCTCTACATATATATATATTTACATGTATATATAAATATAGTCCATCTGTGTGTATATACACAAATACATGCACACATAGATATGTATGTATGTATGTATGTATGTGTGTGTAGGAGGAATGTATGCATGCATGCATATACGGAGGGTGTTCTCCCCGAAGTCTTAGTACAATTTTAAGTTATTAAAACTTTTGGGACATCGTTTATTGGTCACTTCTCTATTACAATTATCAATCAGCTTGTTTAGATGTGTCAGCATTATTCTAAATATATTTTTCTAGGATGAATTTTTCATCATAAATAACAGTAAACCACGCTATCCCTCAACTCTCCCCACTCTCAACTTGCCAGTCAACTTATTGCCACCCTGGAATCTCAGCTTTCTTGCTCTGGGATGGGGTCGGAGTGTGTGGGGGGGAAGGGTGAAGAAGGTTTCTTTTTTCTTTTTCTTTCTTTCTTTCTTTCTTTTTTTTTTTTTTTTTTTGGTTTTTGGGTTTTTTGGGGGGGATGGTTTCTATATGAAAAGGTTGCAAAGACTAGTCATCTCTCCATCCTCTAGATTTAAAAAAAAAATCAACTTGATTCCACATTGTCCAGAAATAGGAAAAATCTAAAGTGCTCTGGCTTTGCATATGCAATTAACACAAGTTCTTTTGAGCTGGGAGCTCAGGAAATGTAATTAAATCTTCTTAAATTGACAGACATCCAAAAGTTCTGCAGTAACTTCATTACTAGAAGGAAATCAATAGCAATAACACCATGCAAAGGGAGAGGAAGATTGAGCTAGAATTTATTTTCCACCTTCCTAATGTTCTTGGTTATGTAATCAATCTTCCCAAGGCTTAAGACCTTGCCTATAGGTAGAAATGGAAATGGCCAGAGCCAAATTGATTTTTTTCTCACCCTAACCTCTCATTTAAAGAAGCTTCAAACAGAAGGATTAGGACCCTAGCAAATCTTTCTATTGTGTGGGACAAGAAGCCAAACCACAACTTATTATCAAAAAACAAAAACAACTTTAAGTGCCAAATTAAAATACATGAGCTTAGCAAGTTTGCTTGTTTTTTCTTTTAAACTGATTTAAATATCACTAGAGTAAGGCTATTATAAAAGACAAAGTATGGAACCAAATGAGCAGTTCTTCTGAGATCAAATATAGTTTGCATCTGAAGATTTTAACCTAGCTTACAAATAAACACCTAAGTACAAAGGTGGAGTAAAATGTTTAAACATGAAACAAAAAAAGTCTATTTAAATAAAGGAACAAAAGGAACATCTTCAAACATCAGAACTGAGCAAATTCCTATATTTCAGTAAAACATTCAACTCCAAGTTTTCTAGCTTCTAAGGCTAACCTGACATCCATGAAGTTGGTTATTGTTAAATTAAAATAAGAGTTTAAAATGTAATATTTTGATAACTAATTTTTTTTAATTAATTGTTATTGACATTTTTATTTTTACATCTCTAAAATGTCCCCCAATTTGCTTCATCTGAGGTGAAATCTTCAGGATATTTTAATTTGCATTTATCTTATTATTAGTGATTTGGTGCATACTTTCAGATGGTTGCTAATAGTCTTTTGAGAACTGTTAGTTCATGAGAGAAATAATTATTTCTCTTATATTAATAACCAATTATTGAATTAGGACTAAGGTTTTTCTCTTTTCTACTTCCTCATTCAGAAATCAGTCCCTGTAGGTTATTCAGGAAGCCTCTGAAATGCAGGACTGATAATGAGAGGGAAAACTCAAATCTGTTCAAAAGGTAAAGAAATATTCGTTTAGATAAATTGACAGATTTTGGCCCATTGTGTTTTACTCAGATGGGGGGGGGGAATGGACTCTCCCTTTTGTCTAGACTACCCTAGGTGGGGTGATATGGGTATATATAAGTCTCTTTGACCAAGACTGAGTGATCAGAGATAGGTCCCCCAGACCCTCATTAAAATAAGTCAACCCCTCGTTATACTATTCAGTCTCTCATTACCTGTTAACCAATCAGAGTTGATTGCCACCCTCAGAAACACCCACTCTTCCAAGGGCTTCTAAGTGGGTTCCATGTTTGGTATTTAAGAATGCCACTGATCCTTTTACAAATTATATACTAGCATGGTTAATAAAATGATTAACTATCCTGAAAGTATGGCCCTTGAACTTTTTATATGTCACATTCTATACTTTGACTACTTATCTATAGCCATGATGCTCCATCTTAAATTTTTTCTCACATTTGAAAGTATATAATGATGATAAAAGTATAATAGTTGGTTTTTGTATAGTACTTTAGAAGGCACTTTAAATAAACTCATTTTCTCATTTATCTTCAGACCCAAATCTTTTCCTTGAATGAATCACAAGTTAAAATTCATTATACAAAATTTTTTAAAGGACACTGAGTGACAGTGAACAGTATCTTCAATTAGTTTTACAAAAGATCTAAAAATACTATTCAGTCAACGGATTCTTTCACTCCCTTCCTCTTTCCTTCTTCCCCCACCATAAAATCAAAAGGCTTAATTTTAAGATGAAATTCAATGGAGATAGTTCTGCAAAAGTCTAAAAGTTTTTTTAAA
Source organism: Dromiciops gliroides (assembly GCF_019393635.1). Classification (NCBI taxonomy): domain Eukaryota; kingdom Metazoa; phylum Chordata; class Mammalia; order Microbiotheria; family Microbiotheriidae; genus Dromiciops; species Dromiciops gliroides. The sequence goes on from NC_057861.1 coordinate 338,533,711, forward strand.
TTTCAGAATAGGAAGTGACTTTAAGATGAAGCTGTTCAAGGTCCTCATTTTATAGAAGCATAGGGAGCTGAGATGAATTGCCCTCCTATCTACTTAATAAAATGATTCCCAGAAACAAAATATTTGACCTTAAGCAATGGATGGCAATCTGCCCATTTAGTATAAATGAACACAAATGACATATTGTTAGTTGGACTTGGGAAGGATTTGTATATTGCAATAGCCTCCTAATAATCTTCCTTCTCCAAGTGTGTCCTCTCTCTGATCCATCTTCTATGTAGCTGCCAAATTGATATCCCTGAAGTACAGGTCTGATTCTGACACTTCTGGGTTAAAAAATATTAAATCACTCCCTATTACCTCAAGGAAAAAAGACAAAATCTCTGTTTGGCAATGTAAAGTCCTTCACAATCTAGCTCCCTCCTGCCTTTAAAAAGTAAATAAGTTTTTCATTGTTATTCTGAACTGAGGAAAAATAAGCCAATGGAGGATGAAGAGCTGACCTCAGTCCTGGGGAAGAATTGGGTTCAAAGACTACCTCTGACACATGTTAAGTGATCTTGAGTATATCACTTAACTTCTGAATGCTCTGGACAGCTCTGTAACATAACTAAATTGCAGAAAAGGTGCCTACCTGCTTTGGTAAGAGCAGTTTGCTCATCAAAGTTCTCTTTGTCAATATCACAGGTCCAGTCTCAATCCTATTCTAAACTTGACCAATGTCAACTAATGCGACAATTTCTATGTGCAAAGAATAGAAAAGGATGATACAGAAAATTTTTAAACTCCATTATGTCTATTTTTTAAAAAGCATATAATACATTCAGCATGTCATTTCCAAAGCTGTTCAACCTATCTGTTTCCCTCTGAACCTCTTATGTTTTGTGCACTTTTAAAATGCTTCATTCGTGCTATGTTCATTCTTTTTCATCACTCATTACTGTTATCAACAAACTTACTTTTTAAATCTTTGTAATCAGTCAGCATAATCAAACAAAACAAATCCACAAGTCTATACATTCACACATTTGGACATTAGCCAAGTTCAAAAATGTATTTTTCATTCTTCATCTCTAGTCTAAGATCTACTAGGCAAAATGAGGGAAGTAAGTTTGATCTTTGGTTCTCTGGATCATTGCATTGAACAAAGTTTTTAAGTCTTTCACAGTTTTTTTTGCTTTGCAATGTTGTAGTCATTATATAAATTGTTCTGATTCTGCTCATTTTGCTATGCATCAATTCATACATCCGTTGAGGCTTTCCTGGATCCTTCTCTTTCATCATTTTTTAGGGTATAATAATATTCCATTACAAATTCCATAATTTAACTATTCCCTATTTAGTGGGCACCTCCTTGGCTTTTAGCTTTTCACTAAAACAAAAAGTGCTTTTATGAACATTTTTGAACATACATGTCCTTTCTCTCTTTTAATTCTTTGGGATATGAGCCTCAGAGTACTCAATGATTTGAGAGACATAGTTCCAAATTGTTTTCCAGAAGGGCTGGACTAATTCACGGCTCCACCAACAATAAATTAATGTACTTGTCCTCCCAAATCCCCTCCAACAACTGTCATTTTCCTTTTTTTTGTTCATCTTTGATGTTTTAATGGATCAGTCTTAATTTTCATTTCTTTTATCATTAGTGATTTGGAACATTTTTTAATGTGATTGTTGATAGCTTAGATTTATTCCTTTCATAGTTGTTCATATCTTTTGATCATTTATTTATTGGAGAGTGGCTCCTGTTCTTATGTGTTTGAATCAGTTTCCCTTTAGACCTCGGATAGCAGATCTTTATCAGAGAAGGTCAGTGTGAAGTTTTGGGGTTTAGGTTTTTTGGGGTTTTTTTTGGTTTTTGCTAGTTAATGGTTTTCCTTATAATTTTTACTGCTTTGATTTTGTGCAAAAGTTTTTCAATTTTATTTCATCAAAACTGTCCATTTTATCTTCTGTGATCCTCTCCATTTTGTATTTGGTCAAAAACTCTGTTCCTTTTCATAGTTGTGAAAAGTATCTCCTTTTTTCTTCTAATTTCTTCCTGATTTGATTTTTTTAATACCTAGGTGCTGTATACTACTTGAAGTTTATTGTGGAATATGGTGTGAGCTGTTCAATCTTTCTCTTTCCAGACTGATTTACTATCACTCATAAACTCCTCATTTCAGTTAAAATGGTTTAATTGATGCTATCTGTATTATCCCATCTCTTGTCATTGTACCCTTTTTGCAGGCTGTCCCTTATGCCTGGAATTAATCAGCATAAGGGCTATCTCTTATGGTAAGCCTTTCCTGATTCTTTCCCCCTATACAGTTAGTAATCTTCTCCCCGCCTCCGCCTCCGCCTCCCCCGCCCCCCCCCCCGCCCCCATCACTTTGTATATACACATTTTCTGGTTATTCCTCACTTCTCCCAAGTTAAGTGTAAACTCCTTGAGGACAGGAACAGTTTGTTTTTGGCCTTATTGTTCCCAGAACTTAAGCACAATGCTTGGCACATAGCAGGCACTGAACAAATACTTACTGAATTTTTTTTTTTTTTTTTGCGGGGCAGTGGGGGTTAAGTGACTTGCCCAAGGTCACACAGCTAGTAAGTGTCAAGTGTCTGGGGCCGGATTTGAACTCAGGTACTCCTGAATCCAGGGACAGTGCTTTATCCACTGCACCACCTAGCCACCCCCCAAATACTTACTGAATTTTAAAACCATGATCTGAGCACTCTGCTTTCAGATGACCTAACTAATCCAAGGATGGAACTTGTAGTGTCTAGTTAAATGGACAATGAACATGGCCTTTAAACTGTCACATATCAGATTATTGAGACTTAATAGACAACGGGTCTCATTCAGTCCAAAATCAAATTTTCCAGCAAGTTCCTGTAGAAGATAAATTCCATAATCTATTTTGTTAATTAAGGTACCTTAGATGCCAGATATGAGGAGGCCAAGTTGACATTCTGTCATAATCTAGCATGAACATAAGCATCAGATAGCCTCAAGAGCTTTTTTTTTTTTTGAGAGGGAATTCTGTGTCCTCTCATTGCTTAATTTTTTTTTCCCAAAAAACTAGCTAGTATATTTTTTGAGGCAAGTTTAACTAACTGTCCAACTTTTCCACTTAAAAAGAAATCCAAATAGGTATCCAATATTGTGTCTTTTAAAAACCCTGCTTCAGCTTAAAGTGTGTTACTTCAATGAAGAACCTTGCTATATGCCATCAAAATAAATATGCAGAGGTCAGGCTGGAACTGGTGCTGCTCACCTGTGGCCTGCACTTGTTTATTTACACTTGAGATTTCTCAAAGAAGAGCCATCAATTTAGAGTCTCGGGGGGAATGTTCAGGGAACATTTTGCAAAACATCTATTGGTCCACAAAGTCATAACAAAAATGCCTTAAGAGTAACAATAAAATGAAACCCTCTACTAACTACCTCAAAACAGGCCTCTCTCTGTCTGGGGGGGCAAACAAAGAAAAGACAGCATGCAACCAGTATTGTGAACGTGAAAAATACATTTAAGAAAAAAGAACTTCAAAGATAATGCTCCTTCCTCATGAAATTCCTCACTTCCAGTGGCTGTGAAATTCTCATATTAAGTAATATTATTCTGCTATTGCTATCTACTGTATAAACCAGGTTGGGAGGAAGTCTTCTAATTGATCCTATCTGGTGAACTGACCAGTGACAGTGGCAAGGTTCAGTGAGGACGAGGCGGGTCTGTGAACAGAGTTGTGAACTGATCCAAACATTCTGGAGAACAGTTTAGAACCATGACCAAAGAGCTATAAAACTTTGACCCAGACCTACTACTAGGTCTGTATCCCAAAGAGATTAAAGAGAAAGGAAATGGATATATTTGTATGAAAATATTTCTAGCAGCTCATTTTGTGGTGGCAAAGAATTGGAAATTGAGGAGATGCCCTTCAATAGGGGAATGACTAAATAAGCTGTGGTATATATGATTGGGATGAAACACCATTATGTTATAAGAAATGAAAAGCAGAATGGTTTCAGAAAAACCTGGGAAGACACATATGAACTGATGCAAAGTGAAGTGAACAGAACCAGGAAAATATTATATACAATAATAACAATATTGTAAGGATGATTATTCTCAGCAATAGAATGATGCAAAACAAATCTGAAGTACTTATAATGAAAAATGTTATCCACCTCCAGAGAAAAAAATGATAGAGTATGAATAAAGATTAAAGCATACATTTTAAATTATTCTTGTTTGTTTTGTCTATGTTTTCTTTTATAACATGACTAATATGGAAATGTTTTGCATGACTGCATGTGAATAATCTAGATGAAATTGCTTGCCTTCTCAAGGAGGGATGTGGGGAGAAAGGGAGAGAATTTGAAACGCAATTTTAAAAAAAGAATGTTAAAATTTTGGTTTACATGTAATGAGAAAAAGAAAATTAATAAAAATTAAACAAAAAATGCTTTTTCCTTTCTCATCCCTTCCTGATTGTATCATAGGTAGAAAAAGATTAGGGAATATCACCTTGAACAATCTTAAGCAATATCTAATAAGAAGCTACCTCTCTCTAAGACTAGGGAAAAGGGGATTTCTATTCTAGTCCAGGTTCTGACCATAAGGTATGATCCTACAGACTTCAGGCTCTCAGAGTTTCACCACTCCTTATTCCTTAAATAACAACAATTTGGTCTTAGCCATTTGTTTTAGAATTTTTCAGTAACTCATTTTCATTTCCCTTTCAAGCGCAAAGCAAAGTCTCTTAAAAAGGAAACCCTTCCCTAACCTTGGGATCAATCCAATTACTCTTTCTCGGAAAATTCCCCCAGGACAACAGGACAATGAAAAACCCCCAGGGAGGTCTTTTTTCTTCCCAGAACTGGACTCTTGAAAACATCAGCATTATCAAGCTTACCCCATAGACTCATATCAAGTTTATTAAGTAAGAAAAATGAAGTAAACCAGAAACCAAAAAATGAAGTTAGAAATAAGAAACAATCAGTTCCTGTAGTTGCCATTGGTATGACAGGGATAGGTAGGTACAAGCAGCCAGGCCTGTATGAAGTCTATAGGATCATACCTTATGGTCAGATTTACAAATCCATCTTTTGGCCATCCTTTGGGAGAGGGAAATAGCTTCATCAAATAGAACCATCTTTAGAAATGGGATTCTCTGAAGTGTCTTTTTTCCTCTATTTTTGATATTAAATAAAACAAAATGTTTTGTGGGGAAGGAAATTATCTTACTGGATTTTAAAGATGAGATTTTGGGGGATTATCTGGGGATTTCATGAATTCCTGTTATCTATGTCTCCTATTACCTAACCCACCCACTGCTTCTAGCCAAGAAATAGATGAAGTCTTTTTTTTTTTAGGCTATGGGGGTTAAGTGACTTGCCCAGCGTCACACAGCTAGTAAGTGTCAAGTGTCTGAGGTCAAATTTGAACTCAGGTCCTCCTGAATCCAGGGCCAGTGCTTTGTCCACTGTGCCACCTAGCTGCCCCCCTCCATTCCCCATCTTAACTGAATTTGCCTTTTTAGGGCACCGTTAGTGCCTCTTGTTCTGGATATGTTTTACATCTCTGATACTTACTACTTGTCTGATCACCGGCAAGTCATTTAACTTCAAATAATAATATTTGCAGTACTTATCTCTCAAGGCTGTTGTGAGCCTCAAATAGCTGAGATAAATAAAATGTAAAGCTCAACAAAATTTTATGTATTAATATTGAGAAACAATTGCCTCAGTCCTCCCTGCTTCAAACATCCCAACTACCTAAAAAAAAAAAAAACTTGACTACCAAATCATTCAATAAAACAAGACGGTAAGCTAAGACCCTGACAGTTGGCAGAGTCAAGGATGAAGTTTGGAGGTGTTTATATGAAATTTCCCTCTTTCCCATACAGGATTCAGAATCAGAGGCTGGGCGTCAGCCTTTTCATTTCCTGTCAAATCTATTTCACCTCCAAGTTCAGCAGAGTTGGGAATATCATTCCTCCTAATGTGCTTATTTGATCAAGATTCCAGTACAATAAATAATGTGGATGCCCTGTGGAATTTGGTATATTGGGATTTGACCCTCCTACTTTGTAACAAAATCATCTATTTTCATTTTGTCTGTACTCTGGGTACTGGCTCTGGTCGAGGTGCTGAAAAGCAGCAAAAACAAACTAAAAAATGGGTAGGCAGGCAACAGTAGAAAAGAAAGCCTAAGAACCACAGTATTTGAGATCTAATATATGCTGAATATTGGCATTTGGATTGAGGTAGTGGTTCATGTTCTATCTAGAGAGTATCTGATACACAAAGCACCCAGAGAATACAAAAATACAATTAAACTTGGAAGGGAATTTAAAGATTATCTAGCATAATCCTCTTGTTTTAAAGGCAAAGAAACAGAGATTAAGTAACCTGTCCAAGGTCACACAACCAGGTAGCAGCAAAGCCAGGGAGGGACTGGAAATCTGGTTTCCTGACCACATTCTTATGTTCTTTCTCTTGCACAAAGCAGCATCTCCATTGGCATCTACTCTTCCCAAAGGAGGTTGGAAATGGGATTTGAGGAAAGGGTAGCCTGAGATGGGAGGCACATGGTCAGAGGGTCAGATGGGATGCCCAGCTTCACTCCTCCCTCTGAAGGTTGGAGATTAAGCAGAAAGGGCAAAGGATATGGAAGTTGTATCTGCACTGCAGGAGAAAGAACTCCTGTTCCTTACCAACTTTCCTCTTCCTCTTCCCATAAAGGATAAGTGAAGCAGGAGATGAAAGGCCTGATGTCAAAGAGAATATTGCTCTTCTTTGCACTGGGGGTTCTCCACATCCCTGTTCTGGAACTAGGGCTAACAGCAGAAGGGAGGAGCTACATTTGCTGGCACAGATTGAAGACACCCAGCTTGGCCCCTTGCTACCTTCCCTCAGGGGAGATGCTTTGCTCAACAAGAGATCGAAAGTACATTTGGGTGCTCTTGTTTGTATAGCATTGTAAGTTTTGCAAATGCTTTGCATATATTTCCCTATTTGATCTCAATGACAACCTAGAGAAATACAAAAATCCATGTAAAACACCAGAGTACTTCTGCATATACTTTTACTTATAATGTATTCAAGTTATATATCTATTAGTTAAGTTGTCTATTCATTGTTAAGAACTCTAATAGGCATTGTGGTATAGTGTCATAGTTCACCAAGGAAGGTCGGGTCAAAATGGTGTCTATATTGCTCCCAGAGCACAACTTCTCATCTCCCATCTCTTTACTCTTTAAAAAAAACCCCACACATTTAAATTTAGTTCTAAATTCTGTCCCCTCCTTTGCTCCCTCCCCTCACACCTTCCTGGGGCAGTAAGCAATTAGATATAGGTTATACATGTGCAATTATGTAAAACATCACTGTATTAGTCATTTGGACAAGAAAATTTGAATAAAAGAAAAAAATGAAAGAAAGTGAAAAATAGCATGCTTCAGTCTGTGTTCCATCAATATCTTTCTTTGGAGGTGTAGAGTATGCTTCATCATTAGTCCTTTGAGATTATCTTGGATCATTGTATTGCTGAGAATAGTTAAGTCATTTACAGTTCTTAACTGAACAATATTGCTGCCATTGTGCACAATGTTATTCTGATTCTGCTCATTTCACTATAAATCAGTTCATATAAATCCTTCCAGGCCTTTCTGAAATCATCCTGCTTGTCATGTCTTATGGCACAATAATATTCCATCACCATCATATACTACAGCTTGTTTAGCCATTCCTCAATTTTAAAAAAAGTAATAAACATTTTTATTTATAGTTTTGGGTTCTGATTTTTATCCCTCCTTCCTTCCTTCCCCTCTCCCCTCACTGAGGCAGTAAGCAATTAGATATGGGTTATACATGTGCAATTATGTAAAACATTACCATATTAGTCATTTTGTATAAGAAAACTTGAATAAAAGAAAAAAAATTAAAGAAAGTAAAAAATAGCATGTTTCAGTCTGTGTTCAATCAATATCAGTTCTTTCTTTGTAGGTGGATAGTATGCTTTATCAATAATCCTTTGGGATTGTCTTGGATCATTGTATTGTTCAGAATAGTTAAGTCTTTCACAGTCCTTCATCAGACAATATTGTTGTCTCTGTGCACAATGCTCTCTTGGTTCTGCTCAATTCACTATACATCAGTTCCTACCAAGTCTTTCCAGGCCTTTCTAAAGTCATTCTGCTTGTCAATTCTTATAGCACAATAATATTCCATCACCATCATATACCACAGCTTGTTTAGTTTCCTTTGATTTCCAATTCTTAGCCACCACAAAAAGAGCTGCTATAAATATTTTTGTACAGATAGGTTTTTTTCTCTTTGGGGGGGATGTCTTTGGGACATAAACCTAGCAGTGGTATTGTTGGGTCAAAGGGTATGCACAGTTCTATAACCCTTTGGGCATAGTTCCAAATTGCTCTCCAGAATGGTTGGATTTGTTCACAACTCCACCAACAGTAGATTAGCATCCCAGCTTTCCTACATCCCCTCCAACATCCAATATTCTCCTTTTTTGTTATATTTGCTACTCTGATAGGTGTGCCATCTCTATGTACCCCATACCTGGAATGCACCCCCTTCTCACCTCCAGCTCTTGGAATCCCTAGTTTCCTTCCAGGCTCAGTCCAGAGGCCATCTCAGTCCAGAATGATTCATTTCAATTCAATCTTTTTGGTTTTTTTTGTTTTGGTTTGTTTTGGGTTTTTTTTGTGAGGCAATTGGGATTAAGTGACTTGCCTAGGGTCACACAGCTAGTAAGTGTTAAGTGTCTGAGGCTGGATTTGAACTCAGGTCCTCCTGACTCCGGGGCCGGTGTTCTATCCACTGCACCACCTAGCTGCCCTCAATTCAATCTTAGTAGCAATAAATGTCTCATTTGTGTCTGTATCCCTAGTCCTATCACAGTGACTGGCACACAGTAAGGTGCTTGGAGGGAATGATAAGAGGTGATGAAGACAACCCAAGACCCTGAGCCCCCCAGACCTTACTTCCAGAATGGCTACTAAGACCATAATATAGGAGTCATCTTGTGGAGAACAAACCCACCATATCTTTACTACCAGCAGTGTAAATTACTGACTAATTGGTAGCAACCTGCAGGTAAGCACAAAAGCCTGGAGAATAGCAGTGCCCCCAGACCACCAGCCCTACTCCCAACTCAGACCTAGAAGTCATTGTTCAGGGGAGCAAGAGCTGTGAAGGAGAGACCAGTCAAACTGAGGTACTATGGCACTCTGAGGGAGTGGCAGGAGGAGGAAGCATATGTCCAGCTATGTCAATTCACTCCTACCTCCCTTGAGAATGCAGTGGAGCCCTCCCAGGCCCCTGAGCCCAAGAGCTCCAGGAATAGAAGAGCCCTCACACCACCAGCCCAGCCCCCGTGGCTGACTTCCAGACAATCAACTCCTGTGGAGATTCAACCTGGCAACTGTTTCTGCAAATGCTACAGTCCTTGAATTTTCAGAAGCCACAACTATTCATGATCCAGAAAAGATCTTACCACCAAATGTAGCCTAGTGTTTTGCACATGTTGTTCAGTTGTGGCCAACTCTTTGTGACCCCATTTGGGGTTTTCTTGGCAAAGATACTGAACTGGTTTGCCATTTCCTTCTCTAGCTCATTTTACATATGAGGAAACCAAGGCAAGCAGGGTTAAGTGACTCATCCAGGGTCACTCAGCTAGTCTGACATCACATTTGAACTCTATCCACTACACCACCTAGGTGCCTGTTTTGCATATACTAAGCACTTAATAAATGTTTTTCATTCATTAATAAATACTTGTTGACTGACCTCTCATAAAAAGCCTTTCCCAATTCCTGGATTCCATAACACTTTGCTAAGTGCTTTACAAATATTATCTCATTTGAACTGCACAACAACCCTGGGAGGTAGGTGCTATTGTTATTTCCACTTTACAATTGGGGAAACTGAGGCAGACAGCGTTTTGGTAACTTGCCCAGGGTTACATGGCTGGATTTGAAATAAGAGCTTCCTGCACCACCTGGATGGTTGTTTATGGAAGGTTTTCCAGGAAGTAGCAATGTCAATCAATCAATTAATGTGATGACTACTATAAAAAAAGAGAATTCTAAAACATATTCTAAGATCTCATGAAACTTATTACAGTCTAGTTAGGGTGATCAGACTAATAAAGATGAAAACATTAGCAAAGATGATAACAATGATATACAATTAAGTGATGAGATAAAGAGATAGGAGAGAGGTGGGAGATCAATTGGGCCTGGAGGAGGCAAAGAGGGTTTCATAGAGAACTGGAACCTTGAAGGATGACTGGGATTTGGTCAGGTGGAAGAGAGAATGGAGATCTTTCTAGACAGGGGAGGGCATTAACATGAGCAAAGCACATAGATGGGGAGACAAAGAACAACCTTAGGGGATGTCAGTCTGAGCAGAAGGAGTCTGTGCAGGAATAATGGGAAATAAAGCCAGATGAGACCACAGGTCTAGACCAGAACAGGGTGGGGGGCAGATTACTATTGGATTGGATTATCTTGGAATTCAACTCAACAAACAAGCACCCACTATGTGCAAGGTGAGAGGCAGTGTGGTTTAGTGGATAGAGACTCTATCCTTAGAATCGGAAAGATCTGGGCCCCAGGCCTACCTGTGACATATATAGGCTATTCGATGCTCAACAAGTCAATTATCCTCTCTCTAAGTTGCAAGGCTTTTGCTGATCAAGATTTATAGAGTGGGGGCAGCTAGATGGTGCAGTGGATAAAGCACTGGCCCTGGATTCAGGAGGTCCTGAGTTCAAATCTGGCCTCAGACACTTGACACTTACTAGCTGGGGTGACCGGGGCAAGTCACTTAACCCCCATTTCAGGGGGGGGGGGATTTATAGAGGAAGTTTCCCTGTACCATTGAAATGCCACATCTTAAACTACTCCCTTCTCCAAATGATTTTGCCAAAGTCATCAATGATAAAAAGACATAAGAAAAACAATTCCTGTCTTCAAGGAGCTTTCATTTTAGGGAGTGGAGTTGGTGAGTTATGTCATGTATATAGATGAAGAAATCCAAGGTAATTGGAGGAAGAGGGTAATTAGGTGGTGCCATAGCACAGAGTGCCTGGCCTGGAGTCATCTTCCTGAGTTCAAATCTGGCCTTACTAGCTGTGTGACCCTGGGCAATTCACTTAACCCTGTTTGCCTCAATTTCCTCATCCATAAAATGAGCTGGAGAAGGAAATGGTATATTTGCCAAGAAAACTCCAGATGAGGTCATGAAGAGTCAGACACAACTGAAAAATCACTAAACAATAACAGCCAAAAAGAGAGAGAGAGAGGGAGGGAAGGAGGGAGGGAGAGGAAAGGGAAACAATAGGGGGTTCAGGAAAGGATTTGCAAAACACATGAGCTGAACTCTGAAGGAAGCTAAGGTGGCAAAGGTGAAGAGGAAGAGAATTCCAGGCATGGCAGCTTGAGCAGAGGCCTAGAAAGGGGAAATAGATACATTGAGTGTAAGGAACAACTTGTAGTCTGTCTGGAAAGTAGGAGTCATATGAAATATGTCGTGAAAAGTAGGTGAGAGGGACAGCTAGGTGGCACAGTGGATAGAGCACCAGCCCTGGAGTCAGGAGGACATGAGTTCAAATCCAGCCTCAGACACTTAACACTTACTAGCTGTGTGACCCTGGGCAAGTCACTTAACCCCCATTGCCTCACCAAAAAAAAAAAAGAAAGAAAGAAAGAAAGAAAAAGAAAAGTAGGTGAGAGCCAGATTGTAAAGAGCTTAATTTCCAAACTAAGAAATATATATTTCATCCTACAGGCAATAAGAGGTCAACTGAAGATGAATGAGCCAGTGAATGATAAAGTCAGACCTGTGCCTTACATGTTATTTTAGCAGTATCATGGAAAGACAGATTGGTGATGGGGAGAGACTGGAAACAGGGAGATTGATTAAAAGGCTAATGCAAGAGGCAAGACTTCAGGGAGTGCAGTAGACATGTTTTTTCCCAATTATCTTTTTTTGGGGGGGAGGGGTGAGGCAATTGGGGTTAAGTGACTTGCCTAGGGTCACACAGCTAGTAAGTGTTAAGTGTCTGAGTCCAGATTTGAACTCATGTCCTCCTGACTCCAGGGCTGGTGTTCTATCCACTGCACCACCTAGCTGCCCTGAGAGCAGTAGACATGTGAGGGGAAACTGTGGGATCAGTTCAAGAGATGTCACAGAAGAAGACTCAGCACTTGATTGCATATGGTAGGGTAGAAAGAAGGAAGAGTCAACTCTTAGGTTATGAACTTGGTTGAGTAGGAGTATGGAAGACCTTGAAAATGAAACACTGGAAGAATTTAGATTTTCTTTCATTGACAAATAGGGAGCCATTGGAGCTTTTTTTTTTTAATCAGTGAAGCCACCTGATTAAAATAATGTTTAATGTTTTTTGTTGTTTTTACCAGACTTGTGATGTGACCACTGTCAGAGAGTTCCATGAAGGAATTGCCCCTACCCATGTAGTCTGTCATTTATAGTCAGAGAGTGACCTGGTGAGTGAATGAACAAGGCTGCTGGAAGGTCCAATAGGCATTTGGTTACGCTACTAGGATTGAAGCAGGAGGACACAAGTAGAAATGCAGAATTGAGGGTGATCAGCACAAAGGTGATGGAAATCTTGAAAAATGGGGGGGTGGGGCAGCTAGGTGTTGAAGTGATATAGAGCACTGGCCCTGGATTCCAGGAGGTCCTGAGTTCAAATCCAGTCTCAGACACTTGACACTTACTAGCTGTGTGACCCTGGCAGGTCACTTAACCCTCATTGTCCTGCCAAAAAAAAAAAAAAAAGGAAGGGGGGGGGAGGGAATGCTGGCGAGAAGACAGAGCCTAAAGACTGATCTTTGGAAAACACACAGTAAAGGTCAAAGAGGAAGAAGTTCAGGAAAGATAATCAATATAATGTAGCATCACAGAAGCCAAGAAAAGTGGGAAGTTAAAGAAGAAAGTGGTGACCAATGGTAACAAATGCTGCAGAGAGATCAAGAGATTTGAATTTGACATTAAAGATGTTTCTGGTAGCGTGACTTACAATGAAAGCAGTTTCTGATGAAAACTAGACTTCATGACATTTGACAAGCAGAAGAATGGGGAGCAATCAACAATGGGCATATCCCACTTGACTGAGAAGTTTGGGTGTCAAAGTAGGAGGAAAAGGACAAAAGATTTCATTTTTGGTTTCCATGTGATTCGGCTTTGAACCCTAGACAGAAGGGAAGGAGTCACTGCAAAGGGAAGAACTGAGGAAATGAAGTGCATGAAGGACGTGGGGGAAAGAGCATGATATCCGTAAAAAGTACCGGTTCTAGAAGCAGAGATTCACCTGAGACTCACTGGATTCCTGCCCCTTCAGCACTCTCAGTCTGCAGGTGTACCTACTTAATCCCAAGCAGTCGGTTAGCCCCGCATCCTAGTGTGGAACCAATCTTAGCCCTAGGGGAGGGTGTGATTTATATTGGTGTCAAGGGAAGGAGAAGGATAAAGAAGGCTGACAGTTAAGCAGTTTGTCTCTGCATTGAATAATTTATTCTTGTTGCCCATCTCTGTGTGACCTAGTTTCCCAGTTGCTGAGTTTCTTATCCTTGTAATCTGGTCTCTCACCTGAGGAGCCCTCATGTCTTAGTCTCCTTCCTGGTGCCTGAATCTGGTTAACTGGTGGCCCTATCTTCCCGTGTCTAACAACGACTTTAAGGATGGTGTGATCTGCTTGGCTCTGTAAATTTGACAGAGAGGTGAACATTGGTCTAATGCATGTCTGTTATATCTCCACTTATTTCCTGCCCATTCAGATCTTTACTGATTGCCTAATCAGCAGACTAGCCTAACATTCCAGATGTTGGACTTTGCATCAATCTTGGTTTATGGTTCTAGAGTTTCAGCTTGTCCTTTCACCTTGAACTCAAGGAAAGCTAGGTGGTACAGTGGATAGAGCACTGTTTCTGGAGTTAGAAAGATCCAAGTTAAAATTCAGCTTTAGCACTTACTGGCTATGTGACCCTCAGCAAGTCATTTTGATTCTGTTTGCCTCAGTTTCTACAACTCTAAAATAGATAACAGCACCCACTTTGCAGGGTTGTTCTGAAGATCAAATGAGATAAAATTTGCAAAGTGCTTAGCATAGCACTTGACACATAGTAGGCACAATACAAATGTTTATTCCCTTCCCCTTGGACTGATTTCTAGGTCTTAGATATATTTTCTGGCCTATCCACCCTCTTATGCACATTTGTAGATTAATGGCTCCCTGGGATCTCTCTGATTTTGTGAGCTTGCTAGGACTTCTACTTTTAGTTTTCCTTCCCCAGTCTGGCTTGTCCTGCTACCACCTAGGCCTTTATTACAACTACATCCAATATAGCACACTGACTCCATTATAAATGTCTTGAAAAAGAACACAAAGCAGAAGTTTGCAACCTTGTTTTGTGTCCCAGAACAATTTTGAAATGCATAAAATAAAATGCCCAGGACTACAAAAGAAACAGATTATAATGAAATATATTTATTAAAAATTTAAAGAGCAAATTCACAGACCGCCCCCCCAGCTTAAGAATCCTTAGTTTCTGTTACATATCAATCACATTAAGGACTCCAGCAAAATTTAAAATACGCAAATAGATTATAAAAAAGATAACTATTGTAGCATTCATTTGATCTATCTAAAATTAATGTTGGCTATGGGAAATATTAAATGAAATGGCTTCTAATTCTATCACTAAGTACTTATGTGTCCTTGGACACATCTCCTTACTGGTGTGAATCTCAGTTTTCTAATCTGTAAAATGAGTTTGAATAGCATGACTTCCAAGATTCCTTCCTACTCTAATAGTCTATGATTCTTCTCTTTGCTTAATTACTTTGTGTGCTTTCTTAGAAGTGGTTTTCAAACTGATGCTTTCTTTTTTCCTTTCCAGTAATTTCCTTGTGGTAGCAAAAAACAATCAGAATCACTCAATCAATTATTCTTTTTCAAGATGGGCCATTCTGGCTTCTAAAATTCTTTAGAGACATCACTGTCACTTTCACGATGGTTTGGAGCAAGATTTTTTTTTCCTTCTCCCCCCTGCTCCCAGGCAAATGGGGTTAAGTGACTTGCCCAGGGTCACACAGCTAGTAAGTGTCAAGTGTCTGAAGCTGGATTTGACTCAGGTACTCCTGAATCCAGGGTAGGTGCTTTATCACACTGCCACCCTAGCTGCCACCTGGAGCAAGATTCTTTCAAATCCAGTATCCTTCTGCATTAAAAAAAAAAAAAATCTCCCTTTGACCCAGCAATACCACTGTTGGGTCTTTTTCCAAGGAGATCATAGAAAAGGGAAAAAAGGACCCACATGTTCAAAAATATTTTATAGCTGCTCTTTTGTGGTGGCAAGGAATTAGAAATTGAAGGGTTGCCCATCAGTTGGGGAATGGCTGAACAAGTTGTGATATATGAATGTAATGGAATTCTATTGTGCTGTAAGAAACAATGAACAGGAGAAGTTCAGAGAAACCTGGAAGGACGTGCATGAACTGATGATGAGTGAGATGAGCAGAACCAAAAGAACATTATACACAGTATCATCAACATTATGTGTTGATCAACTGTCATGGACTGGATTCTTTTCACCAATACAATGGTACAAGAGAGTTCCAGGGGACTCTGATGGAAAAGGGTCTCTAAATCCAGAAGAAAAAAAAAGAACTATGGAATATGGATGCTAATTGAACCATACTATTTCTTTTGTTTTTGGTGCTGTTGTTTTTCTATTTTGAGGTTTTTTCCTTATTGCTCTGATTCTTCTCTTATAGCATGACTGATGCAGAAATATGTTTAATGTTGTTATGTAGTGTGTGTGTGTGTGTGTGTGTGTGTGTGTGTGTGTGTGTATAAAACCTATATCGGATTGCCTGCTGTCTGGGGGAAGGGGGGAGAGAGAAAAATTTGAAATTGGAAATCTTATGTAAACAAATGCTGAAAGCTATCTCTATATTTTACTGGAAAACAATAAAATACTTTTATTTTAAAAAAAATCTTCATCCACCAGTGATGAAGTGGGCAGGACAGATTTGAAGGGGGAATGAAGTCACAAGGAAGAATGTGTGTGTATGTGTGTGTGTGTGTGGAAGAGGACAACCATATTTCTTTGCCTTGGTGATGGTGGAGGAGTGTGTAGGCTTACTCAGGTCCTTCAACTTTCTCAGTTCAATATGCGCTTAGTGAATCAGTAATTTTTTTTTCATAGTGTCTCTAAGTCAAAAGAGATCCCTAACAATTCTGGTTATTAAGTAGTTAAGTGGACATTTAAAAATAGCCTGAGATGCCCCAGTGAGTTTCCAGCAGCACCTGGTGTCTGTGCCCATTTTGGCAACTGTGGAGTAACTGTAAATTGATTGGGTCTGTCCTGTAGCTCTTACTCGTCAACTTGTTCTGGAATTCACCTCTTTATCCTTCCCACTCCTAGACTCTTGGGCCAATGCCCAGGTGCTGTTCAGCTGAGAAAGTGTAGAAAGGATTGAATAAAAAGCCTGTGCAAAGTGAAATACAGATGTCAATTAGTTGTTGAATTAATTCATTAAAAGAAATAAAGGAAAAGCAGAGCCTACAGGGGTAATAGCCAGCTGAGATTGGGCACAGAATCAAGGAACCTAGATTTTGAGCAGCAGATCAGCCCCATACCAAGTCATCTTAGGCAAGTTGCTCAGATCCTCTCTGAAACTCAGTTTTCTTCTTCTATAAAATAGGGATGCTCTCAGTACCTATTTCACAGAGCTATCATAAGAAAAGTGTCTATCACTGAATACATGTAAACTTTTCAAAGCTATTTATTTATCTATTCATTCATTCATTCATTCATTCATTCATTCATTCATTCATTCATCCATTTATTTATTTTTGCAGGGCAATGAGAGTTAAGTGACTTGCCCAAGTGTCAAGTGTCTGAGACCGGATTTGAACTCAGGTCCTCCTGAATCCAGGCCAGTACTCTATCCAGGCACCACCTAGCTGCCCCTAGCTATTGTATTTATAAAAGAAACAACTGAATTGTATCTAAATTGTACTTTTCCTTTAGCACAGGGTTAGAGGAGATACATTTTGCTTTCTGTAGCAGCCTCAGTAGCCCAGGTCAATAAAATAGTTCCTCTACCTCTGCATTGTGGAAGGAGCAGTGAGCTATCAGGCATGGGGACCTCAGTTTGATTCTAACTATAACCAATAACTTGCCATAGCTGCCAAAAATAAAATCTCTTAGTCTCCCCGTCTCAATCTCCCAATCTGTGAAATGGGATAGCAATTACCTGCCCCCCTTATGTCACTGAGTTTCCTGTTGAGCATCAAATGAAGTGACTGTGTAAAAGTGATTTGTAAAGGAAAAGGAAAATCTCAAAGTGGATGATCTTTAAGACCCGGACTAATTCTAATATCCATAAGAAGACTTGGAAGGGATCCCAAAAACTATTCTAGTCAACTATCTCATTTACAGATGAAGATACTGAGGCCCAGAGGGTGAGGTGAAGGAATTGATCAAGGGTACGCAAAAGCAAGTGTGGCAAAGCCAGAATTCAAACACCTAGCTCCTACAACTGCCAATCAGGAGTTCTTTTATATTGGCCCCTATAAGTCTATATAAACATGTCACAAAGAAACAGGCAAATAAATACATAAATAAAACACCTCCCTAAATGGCCTCTGAGGTTTCCTTCAGTTCTATAGATTCTATGATAACATAAGGAAAAAGTATTGGGAAGAGAAGCATCTCTGGTTGTCATCTTTGAGAGGCTTAGATAAGCCCATTGGTTTGTCCTTTGTTCCCAAAGAGGACCATGACTTTGGGAGGTGATGTTATGACTCAGACTGAATTTAAGTGAAGGAGGGCTGTACAAGGTGAACAGCCTCAGTCTCTCCTCCAGAGTCATCTGCATCCAATGGCAACCATATACATCAGGATGACTGGAGAAGACCCAGTAATGTTTAAGCAAGTGGGATTAAGTGACTTGCCCAGGGTCACACAGCTAGCAAGTGTCGGAGGGGAGATTTGAATTCAGGTCCTCTTAACTTCAGGGCCAATACTTATATCCACTGTACTACCTAGCTGCCTGGATAAATACTATAGCCCTAAGAGAAGAACACAGCAAGGTTGAGAAACTAATTGACTTAACCATTTATACCCACTACTATTCTATCTAGGAAAGAAAGGTTTGGACTAATATTTCTTTCCAGCCAAGTTGATTTTCATAAATTCATACAAGCCTTTTTTGCATGTATGGGCTATTTAAGGCAATGTACCTTTTACGACAAAGATAAAGAGATGACACTCCATAAAAGTGAATGAGAATATTTCCTGATTCACCCCCCACCCAATCAATCAATCAACAAAAATTAATTAGCCATGTACTCTTTTGGGGGGGGGGGGCAATGAAGGTAAGAGGACTTGCCCAAGGTCACACAGCTAGTAAGTGTCAAGTGTCCGAGACCGGATTTGAACTCAGGTACTGCTGAATCCAGAGCCAGTGCTTTATCCACTGTGCCACCTAGCTGCCCCAGCCATGTATTCTTTCCCAGCTCCTGTGCTCAGCACTGGGGACACAAATGCAAAAGTGGAATAGTCCCTGATCTTACGAAGCTCACAGTCTAGAGGGACCAGACAATCTATGCACTCTCCATCTTACATTCACAGTCCCAGAGGACAAGCTGCTTACACCAAGGTTCAAGGGCATCCACTCCTTAAAACTATAGATTATAAAGGGGCAGTTTATCACCGCGGCCTCTCATTACCAGACATCTCTTTGGCTCTTAGCAACGAACATAACATGACACATTGTAGAATTCAATAAGCTACCAAATCTTCCCCTCCAAACATGGTGCCCACGGTTCCACAAATACACACAGTGTGCATAGGAAGAGTGGGTTCATTCTTATATGGTAGTTCACATATATACTGGTAGTGAGGCACACATATGGGCAAGGAGTATAGTCAGTGTCACTCACAGGATCTGGGATTGGGAGGGTTGGAAGTCTCTGCAACTCAATTGGAGTTTGCTAGCGATAGCTCTCTTCTAAGTCCACAGCTAGTTTTCTTCTCTGCTGCCAAGAGTCACCCTCCTTGAAGCTGCTCCTGGTCTTGAGTGATTGTCCCTGTATCCATTTCTATTTGGAGAGTATGTCTCTGCTCTTTTAAATGGGCCTCAAACTCTCTTGAGCTGACTGCTGAATGGGCTGCCTCCTTCTGAGAAAGTAGCTCCTCTGCTAGATGACATGGTCAATGCAGGAAAGGAAGTGGAAAGAGAAATCTTCTCCCTCCAAGGGGATTCTACCACAGTCAAACCAATTGGCATGCTGTGAAATTCTGGAATTAAACTCCCAATTTGTTGCTCCTTCCTAACTGTATCAGAGAGAAGGAGATGTTCCTGCTTCCTAAGGGAATCACTAGGTATTAACATCTTGTTACCATATCATCACCATTTCTTATATTACTTCATCTTATTACTACATCAACTGAGAGGGGAGTTGGATGAATTAGATTTCCTTCTTCCCTATAATGGTATGTAGAAAACTGATACAAGATAATCTGGGGTAGGGTGGGGTGAGAGAGGGAAATTAGGTGGTGCAGTGGATAGAGAGCCAGCCCTGGAATCAAGAGGACCTGAATTCAAATCTGTTCTCAGATACTTACTAGCTGTATGATCCTGGTCAAGTCACTTAACCTTGTTTGCTTCAGTTTCTTTATCTGTAAAATGAGCTGGAGAAGGAAATGATAATCTACTTCAGTGTCTCTGTCAAGAAAACCCCAAAAAGGGGTCATGAAGAACGAGACACAACTGAACAACAAGAGAGAGGCACCAGTCAGGGAAAGACAAAAGGCAACAAGTTGAATTTTGAAGAAAATTAGAGATTCTAAGAGGTGAAAGTTAAAAAGGAGGGCATTCTGGGTATGGAGGATGCTTAACAGTTGTACAAGTGAAGTTCAAGCTCTAGAAGGTCCCATCTAGTAGAAAGTCTTTGAGTAGGGCTTGAAGGTGGTTTGTTTGTGTATCTGGATCAGGCTAGCTAAGTGTGGAGAATTAGAATTAGAGAATGTGAATTCCTTATGGAATTAGAGAATCATTGCTTTAGGGGTTGGAAGGGGCATGGGGTAATGGTTTTCTTTTTGGCCTCAGTAACTCATTGAGTCATCTGAACTACTTCAGTATTCTCTTAAAAATACTTGTATTCTTTTACTTCACAACCCCCCCCCCCCGCCCCCAACACAAAGTGATAGCCAGCTATATGGAAACTATTAGCTATTATAGCATACCTGAATCCCTCCTCATTCACTCTTTTACAACCCATGCTGCTTCAGGTCCTCCACTGTAGATCTAAGGTCCATGGGGACAGCTAGAGAGCCTGGCTTTTCAGACATGCTCTTGATGTAAATAAATAAATCAAGTAAGATGAGTCCAAGGTTCATTTTTTTTTTTTTTTTTTGGCAGGGCAATGAGGGTTAAGTGACTTGCCCAGTGTCTGAGGCCGGATTTGAACTCAGGTACTCCTGAATCCAGGGCCGGTGCTTTACCACTGTGCCATCTAGCTGCCCCCAAGGTTCACTTTTAAAAGATAAAAACTCACAGCATAGGGAACTGTTAAAAGTGGCATTTTAGAAACAGAAATAACTGAATCAGAAGACCAGGCTAGATTTCCTCCTCCTCCTCCTCCTCCTCCTCCTCCTCCTTCTTTGGTGAGGCAATTGGGGTTAAGCGACTTGCCCAGGGTCATGCAGCTAGTAAGTGTCAAGTGTCTGAGGCCAGATTTGAACTCAGGTCCTCCTGAATCCAGGACTGGTGCTTTATCCACTGTGCCACCTAGCTGCCCCTAGATTTCCTTCTTGCACAGTAGTATGAAAGTCCCTTCTAAGTTCCCAGGCTGGCAGAAATGCACCCCAGTGTTACAAAACCTGGGCTCCAAAGACACATAAATTTTCAGAGCAATGAGAAAGTTGTTCTTAGTCACTATGTCACAATACCTGGAAATGGAAGGGCAATTCAGGGCAATTCAGGACAAAGTACGTAACTCAGCTCTGGAATTCCAGGACTCAGAGCTTAAGTCACAATAACAAAAAACTTCTTGTGTTTCTGTGTGTGTGTGTTTGTGTTTTAACTTAATATACATTGTCTTATTGGTTCTACGAAATAATGGGGCTTTTCTGTTAACAGTTAATGGGCACAATAGGTAATCTGATGATCAACTCTTTAAAAAAAATTTCATTTTCTAACCTTGTTTCTATTCATTCAAGGAGAAGACTATCCCCTACCTAAGCTAAGCATGTTGAATTTTTAATGGTGCCATGAAGAATAATATTTTATATGTATGCTTTGTGCATGGGCTGGGTAGAAGGAACCAGAGGGCAGAATTTAGCAGAGGGGATGACTGCACCACACTTAGGATTTAAGGGCTGATCTGCTCGAGTTGGGGGCAACTACAGTTGACACAATGGCTGAATCTTAAATGGACACAGTTACTCCTCCTTTTCTTGGTCGCCCCCCTCGCCCACATTTGTCTCTCTTCTCTCACTCCCACTGTTGTTTCTGGGCAAAACTGAATTAGACACTAGGGAACTAGGGAAGCCCTGAGGAAAGAAGTATTGAACATCCAAGAATCTGATTTCAGTTCATACATTTCAATCCAAGTCTTAAAACACTATACCAACAATGGCAGGCATAAGCCTCCTGGTATAATTTCATGTTGATAAGGACTCCTTGCCCCATATATACCTCCTTTTCTTGTTGGGTGTTGCCCCAAGTTCCTTTAATTAAGAATAAAACTGCAAAGATCGAGATTAAATTCAAATAGAATGACAGATTCGCCCTAGGGTGTTAATGACTGATAACAGAATCTATCTGAAGAGCCAGTTTGGAAAAAAGAAATATCACCAGGGGCCTGAATGAGATTAAGAAGGGATCACAGAAGGAACAAAGAGGAGATGAAACAGAGGGGTTGGACAGAGCAAGTTTTGGTCTCCCATTTCTATTCATGCAGGGAGAAGACTAAATCAAAAGACAATAGTTAAACAGGTTTGCATAGAGCCTCCAACAGAGGGAAGGGCCTGAAGTGAGAGAAGATCATAGACTCCCAGATCTGGAAAGGCAAAGGACCTTGGGGGCAATCTAGTCCAACCCCACATTTTGCAAATAAGGAAACTGAGGCTCAAAGGGGATAATTGACTCATCTGAGGTCATACAGGTATAACAGGAGAGGAACCGGGGTCTTCTGCCTCCAAATTCACTGCTCTTTTCACTGCCCTGTTGATCTCCTGGGTGCACTTCTTAGGTCCTGGGAACCAATACTCTGAACTCTGCTTCATTCAGGCTGTTAATTCGGAATGAATCAGAGATAAAAATGCTCAGATCCAAACACTTTGCCAACAGCATAGTATGGAGATTATGAGCTAAGGAGGGTCTTTTCTTTGCAACATGTATAATTTAAAATTCTAAATGTGGGTTCTAATCTGTTCCCCCAGTTTTGGGGGAAACTGACTAAAATCACTGATAAAACGAGTTTAGGTTTTTAAGGGTTTATTGGAAGATAGAAAAAGAAAGATTGAGAACAGAATTCCTACAGCCTGGCAATCCTATCTTTCCTCAATTTTCCTGTGAAGTCCTCTGCCACCACCACCACCACCATGGTGAAGTCAGGAAAATGGGAGGCTCCTCAAGTTGATTGGCTGGTAGCCTTGATAGACAGTACCCATGAGCAAACATCACTTCCTGACGCCAAGGAAAAGCCGCATGGCCTTGCCCTCAGAGGCATTCTCCTCATGGTGGAGCTTTCCTATAGTAAGTCTCCAGTAGGTGGCGTCATTCCAATCATTACAGTCCCCCCTTTTGTTTCATTTGAAAAACAAATGCGTTTGCTCAATGAAATAACCAAAAACAATATCCTATGCTAACTAACGATATGTAAATAACAATATAGAAAAGGGAGACAGGAAAGTTTTGTCCAGAGGGGCAGTCCCTCATAGACTCAATGCTTTGACATTGGTCTTTAGAGGGAGGGCCTCTGCAAGTATATAATAACAGAAGGAGAAAACAAAATCAACAAAACAAAACTATTCATATAAAGTCTCTGAAACATCTACCAGGGTTAGGTTGCATAGCAAGTGTCCTACACTCACATTGCAAGTCAGTCTCATCAGTATAGTTTAGAGGAAAAAACTGCACCAATTCAATTCAATTTAATAACACTAACTCTACATGCAAGGGACTGTGCTAGATTGATAGAAAGAACAAAAACAAAGAAGCAGTCACTGAGCCCACCTCCCAGATCTGTGCCATTTGCATTGCCTATGCCCATGCCAGGAATGATCCCCCTGCTCACCACATTTCATTCAATACACAGCTAAAGCACCACTTTTTACATGAGGTCCCACTCCCATCCTCCAAGATGGTAATGCCTTGCCCACTAAGGTTGCCTAGTATCTGCTTGGGTGTATTTGTATACACCATATGTATGTATGTTCCCTCCCAGTTAGAAAATAAGATTCTTTTTTGTTTTTGTTTTTGTGGGGCAATGGGGGTTAAGTGACTTGCCCAGGGTCACACAGCTAGTAAGTACCAAGTATCTGAGGCCAGATTTGAACCCAGGTACTCTTGAATCCAGGACTAGTGCTTTATCCACTGCACCATCTAGCTGCCCCCTAGAAAATAAGATTCTTGAAGGCAGCATCTAGTATAGTACCTGTCTCCTATAGCTGTTTAGTGCTTCAGTCCTGTCCAACTCTTGTGATCCCATATTGGCACAGCATACCAACACTGTCCATGGACTTTTCTTGGCAAAGATACTGGAGTAGTTTGCCATATCCTTCTCCATTGGATTAAGGCAAACAGAGGCTAAGTGACTTGCCCAGAGTCACATGGCTAGAAAATGTTTGAGGTCAGATTTGAACTCAGGTATTCCTGACTCCTGGCCCAGAGCTCTATCCAGTGACCCATCTACCTGTACCTAGTACAAAGTTAATAAACGCTTATTGATTAATTGAGGGAATTCAACATATACCCACCTGTTTTTTTTCTTTTTTTTAATCATGAAAGTATTTTATTATTTTCTCATTACATGTAGAGATAGTTTTCAACATT
Source organism: Dromiciops gliroides (assembly GCF_019393635.1). NCBI lineage: Eukaryota > Metazoa > Chordata > Mammalia > Microbiotheria > Microbiotheriidae > Dromiciops > Dromiciops gliroides. The sequence continues at coordinate 338,557,820 of NC_057861.1, forward strand.
TGCTTTTTTTTGTTTTTTGCAGGGCAATGGGGGTTAAGTGACTTGCCCAGGGTCATACAGCTAGTAAGTGACAACATTTGTTTTTATGAGATTTCTAGTTCCAAATTTTTTCTCTCTCCCCCCCTCCTCAAGACAGCAAGCAATCTTATATAGGTTATATATGTACAATCACATTAAACATATTTCAGCATTAGTCACGTATTTTCTTAGAATTAAAACTAGAACTGTGTTTTATAAATTAATTGCTATTGCACTACTTTTGGCAGTAAACATTTATTATTAATGAATATTATATATACCAATAAAGAATTGACAGCATGGTAGAGAAAACAGGGAGAGCTTTAGCATGGCAGTTAGCTAGAGTAGGAGGGAAGCCCCAGAAGACCCATTCTGTCTCTGAGAGACATCATGTGGTCTCAAGGAGATGTGAAAAGACCTACAAAACCTATGCTGTCCTATGAGGGACAGCCAAGCCAAGAGCACATCCAGAAAGAGAGAACTGAGCACCAGCCAAGCATTTTATGTTGTTTGCTTTGTTTTTTGTTTTGTTTTTGGCAGGGCAATGAGGGTTAAGTGACTTGTCTCGGGTCACACAGCTAGTAAGTGCCAAATGTCTGAGACCAGATTTGGACTCAGGTCCTCCTGAATCCAGGGCCAGTGCTCTATCCACTGCACCACCTAGCTGTTCGCCTAGCCAAGTGTTTTTAATCCTCTTTTGATAGAGGTGGGTCATTATACATTGATCAAAACTAATTTGGTTAGCATCATTCAATTCCATTGGTTGACATGACTTGAGGGTGGTCTGAATTAAAATGAACTCTACAAATGACATCAGGGAAAGACACTCACTAGTGTTGCTCAAGGCATTTTCCAGGTGTGGTCTGTGAGCTAGACAAAATAACCTTGGGTTTGTCCCAGATCAAGAAGAACAGGACTTTCTGGGGATGGGGGGCAGGGTGGAGAAAGCACAGAGAAGCTGATCTCTGGGGCCCTCCAAGAAATCCATTATTAATAATTATTTTTCTCACACACCACTGGGGACTGGGACACCTTTTCCCACTTTCCCCTCTTTGTAACCCCACCCCAGAGCCATCCAGGATGTTGGGGGCAGCAGGAAAACCTACCAACACCAGTACCCTTCCTTTTTGGTCCCTCCCTAGACCACCAAGAACCTCATCTGGGCTAACTTGATATCACACCGCTTGGATAATATTGGGAATCACCAATTATGTTAAATGAAAGACCACCAGATCTTACTATCTGCCTCACTTCTATGTGAGGAGTTCATAATATTCTTTTTGGGTCATACACTCTTGGAAATCTATTTGGAAATTATAGACTGCTTCTCAGAACAATGTTTTTAAATAATTGAAAGAAATGCTAATTTTAAGTTAGAGATGAATGAAAATAAGCATGTACTTTCCCCCCACCCAAGTTCATGGATCTCCTGAAATCTATCTGCAGACCTGTTAGGGGTCTGTGGATCCCCCAGAAGAACCTGAGGGCTCCATGTGACTAGCACTATCTTCTAACTTACAGTTGCAACCTAAGGACCCCAGGGCCTTGACATCTGCTCTGCACTTAACATTCTTTTAGATGTTGTTTCTCCAGATTAGAGTGTGAGGTCCTGGATAGCAAGGATTATCTTGATTTTTCTACTTTTATCCCTAGGGCTTAGCACAATTCTTGGCAACATAGTAAGCATTTAACAAATTCTTGCTCATTCATTCATCCATCCATCCATCCATCTACACACCCACACATCCATCCAAAAATCCATCCATCCCCAGGGAATTAAACAGAGACCATTTTACTGTTCTTCATACCCAAATCTCCATCTCTAGTCCCCTATACCTAAAATGCACACCTAACTCAATTGTACCTCTTAGAATTCCTAACTTCCTTGTCTACCCCAGCTCAAGCATCACCCATTTAAATGAAGTCTTTCCCAATTCCCCTAGTTGCAAGGGGCTCAGCACTCCTCAATAACATATCTATTTTTCATCTGCTTATGTCTGCCTCATTTATAGTTTATACTGTACCCTAGTAGGACCCATTTAGTTTCTCTGGTCCTAGGGGTTCTGATAGGTATAATAAAAAGAGGCTGGAGTAGATCTAAGATTCTGGGGTTTTAAACTGAGTAATACTGTCATTAGATACTGCTGAGTTCACATTCATAAAACTTTACATTCACAGCAAGATTTTCATATGTGATTTTGAGAAAACTAATTTATATCCCCTATGAGAAAATTGTTTATTTCCATTTCCCCAAGCCTTTTGTATTTATAGAACAAGGCAGGGGCAAAGGAAAAATAAATCCAAGGACTTCAGATTCTCAGCCTAGTTCTCTAAAATCAGGGGCACAAGAAGCACCAGTAGCTACCTACTGCCTCTAGGGTAAAGTATGAAGTGCTTTTTTGCCACTTAAAGCCCTTCACAATCTAGCTCCAGACTGACTACCTACCATTCCAGACAGTGCTGATGTCTCTTCCTTTAACCTCTCTATATTCCAGGCAAACTGGACTACTGAGTATTGTTTGCACTCGACATCCCATCATTTGCCTCCACACCTTGGCACTGGTTTTCTCTCACTCTTGGAATGTACACCCTCCTCTCCACAACTTGGAATCCCCAGCTTCCTTTAAGGTTCAGCTAAAGTACAACCTGATGCTCCCAGTTTCTAGTGTCCTCCCCTCCTCAAAAAACAAAAACAGGGGCAGCTAGGTGGCACAGTAGATAAGGTACCAGCCCTGGATTCAGGAGGACCTGAGTTCAAATGTGACCTCAAACACTTGCCATTTACTAGCTGTGTGACCGTGGGCAAGTCACTTAACCCTCCTTGCCCCACAAAAACAAAAACATGCATTCCAGGTCCTCTCCCATCTAGAATGTAAACTCCTTGATGGCAGGAACTATTTCATTTTTGTCTTTGTATCTCCAGTGCCTAGTACAGCACTTGGCACCCAGTAGGTGCTTCATAAACGTTTATTGAATGAATGAATAAGTAAATGAATGGGGTTGAGAGTCAGAATATTAGAGTTAAAAGAGATCTCAGTGGCCACCTAGTACAACCTATACCTGTACAGGAAGCCCTCGATAAGATGACTGACAAGTTGTCATCTAGTCTTCGCTTAAGGGCCTCTGGTGAGAAGCCACCCACTGCTTTTGTAGGCAACACTTCCATTAGGAAGTCTTTACTTTGTGTCTCCAGACTCAATAAAGCACTGAAACTCAGAAACTCATCTTAGAGAACTCACTTCCAATGAGAAACAACTTCACGAAAAATGGAACGCCTGCATGTTCAACTTTAAAATCAATAATAACAATCTTTGTCTTAAATAAATTTGCCATGTCATATGAAAAAGATCTCTCCCTCCTTCAAGGCACTAAAGACTACATAGCTCATAGCTCATAGCCTTATTACTTGGCAATTTTCAAAAAAGCAGGTCCCCTCTCCACCTCATCCCACACCTTTAGATTTTCCTTCTGAGGTGTTTTAAATAATTATATTGTGAAGTCTTATATGACGATCCAAATTCCATTAGTTTCAAGCCTAGACACAAGAAAAATGCACTTGGAAAATAAATAATACCAGCTTAGGTATTTAACCATCTGTGTGACATCAGGCAATTCACTTAATCTCTTTGGGCCTCAGTTTACTCCTCTGTATAAAGGGGGGATGAGACCTCTAAGGTGCTTTGTGGCCTAGCTCAATGAGGCTATTTATTTATCTATCTATTTATTTAGTTAGTTATTTTCAGGCTACTACAGACCTCTCTCCTCAACTCCACCTAATAGTATCTGTAGCTTCTTTCAAAGCACCACTCAGGTGTTAGCCTTCTACATGAGACATTTCCTAAATTAAGTCAATTCTCCATCTGTAGCATACAAACTACATAGACAGAAAATTATTTTCCATAAAACTACTATATTAACAACCCTCAAAAGACTATGGTCAGCATTTGGAAGGACAAGTAGAAAGGGAATGAAGTTATATTTGGAATCAGGACCTCTGTTCAAATCCTTTGCTCTGGTACTTACCATCCATATAGTCTTGGGTAAGTACCTTAAACTCTCAAGGCCTCACTTAGTTTCTTCATCTATAAAATGGGAAGGTTGAACTAGAAGATGTTGAAGGTACATTGAAGCTTTAAATTTAGGGTCCTACATCCACTTTGTGACCAGTATCTTTACATCTTTTCCTACTACAAGAGGTTACTATAGACTTTGAGTTTCTTAACTTGGAGTCCAGGAACTTTGTTTAAAGGAAAATTTTTTGATAAGAACATGTCAATGTAATTGGTTTCCTTTGTGATCCTAAATATTTTATTTTATGCATTTACAAACATTATTCTGGGAGACAGTCCACAGGCTTCCCCAGATTTCTGGGTAGGTCCATCATGCACAAAAAAAGCATTAAGAACCTTAGAATTAGAAGGAAAAGAGAGATTTCTTGGTATGCACTGGCTCAAATCCTGGCCTCAGACACTTGACACTTACTAGCTGTGTGACCCTGGGCAAGTCACTTAACCCTCATTGCCCTGCAAAAAAGAAAATAAAAAAGAGAAGTATCTTTTCCCCCATACATTCAGCCCATAGTTTCTCATCTATGGAGGGTAGAACCATTACCACAGATGAAAATAATAACAGATAAAAGAATACCTTGTTCTGAATTGCATGTATAATTAAAAGGGACGCTTAAACTGGTAGAGAGGACACTCTGGGAGACCAATTATTGAAATATTTCCTTTTCCGGGGCAGCTAGGTGGCGCAGTGGATAGAGCACCGGCCCTGGAGTCAGGAGTACCTGAGTTCAAATCCGGCCTCAGACACTTGACACTTGCTACCTGTGTGACCCTAGGCAAGTCACTTAACCCCAATTGCCTCACTTAAAAAAAAAAGAAAGAAAGAAATATTTCCTTTTCCTCAAAAGCAGTTCTCCTAGACCAGGATCCTATGAGCAGATGTCTAGCCTCCTTTCAGGCAGCCTGGCCTAATGGTTTTGGGGTGGGGGGGGTCAGGTGGTGTAGCGGGGACAGGGTCAAAAGATCTGGGTTGTAGTCCCTACTGCAGCAACAAATTCTCATGGGCAAATAAATTCCTTAGCCTGCCTGGAGAAAAGGATGGATTATATCAAGGGTTCTTAACCTGGGGTATAAGAATTTTTCCAAAAAAATGTTGATAACTCTATTTCAATATAATTGCTTCCTTTGTAATTCTATGCATTTTACTTTATGCACTTATAAGCATTATTCTGAGAAGAGATCCCTAGGCAGTCATCAGACTTCCAGTTTGATTTTCACCTTGGTTTTAAAACTTCAGGATTTCAAGAAAAAACAAGATTAAACACTCAGAGAATTAACTAACCCATCTATCATTGACTAAAAGCATCCTTCCTCTCCCTCTCCTCTTAAAACAGTAGAAGAAAGTCAAATTTCGGAGATAAATTCGATTTTCCAGCTCTCTAGTTATGAGAACGTTGCCAGTAGGAAGCAGACAGGCTGTCACGATAGGACTAAGAAGCAACCTTGGAGGCGACCGTGGCTCTAATCACATGATTTCTTGAAACAAGATCAACCGTACTGAAGTGCACCCGGAAGAGAGACGGTTGCTAGTTGGGGGGTATTTACAGTGCACGGATGGAACAAGGGAGGTAAGGAAAGGATGTCTTGGGTGGCATGAGATGTAGATAAGGGGCAAGATAATGAATGATTAACGTTTAACTTTCACCAGTAGTAGAGAAGTAGTCAGAGCACGCCAAATGCAGATAAATTGTTCAGTCAATGCCTGTGAATAAATCTCTAGGACGGCAAACATATCAGTACCACAACAGTCCCCATTTCACAGCTCCGCTGACCACGATTACTTCTTTCTAATCACTTGGCTGAAGGCTCTGACACTCAAGTGCAACTTGCGAGAAACAGGAGGTATTAAAACACCAGAGAAGCTAGTTTCTTGGGCTGCTGCTTGAATTTTAGCCTAGCGTTTCTAGAGCAAGTGTTACGAGCCGCCAGAAGCCCGAGATCGGTAAACACCCCATCAAGGCACAGCTCTTTGTTTTTCTCCCCAGTTGCCCGGAGGCCCCCAGGGAATCATCCTGCACTGCCCTCGAGACGGAATTCCTGCTACTGGGCAAGTCTCTCAAGCTGATACTAGACTTAAAGATCCTAGGAAAGCCAAGAGGGCCACTTTTCAGCTTCTGAGCTTGTCGGAATCAGCATCGCCGCTCAGAACAAACTGGAAAGGTTGAGAGCTGCGAGTTGAGAGTTGATAAGAGTAAGGAAAGAGGGTTAACGGGACCAGGAGGGGAGTGTGGAAGGGTCTCGTCACCCTGAGAGTTCTTGGGGCAATCAGAGGAGATTCTCCGCTCCTTCCTTATCGCACCACTCAGCCCCAGACCCAGCAAGCTGGGGTAATAATGCGCCCCCCGCCCTCACGCCCAAGCCAAAGGTCTGGAGGGAAATGCAGTGAGGTTTTGGGTGAATTGTGCCGGAGGCGACAAGCGGAGGTCGTGGGTAGCCGAGCACCTACCGTATCTGCTGGGCTCCCGACAGTAGTGCAGGATCGGCAATGCGTCGTCCTTGGTCACCTTCGTCCCCGAGTCTGGGGAGACCCGCTCTCGGGCCGCCGGCGCCTCTGGGCGAGGGCTGGGGCTGGGGCTGGGGCTGGGGCTGGGGCGCGGACTGGGGCGCGGGCTGGGGCGCAGGCTGCCACAGCCGCTGCCCTCCTGTTCCGTAGCTGTGCTGCTCTGAGCGCCAGGCTCCACCGGCCCGCCCGCTGCGGGGGTCACTACAAAGCGCTGGGACATGGCTCCAGGGAGGGAGCTCTGCTGCCCAACGCTGGTGGGCGACGGAGGAGTCGCTAGTGCGGCTCCGGCCGCTGGTAGGTGCGCGCGGTCCTTGTTACTCACCGGGGTCTGAACCCTGAGAGCCCAGACTCTCCTGTGTCACCGCTGCACCAGGGGCTGCGCGGTGCCGAGTTCAAGCGAAAACCGGACGCTAGTCCGGCACATTGTCTGAGGGGGGGGGGGGGGCGAGAGAAAAGGCAGAGGGAGGGAAGAGCGGGAGAAGGGCGGGGACTCCGGCCGAGAGACCCCGCCCCCTGGTCCTCGGCCCCAAGTGGAAAAGCGGAGGCGGGAGGCTCCAGGGGCAGGAGTTGAATAGAGGAAGAGAGGGTGTCCGATGAGGCAGAGGGGCTAAGGTATGGGCTAGCAGGGACTGCACCCGAGCGCCTTTGGGTGGGTATTTGATTGAAGACGGAGAAAAGAGAATTTGATATCTAACTTCTAGATATAAATTAGGGGGACGGGCGGGGTGGAGGAGGAAGCGAATGTGAGGATTAGAATAAGGTACGTTAAGAAAGTCCGGAGCATCTCCTCAAATAGTAGCTTCAGGACCTAGAGAGGAAAGTGAGAAGGACTGCATCCCAAAGGATTGAGGCTTCAGATGGGAACCATAGGGGATCGAAAGTTTCTTCCAATCAGAATCAGAGCATACAAGGACATCACGGACCCTAAAGTGACCCTCGGAGAGTAAATCAAAAGTCTTGAGTCCCGAAAGTCATTTTTATTAACATCATTAACGTTCCTATAACGAGCTGTAGTTCTACCATCCCGGAGGAATAGGGCGAATGCCCCCTCCTGCCTCAGGACGGAGAGAGGGGGCATAAATTACCCTATTTAAAGTTTATGATTTAATGATTACCATTATCAAAAGAGACTCTACCATCCAATTAGGGGGAGGGAATTAACTAACACAGGCTAGCAGGTGGCAACAAAAGATTTCCCACACATTAAATGCTAAAAAATGTCTCTTTGGACTAATTTTTCTTCTTTGGAGACTATCCAAGGTTGGGTGTTTTGTTTTGTTTTCTTCTGATTCGTATCCTTTCATTCATTTTTCCACCAAAGAGTTAACCAGTTGTGCATACAAACAGAACTTGGATTCTGCTATTGTATGGAAGTTGCTTGAGGTCAATTAAGGTGAAAGAAGAAGGAAATGAAATACAATTCTGCCATTTTGCTGCACTTAGCAGTGGTAGCAGAAAGTTTTTCATGTGGGGAAGTTGGTACAAATGGTCAAAAATGAAAATAAGAAATGATCAGTGGATCTCAACAATTCTCTTCTGTCTTCCAGTAATAGAGATTAGAAGAATCCTCTATTTATAAATTTCCCGTCAATAACATATATCCCAACATATCTACCTCCATCTCTTCTTAACCTAGGATATTCTCGTCCATGGTTTCCCATAAATCCCACATATAGGCTCCACCCAATATGCTGAAATTCTTCTGTTGGTTCTTTTTTTTTTTAATTTTTAGTTTTTTCCCCTTTAGCTTTTTTTTTTTTTTTTTGCGGAGCAATGAGGGTTAAGTGACACAGCGTCACACAGTTAATGTCAAGTGTCTGAGGCTGAATTTGAGCTCAGGTCCTCCTGAATCCAAAGCCAGTCCTTTATCCACTGTGCCACCTAGCTGCCAGCCCTTAAGCTCTTTTAATATTTAGTGGGCATCAGTATAGCACTAATTCTTCACTCAGGCTATGTGACCAGCCCATCTCTTTTTTCTGACAATAGAGGTGTTTAATGATGTTTTTATCTCTTCCTGTTAGCAAATCCTGATAGAGAATGTGGTGTAGCCTTATATTCACCTTCCATTACAATTCTTCTGAGCCACGTGGCCTCACTTATAATAGTAGTTAATAATAATAGCTAACATTTATATAGCACTTACTATGTGCCAGCACTGTGCTGAGCACTTTACAATTATTATATCATTTGATCCTCAGAACAATTCTGGGAAGTAAATGCTATTATTATCCCAATTTTCCAGATGAAAAAACTGAGGCAAATAGAGGTTAAGTGACTTGCCCAGGGTCACACAACTTGGAAGTGTCTCAAGCTGATTTGAATTCCAGCCTTCCTGACTTCCCGGCTGGTTCTCTATCCACTGTGTCACCTAATTAGAATATTGGTGTTAAACAGGTAGGGTTTTGCAGAAGCAAGCAGTTTCATTAAAAATCCTGTTCATTTTTTCAAAATGTAATTGAGGCCAATTTCCCCTATTAGATTCTGAGTCATTATCAAATGAAGAGATGAGAGGAAACCCTCAACTCCTTCCTCCCCCCTGTGGAAGTGGGAGGTCTACAGATGTTAGACATTACATATTCTCTTACTTTTTCAATGTGTTGATCAGTTTTGATTATTTTTTTTTCCTTTTAAAAAATACTATTTGTTATATAGGATGGCTCTCTGGGAGAAGGGAAAGCGATACAGGGGAAACAGACATCAATAAAATTTTTATTTTTTAAAAATTCTGAGTCTGTTTTAATGTTACGGCTGCAGTGCCTGTCACATATGAGTATGTATGTGTGTATGCATATGTGTGCCATAGATTGACCATGCAACCAATTGTAATATAATCAAGGCAGTATGCAATTTTTCAATCACTTGATTTTTCCAATGTGAATTGTTAGGAAATTTCTTTCAAAGCATTACAGGTTTTATTGAAGATTTGTTTTGTTCCAGAACTCAGCCCAATTAGTCCAATGTCTTCTGTGCATAAGAACACCTAGAGACCTTCTCCAATAGAAAATCCTACTGGTTGAGCTCATCCTCCATGGCACTGCCAAATACCATTTGCCAGCATGTCTTCCTGGTTTATGTCTCATTTGAGGTTGAAATTCTAAAACTTGTTGAACAAAGTTATCTCCATGGTAATGGAGAGTCCTCACCTGTGCGTGGTTGACATCTTGCTTGAGGAGAACCTCTAAGGTTGCATTTGAAAACATTTGACAAACAATAGATACAGAGGGATTTTATATTCTCTCTACTTCTTAGTTGTTTAATTGTAAAATCATGATATACTTTAGAAAATCATCTAAGAAAGCCTGACTGTTAACTTCCAGCAAGGATTTTACCAGAACATTGTCATAAAGATTTTGCAAAGGTGAGAAAGATGACATATGGGTTGATAGGTGCTGGTGTTATAGGATCATAGGGAAAGACATGTAAGGTCACAGTTGAGAGCTCATTTTATAACTGAGGAAATTGAGGCCCAAAGAAGTTCAAACAAACAAACAAAAAACTTACTTAAGTGTACACAATGTGTAATGAGCAGAGTCAGAACTCAAACTCAGGTCCTTTGACTTTTAAGTATAAAGAGCTTTCCAGTGCACCACAAAATAGGAAGGTTATTTTTAGTCGCCCCTCCACCTCTTCCTTTGCAAATGTACCATCTGCGATCTTTTTCACTCCTATTCTTGGAGAGGTATCTTGAAAATTGGTCTCCCGATCCTTCTTCTTCTTCTTCTTCTTCTTCTTCTTCTTCTTCTTCTTCTTCTTCTTCTTCTTCTTTTGTTGTTGTTACATGAAAACTGTTTACTATGACAAAGGCATCATACAATTTTTATGATCTTGGTCTTTCCTTCTTGCCAGAAGAGAAGCGTTTGCAATTTTCACAACCTTGAAGCGGACTCCAGGAATATCCCCAACAGCATGGCCTTGTCGAACAAATACAGCAATCAAAACTTCATTGTTTTCCTCAATAAAGTTCAAGCAACCATCATTGGGAACAAAGGCAGTGATTTTTTTTTGCCATTCTTAATCAACTGGACTTCACACACTTCCTGATGGCAGAATTGGGCTGCTTGGCTTCAACACCAACTTTCTCCAAGATAATCCCTTTTGCATGAGATGCTCCTCCAAATGGGTTGGCCTTCAAGGCTGTGCCCAAATAAGCTTTCTTGTATGGTTTGTCATGCCACTTTTGGCTGCAGAGCTTTCTAGCTGTACAAAGACCATGGCACTTACCCATGCTGCCGCTGTCCAGGCTAAAAGAAAAGAGAGAAGGAAGGAAGGAAGTGCATACCCACAATCTCCCAATCCTTCTAAAATCATACCATTTTTATAGTTCTCTTATATGAACTTGGTTAGCTCTATAGCCACTCTTCCCAATTTCAACTGAGATGTCATTACTTTCTCATAGGGTAATCTGGTCCCTAGGTAGTGGAATCAAAATAGGAAGGGCAGTGTTGCATGGTAGAAAGAATGATGGATTTGAATTCTGAGGAACTAGCTTCAGATCCTATCTCTGACACACACATGACTTTGGGCAGGCTTCCTATATAATAACCCTGTGCCCCAAAACTTGAAACTTTGAGTTTATATGCACTGGGTTCAATCTTGGGGGCTTTTAATATATTGCTTAATGTCCAATTCAAGGTTTCCCCTGGAAACATTAGAATATACCTCATGTCTAGACCTATATGAACAGGGTCTTTAACTACCATATAAACATCCAGGTAACTACATATAAAATATACAACAGGCTTATGCTGCTCATTGTTTTCCATCACCCTGTACTATTTTGCAAATGAGCTTATATTCTAAAGCAGGGCTGCCATTGATTTTCATGTCTCTGCTTGGCAAAGAGATTGAATATTTGGTTTGTAAATCTTAAAGTATATCTCTTTCAGCTGGGAGGATGAGGGTAAGTTTCATAGAGAAACTCCTAAGTTGGACCTTGAAGAAAAAGAAGAATTTTAATAGGTGGAAATGAATTCTAAGCATGGTGACAGTCTCTTTTAATCCATGGAGGTGGGAAAATAGAAGATGAAATCATTGAACAAGTGGGAGTTCAGTTGGCCTAGAAAGCAAGGTTTGTGATAAGTAGTATGAAATTAGTCTGGAAAAAAGGTAAGAGTTACGCTATAGAGGGTATTAAATGCCAGGGTTAGTAAATCTTATTTTAACCTACTGGAAGTACAGAATGACCACAGGTTTTTTTTTGGGGGGGGTACCTAGTCAGATCTGTGCCTTTGAAAGATTCTTTTGGCAACTATGTGAAGGAGGGTTTAGATCACAGAGAAACCAGAGGCAGTTGTTACAAGGCTATAACAATAGTGTAGGAAAGATTGCCTAAAATTAAAGAAGTTGTTGTCTTAAGTACAGGTCAAAATCAACTCTGTCTGAGCCTTTTTTTGTCTCTGAAAGAGAACCTGTGGAGGCAGCTAGGTGGCACAGTGGATAGAGCACCGGCCCTGGAGTCAGGAGTATCTGAGTTCAAATCCGGTCTCAGACACTTAACACTTACTAGCTGTGTGACCCTGGGCAAGTCACTTAACCCCAACTGCCTCACTAAAAAAAAGAAAGAGAATCTGTGAGCTATCTTCCCATTTAGCTGCAACATCTTTATGCTTCTGGTTTCATTTATGGTGACAATGTCAATATACTTCTTCATTTCCTCCAGTAGTGTGTCAACTTCTTGGTTGTTAGACACTTTAAGAGCACTACAAGGTAAATTCGTGTTTGTAGATGCCTTAATAGCATCCTTGCCACCCTCCTTTTCCCCCCCTGTATTTATTTTTATTTTTTGTTTTTTGGTGAGGCAATTGGGGTTAAGTGACTTGCCCAGGGTCACACAGCTAGTACATGTCAAGTGTCTGAGGTCAAATTTGAACTCAGGTTCTCCTGAGTCCAGGGCTGGTCCTTTATCCACTGCACCACCTAGCTGCCCTCCCCCCCCCCTCGGGTACTTTTTACTACTATGCTGTTGCCATGAAAGTTAAAGAAGGCAGCAAAGTACCAAGGGGCCACTTTATGTTTTTATCCATTTCATGAGCATTGTCTATTTTGTAGGTTGGTCAATTTTGTGGCTCCAAAAATTATCTGACTGGGGCAGCTAGGTGGTGCAGTGGATAGAGCACTGGCCCTGGATTCAGGAGGACCTGAGTTCAAATCCAGCCTCAGACACTTGACACTAGCTGTGTGACCCTGGGCAAATCACTTAACCCTCATTGCCCCCCCCCAAAAAAAGGAGAGAGAACAGGATAAAGTCCAGAGAGAAGTAACTAAAATGAAAAAATGGAATGGGTATAGGAGAACTACTATATAAATGTTCTTCAGATTGGAAAGCTGAAAGCAGAATGGGATTAAAACCCAAAATAATATGATCATATATGAAGGACATGGGGAGTTTGGGAGATGATGACAGACTTGTTCACTTACTAGCTGTGTGACCCTGGGCAAGTCACATAACCCCAATTGCCTTACCAAAAAAAAAAAAAATCGCTTCCAATATTCAAGTTATCAATCAGAAAGTAAGTATAGTGGACATAATTATCCATACCTAATTCACAACTATGGTATGTTTGTTCCTGGAAATTTGGATAAATGGTAATAGGATCAAGGAGCAGCTAGGTGGCACAATGAATAGAATGCTAGGCTTGGAATCAGGGAGACTCATTTTCATGAGTTCAAATCTAGCGTCAGACACTTAATAGCTGTGTGACCCTGGGCAAGTCTCTTAACCTCTTTTGCTTCAGCTCCTCATCTGTAAAATGAGCTGGAGAAGGAACTGGCAAACCTCTCCAGTACCTTTGCCAAGAAAACCCCAAAATGGGGTCACAAAGAGTTGGATCCAACTGAACAACAAAAATGGATTCAGTGGGTAAAGGGGAGAAATAAAAATTGAGAAGGCTTAGGAAGAGGACTTGGGTAGTGAGGTGTTATTCTTTGTATCCCCAGTACTTACCACAATCTCTGGCATATGGTAAGAGCTAACAAGTGTTTGTTGACTGTCGACTGGATAATATGGAGTTCACATGAAGATCACTGGTGGCTAGGAGAAGGGGGCAGCTAGGTGGTGCAGTGGATAAAGCACCAGCCCTAGACTAAGGAGGACCTGAGTTCAAATCCAGCCTCAGACACTTGACACTAGCTGTGTGACCCTGGGCAACTGGCCTTGGATTCAGGAGTACCTGAGTTCAAATCTGACCTCAGACACTTGGTCCTTACCAGCTGTATGATCCTGAGCAAGTCACTTAACACTCATTGCTCTGCAAAAATTAAAAAAAAAAAATTAAAATTGGGCAAGTAGAGGCTAATGATTCCAAGAGACGTCTAGAAACAATAAAACAAAATTATAAGAATGAAAAAAAATAGAAGAAAATGTGAGGTCAGCTAGGTGGCCCAGTGGATAGAATACCTGCCCTAGGGTCAGGAGTACCTGAGTTCAAATCCAGCCTCAGACACTTAACACTTACTGGCTGTGTGGCCCTGGGCAAGTCACTTAACCCCAATTGCCTCACCAAAAAAAGAAGAAGAAGAAGAAGAAGAAGAAGAAGAAGAAGAAGAAGAAGAAGAGGAGAAAATGTGAAATATATCATTGGAAAAACAAATGACCTGGAAAATAAATTGAGGAGAGATCATTTAAGAATTATTGGATTATCTGTAAACTAAGATTTAAAAAATAGTCTAGACATCATATTGCAAGAATTTATCAGGGAAAATTGCCTTGATATCCTAAAATCAGAGGGCAAAATTGAAATGGAAACAATTCACTGCTTATCTCCTGAAAGAAGTCCCAAAATGGAAACTCACAGGAATATTGTAGCCAAATTTCAGAGCTCCTAGGCCAAGTAGAAAATATTTTAAGCAGCCAGAAAGAAACAATTAAAATATCATGGAGTCACAATCAAGATAACACAAGATTTAGCAGCTTCTACATTAAATGATCAAAGGGCTTAAAATATGATATTCCAAAGGGCAAAGAAGCTAGAATTACAACTAAGAATCACTTACCCGGGAGTAGAGTATAATCCTTCAGGAGGAAAATTGGTATTTAATAAAATAAAGGATTTTCAAGCATTCCTGATGAAAAGACCATAGCTGAACAGAAATTTTGACTTTCAAATATAAGACTCAACAGAACCATGAGAAGGTAAACAGGAAAGATAAGCCATAAGGGATTAAATAAGGTTAAACTATTTACATTCCTACATGGGAAAATGATACTTGTAACTCCTAGAAACTTTATCATTATTAGGACAGTTAGAAGTATACATAGACAGAAGGCATGGGTGTGAGTTGACTATGAAGGTATGATATAAAAAAAAATTAAAGAGTAAGAAAGTGAGATGCACTGGGAGAAGAGGGAAAAGAGAGGTAGAAGGGGGTAAATTATTTCACATAAAAGAGGCATGACAGCTTTTACAGTGGAGGAGAAGAAGGAATAACATACACATTAAATTAGGGATAGAAATATTTCTTATCTTACAGGGAAATAGGAGTGGAAGGAGATAAGAGAAGGGGGTGCTGACAAAAAGGGATGGTGGATTGAGGTAGGCTGTCAAAAGCAAAACATTTTTAAGGAGGGATGGCTTGAAAGGAGAGAGAGAGAAGGATAAATGTGGGAGGGAGGAAATAGGATGGAGGGAAATATGTAGTTAGTAATCATAACTGAATGTGAATGGGATGAACTCACCCACAAAACAAGAGCAGATAGCAGAGTGGATTAAAAAACAGAATCCTACAATATATTACTTACAAGAAACACACTTGAAGGAGAGAAACACACATAGAAAAAGGTAAAGGGCTGAATCAGAGTCTATTATGCTTCAGCTGAAGTAAGAAAAAGCAGGGGTATCACTCATGATCTCAGATAAAACAAAAGCAAAAATAGATCTAATTAAAAGAGATAACCAGGCAAACTATATCTTACTAAAAGGTAGCATAGACAATAAAGTAATATCAGTACTAAACATATGCAGCAAATAGTATAGCAACCAAATTACATTTAAAAAAGATTTATACAAATAAAACCAATGAAACCAAGATTAGAAGGAAAGCAGGAAACTGGGGGGAAATATTTTATATCAAGCTTTTCTGATAAAGGCCTCATTTCTCAATTATATAGAGAAATGAGTCAAATTTGTAAGAATATAAGTCATTCTCTAATTCATAATTGGTCAAAGGATATGAACATGCAGTTTTCAGATAAAGAAATCAAAGCTATCTATAGTCATAAAAATGCTCTAAATGATTATTTATTAAAGAAATGCGAATCAAAACAACTCTGAGGTGCCACCTCACACCTATCAGTTTGACTAATTTGACAGAAAAATAAATTGATAAATTTTTGAGGAGATGTGGGGAAATTGGGACATTAATACACTGTTGGTGGACTTGTGAACTAATCCATCCATTCTGGAGAGCAATTTGGAGCCATGCCCAAAGGGTTATAAAACTGTGCCTACCCTTTGGCACAGCAATATCACTATGAGCTGTATATCCCAAAGAGATTTTTTTTTTTTTAGTGAGGCAATTGGGGTTAAGTGACTTGCCCAGGGTCACACAGCTAGTAAGTGTTAAGTGTCTGAGGCCGAATTTGAACTCAGGTACTCCTGACTCCAGGGCCAGTGCTCTATCCACTGCGCCACCTAGCTGTCCCCCAAAGAGATTTTTAAAAAAATAAAAAGACGGGGCAGCTAGATGGCGCAGTGGATAGAGCACCGGCCCTGGATTCAGGAGTACCTGGGTTCAAATCCGGCCTCAGACACTTAACACTTACTAGCTGTGTGACCTTGGGCAAGTCACTTAACCCCAATTGCCTCAAAAATAAATAAATAAATAAAAAGACCTGTGTGTACAAAAACATAGCAGCTCTTTGTGTGTGTGTGTGTGTGTGTGTGTGTGTGTTGGTATCAAAGACTTAGAAATTGAGGGGATGCTGATCAATTGGGGAATGGTTGTTTAAGTTGTGGCATTTGATTGTGAAAGAATATTATTTTGCTATAAGGAACCATGAGCAGGATGATTTCAGAAAAACCTGAGAAGATTTAGATGAACTGATGCCAAGTGAAGTGAGCGCAATAAAAACATTGTATACAGCAACAGCAACATTGTGTGATGATCCACTATGATAGTCTTAGCTCTTCTCAGCAATCTGATGATCCAAGACAATTCCAAAGGACTTATGATGAAAAATGCTATCTACCTACAGAGAAAGAACTGATGGAGTCTGAATGCAGATTGAAGCATCCTTTTTAAAAATTTATTTTTCTTGATGGTTTTTTTTTGTTCTGTGTTTTCTTTCACAATATAACTAATATAGGAATGTCTTACATGACTGCACATGTATAACCTATATCAAATTGCTTGCCTTTTCAATGAAGGGGAGGGGAGGAAGGGAAGAAGATAATTCAGAACTCAAAAGAATTTTTAGTGTTAAAAATAATTTTTACATGTAATTGGAAAAAATAAAATATTTTAAATCTATGAGAAAATAAATAATTAAACAAATGTGTATATTTTATTGAGATCAAATAGCATCATTGTGCACTCAATTTACTGGGGAAGCCCCTCCTATTTTTTGACTGGTAATATTATGCCTATCTTCCACAGAGAAAACTGAATGAAAAAAAAATGAAGATAATGGACTTCTGTAGAAAATAAACTATTTTGCTTTGAGTAGTACTCTACAATTGATCTACTCTCTCCTGATGTAAAAGAGCAAGTAGAAAGAATACTAAAGTTCAACTCATCATCACTTCTTGAGAAACATTTATAATTTCAGGATGTTAATTCAAGTACCCTCCCCCATTAGAGCCCAACTCCAATGCTCCTTCATGCCATGGCAGTGACATTGGATTCTCTAACCTTTACATGAAGAGTATAACTCTACAAAGGCACTGAGAGTAGAACCAGCAACATGACCTTACCTGTCATGTAAAGACAGTTTGGCTAAATGGCTGCAAATGAAAATACAGTACAAAAAGCTCCCAAAAGGTGATGTCTTCCCCCTCTGCATCCATTAAAAACAAAAGACTAAGCAATAAAAAAACCACTTTATCATCTTGACCCCTTCTGGCCATTGGCCCTTGCTCAGGTTTGGCACTAAAGGAAAAGGTCTCTTGGATTTCTGCCATCTGGGTTTCTGTCAAATGGGCAAGATTCAAAATCTGGGCTTACTGACTTCCTTAATCTAATTTGACAACTGAGAAATCTACAATAACTGCTAAGCATCCTCTTCATTCAATATCAGCCTGAAAGTAACCCTAGCAATTGAAGAGCCAAAAGAAATTAGTAAGGAACTATAAAAGGGGAAGAAGGGAGAGACAATTTTGCTAGCCATCCCTAGCAGAGAGACTTAGGGAAATGAGCAAACAAATTTTTTTTTCAAACCTAAATATTTTTTGTTGTTGTTGTTGTTTTGTTTTTTTTAGTGAGGCAATTGGGGTTAAGTGACTTGCCCAGGGTCACACAGCTAGTAAGTGTTAAGTGTCTGAGGCCAGATTTGAACTCAGGTCCTCCTGACTCCAGGGCCAGTGCTCTATCCACTGCGCCACCTAGCTGCCCCTTCAAACCTAAATATTTTTAATGCAACTCCAATACAATGAAAAGATACTGTGGGTTAAGAGAATTCTGGGACAAAACCCCAGAACAATACTATAATGATTTTAAAAAATAGAACCCCGGGGGCAGCTAGGTGGCACAGTGGATAGAGCACCAGCCCTGGAGTCAGAAGTACCTGAGTTCAAATCTGGCCTCAGACACTTAACACTTACTAGCTGTGTGACCCTGGGCAAGTCACTTAACCCCAATTGCCTCACTAAAAAAAAAAAAATTGAACCCTAGAAAACAGAATGAATGGACACAAGGATTCCAAGAGTGGACAGAAGTCTATTGTTCACAGAGAACTTGGATTTAAATTATGGGAAGACCAGGAGAGTAAGACTCACAATAGCAAAAATTAATTTTTTTAATCAGCAAATTTCTGCCCTCTCTCATTCCTACCACCAACTGAGAACAAAAAGAAAACAAAACTCTTATGAATATGTTTAATAAAACTTTTTTCTCTTTACCATGTTGTTAACATTGTATAAATTATTATCCCCATTTTGTTCACTTCACTCTACATCAGTTCATTCAAGTGCCCCCAGATTTCTCTGAAACTATTCCCTTTATGATTTCTTAAAGCACAATAATAACCCAACACATTTATATAATTTGTTCAGCTATCACCCAATGAATAGGCATCCTCTCAGATTTCAGATCTTTGCCACCTCAAAAAGAACTATAGTTTTGTTCATCTTTAGAGTTTGTTTTTCCTTAATCTGCTACCCATCTATTTCTCCCATCTTCCCTCTTCCCTTTCCGTATCTCCCTTTTCAGTGAAACATATTTCTGTACCCAACTGTGTGTGGGGGGGGTGGGTGGGAGGGTGTGTATTCTTCCTTATTTTGACCAGTTCAGATGAGGGAGAGGTTCAAGTATCCTGTTATTCTCATCTCTTACTCTTTGTATAGATTTCTAATATGCATCCTGATTATGTGAAATAATTTTTCTTTTTTAAAATACATTTTCTTAACTCTTCTCCTTTTCCTTTATTCTATTCCTCTTCTCCTTCCTTTCTATTCTTCTTTTAAGATCATCAAGACATAACAGAAGGACTCTGAAACCTTCCTTTCTTAGTAGATTCCCCTATTTGCCCTTGTTGATAAGGTTTGGAGCAGACACATGTATTGCATCCCCATATTAGAATGTAAGCAGTGTTTACTGTTTTATGTTTATCTAACTCCTGTGTTTGAACTTGAAAATTTCTATGCAGCTCTGGCCTTTTTTTCAAGGGTACTTGAAAGTCCTCTATTTCATTAAAGCTCCATTTCACCTGTGCAATTATATGCAGTTTTTCTGGGTCAGTTATTCTTGGCTATAAGCTTATAAGTTTTGTCTTCTGGAATATGATAATCTAAGATAACTACTTTAGAGTTTGGGCTGACAAATCATGTGTGATTCTGATTGTGATTCCTCAGATGAATTCTTTCTTTCTGGTTGTTCATAGCATTTTTTCTCTGACCCAGAAGCTCAAGATTTTGGTTAGGGAGCTTTCATTTTGGGATTTTCTTCAGAAGGTGACTGGTGGAGTCTTTCAATTTGGTTCTAAATTCCCTAATTTTAAGAGATTTGGGCAGTTTTCTTCCAAGATTTCTTGAAATGATGTATGACATTTTGTTTTTGTTATTTGGTTATGGACTTCTGGTGGTTCAATGATTTTTAAATTTTTTTCTCCTTAATCTGTTTTTTTAAAGTCAGTTGTATTTGTTATGAGATATTTTTTATTTCCTTCTATTTTTCTTTTTACTTTGTTCTACTATTTTTTGTTGTCTCTTGGAGTCATTGGATTTGCTTTGGCCCATCCTAATTTTAAAGGAGTTTGTTGTCTAAGCAATGTTTTGTACTTCTTGTGCCAAGCTGTTAATTCCCTATCCAATTTGTCCTTCTATAGGTCTTATTTTTCATCCCCCCTCCCCCCGCCCTCACCAGGGCTCTTATTTCATTTATAAAAACATCAAAAACAACTCTTGCTTCATCTTTTTCAGTAATTCTAGTTGAATTTGTGCCTGCTGTGTTTTCGTTTGAGGTACTACATGCAAATGTTTGGGAGCCACTTTCTTCTGGGTTTATATCTTGAGCATTTCTGGCACCATAAGAGTCCCTCCCCCCACTTTAATCTTTATTGGTAAATCCAATTTTTTATGATGCAAGAAATACTTTTAATTAAACGGTTATTTTTTATAAAATAAAATTATTTAAATAATAATAATCAGGGGCCAGCTAGGTAGCACAGTAGATAAAACACACGCCCTGGATTCAGGAGAACCTGAGTTCAAATCTGACCTCACACACTTGACACTTACAAGCTGTGTGACCCTGGGCAAGTCACTTAACCCTCATTTATTGCATTGCCCTGCAATAAATAAATAAACAAACAGATAAACAGATAAATAAATAAACAAATAAATTAATAAATAATGACAAGCATTTTTAATTTAAAATTTTGACTTCCAAATTCTTTCCCTCTTTCCCTCTATCTCTTCCCCTCTCCCTGAGATATAGGTGATATATGTGCAATTATGTAAAACATTACCATATTAGTCATTTTGTATAAGAAAACTTGAATAAAAGAAAAAAATGAAAGAAAGTGAAAAATAGCATGCTTCAGTTTGGGTTCATTCAATATCAGTTCTTTCTTTGGAGGTGGATTGTATGCTTCATCAGTAGTCCTTTGGGATTGTCTTGGATCATTGTATTGCTGAGAATAGTTAAGTCATTCACAATTTTTCATTGAACAATATTCCTGTCACAATAATTGTTTTTAATGATGGGATTCTTTTTGGTTTGCTCATTCTTCCAGCACACCTTGTGATTTTGGACTTTATGTTCAGACTTTGTGTACTTCTGGAGGGAAGGTTAAACTGATTTTGATGCTGTTTTCTTGAGGTACTGGGTATTGTGTTATCACAGGATTTCAGGGACAGGTTGGGGACCTGTAAACCTTCAGGGCTTGTAAAGTAGTATGGTTCAGGGGAAAGGCTGATCACTGCCCTTCTGGTCAGAGCTCTACCAATACCTGACCATCATTTGAATCTGAACAAGAGTAGACTGTCAGCCAGCTAGTTGACCAACCAAGTTCAGATTGGCAAAATTGCAGGCTTCCCTTTGGTCTGGAATTCTTTCCTGGTTATTCCTCTATAGGCTTCAGATTGGGTTAGAAAGTGGAAGTGAGATCTTGATCTATTCCTGCAAACCACATAGCTACTGTTTGCTTCTGAACCCTCAGCACATAGCTGAGAGCCTACTACTAGTTCATTATCCCAAGCCACCCCTTGGGCACAAGTCTTCTCCTCAGTGTGCCCTGGAGCTGTGATCCAGATCAGGGTAGAGGTGTGACAAACCTGCCAGTTGGCAACTGTTCTTGAACCTTCTATAAGGTCATGGTCCCCCCACCCCCCCACAAAAAACCCATCAACAAAACCAATATACCTTTGAATCTTGGATCTCGTATCTCCCAGTGTTCAGTCTTGGTCCCTAAGTGCTGCTTCCTCGAGTTATCACTGTTGGATAGACCTTGTTCCCAGTATCCACAGACACACACCCTACCCTACTCCCACCCATGTTTCCCTATGCTGACCCATGCTGAAAATATGACTCACTGTCATCTTTTTCTTCTTGGGTTTTCTGATCAATATTTAGTTTGGATTATTTTCTAGATCTGGAAGAGGGCATTTTTCTTTTTCTTTTTCTTTTTTTTTTTTGGCAGAAGAGAATACACTATACTTCCTCCTGCTACTCTACCATCTTGGTTCCACCCAAAAAATAACTTTGATTAACTGTGGAAAAGCTAATTTTTTCCAACAGCAATGTAAAGCTCAGCTAAAGACCCTGAAAAATGACTGCTTTCAGAATCAAAAGCTTGATGTGGATGGAGACTTCAAAAATACTAATTAGGGTAGTTCTTTTTATTTAGATTTTCCCTTGGATCTCTAATCTAAAGAATCATGTAAGTTTCTAGGTAATTATTACAGATAGAGGGGTTCCACAGGTTGACTAGGTTCAAACTGTGGTCACTACCTGACTTAGCAGTTGTTGATTATTCTGCTGGCTGGGTTCAAACAGTATTTACCATTGTAGCTGAAACTGAGGAGTCCCCTTATTCCTTCTGGGGTGTGTGTGTATGTGTGTGTGTGTGTGTGTGTTTTAAAACATATAATATTTTTAAATCTCCTAAAAAGTGCTGTAAAAAAAATGAAGGAAGAAATAAAGAGCAAAATTATAGCTCTTAAAGAAAAACTAGGAAAGATGATGAACTGTTTCAGAGGTAAAAAACCTTAAGAAAGTAGTGGTCACCTAGAGAAATAGAGTAAACAATTCAAAATACAATAAACCATAAGGCAAGAGAAAAAGTTTGTAGCCAAGAATCACATATCCTACAAGGCTGAGTATAATCTTACAAGGAGAAAAATGCACCTTTAATAAAACTAATGATTTCTGAGCATTACTGTCACAAAAGCTGGAACTGAAAAGAATCTTTAAAATATAAACAAATGGCACAGAAACCAAGAAAGGTAAACAAGGTTGAGCAACTTGAAATTGATAAATGTTAATCAAGTGCCTACATCCTGAATGGAAGAAACCATTGTTTTTTTCAGAATTCTACCATCTCTAGGGATCAGTAAGAGAACAAAGAAAAATAAACTCAGGGCCTGGATACTTAAAAAAATAAAGAGGAAAAGAAAAGAAAAGAAAAGAAGACATAATCTACTGTTCTTTGTCTGAGAGTAGCTTCTTAGCACATACTTCATAAAAATGATTGTGAAATTCCATAGATTTCAGGCCAGAGAAAAAATTGATGAAAGTAGCCAAAAAGACAAAGATCATGTACCCAGTTAGAATCAAACTAAGGAGAGATAAAACAGACCAATGTGTCTCACAAATACCGAATATACAAGATTGCATATTGAATAATCAGTCAATAAATATTTTTAAGAACCTATTATGTGCCAGTCACTGTATTAGTCACCAGGGTAAAACAATAAAATAATAGTAAGAACTCTATAGCAATATATTAAGAATTTACTGTCTTTATTCTAGAACTACAAGGTTAGTTCAACATTGGGAAAATTATAAACATAATAGATCAGATTGATACAAAATAAGAAAATTAAACAATATTATATCAATAAATATAGGAAAAAAGTGTTCAACATCTATTTATATTAAGACTTAAAAAGCATAAGAATAAATGCAATTTCCATAGATGGAATTAATTTCTATCTAACATGACAGACTTTCAGGGCAGCTAGGTAGCACAGTGGATAGAGTACTGGCTCTGGAGTCAGGAAGACCTGAGTTCAAATCCGACCTCAGATACTTGACACTTACTAGCTGTGTGACCCTGGGCAAGTCACTTAACCCCAATTGCCTTGAAAAACAAACAAACAAAAAAAACCCAAACCAAACAAACAAAAAACTACACCAGGAATATGTCCACTTCCTCCACTGTTATTTTACATTGTTCTAGAAATGCTAGTTTTAGTAATAATCTAAGCAAAATAAATTGAACAAATAGTAATTGAAAAGATAGGAGCAAAATTATTCTTTTTTTTAAAAAAAAGGATGTGATTACTTACTTAAAGAACCTCATAGACTTAATGAAAAATGTACTAAAATGATCAATAAATAGTTAAAAATCAGGTATAAGACAAGCCCATCTAAAACAAGTCTTTATGTATATTGCTAAGAAAACCCAGCAGGAAGAAATTTAAAGAAATTCTATTCAAGAAAACTATAAAGTGGAAACAATATATGAGAGTTAATCTACCAGGATGTACTAAGACTTATATGAATACAACTACAAAATAGTAATTACAGAAATAAAAGAAGACATAATTAGAGAGATATTCATTGTTCATGGATGGACCATGACAAAATAAAAATGATTACTATCTAAATTAATTTATTAATATATTAAGTGCTATAGTAATCAAATTACTAAGAAATTCTAGACAAAATAATAACAAAATTCAATTGGAGGAACATAAATTCAAGGACAATAATGGGGGAAATTAGGAATAAAATGGGTCTAGCATTATCTATTTTCAGACTAAGAGAACCAGGAGAACAAATTATATAACATTAATATTGTGAGGAAAGATGAGAATTAATCATCATCATAATTAATAATAATAATTAATAATCATCTGTGCTCTAGAGAACTGATGATGAATCTTGCTGCCTGTTTTCTGATAGAAGTGATTGACTTGGGGCAGCTCGGTGGGGCAGCTCGGTGGCGCAGCGGATAGAGCACCGGCCCTGGAGTCAGGAGGACCTGAGTTAAAATCCAGCCTCAGACACTTAACACTTACCAGCTGTGTGACCCTGGGCAAGTCACTTAACCCCAATTGCCTCACTAAAAAAAAAAAATGAAACACCCCCCCCCTCAAAAAAAAAGAAGTGATTGACTCAGGGTGCAGATTTTATGTGTGTGTATACATGTATGTACACACATATGCACATCTATATAATATGTATGTATTGTGATAAAATAATGGGATTTTGAAGATACTCAAAGGCCCACCGGGAAAGAACTCTAAATTAATTGAATTAAGTAAGAGCGATTGACTGCTGATTAGCCCACTTCAAGTTAACTAGATTTTAAGCACACCTGTCTGGCCTTTAAGAAGGTATTGTTCTCAGGAGCTAAGGACTTTGAATTCAACTCAAGACCATCTTTATTTTTGTTTTCTTTTTGTTTTGTTTTGTGGGGCAATGGGGGTTAAGTGACTTGCCCAGGGTCACACAGCTAGCAAGTGTCAAGTGTCTGAGGCCAGATTTGGACTCAGATACTCCTGAATCCAGGGCCAGTGCTTTATCCACTGCACCACCTAGCTGCCCCTCAAGACCACCTTTAAATCCAGTGAACCAATGGATTTGAATGACACCTACCAATCAGCTTGAAGCAGTGTGTGAGGCCTGCCTATGCTCCAGACCTATAAAAAGCTTCCACACTAGGTTTGGGAGAAGTTCATGATTGAAGCAGGCTCGTGGGCAGAAGACTTGAGAAAGAACCAAATCACGCTGGAACTCTAGGCTAGATAGGCCTTTTCTTAACTCCATGTGTTCTCTTTTTTCTAATACCTGGTATGCTTTAATAAATGCTTAATGCCCAAAGACTGGTGCTAAAGCTTATAATATAAGGCAACCACACATTTAGATTTTAAACGACAAAGTTTATATGTGTATATATTGTTTCTTTTTCTTTTCTTTTCTTTTCCTTTTTTTTTTTTGTGGGGCAATGGGGATTAAGTGACTTGCCCAGAGTCATACAGCTAGTAAGTGTTGAGTGTCTGAGGCCAGAATTGAACTCAGGTTTCTCTGAATCCAGGACTGGTGCTTTATCCACTGCACCACCTAGCTGCCCCCCTAATGTGTATATTTTCAACAAGGCCAAACCAAGAATTTTCTTTGACTGATTATTCATATTTGTTACAAGGATTTTTTTTCTCAATAGGGAGAGAAGAGGAAATAGGGGTTTTTCTACTGAATAAAAATTTAAATGAACAGACAGTTCTCAAAAGAATAAATGAAATTAACAACATCGAAATGAAAGAATGCTCCAAGTTACAATAAAAGAAATTCAAATAAAATTACACTGAAATTTTACCAAACCTACATAATTTTAAAAAATGAAAATATTACATTTTAGAGGGTATGTGGGAAAATAGCAACTCTAATAAACTGTTGGTAGAACTATCATATGGTCCATTTGTTCTGGAGGGGAAAATGGAATTACAGAAGACGTTCCATGCTATTTGACCCAGAAATAACAAAAATGGACATGAACCCCAAGGTTTTTAGAGATTGAAGGAAATGTCTCATATATTTGTAATAGGGAATGGGCCAATAAAGGCCCAGCCCTGGGAGCACTTACATGTGGTAAGCCAGTTTCTGGAAGTTTGTATTGATATAGAATGGCTCTGAACACAAACATATCCACAACACCATTTGCAGCAGCAACATAACATTTATATAGTACTGTAAAATCTGTGAAGTTCTTTATAAATAGTCACTCATTTTATTTTTACAACAGTGCTCAGAGATAGATGCTTATTATTTCCATTTTACAAATGAGGAAATTGAGACAGAGATTAAGTGACTTGGCCAAGGTCACACAGCTAGCAAGTGTATGAGGCCATGATTTGATCCCCAGTCTTCCTGATTTCAAGTTTAATGCTCTATCCACTGCAACACCCAGATGCCTCTCTCTCTTTCTTTGTCTCAAATATACAAACATATGTACACATTTACACATATGTATATCTATGTATACATATACACACAGTGTTTGTATATATGTATATAAACACATAAACACATATACAGAGAGACAGTCAATCCTCAACTTTTGCAGGGGTTATATTCAAGAAAATAGTGGGATAGTAAATAATGGGAATGCTGATATATTCATTGAACCTATGGGAAATAGGAGGTTAGGTTTCTGTGCCCTCCAAAAACTGTAATCTTTCTCTAGAGATTGCTGAAAATATACTTTTTCTACATATATATATATATATATATATATATATTTTTTTTTTAGTGAGGTAATTGGGGTTAAGTGACTTGCCCAGGGTCACACAGCTAGTAAGTGTTAAGTGTCTGAGGCCAGATTTGAACTCAGGTACTCCTGACTCCAGGGCCGGTGCTCTATCTACTGCGCCACCTAGCTGCCCCACATATAATTCTTTATAACAAGATATTCATTCTGATAATGTGCACTTTTCCTAACACAGTAACCATGAAATAACCCATGAAACGCAGTACACAAAATAAAAATGTTAACATTTTTTTCTCACTAGCAATTCCTTAGAATTCTGCAACCTTTTATGCTATCTCCATTTCAAAAGAAAGTTTTAGACAATATTCACTTTTCATAACACATAAATTGCTTAAAACAAAAACAATTTTTAATCTGAATCTTACCTTTTAACTTGTCAGATGGCAGTGTGAGGATATCATACTGTATACAATACTTCTGTAAACCAACCTCTCTCCCTTGGCTCCTTTCTGAAAACCAAGGGACTCCCTTAGTTTCCAGTTCTTTGTTACAACAGGGTCTTTTTCTCTCTTTACCCTTTTGGGGGTGTGAGATTAAAATTGGATATTAGATCATAAATCTACCCTACTTAACCTTTCCCTTAATTTATCTCCCAGACTAGTAAATGGAAGAAGCTTCTGGTTTTCTAGATAGAGCCTTTATTGTATGGTAGTCACAAGGTGATGTTGATTAGAAGGAAAGAAAAGTAGAAACACAATACAAATCGTCTTAAGTCTAAGCTTAGTCTATATTCTGTATAAAACTCACCAAAAGCCGAAGGCCACCTTTGGGGAGAGAGAGACCGTCAGTGCAGCGCAGTCAGGAGACCAGCAGAGCAGGAAAAAACTCCACTTCCGTTCTCTCCTTGCCTTTTAAGCTCGCACCCCGGAAGTGGAGTGCTAGCAGGCAGTCTGACGTGCGCAGCAGGCGGACTGGCATGCGTAGCTCATGCCGTTGGTCTCCTCCCCAAAAGGGTGGTCCTTAAAAAAAAAAAACTGGCGTCTTTCAGTTATCCTAACCGACTGTTAAAAAACTTTCATATTTTTTTACCACAGGGGGATATATGCCTTGTAGTGATATCATTGGATCAAAGGATATACACTGTATAGTGACATTTTGGGAATAGTTTCAAGTTGCCTTTATTTTCAAAATTAATTTCTTTTCAATTATCAATCGTTTATTTTTCTCCCTCCCATTTTTCCTCTCCTTCCTGATGGAAAAAAAAAAAAAAGAAAACCAAAACTTCTGTAGCAAATATGCATCATCAAGTAAACAAATAATCATCTTGACCAAGTGCAAAAACATGTCTCATTCTGCTTTGCACTTCATAACTTGGCCCCTTCCTACTAAATCTTTTTTTTTTCTTTTAGCGGGGCAATGGGGGTTAAGTGACTTGCCCAGGGTCACACAGCTAGTAAGTATAAAGTGTCTGAGGCCGGATTTGAACTCAGGTCCTCCTGAATCCAGGACCAGTGCTTTATCCACTGCACCACCCAACTGCCCCCCTACTAAATCTTATTATCCTCATTCCACCTCTTTCTTTCTCCCTGCGTTCTTTGGTGCAGAAACACTTGCCTTCTTGCTGTTCCTCATACAAGAAACTTTATCTCTTGATTCTTATCTTTTATACTGGTTGTTCCCCACACCTGGAATTCTTTTCCTCCTCTGCTTCTGTGGCTTCCCTGTCTTCCTTCAGGTCTCAGCTAATATTCTATCTTCTACTAAAAGCCTTTTCTGATCCCCTTTAATGCTGGTCCCTTCTCTCTTTTGATTATCTCCAACTTATCTTGAATAAATCTTCTTTGTCCATAGGTGTTTCCATGTTGTCTTCCCCATTAGACTGTGAGCTCCTTGAAAACAGGGACTAGCTTTTCATTTTCTTTGTAACCCCATTGCTTACTTAGCACTCTTCTTGGCACATAATAGGTGTTTAATAAATGCTTACTGACTGACTGATAATTTGAGGTTCTTAAGTAGCATAGTAGATAGTGTGCCAGACTTAAAGTCAGGAAGACCTGAGTTTCTATCCTGCTTCATTTACTTACCACTTATGTGACCCTGGGCAAGAGCCTTAACGTTTATTTGCCCCACTTGAGGATAATAAGAGCATCTGCCTCAGAGGATTATTATGGAAATCAAATAGATAATTTACCTGAAATATTTTACAAGCCTTAAAGTGTTGTGTAAATATCAGCAATTATTATTATTTTCATATTACACCTTTACCAGAAATTAATTATGTTATTATCTTTTTTTTTTTTTTGCAGGGCAATGAGGGTTAAGTGACTTGTGCAGGGACATACAACTAGTAAGTGTCAAGCGTCACTTTAAACTCAAATTTAAACTCAGGTCCTCCTGAATCCAGGGCTGGTGCTTTATCTACTTCACCACCTAGCTGCCACCCAGAAATGAAATATGAAGATTTTCCCCAATTGTTTCCCTTTTAATTTTAACTACATTGACTTTATTCATGCAAAACTTTCCAATTTTATGTGATCAGAATTGTTCATTCACCTTTTTATGTTCATATCTATCTTTGTTTGGTCAAGACCTCTCTCTGAATACACAATTGGGAAAGGTATCACCTTTCCTTCTCCTGTAATTTATGATATGACTTTTTATGTCCATGTCATGTATCCATTCAAAGTTTATTATAGTATATTGTGTGAGATATTGGTCTAAACCTAATTTCTTCCGATCTCATTCCCAATTTTCCTGGTATTTGGTGTCCTTGGTTTGTCAAACACTTATATTACTATGTTCAATTGATTGGGGGTTTTGAGTCTCTATCTTTCTACTGATCCCTCTTTCTAATTTTTAAACCAGCTTCGGGGACTGATGATCAAACTGAGAAAGAAGAAAAAAGATTCTAATCTATCTCTCTGCTTCTTAGCTCCATTGTCTTTGGAAATCATTAGGTGGAGGCCATATTCTTTTAATATACATAAACAAAATCATTGTAGTAATCAAGAATTCTATCTGATCTTAGTGCAATAGACCAAGCCTAATAATACTAATCTTTTCCCTCAAGGGGGTGTTTATAACTTGGGGGTCTTGTGGATTATTCTCTATTCCCAAGTCCTGAGGTAATTACAAAATCATTTTATGTTTATGTGGAATCTATTTTATAGGGAGTTGGTATAATTCCTTTAAGATTATAGACTTAGATCTGGAAGGGACCTTAGAGATTGTCAACTTCAGCCTGCTCATTTCACTTTAGTTTAAAATTTTTCTTTTAATTTTGCACTTAAGAAATATTAACAAACAGGAACATTTCAATGTACAAAGAAAAACAAAAAAAGGGGACTGCTCTGATTGACTATGTTTGCTCAATCCTCTCATTTTATAGATGAGAAAGCCTAGGCATGATTGTCTGATTGCCCACAGTCACAGTTAGTAAGGGTCTGAGGTGGGATTTGAACCCAGATTTCTTTTTTTTTTTTTCCAGCGGCACGGAAGGCCTGCTCACCGGCCCGGGGGAGACCCGCCGAGGCCAGCCGCGCCCACCAGCTGCGGTGGCAGCTGGACGGGGCCCCGGGTGAACCCAGATTTCTTGATTCCTGAATCCAAGTGCAGTAACTCATTGAATATTCCATCATCCTTCTGCAAAGGCTTCAAGTACAGGCCTGGTAACAGACTGACTATATGTATGCAATGTATATATGTAATGACTAACATGATCAATCTAAGTAAGTGCCAGGGTCTCATTATTGTAGTGTGATGACTTTTAATTTGTAACACTTTTGTGTTTTGTGTTTTTTGTTTGTTTGTTTCTTTTTGGGTGAGGCAATTGGGGTTAAGTGACTTGCCTAGTAAGTTGTCAAGTGTATGAGGCTGAATTTGAACTCAGGTCCACCTGAATCCAGGGCCGGTGCTCTATCCACTGCGCCACCTAGCTGCCTCTTTTTTTGTTTTTGTTTTTGTTTGTTCTTCGTTAATTTGTAACACTTTTGAGGGATCGACACCTTAGTCACAGAAGGGTGTTGATCTGTGTAGGGGAAAGGAGTGCCCACTTTGAGGAAAATCACAGATCCTTGAAGCATTGACATGTTGAAAAACAGTATTTCCTTTTATAAATGAGAGTGGCAAAAGCCCAGTGCTTTTGATTCCATGGGTTCCAATTGTTTGTTTTTTCTATTGAATTATATTGCCTCTTGGACAATTTCCTACTTAAGTTTCCTGCATCTTATTTTTAAAAAGCTGGTTCATTTGGTAGAAATAAAGCCTTGCATTCAGTAACTTACTGTTTGCTTTAATTGAAGACACATCTCCTTGTTAAGGGTTTAGGAAAGATTCCTGTAACAGAGGATATGATTTAATTGTTAAGCCTATTTTGGTAATAAGCTTTGGGTGCCTATCCAGGAAATAAGTGTTTGCATGTAAACATAATTGCTTTGCAGCAAGAGATAAAGGGGCTCTCTGACTGGAGGGGCAAAGTGGGAGCCCAATGGAAATGTAGGATTGAAAAGTCTGGGTTGCAAAGTAATTATAAGGTGTGCATTGCCCATGTAAGATACTCTTGTTCACACATGGCATTGTGCCAATTGCCTAGAGTCCCAAAGCAAGAAAAAGCATTGTCAGTGAGATCAACACCTACTCAGAAAAGATCAGCCTGACTATCCATCAGGAAAATTCAAGGAGATGAAGACTGCACATTGCCTGGATTACAACATGTAGTTGAACGGGCTGTCCATTACATTTGTCCATCAATATATCTTGGATAGACAAGTGAAGGGCCAGTGGGATGGGCTTGGGATTGAATTTGAGGAGGAAAACAGATGGTAATACTTGAAAAAGTACTCAGGGTTTTCAATGATTCCAAGCTGCTCCCTGCCACAAAAGCCCATCTTTTTAAAAACACTGATAGTCAGTACCTGAGTTCAAATCCTGCCTCAGACACTTGACACTTACTAGCTGTGTGACCCTGGGCAAGTCACTTAACCCCCATTGCCCCACAAAAAAAACCAAAACCAAAACACTGATAGTCTCCTGGTGATGCTCTGTTATTGTGAATCTCAGAACATGACCATCTCAGAAGATTGAAAATTTCCAGCAACCCTTAAGGCCATGAGAAAACCTACCATGGGTATAAGCAAGTTCCAGCATATTACCAACAATGACTCAGAGAAGTGGCAGGGAAAATACCATCAAGGGCAACACTGACTGCAAAAGGAGATGTGTGGGCCAGTCATGCAGTGAGAGAGCTAACAGATGGAAAGCTTCAGTATTACACTTGTATCCCTCGAATGTTTTTGTTTGTCCTTCCCTACCCTGAAGAGGACCCATGACATCATGGGTGATATCTTGACTTGCACATGAATTGAGTTTAAGTGAGGGAGAGTTGGACAGAGTTATCAGTCTCACTTTCATTCTCTCTTCCTGAGTCATCGAAGTCCTGTGGCAGGACAAGGGTCAAGATGACTGGTGGACCTGGGACACAGTGGCTGACTTTGCTGTCTTTGATGCCTGAGCAAGCTCTAAACACCCCACAGCACCTACTTCGGCCACCTTCATGGCCATTGGGACAAATTGTTCTCATTTTCCCATTCTTCCAGGGAAAGTTTTCTCATGCTTGGGGTAGACATCCCCCTAACTCACTGACGGGTATGAGACATGTAGAAAAGTTGTCACACATTTCTACATATACATGTGTGTGCATTCCATCTGAGAATAGGGAAAGTTGGAATATTCACACCACAAATCTTTTTGTGTGTTCTGCTGCTCCAGGAGCTGTCTTACGGCTGTGTTTGGAGTTTTTTGTAGTAATTGTGTCAGGAGCTCTGAGTATTTACTGCCTTTCCTTGGCTCTGCCCCAACACCACAGATCTTTTTTTTTTTCTTTTTTTGCGGGGCAATGGGGATTAAGTGACTTGCCCAGGGTCACACAGCTAGTAAGTGTCAAGTGTCTGAAGTCGGATTTGAACTCAGGTACTCCTGAATCCAGGGCCGGTGCTTATTCACTGCACCATCTAGCTGCCCCAGTAATTGCCAGTCTTTTTTTTTTTTTTTTTGTGAGGCAATTGGGGTTAAGTGACTTGCCCAGGGTCACAGAACTAGTAAGTGTTAAGTGTCTGAGGCCAGATTTGAACTCAGGTCCTCCTGAATCCAAGGCCAGTGCTCTATCTACTGTGCCACCTAGCTGTCCCATAACACCACAGATCTTAAAGACATAATAGTTGCTTACTTGGTAATTCTCTGTAATGCCATGGATGTTTGATGCTGTGACACCATCCCTGGGGATGAAGATAGAGATGAGGGAGCAGAGAGCTATTGCATTATTGCAGAGTTCCTCTCTATCCTTTTATATCTTTGCCCTGGCCCCCTGGTTATCTGTCATCTCTGTCTTTTTCTTGTCAACTCCCATTTGAGACAGGCCACTGGGTGCACAGTGACAACTGAGAGTTACATAACATCTTCACCTTCTTTGGCCATTAACTTAGCAACATATAACTGCACAGTGGATGAAGTCTTCTACTCTGTTCTGGCTCTGCTCCATGTGTGGTTTGGCATTGCTGTTAGGTCTGAAGAAACCCTGTAGCCCGGTGGGCAGTGCTTCTAGCAGGAACAAGAGGGATTGTGTAGCTCCAAATGCTAATATTTATTTTCATTAGCAGATCTTGAGCATTGATGAAATTCATGGTTGCCTTTTCAAAACACAGGAAGCCTACAGGCAAATGTCTCTACTTTACATTCTCTTGTTGAACCAAAATTCATGATTTTTTTTTTTTTTGCGGGGCAATGGGGGTTAAGTGACTTGTCCAGGGTCACACAGCTACTAAGTGTCAAGTCACTGAGGCCGGATTTGAACTCAGGTATTCCTGAATCCAGGGCCGGTATTTTATCCACTGTACCACCTAGCTGCCCCCAATTTTAAAAAAAATTTTTTTGGTGAGGCAATTGGGGTTAAGTGACTTGCCCAGGGTCACCCAGCTAGTAAGTGTTTAGTGTCTGAGACCAGATTTGTACTCAGGTCCTCCTCACTCCAGGGCCAGTGCTCAATCCACTGAGCCACCTAGCTGCCCCCAAAATTCATGATTGCTGGACTCCTCCAGTCCTCCAGTTTTCTCTATTCTCAGGTGGGAATGCACACACATGTATATGCACACACACACGTATGCATAAATATATGCACATGCATACACATACACACACAAAATATATTACAGTAGAAATTATAGATATATTATTATATATATTCAACTATGAATATATATACACACATATACATTCCTGCCTGAAAAAGGTATCTGTGTACATACTAGATACATGTGTGTATATGCTCATACATACATGCATGCATGTGTATATAGAAATGTATATTCAAATGGGAAGTATAGATACATCATTATGTATACTCAACTGTGAATTTATATACATGCACACATTCCCACCTGAAAAAGATATATTTGTGTATATCTCTGTGCATATGTATGTGTATATGTTCATATATACATACATATAAACATACACACATAAACACTCAGGGTGTCCCAAAAGTCTTAGTGCAGCTTTAAGCTAGTAAAGCTTAAAATGTCATTAATACCTTTGGGACACCCTGTATATTAAGTGTGTATGTATATTAAGGTATCTGGTCTAAGTTCATTATTCTCCACTCTGACAAAAGGCCATGTGTGACATGATCAGCTTTTTGCCTTCCTTTGATTGTAGGGTATTGAAACTTATCCTCCCAGAATTCTCTGCACAGAGAGCTATGGAGGTGGGGCCCTCTTGCCTCCCACAAAGCCACTCTGCCATCCTGTACCTGAGGCTTTCCAGTGCTGCCTGGTGGATGGAAAGGGGTCAGTGCTCCCCTGCAGCACTTTGGCCTTGTGCTGTGCTGGCCACAGTGCCAAGCCAGTTTCCCCTGTGGCCACTCAGGTTCCACACTTTTACTGAAAATCACGTCAACAAAAAGTTTTTCCTTAGCCAACACACAGTCAGGAATGCAGTTGTTGTGGGGCTTTCCAGCAGTAACTAAGCATGAGCCAGACCACCCTGGGGTGCTTCTGGTAGGAGGTTTACAGACATTCTAGGGACAGGGTCACAGGAGTGCCAACAGCAACAGAGAGGGGACCCTAATAATCTCACATTACCATGGAAAAGAGACTCAGAGTATCATACAAGACTCTCCAATAGATTTGGGGCATAAAATGTACTGGCCAAGGGATTTAGGGGGAAGAAAAATGTTTGGGGTTTTTATTGTGGACTTTCTTTTTCATTTGTTCACATATACACATGTATACACAAATATAGCAATGTAGGTGGTGCAGTAGATAGAGTACTGGGTCGCCGGTATCTGAGTATTCATCAGGAAGACTCATCTTCCTGAGTTCAAATCTAGTCTCAGAAACTTACTAGCTGTGTGACCTTGAGCAAGTCATTTAACCCTGGTTGCTTCAGTTTCCTCATCTATAAAATGAGCTGGAGAGGAAAATGGCAAACCACTACAGTATCTTTTCTTCCCCCCCTCCCCCGGGCAATAAGGGTTAAGTGACTTGCCCAGGGTCACACAGCTAGTGTCAAGTGTCTGAATCCAGATTTGAACTCAGGTCCTCCTGAATCCAGGGCTGGTGCTTTATCCACTGTACCACCACAGCATCTTTGCCAAGAAAACCCCAAAATGGGGTCACAAAGAGTCCGAAACTACTGAGGGGGGAAAAAGATTAAATACACAAATACATAAATATAAACATACATATGCTTATGTGCACAAAATAAAGACATTCGACTTCATGTGCTCCCTTCCTTCTTTATAATTCTTTTATTCTGTGGAGTGATTACACTATACTAGAGGTGGCTATTGTTTTCATAAGACCATATAGAGAACACTCATAGAAGCCTCTTTTTTAGCCAGTTCCTGTTCTTGGTGCTGAATGCAGCCTGGGCCACCTTGGCAATCAATTGCTCCAGGTAATTTGGGGGATATTCCTGGGTGGGTTTTATTGTTAGCAGATAGTGGGATTGTTTGGATAGCAGCCACGTGACAGATGAGTGACTCCCCTGCTTTGATCACAAAGTTCTTTGGACTGTGACCAAGCCTGTTATCAAGCAATGATCATTTCTCTTTTCCAGTGAAGGTGCCTCAGCCTCTCAGGGAAGCTGGTGAGTGCAGCTTTCACTCACCAGCTGGTGATGTCATTTACTCCTTCTGTTGTGAATCTTGAGTTGACAGATATGTTTTAAAGCTCTTGTGGAAGGTTTCATGAGAATAACGGGATAAAATCCTGTGTTAATTATCCTTGCTTGTGGATCTCACATAGATCTTTGAAGGCTCTCAAAGCCACTGTTCATGCAGCATCCATACTCTCTTAGATAGATGCTAGCTGCAGGAAACCATGTTGAGGATACTCACAGAAGTGAGTCGCTTTCCCAGTGACATGGACAAGACATTTCACCTCTGCCTGTCTCAATTTGCTCATCTATAAAAATAGAGATAACAATAACATCTACCTCTGAGAGTGGCTGTGAGGATAAAATGAGACAATATCCATAAAGCATTTTGCAAACCTTAAACTTCTGTATAAATACGAGCTATTGTTATTGTTTTTATTGTCATAATCATCTTCGGTGCCATTTTTTTCCCTTTGGTCTGCAGTCAATCAATTTACAAGTATTCTTTGGCAACTCACAACTTTTGAGGGCCTCAGTTTTTATCCTCCTAGTGGACCTCTAAAGAACCTTTTACCTGTAAATCTATGTCCCTACTCCTTGAATTCCTACTATGTAAAAAAATCAAGAGTATTAAATATAGGATGTGGGTATCAAAAAGATTCACGTGACTTTTTTTAGTCTGTACCGGTGATTTCATCGGTTTAGGTAAACACCCCAAGAGGAAACCACTTCAACCAAAACAGATTAGCAAATATTCTGCAATTTATAGTCTTAGAAAGAT
Source organism: Dromiciops gliroides (assembly GCF_019393635.1). Taxonomy (NCBI): domain Eukaryota; kingdom Metazoa; phylum Chordata; class Mammalia; order Microbiotheria; family Microbiotheriidae; genus Dromiciops; species Dromiciops gliroides. Next base: position 338,594,425 of record NC_057861.1, read on the forward strand.
GCCTGGGGCACTGGAAGGTTAGATGACTTGTCCAGGATCACATAGCTAAAATGTGTCGGAAGTGAGACCTGGATTCATGTCTTCCTGATAAGAGACTGACTTTGGAGCCTTATAGGGTATTTAGAAATTTGCTTTTATTAGGATCCTAGAATCCTAAATCAAGATCCTTGAAAACCCACCCCCTGAGTGAACTTGAACTAGATGAAGACCCTGGAACTGATTAAGGTTCCCAATAGCTCTATATGCTGTATTGGTGAAAAGAACTTCTAGGTTAATCCTATCCTAGTCTGAATTCTACCAAAGAATGACTATATACTGTGCAGACATATTTCATATATATTATATATAATATATTATTCATTCATTCATTTAAAATTTTTTTTAATATTGTTTATTTTTGCTTTATCCACTGCACCACCTAGCTGCCTCCTCATTCATTTATTTTAATCAAAGCTGTAATATGGGTTAAACCAAATGGCTGCTGGGGTCTTTTCCAACTCTGAGATTCTATGATCTCAGTGTCATAGGGACCTCTGTGAGGAACTTTCTCTACCACTGTGGATTAGCACCTGATCCACATTTTATAATCTTAGAGAGTTAGGTGAGGTACAAAACAGTTAAAAGATTTGCTTGGGGCCATGGAATCCAAGGCAAATGTCACAGGTGGGTCTTGAACCCATGTTTTCCCCAACTACAAGGCTGACTCTCCATAAGAAAGCAGATTTCAGCTCAACTTCCTAATGATTACAGCTGTTGTTGTTGTTGTTTTTTTAAAGTGGAATTGGCTGCCTCAGGAGATAATGACCTCTCATTTGACCCTTATTAAAATATTTGCCAAACTGTTACTGAAGCTCTGTTCTAAAGGACTAAAAAACTAGCTTAACAGATGATGTGGTTCTGGAAAAGATATTTGGCTAGCAGAATAGAGAAACAGAGAAAACAGGATGATTGTCAGAAATCCTTTGGCAAGAGAAGGGGCAAGACTTGTGAGCAGTTTAACTGCAGTCTGAAGAACCACAGCATAGATTAATTGACAGGGCAAGGAAACTACTTGCAAGAGTGGCAAGAAACACTGAGGGGAGACAAAGAAAGAGGAGAAAGGGTGAAAGAGGATTTTGAAGTGAAAATGAGAGAAAACTCAGTTCACTTTGGTTTTTTCCTTCTTTCCTTCCTTCCTTCCTTTCTTTCTTTCTTCTTAGCTTGACACATAATTTACTACTTGGCATTGTTTGTTACCTTTTCATGACTCCCCAACTAGGTAGTAAATTCCTCAGGCACATGTTCCATGTTTCTATGTCTCAGTTCTATGTCTCTATCAGTTTTTTTTTTATTTTAATTTTTCTCAATCACAAAAATCTTCCTTCTCTTCCTCTATCCTGACTGAGAAAGAAAAACACAACACTATTATAAACATGCATAGTCAAGCAAAACAAATTTCCCTATTGGCCAGGTTAGAAGGGAAAAAAAAGACGTCTCATTTCGCATATCAAGTCTATCACCTTTCTGTCTGGAGATGAGAAACTTATTTCATTGTGAGTCATCTGAATCATGGTTGGTCATTGTGTTGATCACAGTTCTGAAGACTTTTCAAAACTATCCATACAATAATATTTTTCTTGCAGAAATTACTTTCCTGGTTCTCCTTATATCACTCCAAATCAGTTCATATAACTCTTCCCAATTTTCTCTGAAACCATCTCTTTCATTATTTTTTTGTTTTTGTTTTTGGTGGAGCAACGAGGGTTAAGTGACTTGCCCAGGGTCACACAGCTAGTAAGTATCAAGTGTCTGAGGCCGGATTTGAACTCAGGTACTCCTGAATCCAGGGCCGGTGTTTTATCCACTGTGCCACCTAGCTGCCCCCTCATTATTTTTTTATAGCAGAATTATACCCAGCACATTATATCACATCCTCAGAATTTTCTTTGTATTTCTTAATAAAGTTTGACATCTACATTTTGATAACCTAGCCAAGAAAGGCAACATAGCATAGTGGGTAGAGAGCCAGCCTTTGTGGTTTTGGGTTTTGTTTTTATAGACTGGGCTGGAAGCTCAATGTCCATGTATAGGCCCAGCTCCACTGTTGATAAGCACAGAAACATTGACCTAGAAGCTTCTTATCTGGGCTGGTTTGCCCTTCCTTGGGCAACCTGGTGGAGTTCCTCCTAGAGGCTCTCTCTTTTGGTGTCAGATTTAGTATGGATGACTGATTGCTTTAGCCCTCTTGTAGTTTAGAACTTCTAAACTCAATCAATCCACCAGGCTCAGCCTCCCTTAGCAGCAGGGATTACTGGCATAAAACCACAATGTCTAGTAAGATTTAGGTTTAAGTCTAGCTCCTGACATATACTGGGCTGTGTGACCTTGGGAAAAATCACTTAACCTCTTTTTGTCCCCAAGCAACTCTCTAAAATTGTAAGTTGTACAGTAACAGCAATATCGCACGATGATCTGCTGTGAATGACTTAGTTCTTCTCAGCAATACAATAATCTAAGACAATTCCAAAGGACTCCTAATGGAAAATAGTCTCCACATCCAGAGGAAGAACTGATGGAGTCTGAATGCAGATTGAAGCATACTTTTTCCCACTTTATTTTGTGTGTGTGTGTGTGTTTTTCTTTTGATCTATTTCTTCTTTCACATGGAAATATATTTTGCATGGTTATACACATATAACCATGCAAACATTCCAGTTCTTTCCACCAGGGTCAGAATACTCAAAGACCAGAGAGATGATCATGACAGCTGTGAAAAGGAGCAAAGGTTCATCGCCATCATGAATCTTGGAAATGACTATTTTTTAGCTACCACATTGCTGTTAACCTTTACTATGCATTCTCCTCTAGCCTTTGAATTCCTCACCTTGCCGGCAAATTCTGACCTACTTTTTGACATGCAAACGTGGAAACTTTAGCTATCCGACCTGGCTGTTTCACTTGACACACGGAGACTTGATCTCTGCCCAGCATTTTCATCCCCCTCGTTCCCCTGGGATAGGTAAGGTTTCCTAGGCTTGGCTTCTTACTTGCTTCCTTCCCCGACTCAGTCCTTAAGTGATTCCAAGATTAAGTGATGATCTGTTAAGTATGGTCCCAAGTCATTCCTTCAGTGCCCAGAACCACCTAATAACTTGAGAGGACCCTATTGTACAGGTCAAAGGTGCTTGAAATCCAATTTGAGGAAGGGAACCACAGTGGGAAGAACACACACCCTTCCTTTCCATCCTGTCCCATCCTCCCTCTCCCCCAACACATGCCATTGTGCAAAGGGTTTACAGGAGTCCTTGTGTCTTAAAGCCACTCTGGGATCATATCAATTACTAAAACCCAGCAAAAAGGAAGGACTCCTAGTTCCTGCCTTACCAACATGCCTGCAAGACAGCAGCTGCTACTGTCCAAGTTCCCTATCAAATTCACAGCCTCGTGGATCTGGTTTCAATGGGGACTGTCAAGCTCTCTTTCACAGGTAACAGGTTATCGAGATATTTGAAAGTGGGCTCAAAGGAAGGGATTTGGGGGTTATAATAGCATGGGAGGAAGGAGGAGAATTTAAGATCAGGTTGCAGGACTATGAGAGATGCCTCTCTATGTCTTTCTGTTAAGGGTTGGCTTAAATTCTTCCTTAATTAAATGGCTCCTGAGGTCCTTTCCACTCCAGGGATTCTAATGATTCAATGCTTTTCTAAGTCTCTTAGCTGAGTATCAGTGTTGGTGGTCTTTTCAGGTAAATAGTAATAACTAGCATTTATATGGGCAGCTAGGTGGCATAGTGAATAAAGCACTGAGCTTGGAATCAGGAAGGTTCATCTTCCTGAGTTCAAATCTGGCCTTAGACACTTACTAGCTGTGTGACTCTGGGCAAGTCCCTTAACACTATTTGCTTCAGTTTCCTCATCCGTAAAATAAACTGGAGAAAGAAAAGGCAAACAACTTCAGTATCTTTGCCAAAAAACTCCAAATGGGGTCACAAAGAGTCAGACAAGACTGAATAACAACAGCAAAGCTCTCTACTGACTTCCAGCCTTGCATCACCAACTGCATATTGGATATCTTAGACCAAATGTCCCCATAGTAGCTCAGACTCAGTATGTTCAAGGAAGAGTTCATTACCTTTCCCCAAAAGCCTTCCCCTCTTCTGAACTTCTCTATCGTCATTGAGGGCACTACCATACTACTAGTCACCTAAGCATTATCTTTAGCTTCTTACATTTATCCCACATAGCCAATTTACTACCAAGTTTTGTTGTTTCTACCTTCACAACATCCTTTGCATATGTACCCCCTCTCCATTAACCCAGCCAGCACCCTGGGTACAAATTCTCATCATCTCACATCTGTACTGTGTGTGTGTGTGTGTGTGTGTGTGTGTGTGTGTGTGTGTGTGTGTGTATGGCAGTTGGGGTTAAGTGACTTGCCCAGGGTCACATAGCTAGTAAGTGTCAAGTATTGAGACTGGATTTGAACTCAGGTACTCCTGACTCCAGGGCTGGTGCTCTATCCACTGTGCCACCTAGCTGCCCTTTCCACCTGTACTATTGCAATAGTCTTCTGGTTTGAGTCTCTCCACCTCGAGTTTCCTCATTCTATTCTGTCCTATACTTAGTCTTCAAAGTGATTTTCCTAAAGCATTCCATTACTAAAAAAACCAAAACCAAAACCAAACCAAACCAAACAAACTCCAGTGACTTTCTTTTAGAACCTAGATCAAATATAAAATCCTCTCTTTAGTTTTTACAGTTCTTTACAATTTGGTCCATTCCTGCCTAAGTATTCTTACACTACTCCTCTCCACATACTTAGTTATCCAGTGACACTGGGCTTCCAGCTGTTTTGTGTATACAACTCTCATTCTTTTTGCCTTTGCACTGCTTGTCCCCTATACCCGGAATGTTCTTCTTCCTCGTCTTTGCCTCCATGATTTACTGGTTTCTTTCAAGGCTCAGCTCAAACTCCACATTCTACAGGAGGCCATTTCTTTTTTTTTTTACTTTTTTTTGGCGGGGGGGGGGGTGTAATGGGAGTTAAGTGACTTGCCCAGGGTCACACAGCTATTAAGTGTCAAGTGTCTGAGGCCGGATTTGAACTCAGGTACTCCTGAATCCAGGGCTGGTGCTTTATCTACTGTGCCACCTAGCTGCCCCCCAGGAGGCTATTTCTAATGTTCTCCATCCATTAGCGCCTTACCTCTGAGATGACCTCCCATTTACACTGTCTATATTTTATTTTATTTTATTTTTTTGCAGGGCAATGAGGGTTAAGTGACTTGCCCAGGGTCACACAGCTAGTAAGTGTCAAGTGTCTGAGGCTGGATTTGAACTCAGGTACTCCTGAATCCAGGGCCGGTGCTTTACCACTGCGCCATCTAGCTGCCCCTACACTGTCTATATTTTATATTTGCATTTATCTGCATGTTGTCTTCTCCTTTTTGAGGCAGGCTCAGTGCATAGAGGGCTGGGCCTGGAGTCAGGAAGACCTAAGTTCAGATATAGCCTCAGATACTTACTAGCTCTGTGATCCTGAGCAAGTCACTTCACCGTGTTTGCCTCAGTTTCTTCATCTGTAAAATGAGAAGGAATGGAAAACTACTCCAGTATCTTTGCCAAGAAAATTCCATTGACAGTATGGTCCATGGGGTCATGAAGAGTCAGACACAACTGAACAACAAAAGCGTGTCTTTTCTTTTAGAATGGGAACTCCTTAAAATCAGGAACCATGCTTTTGCCTTTCTTTGTAAACCTAGCATTTGGCACAGTGCCTGGAACATTATAGGTACTTTAATAAATGCTTGTTGACTGACTTTTTCTCCTATCTCCTATATCACTTTGTATATACCTCTCTTGTAGAGCTTACCAAATTTTCCCTTTTATTGTAGCCAGTTATGTATGTATCATTTCATTGTCTATGGTACCTTTTATCAAAATGTAGTTAACCTTTTTATCTCTTTTAATTAAATCCATTTTAGCTATAACTTTGTTTGAGATCATAATTGTTACCCATGCCTTTTCTGCATCAGTTGAAGCATAATAAATTGTACTCTAACCATCCATTTTAACTCTATGTATATCTCTCATTTTTAAGGTGTTTCTTGTAAACAACATATGATTGTAGTCTGATTTTTAATTCATCCTGCTATCCGTTTCTGTTTTATAGGTGAGTTCATCCCATTCACATTCAAAGTTATAATGACTATTTGTAAATTTCTCTCCATTTTTTTTAAGGGCAGTGAGGGTTAAGTGACTTGCCCAGGGTCACACAGCTAGCAAGTGTCAAGTGTCTGAGGTTGGATTTGAACTCAGGTCCTCCTGAATCCATGGCTGGTGCTTTATCCACTGCACCACCTAGCTGCCCCTATCCATATAATTTTTACTCACTATTTTCCTTCTCAGCCTCTCTTTTCATCCTATCCAGATTATTTTATCTTCTGCCCTTCCCTCTTCCTTATTTTACCCACCCTGTCTAAAAGCCTCTCCCTTATCTATTCACCCCACTCTCCTAATCTTAACTATACACTCTTCTAACAGTCCCTCCTATATTCTATTCCTGGGTTTTCTCACCTCTCTAGAAGTTCAGAACAAAGCTTCTTAAACTGTGGGTCTTGACCTCATATGGGGTCAGGTAACTGATTGTGGGGATCATGAAAAATTTGGCAACAGCAAAAGGTTGGTATACTTATTAGAAACATAACATCAAAAATGCACAGTGCAGGAGAAACAGAAATGCCCTTCGAGAGATTATGATTGGAAAAAAGGTAGGGTAGCTATGTAACAAGAGTAAAGGATAACCAGTCCTTTATTGGAGTGAGAAGGTAACAAGTGTGGGATCATTTAGTCATATTTGCAACAAAAGATAGCTTGACCTCTTCAGCTGTACATGGCCAATTCTTTTCCTACAGAGAAGTTTGCTAGGTGTTTTTCCTTCTGGCCAGTTTCTAGGCTGATCTCTTTGGAATCATCCTCCAGCTCTCTCAATTTCAGACTGTTAGTCTGATAAGTGCAGGCTAAATGTTCCTTAATAAAAGCAACTACATTCAGCTAAGAAGAGCCAAGCAAAGAGCACCCTAGTTAAGATTAAGTCATTTATTTTGCTCTCCCTATCTGGATAGGAGAAACCTTTTGTTACATATCTCACTTAGGACTGACATTACCAACATTGATGTGATCGAAGATCCTGTGAGATATCTGCCCCTTGCTCTCTTTGTGACCTTGGACACTTCATGTAAGCTTTCTGGACTTCTGTTTCCTCATCTGTTAGATGAGTATAATAATAATCATACAGGGTCACTGAGAAGGTCAAATGAGACGCTCTATGGGAAGCCACTTTTCAAACTACAGATATGTTATGATTCTTTTTTTTTTTAGTGAGGCAATTGGGGTCAAGTGACTTGCCCAGGGTCACACAGCTACTAAGTGTCAAGTGTTTGAGGCCGGATTTGAACTCAGGTCCTCCTGAATCCATGACTGGTGCTTTATCCACTGCACCACCTAGCTGCCCCTATCCATATAATACTCCAGGGCACTGTGCCACCTAGCTGGCCCTAAAGGAAGACTTTCAGAAAAAAAAAAGTGCTTGATTTTTCCTGAGCTTTTGGCTATGGAAGAAAGGAACTTTCCAGTCATTTAAAATGTGGGCATAGAAAAGCTGGCTCCAAGGGGCCATATCACTTGGGTGGGCTATAGATGCTCTAGAATCATGGACAGTTTAAAATGGTGCTGACTTTTGTATCACAGGACGTAGACTGAACTTCACTCCTACTGCTTCCCAAGGTGCTGCTAAGGCCAAAGCCAAACTTGCAGATGGATCCATGAACCTAAGAGGAAGTGAGTGCTAATGAGTACTTTCTATATGTTATCTCATGCAGTGGAGAGAACAATAGATTTACAGTGAGAAGACATGGATTTAAATAAAAGAAGTACAGACGAAAACAACTCTGAGATTTTTTGTCACCAATGCAAATTGACAATGATGAAAGAAGATGGGAGCACTATTGGAGGGGCTGTGGTAAGATAGACAGATGGATTCCTGTTGGTGATTGGATTTTAGTTTGGAAATTTTCAAGAAACTTGATTAATTATCCATGCCCTTTGATCCTGCAATTACTTTACTGGACATGTACTTCTTGCATATGACAGAAGATGTGTTATTCTTCTCACACTATTTAACTTCACACATGTGGGCTGTATTTAACATGCTAGACTAACTCCCCGAAGGAAATAACTGGTGTCTCCTTTCCCTGACCTCTTATTTTAGAAAAAAATTTATAGAAAAAATGAAAGTAATTTAGAATGAATTACAAGGACCCTCAAATTAGACCAATCCTTGGACTTTCAGGGACATTTCAGACAAACTAGAGGATGCTGCCCC